>NC_138046.1:126915754-127548254 GCF_964194185.1 Rhinolophus hipposideros | reverse complement strand
TGGGAAGGAATTGGCAGTAAAATGGTGACGACATGGCTGAGCACGCCCCTTGAAGAAGACGCGATCTTTGCTTGGCAAGGAGGAGCAAACCAAGTTCTTGGTGCGAGGGGGTGTGAGAAGGGGTGCAGGTGGCAGGGGAACACGTTATCTAAGAATGAAAGTACAAAGGCACCCGTGTCCTTATTTCAGTTTGGGGCCAGTCGGTGGGTTTCTACGAGGACGGTTCTGGGGAGAAGCCCAGGATTTGCCTGGAAGCCTCGGCAGTCAGGCACCTTCAGAGACTTTCACTTCAAAGTTGAAATAAGACGCAGTAAAAGTGACCAGAGACTAGAGGTCTGTTTTGTGGAATCACCTAAAGATACGAGATGATGAAAAATGAAAGATTTGTATGAGCACGCTCGCTGCCCCACGTCCGTCCCCGGAGCTGAGCCCAGCTCACGCTGGTCTTTTTATTGCTTTTAAGGGGATAGTTTATTGAAGGTAAAGAGTAAAGGGTCGCGGCTCCGGGAACGAGAGGGGGTCCCGACCAGCTTGCCCCCAGCTCACGCTGATCATGATTGTGCTCGAAGGTGGCTTTCCGCGAGTGGCTGGCGGTGGGGTCTCCTCGCCCTGCCCTGCTGTGCACCGGGCGGCGTCACCAGCTCCCACCGCTGCCTGTCACTGTCTGACGGCAGCTTGACGTCCCAGAGATCACGATTTGCACTCTGGAAATTAAAAGTCTTTGTAACTTAGCGGAACGATATGCTTGGGGTGGATGTCGTGCTCAAGAGGTCCCTGGGACGGGTTCTGGGGGGACGCACGTGGCCATTTGGGGGCGTTACCCTGTCCCGCACGCGGCGATTAGGATGTGGACCTTTGGGGACGTCGTTCTGCCCGCCCCAGCCGTGATCCGGTCTATGCTGTTCGCACATGTCTGTGACACTCTGTGTCCTTTGACCCCAAATTGCAGCGAAGGCTCTGGCGGCGTTTCCCCAAGGGTCTGAGGAAAACCAACAGGATACGTTTCCAGGTCAAACTCTCGGCCGTGACTTCTGCGGGGTGTGAAGTCACACGACACACAAGGGAAGATAAGAGACGGTGGCGCCTGGGCACGAGTGGCTCTTTCGTAAACCACGTCCGCCCTTCAGTTCATCAGGAAACAGGGTCTGGGCACCTGGCACGCGTCCCTCGGAGGGAGTCAGCGTCGCAGGACTCAGCTAGGCCTGGGCGAACCTTTGGACCTGGAGGGGTGATGTCAAAACCTGCAGGTCCCCCCTCCCAGAAGATGAATCACCTCTTCACAGCAGGACACTTAAGGGACAGCAAACTGTGCGGGGCATGTGCTTTGAAGGGCTCTAGAAGAGTGCGTGTCTGCAACACGTGTGTGTGACGGTCGCGAAGCCCGGGCGGGCGGCACCTTTTAAACACACCGACGACGGTGAGAGTCGACTCGGAGACCGTGATTACCGCCCGCCTGCCATTGTTGTGACACCTCGATTCCCAGTTTGAGCCTGTAATTGTCACATTTTCCAGTTGAAGGAATTAAATGTGCCAAACGGCACATCCCGGGGAGCTGTGACAGGTTTTAAGTGTTTACATTTGCATAATGACTGTTAACAAAATCAGCGCCGTGGGTGTGAAAATGCGATGCCGCCTGCCTGTGTGTGCTGTCCTCCCGGCGGCTTCTGCGTCCCCAGAAGGTAGAGTTTGTGGTCCCGGGGGGGCTGTGGTCCTGCGGGGGTGACTGAGCACATTTGTGGGGCCACCTCCCCTGGGGAAGCTGTGCCCGACCTTGCAGACGAGCTCCCCTAATGTCCCCGTCCCCGGGGGACCCGAGGGGCTCTCGGCCACCTGCACTGAAGGTGTGTGTGCTGGGCGTGTCTCGTGTCTTTCTTGGGGGCTCCTATTGCATTTTTAACAGCACCTTTGCGTGATTCCCCAACACAAATGAGTAATAATTCGAAGGAGATCATCGATAGTGTTTGATAAGGGCAACGAAGAAGGAATGAGTGGGTGGGAAGAGAACGGGGCGCCTTTTTGTTCTGGGTGGTGGGGGAAGCTTCTGTCGGGAGCTGGAGGGTGACAAGAAGGACGCTGACCCCACGCACGTGCTACTTGGACGGTTGGCACCAGAACGGGGGTGTGTGGGACCTCGAGACACTGTCCTGACGGGTTCTGCAGCACGATAGGTAACACGCGTGGCTCTGCTCCTCCCATCACGTCCCAAAACGCAGCGGCAGGACTAGTGGCTAATGGCCGCGATTTGGAGGCTGCACCCCCCTCAGGAGATGAAACGCAGGCCAAGCCAGCAGCGTGTGGTCTCAGCGCCCACTTCCCACGGCCGCACAGGGCCCTGGGTGCGAGCAGGGCCACCTGTGTGTCCCCAATGAGTGCACGACCAGCTTGGCAGGAGCCACCGGCTTCCCTGCCCCTCTGACACCTCCCGACGTGCACGGCACGAGCCATCACGCTCCAAACCAGGTGCGGCCTCCGCTGTGCACGTTGGTTGCGCCCATTTCCCGGGTGAGCAGGCAGTGCGTGTCGGTGGTGAACGGGGAGGTGGGATCCGAGCCGTCCCTGTCCCCATCCCATCCGCCCTGCGCACGCACGGGTGCCGGCTTCCTGTTGGCCTCCTCCCTGCACGGGTGCTTTGTGACCCAGTGTTTGCAAAGAGGGAAGTTCTTCTTCGTGTCTGACACGAGTCCCTCATGCTTTGCCTGGAGCCTGTGTGTCTTCATTCTGCTCTGGCTTGTTCTTTGGGATGGAAGGCGCCGCGGTCTGGTGCCCCTCATTGTCCCCTGCGGTGTCTTCCCGCTGCCGCCTGGGAGCCCGGGAATCCACGCAGCGTCTCCTGCGGCAGGCACGAGGGGACAGGCACGTTGAGGGGCACGCTCAGGCCGGCTACAAAGACCCTGTGGAAACAAAGAGTGTTTTGTGCTGCAGGGTTTCGTCCGGGGTTCAGCCAGCAGGGGACTCTGTGGCACAGCTGTGCACGTAGGAGAACGCGAATGCACCGTGGGCGCTCACTGTCTGCACGCAGGAGCCGGCCCTCCAGCACTTGGACCCGGGAAACGGTGCGTCCTTGCAGCTTCTCCAGACCCAGGGACGATTCTGCCCCCAGGGGACAACTGGCAACCTGTGGGGACATCTTTGGTCGCCCTCCTGGACGGAGGAGGTGGGCTCGGGTGCTCCTGGCGTCTGGGGGTGGAGAGCAGGACGGCTCAGCGGCACGGGGCCCAGGACGCCCCACGTCAGAGCGTCGTGAGCCCCGAATGTCATCGTGAGGCCGACAGACCCTGGGCTCGCACGGGACGCTTTCTATCCATTGTGTGTCGATCAGTAACCGACCCCGCTCGGCGTCTGGGCGTGCGTGGGCCCTTGCCTTGCAGCCACCAGTGTCCTGCCCAGCTGCCTCCGTGCCCCGGCCTGTGTCCCCACGTGTGTCTGTGCAGATGGCCTTGTCCCTGTAGGGGTACCTGTCACGGCTCTGCACGGAGGCACACCCCCAGCGTGCCCCGCTGTCCCGGGAAGCTCCCGTTCTGAGGTTCCAGGTGGAATGGACTTGGGGGGCCCTCTTCACCCCACCTCAGTGATGTACAGCCATTAAGTGAGGACAAACAGCAAACGCAGCAGCTGTGCCGATTGCCCAGCGGTGACACGGGGGTGGGGGGACAAGACACTTCTCTCAGATGCTCAAAGCCACGTGCGTCTCTGCCCGCGTTGCGGAAGCAGCTGGGGGTGTCCGCCCTCCTCCACGCCCGTCGCACGCGGCCCCTTCCACGAGGGGGACGTGGGTGGCTGCGTTGCAGCACAGACGGCAGAACGCGTGGAAGCCCGGGTGACCAGGGACACTTCCGGGAAGGGGTCAGACGTCAGCGGCCGGCCGGCCGTGCTCAGTTGTCTGCTTGGGTTTTGCTCCTGCCCCCAGCTGTGCTGTGGCTATTGCAGCAGGACGGCCAGCGTCACCCCCACCCCCAACACACACACGCACCCCCACCCCCTGAAGCCCGGTGTCACCTCTGTGCGTCCGCCGGTGCAGGCTGGGGGCAGGAAGCACAGCGTCCCTCCTGGGAAGGGGACACTGGCTTTGCTTTCCAGTCTGTTTGCTCCGGGCCGTGGCCCTGGGACACGGACAGAAACGCGTTGCGTGTGAGACAGAAGTGAGGTGTGTGGTGAGAAACTCGCGGCTGCTGATGGCAGGGGCCTCCCCTGGGTCCCCTGCGGACACCCACCCACCGACCGTGTGCTTACGCTGCTGCTCCCGCGCCCCCACCCCTGTGGTGTTTGTTTGCAGTCGTTTAATTCCCTCGTCTGCGGCCCCCTCGGCTCCCACACCTGTGTGACGAGCTGTCGCGCGAGGCTATTCGGTCGGCGCCAAAGTAACTGCGGTTTTTGCAGGTACTTTTCACCTTTGAACCCACAATTGCTTTTGCAAGCGCCTCATGCCCTTTTCTCTCGATCCGTCTACGTCCAAGTCTGTCCCTTGTCTATCGATTTATGTACCTGTTTCTATGTCATCGTCCGTCTTTCGTCTGTTACCTACCATCCAGCGATCACTTTCCTATCATGTGTCACCCACCTACCTGCACATCCATTCGTCAGCGACTGGCAACGTCCGATACTTGAATTCTCACAATGCCCCTGTTCTTCACCCCTTAATGTTATTACATGACACCATCACGGGAGATACACGTGCCGTGAACTGTGTCCCAAAGCCTTGTGTTGACTCGATGGCGGTGGGTTTCTTCGGGGTCCCTTTGCGCCCGGCCCTCAGGATGGACAAGGGTCCAGCTGAGCTGGCGTGTCTGATGCCTCAGGAGGCACAGAGGACAGTCCAGACCGGGGGCTTTTGGGGGGAAGGCGAGGCGGGCGGGCAGCGTTCCTGGGGGGCTGAGTGGGCCTTGCGGCGGGAAGGGGGCCACCCCAGAGGCCGGGTCCTGCTCAGGCCGGGCCAGCGTGAGAGGACGGAGCCCGGCCGTGCGTGCCCCACGCGGGGAAGGACGTGGGAGCCCACATTCCCTGGCCGTCCTCCCCGGAGCACAATCCCGGGTGCGGAGCGCGTCCGGGGAGGATGGGAGATGGAGTCCTGACGCCGGTGGAGGTGGCACAGCATGGAGGGGGGACGCGCGCGGCGGGCGGGCAGTGTCGTCTCCGTGCTGCCGCCGTTTGGTAGTTTTAACTGCGGGATGAGCTAACATTACAGACTTATTTGGGATTGAAGGCGTAGTTCAATACGCCCCTCAAAAAAGTTTTCTCACTTTTTTGATACGCGACTTTTGTTATCAGGGTGTTAATAAGCGCCGGGCCCCGGCGGCGTGTGGAAGGGAGCTGTTGCCATGTCAATTACACGGGGCTGCATTTCTCGGCTGATTATTATTCTTGGATGTCTCTAATTTACATCTAAATGCACTGACTAATTTTGATCCAATCATGTCAAAAATGATAGGTTCTGTGTGGGAGGAGATGACAGCCCCACCAGCAGAAATTGCCAGACTCAGAATCCCTCTGGGCGATGATTTAATGCCCGGCTCAGCCAGGGCTGTCAGAATCGGAGGCCAAATTATGACACATTATGCCCGCGATGGACCCACACGTACACGCGCAGGGCGGGGGCGGGGTGGGGGGGTCCGTGAGTCAACCCGGGGCCCCCGCCCGCTCCCTGGGGCCTGCTGCTCCCGGGGACGCCCTCCCCCGCCTGCTGCCGCCTTGCACCCCAACCCGTCACGCGCGTTTGCTGAGAGGCGCTGATCACGGCTCAGGAAGCCCGACCGGGCGCGCGCGCTGCAGGGGCGCCGTGCATCCTGCGGGATGACACTCCTCCGGGCGCTGCCCAGCAGCACCCCCGCCCCCGAGGAAAAGGTCACCCCACTGTTTCCCCCACACACTTGGTGTCAGGTGTGGGCGGAAAGGGCAGCTCAGCTGCCTGCCGTGGGAGGGAGCGTGTGTCTGTGTGAGAGGGTGTGTGCCTGAGTCCACACACGTGTGTGTCTGAGCTTGTGCACGTGTCTGCATACGAGTGATGTGTGCATGTGTCTGTGTGTGTCTCAGTGTGTGTGTGTGAGTGTCGGTGCCGTGTGTGTGTGTGTGTGGCTGTGTGCCCACATGTGCCGTGTGTGTGTGTGTGTGTGGGGGGGTGCCTGCGTGTGTATATGACTGCATGTGCCCGCATGTGCCGTGTGTGTGTGTGTGGGGGGGTGCCTGCGTGTGTATTTGACTGCGTGTGCCTGTTTGTGCCGTGAGTGTGTGTGTGTGTGGGTGTGTGCCCGCGTGTGTATATGACTGCGTGTGCCCGTGTGTGCCGTGTGTGTGAGTGCCTGCGTGTGTATATGACTGCATGTGCCTGCATGTGCCGTGTGTGTGTGTGTGTCTGTGTGTGTCTCAGTGTGTGTGTATGAGTGTCAGTGCCGTGTGTATGTGTGTGTGTCTGTGTGTGCCCGCGTGTGTATATGACTGCGTGTGCCCGCGTGTGCCGTGTGTGTGAGTGCCTGCGTGTGTATATGACTGCGTGTGCCTGCGCGTGCCGTGTGTGTGTGTGTGTGAGTGCCCACATGTGTATTTTACTGCATGTGCCCGCGTGTGCCGTGTGTGTGTGAGTGCCCACATGTGTATTTTACTGCATGTGCCCGCGTGTGCCGTGTGTGTGTGTGAGTGCCTACATGTATATATGACTGCGTGTGCCCGCGTGTGCCGTGTGTGTGTGAGTGCCTGCATGTGTATATGACTGCGTGTGCCCGCGTGTGCCGTGTGTGTGTGTGTATTTGCGTGTGCCATGTGTGTCTGTGAGTGCCTCCGTGTGTATATGACTGCGTGTGCCCGCGTGTGCCGTGTGTGTGTGTGTGTGTGTGTATTTGCGTGTGCCCACGTGTGTGTATGTGTGCCTCCGTGTGTATTTGACTGCGTGTGCCCACGTGTGCCGTGTGTGTGTGTGTATTTGCGTGTGCCATGTGTGTCTGTGAGTGCCTCCGTGTGTATATGACTGCGTGTGCCCGCGTGTGCTGTGTGAGTGTGCGTACCCGCGTGCGTTGGCTGCCCTCTTTGGAGGCCCCCTTCCTAGAGGACCCGCGCCCCTCTCGACACACAGACACCCCCCAGCTGAGCTGCCCTGCGCCCCCACCCCTGCGCCCCTCTTAGCTTTAGGGCGTTTGCCTGTCAAGAGCGAACATGTGTGTGGTAGGAAACGTTTATTTTTCTACCTGCTCTTTAACTCCCTTTGCGGGGAGCGGGGGGAGGAGATGATTTACGGGCCCTGACACGCAGGCGGTCTCGTCTGTGCCCTGGGTGCCACCGCGCGTGGCTGGCACAGCGGACGCCGGCTCCCGCCGTGCACACCGGTGGGCGACGGGCGGCCCCACGTCCCCCTTCCCTCCTCGCACCCCGAGGAATTACCACGAGGGGCAAGACCCATTCTTCCCTCAGCCAGGAGGTTTTAAAAGTTGGGCCCGCTCAGGGGCGCTGACGGCGTCGCCCTTGGGCTCACGTAGCCATCCGGTTCTCGTCGTCGTGCACACGGTTTTCCTTCATTTGGGGGGAGCGAGAGCTGAGGGGTTTCCTGAGGACTGTCCCCCCAGCCCGTGCATGATGCCTGAAGCTTCAAAGGAGGTCGGTGTGGACACCAGGAGTAACAAGCCAGACGCCGTGGCGCAGGTACAGTTTTGTGGGGCTGTGAGCGTCGGGGCGTGACGGGGACGGCACAGAACGCGCAATCCCACACGTCTCCCTTTGCTTTCCCTCCGACCCTTTGCAGGAGCGTCTCCGAGGCAGCGCCTTGAATCTCAGAACGGTGTCGTCACGCCGTTTCTCAGGTGATAGTTTAGGATTTGACTCTGTCCACACCGCAGGAGTCAGCTGGCCCTGCATGGGGGGACGGTGTCGGTCGTTCCGCCCAGTGGTGTGCAGTTTGGGGACAGGGTAACGGGGGCCCCGGACGAGGGAAACACTCACTGTGTGTCGCTGCCCCTGACGCCGACGCCCAGAATCCCGCCGCGGCCTCCATGCCAGCTCCCGAGCGGGGCACGCCTGCAAACGCAGGTCTGTCGGGTCCTTTCCTGGCACGGGCATTGTGTGACTCAATGGGGACAGTTACGTTCCAGGGGTGTGTGGCAGCGGGGGCTCTGGGGGACACAGAGCGGACACGGCAGCAATACTGTGGACACGACTGAGACGGCCCCACGCGGCACGTTGGCGAGGAATCCTTTCCCTCTAAGGGGTCTTTTCACTGAGGCTGGATCTGCCGCCTTCGTGCCTTCGACACCCATTCACGGCTCAGGGCCCAGGGACGTTGGCGGAGAGCAGCTGACCCCACGACAGGAGCTCTGGGGACGCCTCCCGTGTCCTCGGGCACGCGTGGGTGCGCCGTGGGCCGCCACCTGCTTTGGCACGGCCCACCTCTGAGCCAAGGAGGGTTTCGCGGGTTTTCTGCAGCGTTCCTGAGAGAATTCCCCACCGTCCCACTCACCCGTTTAACTTGTGTCACTTTAATGCATTGATAGTCACGGCCTCACACAACCGTCACCGTAGTGAACGTGAGGACCTGGAAAAGAAACTCTGTGCCCCTCACTTACCGTCCTCTTCCCGCCCCCACCCCGGGACCAGCCACCGCTAGTTTACTCCCTGTCGTGACTCAGTTGCCTTTTCTGGGTGTTTCCTGCACGTGAAATCCCAGGCTGTTGCCTTCACATCATCGAATATTTTATGACACATGGAAATCACGTGACATTCAAATTTCCGGGTAGAGCTCTGTTGGAACGCAGCCTCGCCCGCCTGTTAAGGGACCGACGACGGCTGCTCTCGCGTCACGTGACGATGCAGTCGTGGCCACAGGGGCCCCGGGCGTCACAGCTACGCATCCAACGACGGTGTCCCCCAGTTCTGGTGTTTGTACGTGGGAGCCCTGCCTCCCCGTGGGGTGGTTTTCAGGGTAAGAAAGTAATGAGGCGACGTGGGGTCACCCGGGGCCTCCCTGACCCGCGGGGTGTGTGGCCTTAGAAGGAGACGCCTCGTGCCCCCTCCCCGTGTGTCTGATGGCAGAGCTGCCGGCCTCCAGCACCGAGCTGGCGAGGACGCCTCCCGGCCCCCAGACACGTGCCACCTGCCCTTTACCACCAGCGTGTGGGACCCCCACGCCCCCCAGCCCCGCCGTCCTGCGTTCATCGTGTCACGCTTTGCAACGCCAGGACGGCTGTCGCTTCCTGCTGCCGAGGGGCTGGGTGACCACCTGCGCCTCCCACTCCCAGGAGGAGGCGGGCGGACGTCGGGCTCTTCCCATGTGCGCCGCCTCTCGTGTCTCGGGTGGTGGGGCGTGACAGGGCCCAGGACGGACGGGCCAGTGGGGTGCGGTGGCATCTGTGTTTGGAGCCTGGCCCTGGAGGGCACGGGCTGAGGAGAGCATGCACGTGGTCTCGGGAGGAGAGCTGGGGTCACACGTCCTGCAGCTGGTTCCTCAGGGGAGGTGGCCCGACCCCCCCCACACATGCCCATGAAACTGCTGCCGTTGCGTTTCAGGGGACCTACGTGGGACCCGGGTTCTCGGGCTTGCACAGGACCCTGCAGGTGCTGCCGGAGGGCGTCCTGGGCCCCCACGGCGGGGACCGCGCTCAGCCAGCTGGGACACAGAGTGGCCGCCTGGGGCAGGTGGGCGGCAGGGCCCCTGCATTCTGGCTGCGCCCTGCAAGGGACGGGCTGCGTCCAGCTTCCACTGTTGTGACCAGTGAGGACGGGGCCAGAAGAGCTGCTCCAAAGAAAGAGAGGGCGTCCCTGCTCCCCGGGGCTCCGGCCCCCGATCGGGACTCAGGACACTCTCTGGAGTCCTGTCCGCTGGGGGGGCGTCCGCTCATCTCAGTTCCAGAGCCAAACACCCCCAGGCGGACGTCAGGCTGAGACCCAGGGTGTCACTGAGTGGCCGAGGGGACGTCTGTGGGCTGCTCTTCTTCTTGGCTTCGGTCCCTTTGAAAGGTCCCTGAAGCCCCAGCATTATTGGTCCTGGGGCCTGGAGAGCACCCACCCCAGCTGCCCGTGGGGTCAGGGGCTCCCACGTCGTCGTGGAAACCGTGGTGTTTGCCTCAGAAGCAGAGTGACGGCCAGACGGACGGGGCACCTGTGCAACCGTGGTGTGTGTGTCCCCAGGCAGCAGGCACAGAGGACCAAGGCGGGGGCTAAGCCCACAGGAATGCATCCTCCCCCGGCCTGGAGGCCAGGAGTCTGCCCTCAAGGTGTCCCAGGGCCACGCTCCCTCCAGGGGACGTCCCTCCTGCCCCTTCCAGCCCCTGGGGGCTCCAGGCCTGGAGCCACCCTGGGCTGGTGGCCGCCTCCCTCCCATCTCTGCCTCCGTCTCCACGCGGCGTCTCCTCTGTGTCTGTGTCCCTCCTCTTCTGTCTCTGATGAGGACACTGTCATCGGGTTCAGGGCCCCCCGATCCAGGACGACGTCACCTCAGACCCCTCACTCGGTCCCGTCTGCACAGACCCTGTTTCCAGACAGGGCCCTGTTCCCAGATTTTGGGAGTCAGGACGTGGACACGTCATTTTTGGGGACAGCTCTACACCTTCCATGTCAGAAGAAGTTGGTTGCTCCAGGTGCGGACCCCACGTCTGGGGAGCAGCAGGCTGGGGTTCCGTCCACGGCCACCAGGGTCCCGGCCACGCGCGGCCACCCAGCGGCCGCAGGACACCTGTCACGCACAGCGAGGCAGCCACCACGCAGCAGAGCAGCACTCGCAGTGACAGTGACAGCGGAGGCACAGCACGTGCCCCCGTCCCCGTGTGGCTTACACCGATGGGGTCCCACTTCCTGGGCGTGGCTGCGTGTCACGTGCTGCGGATAAAGCTGCCCCTTCACGCCCCCGACTGTGCCCTCCTGTTAATAAGGTGCAGCTGCTCGCAAACCCCAAGTGTTATGAAATCTGACAACTGCCCGTCGCACGTGGCGTCTGTGACCCTGTGTGTTTATTGGTCTTCCAAGGGGTCCTCTCCTCACCGCGCAGGAACCACCGTTCAGCACCCAGCGAGCCAGGATCACTCGAGCCGTGTTTTTCCTGCCCATCAATATCAATTAGGAGACCAGGGAAGGGCTCCCGGCTGCTCGTCAGGGCCTGCGAGGCCGCTTTTTGCTTGTGACTGGAATCGCAGCTTTCAGACCCTGCTGCTCCCCGGATTCGGCCCTTAGGACCGGCCACACCAGGACAAAGCTTAAGTCTCCTGCAAACACGGGGTCGGCCTCGGGTGGGGCACGAGGGTGGTTCCCAGGCAGAAGCGCGTCAGGGAAAATACGAGAAAACGCTTGTTTGCCCCCAGTAGGTGAGTGTCAGCCAAAGAAAACATCAGACACAAAGTCCCAGATTTTAAAAAGCAAACCAGCCAGGGAGCACCGATTCCCCTCACGGGAAGACGAAACAGAAGCCCTGGCGAACTGCTTCCCCTATACAATGTCCACGCCCTTTATTTACAATACCATCTAAATTGTCCTAAACGCGCGAGACGTCCGTCATAGGACAGAAAGGCGACGATAAAAATAATAATAAATAGGTGAGGAAATGGGGTGAAGGGAAAACCAGGGCCGGGAACAGGGGGTGAAGCCAGGGCTGACCGTGATACGCATGCAGGCTGGGTTCTCGGGGACCAGACGCCGAGATTGGGGACTTTTGGGTGCAAGGTGTTCACTGGGGCTCCCCAGCCTGACAGGCCAGTGCTGCAGCCGGGGGACCCGGCATGTGGGTGCAGGGCCGGCTGGCTGGGACGTGTCCTGGGGATTGGCCATCCCGCGTGCCGAGCTGGGTTCCTGGGGCCGCGGCGGCTCTCGCCCTCCCGCCGTGTTGCACCACGAGCCCCAGGAGGGGACGGGGGACTTGCCTTCTCTTGGGTGGCCTTCCGCGTGCCCACGTACTGCTGGGGACCCAGTGCACACGCGCTCACCCAACTGCGTCTTTAATGCTTATCGTTACCCTTTGACGAAGGGCTCGTCCCACATTTGGCTTCCTGATTCGGTGAGAATCAGACTCAGGGGCAAGGGAGGACGCCTGAGGAACAGGGGCTCACACGCCGGCTTGCGTTTCTCCCCAGGAAGGGTTTTATTTTTATTTATGTATGTATTGTATTTTTTATTTTTATTCTTTTTTCTCCCCTCTTGCTCTGGTAGAGTTGGTGTACGATCAGTGTTTTTCTCTGAATGTTTGGCAGAATTCCCTGCGGCACGCCATCTGGGCTTGGATATTTCTTTGCGGGAAGTTTTTTAAAAAAAAAAGGGAATTCAATTTCCATGTTCGATAGGGAACCAATCAAGTTTCGTTTCTCGAATGAGTCTTGATATGTTGTGTTTTTCTCAGGATTTATGCACCTGCAGTTTCAAATTTAGTAGCCTAATGTTAGTTTTAATCTTTGTAGCAAAGCCCTCCGCCATTTCTAACATTCCCAACAGGGTGGATTTGTGTCTCCTCTTTTTTAAAATGAGCCTTCTGCAGGGTTTCTTAATTTTATTAGTTTTTTTTTGTTTTATTCCACCAACTTTTGGTTGTGTGGATTCTGTCCTGTTCTTGTTTTGTATTTCATTGATTTCTGCTAGTTACCGGTTCCTTTTTTCTACGTTCTTTGGGTTTCGTTTGTTCTTGTTTTCTAACCGATGAAGATGGGTTCTTAGGTCATCGGTCTTCAGCTTTTCTTGCTTTCTAAAATATAAGTTTAAGACCAGCAATTTTCCTCCAAGCCCAGCTATTGCTGCAAACCATATGTTCCGACCTGTTGTATTATCACAGCCGTTGTGTTCAAGGTAATTTCTCATTATCACTGTAATCCCTTTGGGTGACTCTTGGGTCCTCTAGAAGTGTGTTGCTTACGTTACACACGTTTGGGGAATTGATTTCATATCGTTTTTTAAAAATTGATTTGTAGCTTAAGTTTCCTGTGGCCGGAGACCTCGCTCTGCATGGTTTCACGGCTGTGATCCTGGATGAGTTTGGTCTGAGTGTATGACTCAGAAAACCATCGCTTTGCGGAAGGGGTCCCCTAGCAACAAAGCCGATTCCTGCGCTTGGTGGAAGAAATGTTGTACCACGGTATTGGCTCAAGGTCGTCACTTGTCCTGTTGCAGCTTGTGTATCCTCACCGAGTTCACAGCCGCTTTCCTCTCAGCAAGAGACGGGTGTCGACATCTCCCATTCTTATTATGGAGTCGTCTGCTTCTGTCGGTTTTTGCTGTCTATTCGAGGTGACACAATTAAGTTCGCAAACATCCTAGAAAAAGTACTCCATCCCTCATGGCTAAATGTCACTATGGTCACCTTACAAGGCCTCCCCTTGGGAAGCTATGCACCGAAGCCAGCACCTAGTCCACCCTTCAAAGCAATGTTGGAACTCTTTTTCTGGGATGGCCATCAGGGCTGTCGTCGTATTACCCTTGATGTCCTGAATGTCATCAAAATGCCTTCCTTTCAATATTTCCTTTATCTCTGGGTAAAGAAAGAAGTCACTGGGGGCCAGATCAGGTGAGTAGGGAGGGTGTTCCAATACAGTTATTTGTTTCCTGGCTAAAAACTCCCTCACAGACAGAGCCGTGTGAGCTGGTGCATTGTCGTGATGCAAGAGCCATGAATCGTTGGCGAAAAGCTCAGGGCGTCTAACTTTTTCACGCAGCCTTTTCAGCACTTCCAAATAGTCAACTTGGTTACCTGTCTGTCCAGTTGGTACAGATTCATAATGAATAATCCCTCTGATAGCAAAGAAAAGGTGAGCAACAGCACTGCGACAAGTTTGCAAACGTAATTGTCCGACGTCGTAATTTTAAAACGTGCCGTTGTCAGCACAGAAGTTTACAATCGTATTTTCTTGGTGGAGTGACCTTTAATATGCGTATGAAACACCCCTCTTTATCCCTAGGAATACCTTTTACCTTAAAGCTATTTTGTCTGACGTCAGTCTAGCCAGCCCAGGGTGTTTTGGGTTAGTGTTTGCACGAAGTATCCGTTTTCTTCTTTTAACTCTCACTCTTCCTGCACCCTAGACAACGTGCATGTGTCCTCTTAGCAGAGGGTATTTGGAAAATATCGTTGGACGGTCTCCGTGCCTGAAGAAATCCGTCTTTTACATTTCATGTAACTATTGGTCCATTGGGGTTTAAATCTCTTTTCTTACTCTTTGTTTTCTCTCTGCCCACCTGTCCTATCCCCCCCCCACACACACACGATTTTCCTTCTTTTGTCTTGATTTTGTATTTTTAGTATACCTCTTCCCACATCTATTCACGTGGTAGTTCACCATTATTTTTCTATATTTTAGGGGTGACTCTAGAGAGTGCAACACGTGGGATTGACTTGTTCTAATCTCATGTAAATTAATCCTGTTTACCAAATGCCACGACCTCAGACATGTTAATTGTCTGTCCCCTCTCCTCTTTTCCTCTATTCTGTCCTGTATTTCTACTTCCACACACCTTCAGGGTCAGTCGGCTGCATTTCTCGTGCTGACCTCTGGGTTTCTGTGCCAAGTTCATCCTGATTGTTGGTAAAATTCAGTTTCTTGTGGTTTGGGGACCGAGGTCCCATTTGCTTACTGGCTGTGGGCCAGGGCGCTCTCTCAGCTCGCAGGGGACACCGACCATCCCCACCCCGGGGCCCTCTCGCCACTTGGGTGAGTCAGGAGGGGAATCTCTAGTCTCCAAGGTGAGTTTTGCATGAGGTGATGTCATCTTGGGGACGGCTGTCCCCTGAGCTTTACTGCAGAACGTAACCTGATCGAGGGAGTGACATTGAGCAAAGTCACCCATTCCATGCACACTCAAGGAAGGAGGGGCGATTGTAGCAAAGGTGGGAATTTGGGTTCTGCCCGTCACAGATGCCACTCTGTGTTCCAAGAACGGCCACAATCTGGGGACTAAACCCATGTTCTGATGCCACCAGTCCCCTTTCCACGTGGTTCAACTTGCCCGGGGTCGTCGCCCTTATGCGTCAGTCTGGTGAACTCCTACACATCCCTCAAAACCCAGTTCTGAAGCCCACTCCTGCATGAAGCTTTGCCCCGGCGCCAAGCAGAGTTCTTAGGGTCAGCATTTCACACGGTGCTCCCCTCCCATGCTGGACTCTGACCCTGCCGTCAGCGACCTTCATTCTTCATATTTTCAGTGTCTAAAGCTTGTACAGGGCACGTAGGAGGAGCTCACAATATGTTTACCTAATGCATGAACATCTTGCTGGCCTGGGGATGACAAAGTGCTTGTTGCCGCTGCTCCATGTCCTCCTGAGACGGACGCCCTCCTGTCTGATGGGACACTTGTCCCGTCGTCACGTCCCACGAGGCTGCCCCCAGCTGTGTGCCCAGCGAGCAGCCTGCAGCCCCATGAGGGACTCGTGAGCCTGCAACAAGGAAGTAGCGGGCCCGCATGTCGCACGCCGAACCGAAGCGGCTTTCACTGCGGTCGCGATACACGCCCCGACGTGACGTGAACAGTGCTGGTTGGGGCTTCAGTGTGCACCCCGGGAACGGGGTGTGAGGCGGGAGGGGCCAGGCATGCTGGGATTCCCAGAGCAAAGCACGGGCTTGCCGTCCCGTCTCCACACCAAAAGGGCCAGGAGCGTGGGTGCACGAGGCCAGAGTCCCTCCCGGAGTCCGTGCTGGTGGGCCCGTCCCCAGGGCTCAGCGTCCGCTGGGGGACAGCGCCAGGCTGGATGGGGCACAAGGGACCCGGCGTAGGACTTTCCTCATCTGTGTCTGCGCTTGGGTGCTTCTGTGTGTGTGTGTCCTGCGTGTTGTGTGCGTGTGTGCACATGCATGCTTGTGTGTGCATGGCTGTTGTGTGCGTGAGTGTGTGACATGTACTTTTGGGTGTGAGTGTGTTTTGTGCACACATGTGGGTACCTGTGACCGAGTTGTCACTCCCCGGGGAGGTGACAGGAAGGCCACTGCTGCTCCCTCAGCCCCGCCGACTGTCCAGCTGAGTAAACCGCTCAGGCTGGCTTTTTGGATCCGAACCGTCGCCCAGAAGAAAAGCCTGCTACACACTTTTCCCCGCGTCTCTCCTGTTTGGCCCACGTTGCTCCCTGAGCCCGTGACACTCACACACAGCCACCTGCCTGTGGTTCTCAGGGATCCCGAAACAAGCCCGCTTTGAATCGGTGTCTATTTTTATGATGAATTGGTGCTTCGTTTCACCCTGTCTTCCCCGGGGATGGGCGAACTCAGAGCCATACAGGCCTCCCTGTTTGCAAAGCACAGGGGGCGTTTGGGGGGAAACCCAAAGCAGCAAAGGCAGAGAGCACAGTGTACAGCAAGAAGTCCCAGGAACGCCTGACATGTCCACCCCAGCCATTCTGTTTGAACCATATTCTGTGGACTTGGAAGGGGACTGAGAAAAATAAATCTGTGGGCCCTGTCGCGTAAGCAGGTGAGAGATGTTGTGAAGGCAACGTCTGGTCCCCACATTGCGGCTTTGGCCTCCCCTCCCTCCCAGCTCCCAGCAGCGCCCCCTGCAGGCTGCTCTGCCCAGCCGGGCGGAATCTGCACACACCTGTTAGGTCCTATCAACCCTGGGCAGAGCTCAGAGCATGACCAGTGTCACGAGCAGCTGCGTCACCCTGCAGGACGTACCATCCAGCCGCCTCTCAGAGCCTTGCCTTCTGCCCCTCAATGCTCCTCCATCTCCCAGCTCCGGCCAAGCATTTCCTACCCCAGGACCTTTGCACTGGTGGTTCCTGCTGCTGTGAGCTCACAGCTGTGTGCTCTTTCAGGTGTGTGTCCCAAAACCTCCCAATCTGAAAGGGCTTCTTTTAAAACCCTCTTTAAAATCCCCTCCTGATGGTACCACTGACTCTCGAGGTCTTTCTGTCTGCTTTTCCCTCCCTTGGTCTCGACTGTGAATTATATTGTGTCAGCAAGAACCTCAGTGCAGGGGGTTGAGTGGCAGAGATGCCTCGTGCCTTCAGAAGACACAGAGAATAGCCCGTCTAAATGACAAAAAGAATTCAACACAAAGTTAATTTGCAATGTTTTAAGACATGTCATTCAATTCCGACAGTGCGTTGCTGGGGACTTACAGGCTTTTGAAACAAAAATGTTTACAGAGTTTTCAATGCACATGAGGAATTTTTAAAGAGTGTGGTAGCTCTTAAGGAAAGTGAAGATGTGTAGGCATGTGTATTAGTCTGCAAGGGCGGCTGTGACAAAGGACCCCAGACGACGGGCCTAAAACAACAGACATTTCTCTCTCCCGTCCTGGAGGCTGGAACCTGAGGTCCAGGTGTCCCAGGGCTGGTCTCCCCTGAGGCCTCTCTCCTGGGCATGTGGACGGCCGTCTGCTCCCCGTGTCCTCACATGGCTGTCCCTCTGTGTGTGTCTGTGTCCTCTTCTCCTCTCCTTATAAGGACACAGTCCTATTGGGTCAGGGCCCACCCTAGTGACCTCATGTCACCTTAGTCCCCTCTTTACAGACCCGTCTCCTAATACAGCCCCACTCTGAGGTCCTGGGGGTGAGGCCTGTGAATGTGGGGGACCCACCCCAGCCCGTTACTGTATGTAGAACTTCTTCAGCTGCAGTGTGTCCAGGGGACACCCTTGGGTCAGAGCCGAGTGACGGCCGTGGCGTTGGAGCAAAGCGGGATGCAGCCACACTCCCCCCGTAGGTCCCAGAGGTGGGGGCAGCGTTTGGGAAGGACGTGAGGGGACGGCTTGTTGACCACAAGCTCAGCGCCATCTTGTCATCCGGCGGCGGCCGGCCAGGGGGTGGTGTCACTTGCTGTGTGCTACTTTCCACGTCTTGGAAGTTGTAATGAGCTGGCATTGCGAGCCCTCTCACAGGCGATGGCTTCCATTTAGTCTCCATCAAAATTAGCTAAAATCCACGGGCTTGATTTATTGCATTTGCAACGGTCGCGCTAAAGGGACGTAATTCCTCCTGAAAATGCCGCATGCCGGCGGAACAGGAAGCCAATTAGGGGCCCATGGATGATATATGGGCATTTTAACCAGCAGTTTACTTAATATCCCCATTAAACAAGACTCTTTGCATTAATCATTTCGTTCTCCTCCAGTCTATAAGGTTCTTTAATTGCTGCTTAAATGAGCTCTGTGTTTCAGTCCAAATTCAATCTTGGATCGGGGGAGAGAGAGCTTTTCCAGGGCTCGGCTGCCCAGCTGCCAAGAACTGTCAGATATGATCACGTAACTTTTCACGTTTCTCACAGTCTCATTGGAGCGCCGTGAGATTGACAGAAATACCCGAGACTGTGTGTGTGTGTGTGTGTGTGTGTGTGTGAGGGGGAGTGTGCATGTGTGTGTGCGTGCGTGTGGGGGGGACCAGGGCAAAGATGAGCTGCTCCACGTCAACTCCTAAGGTCCGTGGTCTCCTCCTCAATTGTGTCATCGAGCCAAAGTGCTGGCTCTGACCACAAATAACGCTCATTCCTTTTAATAAACAATATTTACATATTTCCTCAAACCTACAGTTTAAATGGACGCCGTCCTGCCGGTCCCAGCAGTTTTGTTTGGGCGAGGGAAGGCGAGGCCGAGACGTCCCAGCATTTGCAAAGCTCACAGTTCTGAGGGGGGCTGGGTCCTGTGGGTGCAGCCGAGTGGGGCAGGGCCAGCCCCCGAGTCTGGTTCTGCTGCCGCATCCCGGGGAGCTCGTGGGCTGGGTTTCTCCTGGGTGAGGGTCCCGGCGTCTCCTTGCCCCCCAGGGCCTGGGTGTGGGTGGAATGTCAGGCCGTGAGAAGTAAACCGGGGAGAGGGCGTGGGAATGCCGCTATGTCTGAGCAAAGCTCCAGGGGACTCCCTGGAACCCGGAGGCCTGCGGCGTGGGTGGTCCGGGCCCCCTGTCCTCGGCCAGGAATTCAAGACGGAGCATATTTCCCCGGACCTCGCCTTTTCGGCTCTCTGTGAAATCTGGCAGAAAGAAGGAACCCCCTCGGCTCCCCCGCCCCAGGCGTTCGGAATTCAGCTCCAGTGTGAATTCTGTGGGATGAGTGTGTGTATGTCGGTGCAAGCTGGAGACAGGGAGAGGCAGCCCGGCTAGGCTGTCTGCGGGGACCCTCCGGACACACCTCAGCTCCCCTCCTTTTCGCTCCGGCCCGATGCCAGCCGCCGTGGGCTGTCGGCGCCGCGGGCCCTGGGGGTCAGAGGGGCCCCAGGGCTCCCCAAATCGTTCCGCTTAGAATTTCCGTACGACCCAGCAAGCCCACTGCTAGGTGTGCATGTAAATGCACCGAAAGTGATTGAGCGCAGGGCCTCGAGGAAAAGCCTGCACGTCGTGTTCACAGCAGGGCTGGTCGCCGTGGGTCCACACAAGGGGCGGACAACCCAAATGTCCGCCATACGCAGGGAGGAAAAGGAGGGAGGCGCTGACACTCGCCACCACGTGGAGGCAGCTGAGGGCACTGCTCAGGGAGTGACACACACACAGGGCCACCCAGCGTGTGACTCCATTTATGTGAACCGTCCAGAACAGGCTCCTCCACGGACAGGACGTGGGTGCGTGTGGTCAGGGGCTGGGGAAGGAGGGGAAGTGAGCGTTCATGGGGACGAGGTCCCTTTCGCGGGTGACGGAATGTTCCAGAACACAGTCGCCACACAACCTGTGAACGTGCTCAGTGCTACAGCCTGGCTCACTTTGCAATGGTTACAAGGACGAATTTCACGTCACAGAATTCATAATGAATTTCCACTCCTGGATTTCACGTCACCTGCAATACCGATGAGGTGGCCGCAGGCCCCCCCAGGGACCTGTCCACCTCCTGCCAGTTGAGGGAACCCTGCTCCTGTCATGTGACCTGACACCCGGGCTCGCGTCAGGCCCTTCCGCGGGCAGGAGGCGCAATGCTGGTGTCGGTTTCCGTGGCTTGTGTGTCTGCACGCCCTGGTCGGCCTCCGCGAGCAGAAACCACCGTGTTGTTAAGTAGCGTCTCTTCTAAGGTGCTTGGGAAGCGTCCTGAGAATTGCCTGTGGTCTCAGGGACGCGTCCCCCACAGACGCCGGAAGTGGGTAAACCGAGGCTGAGACGGCACCTGGTGGCTTCCCTGACCCCGAGGAGGGGACCCAAGGCCACAGCTCGCTGGGAAGCCAGGTGGGGCTCGATTCTCCGAGTGCGGTCATCATGGGGGGGTCCTTGCGGCACGAATTCCGCCAGAAACAGCCAGGAGATGGTGACAAATTTTGGAATTTTATTTAATCCATATACAGGTGACAGAAATAAAGGGGGTTTTAGTGGGTCAGCAGTGGGGTATCATTCATACTTTAATTAACAATAATTTTAAAGAATGTATTATGGTTATATAATAACATGCCATACATATACATACAATGCATATTATATGTATTGACACGGGTTTGATCCCCACGGGTCACTTATACGTTGAGTTTTTTTCAATAAATGCTGTAAATGTGTTTTCCTTAATGATTTCCTTTTCTCGATCTCCCTGTATTGTAAGAATACCGTATATAATCACACACGCAACATACAAAATCTGTGCTCGTCGACGGTTGAGGTAACACCAGTGAGCCTTCCGGGCAGCTGCGGGCGCTTGGTGGTTATGTTTTGGGCAAGTGAAACGTTATGCAGGGATTTTTCCTTTACTGGTGGTGGTGGGGGGAGGACGGCGGCGCCCCTGACCCCACGTTGTTCAGGGGTCAGCTGTAACATACCTATTATGGGTAACATATAGAACGCGTATAAATCAGCATTCATCCCAGAACAAAGATCACGGAAGGTGGAGCTAATAACGTTTTGTTTCCGTCCAAGAGGAGTGGGACTTGGAGATGACGCACGTTTAGGCTGCATGTCAGCTTTCTGTCTACGGTTCATTCCAGATAATGCAGGGCCCCAAAGCCACGGAGCGAGGACGTCAGAAACTCCTCTCCATGAAATAGGTTGCACTTTGGGAAACGCAACGGTCATTCATTTGCAACCGTCCACCCTGGGACGTGAGGATTTCCCAGGATAACAGCTAAGGAAATATAATGAGAACGCGATTTCTTGCCCGTGTGTCTTGAAACCGGTGCCTGAAACGAAACCAGCCCGCCCCTCAGCTGCAAAGGTCTGGTTTGTGTTCATATCGCAGCCATTTACCTACCGGGTTACCAAAGAGACTGGATGTGTTTTCCGAAGCTCTTCACATACCTAGCGGACACCTGTTGTGTTTCGGGTTAATGAACGACGAGATAATTGGCTGGTGGCTAGCCTGGCTTCTTCAACCACCATTTAATCAAACGACAGGGGCAGTGAATTGGGAACCCGCAAACCAAACACAAAACAGGTAGCCTGGCAATTACACGGTCCCTCTCCTTTCCCATTATGCTTATTTTTATTTATTTATTTATCTTTGCCTCACACGAAAACAAAGATAGTGAGTCTTTCTCGGCTCAAGTCCTGGTGCTCCTTTCCCCTCCTCTGTCCGCTGCAGCTCTCTCTCAGGAGGATTTGACAGTTTTGTTATAAATTGCCTTAAACACGCTTTTCCCAATCGCGTGTTGAAATGCATCCATCACTGATTATTACAAACATGGGTTTTGAGAGTTTTTTTTTTCCTGAGCACGGAGAACTAATCCAAACGGGAACCGTGTGTCATATTTTCTGACCCAAATTGGGGCACTTTTGAGAGCAGAAAAACAAATGTGAGGACTTGGGCTTGAGCCTGGGGTGGGGGACAGCTGGGCAACCCATTTGTCAGACCTGTGTTGGATCGTGGCCCGTGGGACACCCTGCTGAGCGTGGAGGGCCCCTGCCGCCTGGGTCTGTGATTTTGGGTGCGTCTGCAGATTCCCTGACGAGCTGTTTAAGCCATTCGGTCTCCACCAAGGGGGACGGGTGGGGGAGGCAGGAATAAAAACCAAGCTAATTCTGCTTCTATGGCAGCCCCAATGCCCGCCAAGCTTCCTTTGCTTTGGGAGGTCACCTGGGTTATTCCAGACACACCTCACCTGCAAGGGCGCTGCCACGTCCCCCGGGGCAGCAGCTCACACTTCCAGGGTAAAGCTCAGGCTGTCTTGCAGCACAAACGCTAGAACACTCAGACGTGTCTGGCGCCGTCCGACCCTAATGCTACCATCCTCTCAGACTCTTTCCTGCACCTCTCAGCACCCAGCGTGCTCCCCACCTTGCGGGGACCTGGCTTCCACCCCCACCCCACAGCCCGCAGCGCCCCAAGCACACACGGTGCCTCACAAAGAGTCGCGAGACCTGAGGATGGAAGCGGCTAAACCAACTCAAGCCAGCAGCCTGCGAGCCCGAAGCCAGGAAGGACAAATTGCTGTGCTTTCCTTCCCCCTTTGCTTTAAATATATTTTTCCAAAGACGGGTTCCAGAAAGAAAACTGCAAATCTCATGACATGTTCTGGCCCCTGTAGTGGTGCTTTGGCAGCACCCGCTGGGCCCAGGGGGGACCCACCACCTCCTGGTGCGGGGGGCCTGAGGGGAGAGCACGCGGCCCCCCAACTCCCGTTTCTCTTCCCAGTGGACTACAGGACAGAGCACGTATGTCCATCGACAGACGGATGATGAACAAATGTGGTCTGTCCTGCAAAGGAATGTGATTCGGGAATAGGAGGGAAAATGTCCCGTATGTGTCTCCTCTTCTACCTTCCTCAGCCATGTAGGGCAGGACCAGATATTGTGACGTCCCTGTGATGGGTGGTGTCCCAGCCAGTGGTCAGCATGTGTGATATTGACAGAGGGCCTGGCAGGGTCAGCGTGTGTGATATGGACAGTGGGCCCGGCAGGGTCAGCGTGTGTTCTATGGACAGTGGGCCCGGCAGGGTCAGCCTGTGTGATATGGACAGTGGGCCCGGCAGGGTCAGCCTGTGTGATATGGACAGTGGGCCCAGCAGGGTCAGCCTGTGTGATATGGACAGTGGGCCCGGCAGGGTCAGCCTGTGTTCTATGGACAGTGGGCCCGGCAGGGTGAGCCTGTGTGATATGGACAGTGGGCCCGGCAGGGTCAGCCTGTGTGATACGGACAGTGGGCCCGGCAGGGTCAGCCTGTGTGATGTGGACAGTGGGCCCGGCAGGGTCAGCCTGTGTGATATGGACAGTGGGCCCAGCAGGGTCAGCCTGTGTGATATGGACAGTGGGCCCGGCAGGGTCAGCATGTGTTCTATGGACAGAGGGCCCGGCAGGGTCAGCGTGTGTTCTATGGACAGTGGGCCCGGCAGGGTCAGCCTGTGTGATATGGACAGTGGCCCCGGCAGGGTCAGCCTATGTGATGTGGACAGTGGGCCCGGCAGGGTCAGCCTGTGTGATATGGACAGTGGGCCCGGCAGGGTCAGCGTGTGTGATATGGACAGTGGGCCCGGCAGGGTCAGCCTGTGTGATGTGGACAGTGGGCCCGGCAGGGTCAGCCTGTGTGATGTGGACAGTGGGCCCGGCAGGGTCAGCCTGTGTGATATGGACAGTGGGCCCGGCAGGGTCAGCCTGTGTGATATGGACAGTGGGCCCGGCAGGGTCAGCCTGTGTGATATGGACAGAGGGCCCGGCAGGGTCAGCGTGTGTTCTATGGACAGTGGGCCCGGCAGGGTCAGCCTGTGTGATATGGACAGTGGGCCCGGCAGGGTCAGCGTGTGTTCTATGGACAGTGGGCCCGGCAGGGTCAGCCTGTGTGATGTGGACAGTGGGCCCGGCAGGGTCAGCCTGTGTCATATGCACAGTGGACTTGCAGTCCATATGGCCAGTGGTCACCACAGCAGACTGTCACTTGGTCTCCAGGTCTCCACACTCCATCACTGTGTCCACCTGTGTCCTGACCATGTTTCTAAGACCGATTACTAAGTAGTGATTATCCGTTGTTGCCGCTGCTGCCCTTCCCTGGAGGTGTCATGAAGCATTAGAACCACAAGGGCCGGCGGCCTCGGCACACAGTGAAATGAAGATAAATGTGAAAATCGGGACCTTTCCTTCTGCCGTCATGAGACGTCCTGGAAGTGGGCGGCAGGGATGGTGGTTCTGCTCTGTGAACGTGTAAGTCACTTGCTTGCAAATGGTGACATGGCCACGCTCTGGTGCTGTGGACATGTGCCATGGCTCAGGTGACACATCCCAGGGGAGGGCCAGTTGGCACAACTGTTGCCTGCAGACCCCGAGTGTGAATGGAGGAGCTCGCAGGCCCCTGGGGAGGAGGTCGCAGGCCCCGCGGGGAGGAGCTCGCAGGCCCCGTGGGGAGGAGCCCGCAGGCCCCGAGTGTGAATGGAGGAGCTCGCAGGCCCCGCGGGGAGGAGCTCGCAGGCCCCGCGGGGAGGAGCTCGCAGGCCCCACGGGAGGAGCTCGCAGGCCCCGTGAGGAGGACCTCGCAGGCCCCGCGGGGAGGACCTCGCAGGCCCCGCGGGGAGGAACACGCAGGCCCCGCGGGGAGGAGCCCGCAGGCCCCGCGGGGAGGAGCCCGCAGGCCCCGCGGGGAGGAGCCCGCAGGCCCCGCGGGGAGGACCTCGCAGGCCCCGCGGGGAGGAGCCCGCAGGCCCCACGGGGAGGAGCTCGCAGGCCCCGCGGGGAGGAGCTCGCAGGCCCCACGGGAGGAGCTCGCAGGTCCCGCGAGGAGGATCTCGCAGGCCCCGCGGGGAGGACCTCGCAGGCCCCGCGGGGAGGAGCTCGCAGGCCCCACGGGAGGAGCTCGCAGGCCCCGCGAGGAGGACCTCGCAGGCCCCGCGGGGAGGACCTCGCAGGCCCCGCGGGGAGGAGCCCGCAGGCCCCGCGGGGAGGAGCCCGCAGGCCCCGCGGGGAGGAGCCCGCAGGCCCCGCGGGGAGGAGCCCGCAGGCCCCGCGGGGAGGAGCCCGCAGGCCCCGCGGGGAGGAGCCCGCAGGCCCCGCGGGGAGGAACACGCAGGCCCCGCGGGGAGGAGCCCGCAGGCCCCACGGGAGGAGCTCGCAGGCCCCGCGGGGAGGACCTCGCAGGCCCCGCGGGGAGGAGCCCCCAGGCCCCGCGGGGAGGACCTCGCAGGCCCCGCGGGGAGGAGCTCGCAGGCCCCGCGGGGAGGAGCTCGCAGGCCCCACGGGAGGAGCTCGCAGGCCGCACCAGAGCCCGGCAGCTGTGGCTGAGGGTTCCTGTGCCACGGGGCTCTGCCTCCCGCCAGCCTGGGGCGCGAGGTCACTTGGGCTTATTCTCAGTCGTGGTGACGGCCGGAGGGTTGGTTGTCATGTACGAGCAAAGGCAATAGACCTGTTGAACACTTGTATTCTGAAGGGAAGTGGAAATCATTTGCCAGCGGTTCTGCGAGCGTTCGCCCCGTGGGTGAGCTCCTGTCGCCCAGACTGTGAGCCGTGGGCTGCAGGGAAGCAGACACGGAGAGCGGGGCCCTGAGCCTCGCAGACAAGCCGTGCTGTGTCAGGCGCGGCCCGGGCCCTGGTGACCAGCTGACGCCTGCACACGCCCCTGTCGCTCCCGGGACAGCCCAGGCGGCCGGCGTGTCCTGCAGCCTGTGCGAGTCGGCCTCTATCGGGGAGAAACTATCAGGACTCCCCGGCCCCAGCCACCTTCCCTCGGAGCCTGTCGGTGGCCAGTGTTACCTGTCACCAGGTAACAAATGCCACACGTGAGGCAGTTTATCTGACACACGTCCGTTGTCTCCCAGTTGTCCCGGGCCAGGGGTTTGGGTTTTCTCCTCCAACCTCGCACGTGCCGTGGACGACACTTGGCTCCTCACCCCAATCCTGTGGGAAGATGCCATCTCTCTGAAACTCATTCAGGGTGGTGGCCAAATTCCATCCCATGGGGACGTAGGGCTGCCCACGTTCCCTGTCCCGCGTGCCATGTGCCCTCCGGGGACGGCGGGCCGAGCCCCTCTCACGCTGGGCACGTCTGTCTCCTCCTGCGACATTGCTCGCTGCAGCTGGAGACATGTGTGCTGTTCACAGCTCATGAGATTACACTGGACCCGCCTGGCGTAGCCAGGACCACCGCTCTCCCATCTCAAGGTCCCTGACTTACACCTGCAATGTCCCTTTTGCCGTGTAAGGCACGGTGTCCCCCCAGCAATGGGGAGGTGCACACCCTTAGGGGGCCCTGAGAGGGTGGGATGTCCGCGCACCTCACGTCTGCACAGAGCCAGGTTCTGTTGGCGGAGAGGGGGCCCTGCTGCTGTGTTTTCAGTGAAGGCTGTTTGGCACGAGCTGTGCCCGTCGGGCTACGTAAACTGTGCACCACCTACTGCCAGGGGGCGCTCTTTCCGCCCACTGCGTGTGCAGTGCACAACCTGTGCAACTGTGCCTGGCAGCCCTCGTGTGGCCTTCGCCTTGACGTGGAGCTTGCTCCCCGCTTAGGGCCCAGGCACCCCCTGGCCTGGAAGCAGGTTTACCAGGCAGCTCTGCACGCGCTCACGTGAACGAAAACAGTGACAGCATACACTTTTTTCCCCGTCGCTGTTTGCGAGAACTTGATGACCTATTAAGAAACCGCTAAGCCTTTCATTTCAGTTACGGGACATTGACCGCACACGTTCATCATTCAATAAAACAGAGACCACAGGTTTGGGGCAGTTGGCCAAAGGTTGTAAGTATTCGTGGCCTAATGCTGATCCGTGGCCACGCACGCACGGGACGTGGAACACGTGTTCACTTCCCCGGGGTGTGAGCCAAGGGGCCCCTGCAGCGACGCAGGCTCGAGGGCAGCATGCGGAGGAAGGGAAAGAACACTCGTGTGTGAAACGCTGGCTGGAGATGCGGAGTGTGTGTTGGCAGTCGTGCCACACCGGCCACCGCGACGCCCTCCGCCTTCGCTCCGAGGCCCCTTTCCTCTTGGGACTCGGACGTTCGCAGCCCGAACGGCCCGTCTGAGGTAAGCGAGGAGGCATTCTCGCTGCACGTCTCCGTTACGTTCCATTGAAAGGTTACATGAGTGGAACAGACCCCAAACTCACCAGTGACAGGCCTACTGGGGTGGTGGGGACCCAGAGCAGCCCGGTCCCCTCCTACAAACCAAAGCTCATGCAAACCAGGATGCGAACGGCATTGCACGTGGGGCCCAGCCCCTCAGGTCCGCGAGGTCACAGGGGCTCCCTGACAACCCCTGGTGTCGGCACCCTGGCTTCACGGTGGCCCTGGCCTGTCACGCTGTCCCCTTCTCCTGCGTCTCAGCTGCGGACACGGACACGTTGCTCGTACTTTTCGGACGTAATGACGCCTTCAAAACACGCAAGTCGTGTTGTCCCCCCTCCCCCGCAGAAAAAAGGATTTAAAAATCTATTCAATTATCCTTTTCTCGAATGAAGCAACGTCATGCCCCTGACAGCTAAATAAATGGATTTTATTACGCCGATGATTACAGGCCGCGATTATTTAGTATTCCTTTTTTATTATGTCGCGGGGGTCTGCTGGGAGTGTGGAGTTCCTTTTCTTCATTCCCGACATTGATTCCTGCATTAGAGAGCTACATTGAATAATTAATATACTTCCTGTGATGGATGGCTTGCGTGGCCGGGGTATTAGGATATCAATCACGACCCACTTGTTCTAATGGAATCATATTGAAAACGTGTCAGAAGCGGTTTATCCAAAGGTGAGGAGGGGGGTCGGCACGCCAGCTGGCCCGTGGCCACCGGACGTTTCTCTCCAGCCGCCGGAGCCCTGGGTGCAGGGGACCAGCTCCGTCACAGGGGCCCCCGCCCAGCCGGGCACCGTACCCACGTCTTCCCCGATGGCCGGCCTCCCGTGACATGTAATTATTTTCCAAACGGAGCATTATGCAGGGAACTGCTTTTCCGCGGAAGGAATTGCAGCTGTCCTGAATTAGGAAGGCCCCCCGTTCCCTTCCCTTCCCATCCTTCCTGTTCCCGACACCGCACATCTCCCCGGGCGCTGGGACCCTCTCCTCCGACAGAGCATTTGCCACCCAGCAGCCCGGCTCCACTTTTGTGACGAGCTGGCCTGCAGTGCGTGCGGCGTCCTGGGCAGAGTGACACACGTCGTCTGCCTTCTTCCCCCAGCTCTGCTGGTCACACTTACTTACGTGACCGAGCAGAGCTGCAGCGCCGGCCCGTCCCGCCTGCACCCGGGCGGTGGCCTGGGACGTGCCAGTCCTGTTACGTTTGCACCCGGGCGGTGGCCTGGGACCTGCCAGTCCTGTTACGTTTGCACCCGGGCGTGAGGGCTGGGACGTGCCAGTCCTGTTACGTTTGCACCCGGGCGGTGGCCTGGGACGTGCCAGTCCTGTTACGTTTGCACCCGGGCGGTGGGCTGGGACGTGCCAGTCCTGTTACGTTTGCACCCGGGCGGTGGCCTGGGACCTGCCAGTCCTGTTATGTTTGCACCCGGGCGGTGGGCTGGGACGTGCCAGTCCTGTTACGTTTGCACCCGGGCGTGAGGGCTGGGACGTGCCAGTCCTGTTATGTTTGCACCCGGGCGGTGGGCTGGGACGTGCCAGTCCTGTTACGTTTGCACCCGGGCGTGAGGGCTGGGACGTGCCAGTCCTGTTACGTTTGCACCCGGGTGTGAGGGCTGGGACCTGCCAGTCCTGTTACGTTTGCACCCGGGCGGTGGCCTGGGACCTGCCAGTCCTGTTACGTTTGCACCCGGGCGTGAGGGCTGGGACGTGCCAGTCCTGTTACGTTTGCACCCGGGCGGTGGCCTGGGACGTGCCAGTCCTGTTACGTTTGCACCCGGGCGTGAGGGCTGGGACCTGCCAGTCCTGTTACGTTTGCACCCGGGCGTGAGGGCTGGGACCTGCCAGTCCTGTTACGTTTCCTCAGCAGCCTGGCGCTGGCCCCTGAACTCGAGTCTGAACTGGGAGTGGGCAGGACAAAGCATCAGCCCTGGGGTTGGGGGCAGAAGGCACCGCCGTACCAGCCTGGCACGGTCCAGACTTGTGGCTTCTCTACCAAGTGCCAGTTGGGTTGTCCCGTGTCGGGAGATGAAAGCGGGTGTAGAGTTTGGGGTTTCCCTTCTCACCTGGGGGGGGAAGAGAGCGAGCGAGCCAGCGAGCGCCGGGACCCCTGCCCCCGTCTTCCTCCTTATATGGACCCCACCCTCATGACCTCATCTAACCCCGTGGGGCTCAGGGCTTCCACGTATGCATTTTGGGGACACAGACAGTCAGTCCGTAAGAGCGGGATTGGTTGTGAAAGGAAGCGTGAGAGAGAGGCAGGTGGAAGGGGCGTGTGTGCAGCTGGAGCTGTGGGAAGGCCGCGTGTCCGGACGGACGGCGAGGAGCCAGGCTCGGGGTGGGGCGTGGGGATAACGTTTGAAGACGGGGGCTTAAAAGCCCAGGAATTCATCCTGTCACAGCGCGGAGCTCAGGGTTCGCACATCACGGTGTCGTCGGCAGGGCCTGTTCCTTCTGGAGGCTCCCAAGGGAGAGGCCGCCCCAGGCGTCTGTGCAGGTTTTGGGGGCTCCCGGCAGTTCTGCGCGTCCCTGGGCTGCTGGCCGTGTCCCCCGTGTCTGCCCCCGTCTGCACGTGGCTTCTCCTCTGCGGTGCCCCAATTCCCTGTTGTAAGAATCCTTGTCACGGCCTTGGCGCCCAGCCTGACCCAGGAGGACGCGTCTCAGCCCCGAAGCTCCTCTGCAACCTCCCTTTTCCCGCAGCAGGTGCCAGCGTGAGGTGCCGGGTAACCGTGCCTTTTGGGGTGCCCGCGGCCACCCCGTGGTGAGGGCTCTCACATGTGACCCTGAGGGCGCCCTGGGGCCGTGACAGGCGTGAGGGCTTTCAGCGAGACGTTAGGTGTCTGTCCCGGCACCCGAGGCCCGAGTTCCCCTCAGCGTCTCCGCCCCGTGACCCCACTCGTCCCTGCGCCCTGACCCCCAGCCCAGCACCCGCAGCCTCATGGCGTGGGACCCACTTGGGCAGCAAATGTTGTGTGGCACCACGACGGCCGGGACTCGCGGCTGAACCTCGCCCTTGCCGCCGCGCCCGAGCCCCTCCGCCCTGTTGTCACTGCCTGCGTTGCGTGACCGGCTCCGTGCCCTCCACCCCGTGACGATCGCGGGTCACGGCGTCCCCTCTGCAGCCCCTTTGCTGCTCTCTCTGCCAACCCTGGCCCGAGGCTTCCCCCTGTGCTCGCCGTTCGACGCCTCAGCATTTGCGGACCAAGGACACCCGTGTGTCACCCAGAGGAGCCCTGTCTCCTGAGACCCACGTCTTTACACACGCAATTTGTGGGTGTCCGCACCTAATTATGTGTCATTTCTGTAAAAGGATGCCATGTGTACCTGGCCATACATCCTTTTCTATAACGCAGTTTTATAAGACTGTCATCTGATCCATAACGTACAAATATTAATTTCTGGGAAATGTAATTATAAAATTATTTTCATTACAATCCCATCAGGTGGCGTGTAAACATCGTTACCCGTGTGGTTTGTACGTCGAAAACCCTCGTAGGGGAAAACTCGGTGTTGTGTGACACGCGTGCCGGGCCCGGCTGTCCGCGGGTGAGCGTGCCTGGGGTGCGTGTCCCTCTGTGTGACGCTTTGGCTGTCACGCCGCGCGTCCCTCTGTTGGATGTGACGAGGAGGAAAGGAGGAGACGGAGCGTGGCGTCTACGGGATGACCGTCCCACGGTCTGCGCTGCTCCGGAGGATGCGAGAGGAAGTGAGCGGCCCCGGCGAGGAGGCCGTGCGGTTGGTGTGGCAGAGCCGGCGAGCGTGTGGGGCCCCGGGGAGCCGGCCGAGGGCGGGGTGTCCTGCTGACCGCGGCGCCCGCTTTGGGGGGATCGGTCTTCCTTCCGGGGGGACGGGGGGCAGGTGGGCCTGGGGTGCCCGGTCTGAGCGTGTCCCCTTGGGGCCACCTCAGTTCTCCAGCAGGAAGCCCTGCTGCGGGCCGAGCACCGTGGGGCGTGTGACGGTGACGACAGGACCGGAGCGCTGCCCGGCCCTTAAGGATGAGCTGAATCCCCACTGGCCAAAAGGTGGCGATGGCCAGAGCCCCTCCAGCGTGGGGGGCCACCAGGGGGTCCGTGCACAGCGTGGAGTGAGTGTCACGCAGCCATGACAAGCAGAGAAGACCGCCTGCCGCTGCTACGACGTGGACGGAAACTGGGGACACAGGGCTGCTGGGGGGACACTCACCGCCACACCGCGCAGCCCAGCTCCCGTTCGGCTGTTGGTTTCCTCGAAGGAGAAGACGGTCGGTGTCAGCGAGAGCCTGGCGTCCCCGTGCGCCGGCCGGAAGCACCTGCTTCTCCTGCTCGGGGACCCGGTGTCACGCTCACTTGGGACGTGTCCCAGCCGCCCCAGGCGCTGGATCCGCGTGTCCCGAGCTCTGTGCATTGCGTGGCCCTCCCCTCCCGCCTGACGTGGCCGTGGGGGGGGCACGCGCGAGCTCGGAGGACTAGGGACCCGAGTGGCTTCCATCGGGACCAGCTGGTTCTGGAGAAAACCGTGATCAGCCGAGCGACTGCCACCCGGCGTCAGAGGTCCCGTGGGGGCCCCCGCCTGCCCCTGAGCTCCGCCGGCTTCGGTCCCCGTCATCGGCCTCGGCTCAGTCGTGCCCCTGGGGACCCTGCTGTGCGCCCACCGGCCATGCCCAGCTGCTGCCGCCTCGCAGGCCTGTGCTGGGAGCTGCCGCCACGCCAGACCCCACTGTCTGTCTGTGTGGGACGCGGGTTGGAGACACGGCTCGTCTCCCTAGGCCCGTCTTCTCACGCCGCCATCGATGACGAGGACACACGCGGGACCCCGAGTTTACCCGGGCACATATCCTTCATTGCACACTTTCACTTCGTGCGTATTAAAACGCCCTAATTAGGGGTGCGTCTCGGCCGGCTGCTCCAGGTAGGGTGGCTGTTCCAATGCGCCCAATGCGGGAAGGACAAGGCACAGCCCCCCAATGAAAACCCCGCACGTACAGACACGCAGACGTACACGGGCAGCCGCACAGCACACGGCGGTGGCGGCAGTGCGGCGACCCTCAGCGGGCGACACGCGGGCCCTGCTGGAACCCTCTCTGGGCCCACAAGGTCACTTGTGGCAATCATCTGCTCATTAGACGTGTAATCCATCACGCAAGTAATAGCAATTTAGCGCCGGAGTTTAATGCACGGTGGTTTAATCATTACCACGAGCTCGTCAACCGCGTAAGTCACGAGGGACTCTGGGCATGCCTGATTTAGCAGGCGACCCCTGACCCCTGCGGAGGAAGGAGCTTGCCTTCGAGGCAGAATCAAGGGGGACAATAAGCCAGACCCACTCAGGAACAATTATTATGCTTAACGGCCCGACTGTCATTTGAGCAAGAAAAGGGACAGAAAGGCGAAAAAAAAAAAAAAAAGGAGAAATAAAAAGAAAAGCGAGTCCGTCCTCAATAATGAAGGCTTAGCACTCCCTCCAGATCCAGCTTTGGGAGCATCCGGCCAGTCACGTAGGTGGCAAGGCCACGAGGCGTTTGTGTGCTGCCTGGTGTCCCCGCCCTGGGGCTCCGTGCCAGGCTCGCAGGGGACACAACAGCACGCAGAGAGACGAGGCCACCAAGGGACCCGGGGAGCCAGGATGGCCCCAGCCCGCCCGTCACCACCGCCACCCCGGCCGCCAGCCAGCCAGGCAGGGGCTGACCCCAGCTTGTCACATTGACTCCGAAGGACAAGTTTGTCTGGTGATGGGTCCCCAAGCCGTGGCGATGGCTTTTGGTGACGCAAAGGGAGGTGCAGTGAGGCGCTGAGCCTTTATTCTGGGGGGAAGTCTGGGAAACGACCGTCCGTGCTGCGTGGGGCCTTGGGGCGCCCTGGTCGGGCGTGCGGGGACAGCAGGAAGAGAAGCACGCAGGGCGCGTCCCCCCCTTTGGGGTCCTGGCTGCCGCCCCTTGGGGAATGAGCCCGACAACAGTGGGGCTCGGGCCCATTTGTTTTCTCCTTTGATTCGACGAAGCAAGAGTAGGAGACAGGCAGGAGGAAGGAAGCGGAGCCCCAGCTTCCGGTGAGGTGCGGGCGACACCACACGGCTGTCGAGACGAGGGCTGGGTTTGTGCCCACATCCGATGCCCGCTCCTCCTGGGGACCCACTCGGTGACAGCGCTGAGGGAACCCCAGGCTGCCGTACGCGGCCCCTGGACAAGCCGGCCTGGGCCCCACGCCCCGTGCTGCGCCCCTGGCTGCCTTGCCGTCCACACACACCCCCCAGGACCTTTGCACGTCCTGGGACAAATGGGCGCTGGGCACGCTTCCTCCCGCTCACCTTGCGCGTTACATGGTTGTAATCTTGAGTGCGGACGTCCGAGGCAGGCAGCCAGGCCGTCGTCAGTGACCGTGCGGAAGTTTCCTCGCACCTGCTGCCCTGAGCCCCCCGAAAGCCCCTTCCTGCCCCCACGGGTGTCTTTTGGAAGCTTCTGGCCCCGCGTGGGGGAGCCTCAGACCCAGGGTGCCGAGTGACAGACGCCCGGCACACAGGGCCACCCAGCGTGTGACTCCGTTTACGTGAAACGTGCAGAACAGGCTCCTCCAGGGACAGGACGTGGGTGCGTGTGGTCAGGGGCTGGGGGACGGAGGGGGAGTGACACTCACGGGGACGGGCCTCCTCGGGGACATGGAGCGTTCTGGAACAGGGGCGTGAGGATAGTCCTACAACATGTGAACGTGCTAACTGCCTCGGATTGTGCACGTGACACAGTCCCTTGTACGTCACGTGCATTGCACCCCGACCCCCATTCCTGAGCCTCCAGTTCCTTCCACGTCGCAGCGAGGGTCACCGCCTCCCTCCTTTTCACGGCTGAGTGACAGTCCCCGGATGGAGGGACCCCGTTTTCACCCCTCATGTATGCGTCACATGAGCCTCGTTTGCCCGTCGTGGCCTGTCCTCTCTGGCCCCTGTGACCTGCCTTTCTAGGCGCCCTGTGCAGCTCGTCCTCGTGTTAAAGCCGACAATTAAAGGCCACCTTCCGAAAGGAGCCTTGAAGTCGTGTGCTTTCGATGTGCCAGGTGGGGAGGGACACTCCCGTCCTCGGGTCCTCAGAGGGACTGTGTTGTGCCACCCGCCGGTCCCACCGTCACCGTCACCGCGGGAAGCTCTTCCCTTCAGCTCCGCCGCGGAATTTCCCCGCCGGCCCCCTTTTCTCTCTGCATTTTGCCTTTAACCGATGTTTGGTCTGTTTGATTTGTGGTGAAGCCCCCTTTCCTTATCCTGTTTCTCATTATTTCCGTGATTATTTTTCATGCGGGTGTTTTCCTGTGTCTGCTGAAATTTCATCTCTTCCCCCAAGGTGACCCGCCGGGGGGCAGACGCTCCTGTCCCCCCCGGTGTCCCCCCCGGAGGAAGAAAGGGGTGGGGGCGGGGGGACACGTGGAGGCCGGGGACGCGCTCCCAGGCTCATTTCTCAATTAGACAAAATGACAATGCACTCTCTGATTACAGGCTGCTCTAATGCCCGCTAATAACCCATTAATTATGACGAATGGCCGGTTTCCTGGGGTGACCGGCGAAGAGCTGTCATTCATTATGTTCCCCGGTCTGCGTGTCTTTCCCTGCCGCCCTGGGCGTCTGCAGAGCCGTAGATTCCCAGCCTCTTAGCAGATCGATGCTGAGGTTTTGCAAAACGGAAACGGTTCCTCGAAGTTAGAAACGCAGATGGAAAGGGGCCCCATGAGGAGCACGTTGCGGCGTGACTGCGTGGTTTTCTGCTTTGGCCGCCGGGCAACCGTCACCGTAGCTGCGACTGTTCTCTAGGGAGTGTGCCTTCGTCTCGGCCTTGGTGGGCACCTGTCCCTCCCTGGCCCGCGGAACCGTTCTCATGTCGTGAGCTGCCCACTCCGAGCGTCTCCTCGCGTCCCCTCACGTCCCCTCACTGGGCCTTTATTTTTCTCCTCGGACGACGCAGCCCGTCTGTGTGCCCCAGAAACGTCCCTGCGCTGTGCCACTTGGCCGGCACCGCCTTCCCCGACCGCCCGCTCTCCGCTGCCGTGGGCGGCGGGTCCTGAACCCGAGTCCTTCGTCGGGACGCAGCCAGCGTCCTGTCGTACCTACCACGTGAGTTGTGTCTCGGGTCCCCCGGAGACTCTTGTCTGTGCTGCCAGCTCGCCACGTAGCACCCTGTCGCGTTTCCTGTCCATCTCTGCTTTTCTGTTTCACGGGAATGTCTTCCCAAGGGGGCGATGACACCTCCAGGGGCAGAAATGTGTCCTCGGCGTAGGGGAGCGGCGATGACCGCGTCGTACTCTTTGTATGGCTAAACTCTGGGAACACAGACCATGAGTATGTCGGTACAGTGGCTTCGGGAGGTTGACATTTCATGGGGAGGCGATGAGGAAAGAGACATTGGGACGTGTCCTGCGGGCCACACTGAGGAAAAGACTGACAAGCGGAGAATCAGCACAGCGTGCGGATGGAGCACGCAGTAGGGACACAGTCTCAGGCCCCCCCAGGACCAGCTGCCTTTGGACACGGGCCACCTAAACGCGGAGGAGCCCCCGTCTCCCGGGTCCGGGTGAGGTGGGCAGATTCGGCGGCCAGCTCACTGCCCGGCACCACTGGACCAAGAGCGTCTGCTTGCAGCCCCTCCGACAGCTTCCCTTTCTCAGAGGCGTTCGAACCCTTGAGGACGGAGAGGTGGTTTCCCGGCAGAAACAGGGCTTACGAGGAAGCCCGGAAAGAGGACCCATTGGCATCTCCCTCCCACCCAAGTCGCAAGCAGCAGCGAGTGGACAAACACCGCACAAAACATCTCCTCTGCATCCGGGGCTCGGCCGGCTGGGGCGGCAACAGACGCCCTCTCCCTGAGGCACTGGTGAGACTTCGGCGTCTAGCAAAGTGCAGGCCTCCTGAGCGTATGTCCGAAGGCGCGTGAGAACGTGCCGGCCGGCGAGCTTTGCACACCAGCCATCGACTGGCATCGTGTCTCTAGGGAAACGGGAGGAAACGGGCACGAATCTCGGAGACCAACAGCGACGCGGGGCCCGTGGCAGAGGGTTGGTGTTTGTTACTCCTGGACCCCAGATGTGCCGGGCGGGCAATGACGACCTGTCGCGGCTCTCGAGGGTTCCGGACGCCACGGGGGTCATTGCAAAGGGCCCTGCAGGGAGGGCCTGAGGAAGCGGCCTTCTATTTCTGACGGTTAATGGCTGCATCTGTGAAACACATAAAGTATTAAATAACACATGAACAACACGTCTTGAGAAATATTTTCTGTCCACACGGGAGGGAGTCAGGTCGCTATTGGCACGCGCGCGGCCCTGGTTTCATTTCTCAGGCTGCTCGTTCTCATCTGCCAGCAGGGCTGAGGGGGGGCGTCCAGCGCTGAACGCGGCAGAGACGCCCACGGCCAGGATTTGCCCGCCGGCGACGGGGGGACGCTGTGACTGTTGTTTCCACTCTCGGAAAGGCCCGCCTGACTCAGGGTTCTGCAGAGACAACGGGTAGGATGAGGGACAGTCGTCCCTCAGGAGACACCTGCCTAACACACCCTAACCCCAGCAGTGTCTCCCGCGGGCTTACGTCCCCACAGGCGGCCTCCCTGCACCGTCTCAAACGCTTTCGTTGTCTCGTCATTTCCGTACAAACCCACCGTCCTGTGTAAGACGCTACGCGTGCCCCCGTTCCAGCCAAACTCTGAACAGCTCATCACCACCTGTGTGTGTGTGTGTGTGAGAGAGAGACAGAGAGACCGTGTCCGTAGATTCGGATCGTCTTGCCCTCGTTAACCTGTCTGTCGTCCATGTCACATGCAGGGAAAACGAACCTGCGGTGAGGAGAGGAGCACGGTTCTTCCTGCGTCACTTTGCAGGGTTGGTGGCTTCAGCTGCGTAAATGCTGGTGTTTGGCGGGGACTTGTACCAGGTGTGTGTGGGGTTGCGTCATCCTGGGGCCCGGGGCCCCCCACCGGCCCTGAGTTGGGGCGAGCCAGCCCGCGCATTCCCGGGGGACGGACGTCAGGCCTTCCATCAGGGTCCAGCCCTGCCTTTCCCCGCTGTCCGCACAAACGCTATGGAGCAGCTAACGGCACAGGCAGAAAAAAAAAGAGAAAGAAAGAAAGGAAAAAGGAAAAGGAATCCTAATTGAAAGCACATGTCTCAGAGGCAGCGTTCGGCAAATTTCCTAACCAGGAAGATGTCATCTGGAGGGAGAGGCGTGAGGGCCGGCCTCGGTGGCCTATGACCCCCCTCCTGGGGCGACGGGCCATCGTCTGTGCGGACGACCGCACATGACCTCGGGGTTACCTGGAACGGCTTCCGGAGACAGCCCGTGGGTGAGGTGTCCCGAGAATGCACGGGAGAACGCGCCTTTTTAATGATAATACCTGAAAAGTGTTTTTCTCCAGAACCATACATCATTGTCAAGCGAGAAGATGAAACTTATTGTTTCTTTTTGAACCGGGCACGCAAGGTGAGTGGAAATGTCTTGAAATGCAAAGCAGCCCGGCAGACAAAGTAAAATGGAGATGAATGCAGACAACGCGAGTTTTCTTCCTTTCTCGGCGATGGGGGGGACAAAACTTTTGGGAAATAATGACGCGCAAGTAATATTTAGCTTCGAGAGACCCGTCGACGTTCCGTGTTTTATTTCAGGGCTGGTAGCGGAAGTTATTTTGCTCCATAAGGCAGCCCATCAGTTATCCGGGCTTGGGTGGGGGCAGCGTACACGCTGTCATCTATTTAGAGGAACATGAATTCGGTGAGGCCTCCCTCCTGGAGCCGCGGGTAATCACAGGCGCGCGGAGCGCAGGCGGACGCTGTGGGGCAGCAAAGCCAGCACCTCCTGCAACGCAGGCCGGGAAATCCAGGCCGTTGTGCGCTGTGTCTGCTTACGTAGGCGGCGGCCGAAGCCCCGGCTTTGTGCCGGTCAGTGGCGTTCAGCGTGGCCGTCTGGGGCCAGCTGCCAATGCGCGGTCCTTCTCCATAAGGTTGGCTGTAGGAACGACCCCGTTGCATTGAAATCGTGTGTGTGTGTGTGTGTGTGTGTGCTTACCTACATACGCATATGTGTGCAGACACATATTTATGTGGACACTTATGTGGCCACTGTAGGGAAGTATTACAAATACACATTTCTATAAACGTGTCGACACTGTGTGTAGATATTACCCAGAGACACGATATATGTAGCTGTTCCATGGAGACGTATGGAAACATTAGACACAGACGTTTTCTAAAGATGTACGTGGGCGTTCTACTAGACCTTTCGTGTCAACAGTACCTATAAACATTGTATACGTATTATACAGACATTGTATGTAAATACCACATAGAGACTTGTAACCATCTATACAGACGTAGCATATGGATACGTTTTGTGTGCATATGTGCACACGTACATACATACACATATACACCTTGTATATACACATTACATATAGACATTTTACATAGACGTGCTACATACACATTGCACATACATGTTGCCTACAGATGTTTGACGTGCAGAACGAAGGGGAGCGACGGCGTTGCACTGAGTTTGCAAACTTAATGGTCAGACCGCGCCGGCAGCACATGTAAATGTGTGTGCGTGCATGCGTGCTCCAGTCTATCCATCCACACACACTGACCTCTGTGGAGCGTGTCATAGCCACACACGCGTCAGGTATCCGGGCACAGCTAGGTGTGTCTTTAGATGCAGGCGGCTGATTGCCAGGTGTGTGCACCTCAGGGACGTGGCCGGGCGGGTTTGGTTTGCAAAGGGCAGACTCCCATTTCTGTCCCGTTTGGGGCGGGAAGGTGCGGAGGCCTCAGCTGGGCTGTGAGCTGCGCCTTCCTGCAGGGATGACTGCATGGTCGTCCTGCCGGCGGGGGCGCGCGGTGCTTCTTACCACACCAGCAACGTTCTGTCCTTACGGGTGAGAGAAACAATCCGGGACAGAAAACAAATTGGCCGTGGGTGTTGCTCTGCTGTAGGTGGGTTAGGATGAGTGCGTAGTTTCTAGTGTGTGTCTGGCTGGGGGTCGCGTGCGGGAGCTGTGGACGCACACAGACGCGGGTCTGGGTCCCAAACCCCAGCTGGCGAGCTCTGCGACTCTGATACTTTAATTACCTCCTTGGATTCTCAGTGTCCCGGTCTTGACCAAATCACGAAGGGCTGGCAAGGGACAGTTACACCGGACGGCCTACGTCGATTCAACATAAGGTCTGAATTCAATAAATAGTCCTTCATGTTGATTTGTAAGTGCTTTTTACATACGAAGGGCAAAACCCCAATGTCATTAACATCTTTTACCAATATTTTCCAGCCTCTTTCATGCTCTTTAATATCGTTTGTAATTTTTAGACACGAATTGTTTCAAATTGACGTGTACTCAGGTGCGTCCGGCTCGCCCCTAGGATTTCTTCTGCGGTTTTTTTACTTTTGGAAAGTCCTTCACGGAGAGACTTAATACTCATCTACATTTTTGTCTATACTTTATTATTTCATTTTTGTGTTTAACACTTTAATATACTTGCAATTGACTGGGGTTTTTGATCTGAAACGAGGCCGTGACTGACTTCTTTCCCAGTAATTAGCAAGTTTCCCTAACATGATTTGTTGAATAATCATGTCTTTCTTTGTTGGTTTTTAATAATTTACTTGTCTTTAAAGTGTTCATGGATACTTAGGCCTGTTTTAAAAGACCTGTTTCCCCCCCATCTGTTAATTGTTACTCTAATTCCATACTGTCTTAATTATCGTAGCTTTAAAATAAAATGTTTTACTCTTTGAATGGATAACTCTTTCATCATTGATCTGGCATTACAAAAAAAAAAAAAAAGAAAGATTTCTGAGCTATTCTCACAAATTTATTTTCCAGATGAGCCTTAGATTGATTTTGCCCAAGTTAAAAAGAAATGTATTTGGATTTAATTGGAACCACGTTAAACTTAAACATTAATTATTAAAGAATTGATGTCTTCATAGGATTTCGTCTCCCTTTCCGGGAACACAGTCTGACTTCCCATATATTCAGATTGTCTTTTTTTTCCCCCTTTTGTCTCTCAATAAAACTTATGGATGGGCCCCACATTGATCCTGTCGAGTATATTTACAAGCATTTCCTATTTCTGTGGCTACTGTCAATGGATTCATCTTGTTGGGTATTTTGTTACCCATGAAGGTTGCCATGTGGATACCTGCCGAGTCTGGGATATTTATTGTGTGTCAGACTCTCTCGCCACATTTCCTGACGGCGCTAAACGTTCCCGTGACTCCTTCCCTGGGCTTTGGAGGCGTCGTCTGCCATCATCCCCTGGAGACGAGGTGTTTCCTTCTCCGGGGAAATTCCTATGACGTAACTCCCGTGTCCAGTGTGCCCTACCGATGACCTCCTGTTTCGTGACGCCAGGACCAGGTCTGTGCCAGACCTTTACGGGAAAAGGGGACACGACTTTACGCATGACGTTCCAGTCGTTCTCTGCTGCCGGTGACAAACACGTCACCGCAAATGCGCCGCTCAGAGCACCACTGACTGATGTGTCGCAGTGTTGGTGGCAGGAGCTGGGCGGGGCCTCGGCAGGTGGTGACGCCGGTGACAGCGGGCTGTGTTCTCGTGTGCCGGCCGCCCTGGGGCGCAGTCGGCTGCACACGGGCTCACGGGGCCGGCAGCACTCACCTTCCCGCTTGTCACGGGAACCCATCGGCATCACACTGGTGTGACGATGGCGCCCAGAGCTTCTGGGTACCGTGTCCCCGGCAAGCCTGCTCATGGCACGCGTGCAATGACGTGTGCTGCGGACACGCTGAGGGCTGCTTGCACGGAGGCCCGTGTGTCGATGTGTCTTGTCCTCCAGGCGTCACTGGCTGAGCTGTGGCCCCAGCGTTTGGCGCCTTTAGACCCAGCGTGGGGCGCAGTCACGTGCTCCTGCTGCGTGGGAATCAGCCGCTTCTGCAGCAGATGCGTGCACTCCCTGGGCTGGCCTGTCCCCCTCAGGATGTGACAGCACCTGTGTGGCAGGGGTCAGGGCCCCTGCAGGGGGAGCAAGGCGGGGTTGCCAGGGGTCAGTGACAGCCGTCATGCTTACAGATGCCTCCAACTGCTGTTTGAGAAACAGGCGGTTAACGCACAGACTTCTTTCTGAGCAAAGGCCATGCTGTTTGCAGGAAAACGGGAACCGTAGGATTGGGTGGGCTTGCCGACCCCGTGCCCCCGCCTGCGTCCGCGCTTGGTGGCCTCGCTCAGAGGGCTGTGGAGTCCATTCACAAAAGGAGGCGCGTGAGTTGTCTGCTCTGCCCCCAACGCCGTCGTCTGGACCGTCCTTTCTTGCCTTCCCACCCTCCCAACCCACACAGACATATCCATTTACAAAGACATAAAATCTACACCTTGCGTCAAGGTGTTAAAAATCCTACTGCTCATTTGTTCCCAGGTCGCCAGCTGGGGACGCACTGGTCCAGGGCAGCGGGATATAAGCAATCGCCTCACCAAGGGACACCTTTTCCCCACGGGGGAGGAACTTAGAGCGGGTCAGATGCGCAGGCCGAGGCCGGAGCCCGTCTCAGAGCCACGTCCCGAGACCCCAGCCACGGTGCTTTCACGGACGCCCCTTGGAGTCTGTATATTAATTTTAACTAGCGTTTCCATGATAGTACTTTCTTAAAAAAAAAGACTGTCTTGAGATGCTGTGGGTTTTGTGGAACTGAGGGGTGGGGGGCAGCGGGAAGCTCTCAGCCAGCTCGGAAAGTACCTCGGTGACACCGGGTGTTTGAAAGAGCCGGTACCAAGCAGGACAGCTCGAAACCCTGCAGTAAGTGTTGTGCTGATTCCCAAGCCACTTTCTTCTCCACTGGGACGAACGTGACGGCCGCGCGTGCTGAACACGGGGCCCGGGACCCGCGCAGGGTCGCACGCAGGCTCTGACAACGTGCCTGAGCGGTTCCATCTCGTAAACAAACCAGTCGGGTGTCTGGGAACTTTCAGTGCCGTTTTCCTCATTCGTCTAATCCACCTATTCATTTACCGGGAATGGTAATTAAGGGGAAATTACTGCCCGAGGATGACAGGCAGGATGGAAAATCAGGCTGTTTTTGGGGGGAGGCAAGGCCACCCCCTCCCTCGCCGCCACTTTTTTTTTTTTTGTACCGTCATCTTACAAATCCTCTGACAGAAAGTTCGGGCCTTTTCGAGGCAGAGCTTGCAATCATAACACACCATCTGGCTTCCCGGAACATGAAAGATTAAAATGATATACGGTAAGAAGGCTCCCCATTCAGTTGCTAATGTGTGAAAGTGAAAGTCCGGCGGTGAGCGCGGGCTTTGCAGGAAAGGGGTAATTACAGGCCTGTCCCCACAGACACGGGCGCGGGACGCGGCTCCGGCCACCACGAGGAAACCCACGTTCCCACACACGCAGGGCTGGCCGATGCCGTTCCAGCTGGACCGGTGTCCGCGGGGCAGTGGGCTCTGCTCGGTGTCAGGCCGACCGGACGCTGGCCGGGCAGCCATTCGGAGACAAGCCATCACCCTCTCGCCTTATTATTCTCGCTGAGATGCTGGGCGGCACGGGAAGGTGTGCAGCGTTGTGTGTGCCACACGCTTTCCCCGTGTGTGTGGCCGCCTCTCGCGCAGTCGGGCGCTTCTCCCTGCGGACGCGGTGGCCAGGGGCCTGCTCAGAAGCAGCCCCGAGACTCCGGTGGGAACCCTCCTTCGCATTCGAACGCAGCTGGTGCGTAAACGGTTGGAGAAATAATCAGCCCTGTCAGCTACGCCGCCCGCGAGAGGCAGAGATGTGTATTATCTGTCTCTCGGCTCGCACGCCCTGTCTCCCTGCGCTCTCTGCGGGTTTCCGTGCTGCTCTCCTTTCCGTCTGAAGGCGAGGTCTCTCCACGCTCTCACTTAGTCGCTCGCAGGCCTGACATGTCACGTTCCCGCCGTAGAGGAATTCACGCCGTGTGTGCTCGTAGGTGACAGAGTCCCGCAGTCGCAGGAGGGCACGCTGGCACGACCCTGGGCTTCTCGGACACGTGCGAAAGTATCGGTCGGAAATATGAACACCCCTTCGTCTTCCCCTGGGAGTTTCGACCCTACCTGTGTCCTTCTCCCCAGCTTGACTCAGGAAACGGGCCGGGGTGGCGATGAGGACAACGAGTGCTGTGCACGCTTTTCTTCTTGTGTCTGTTCCTCCTTCTTGCTTCTGTGTGGGGTCCAGCACGTCTGCTCCTCTGAGATGACGCAGTGAGACGCGGGCGCTCAGCGGAGGCCGAGGCCAAGGGTGTCCTGTGCGCCCGGGTTCAGGCTCCTCGGCCCAGCCGCGCGGCTCCTCCCTTTGCGGGTGTGGGAACCGCCGGCTGGTGGCACCCCGAGCGGCCATCTGCGAGACGCGGCCCCAGAACCTGCTGCCCTGTAGGCCTGGGGACCAGCACTGGCCGTGTCGCTTAGTTTCCTCACCACGTAGCATTGATTCAGCACCACGGGGCTGAGCTGGGCTTGGGCAGGACCGAGAAACCGTCTGCGAGCCGGGTGGTCAGGGCAGCCGTCACTCAGGATGTGACAGCGGGCGGTGGCTGTTCTGTTCTCGCGACCGGTTCTCAGGGTGTTCCTGGCATGGGGCCAGCGTCCGCAAACACATCCATGTCCACCCGTGCTTTTATTCCTGGTGGTTTTATACCCCACACACCGCGCCTGGCTTGTCCGCGTGTCCACTTGCGATTTGCTAAGATGGGCTGCTTATTCCTGATCCGCCGGCCTCACGGATGCACGAATATAAGACATCGGACAATTAAGTTGGCGAACTTGTGACAAGGGTGTTGCTCACCTTTTGTGCTATCAGAGCGATGGTTCATTATGGATTCGTACCAACTGGACACACAGGGAACCACGTTGACTATTTGGAAGTGCTGAAAAGGCCGCGTGAAAAAGTTAGACGCCCTGAAGTTTTCGCCAACAATCCGTAGACACCGGTGTGTAAAAGTGCGTGAAGTGAGCAGGAATGTGGTAAACCACCCCCGAAAATGCGCTAAGTGTCAACACGCTTGGTTAACACCAGGCTTTGGTATCGTTTTCTCTTCCAAAAGCCGGGGTCGTCCATCCGTCTGTGCCTTCCGCGCCGCTCTCCTCACCGCCCAGACACGGAGCCCCCCGTGTGTGACCTGGGGCCTTCTCGTCCCAAACGCTGGCCGCCAGGAAGCGCGGGAGCCGGCCGGCGGGTCAAAGAGCAGCGTGCTGCTTCTGCGGGCGGCCCGGGCGTGTGTTTTCAGTTTCGTGGGTCACATGTGCTCTGCCACCCACAACTGCACGGTGCCGTAGGCGGTCGTCCCGCTTCTCCACGGATGGTGTGTTCCCCGTTCCCTGAGGTACGGACACTACCAAACTGTGTACGGTACGTTTTCCTCCACAAAGGTACCTGTGGGGAAGGTTAGCACATCATTACCACCGTAAGAGGCCACGGTAACGAAAGGTAAAATGGAACAATGACAACAAGAGACGGGGGTAAAACTTATGTGAATGTGCCCCCCCACCCCGTCTCTCTCCTCCCCCCCTCTCGTCACCACAGTTGCCACTAAGGAACTAACAGACGTGACCGTGTACAGGGTGGAGACACCGGAAAAAGGGCGAATTGACGTCCCCGGCGGGACGTCGTGAGGTTTCATCACGCGACTCAGAACGGCGTGCAATTAAAAACCTACGAACGGCTTATTTCGGCCATTTTCCATTGAACAATTGCACGCTGAGGTTGAGCATGCCTAAGCGAAACCGCGGAGAAGGGGCCGCTGCTGAGTTTCTGAGTCCTGAGTGCCGACCATTGCACCGTGGGGCCTCACTGCTCTCCAATAACGCCTTATTGACAAAACCAGGCCCGTGGAGGAGCCCTGCTCAACGTCCTTGCACGTCAAAGCGGGGTTTGGCGCCCAGCAGCACCCCGGGGCCCAGGGTTTGGCGCCCAGCAGCACCCCGGGGCCCAGGGTTTGGCGCCCAGCAGCACGCTGGGGCTCAGGGTTTGGCGCCCAGCAGCACCCCGGGGCCCAGGGTTTGGCGCCCAGCAGCACCCCGGGGCCCAGGGAGCTGCCTGCAGGTGGAAGACCCTCAGCCCCCTCCCCACACGGCACCTGCTGACCCCAGACTCTGCATTTCAGCCACATCGTCAGAGCGTTGGCACCCGTGTCTGAGTCTGGGAGGCGCGTCTGAGTTTCGTGCCCACAGCCTGGCCCCGGTTGCCGCCTTTCACGTTCCAGCTGTGGGGGCCGTGTCTGGGTGAACGGCCGGTCCGTGTCCCGCCCTGGAACACGAGAAGAAGCGGCCGCTGCCAGCACTTGTGGGCCGTCACACAGACGGCGGGGTCGGGCTTCAGCGGGGGCTCAGAAGGTTCCCAAAGCAGGTGTGCAGGGTCCCTGCCCAGCACCCTGGGCGTCCAGGCCCGAAGGAAGCCTGGCCACGTCCGCTGGGATCTGCAGGCAGGGAGGGGGCCGCTTTCTTCGGGGGCTCGGTGCCTGACGAGGAGAGAGAAGCTCATTATCTTAACAGCTGTAAATGCCAATTATTTCACAGGCAGGAAACCCACTGTCAAATCTGCATAAGGAGCAGAAGACGCAGACCCGAAGCCTCCGATCATCGGGCTGGGCTCCTGCCGACCCCAAAGGCAGCCCCGCAGGTGGGTTCTTACGCACGGCATTTGAGTGGCTGTCCTTAGGTGTGACGGTCATTTCAGAGAGCCATCTCGCCTCCTGTGCACGTGGGTAAAGCCCGTGTGACCCATGACACGCCAGGCAGCCGTTGCAAAGGGCGGCTCCGTGCGGGGTGGGGGTTGCTTCAGGCGAGGCCCGGGATCACTGAGGAAAGCCGCCTGCCTCGCACGGGGCAGCCGGGCCTGCCATCACGCCTGCAGACGCGGGGCGGGCACGCGGGAGCCCTGGGCGGGCGCACACGTCTGCACCCGGGCCTCGCTTTCATTGCCGCGTCCCAGACACTGGCAGGAAGAAGGTGCGTTCCCAGACCTTGGGTGCCAGCAACGTGGGGGGGTCGGTTTCATCTTCTGTGGGGCTTGTTTAACTTGTTCATTGTTCGTGTCGCCCCCCCCCCCCCGCGCTGTTCCCAGCAAGAGAAATGTAAATGAGCAGAAATTTTAACAAGGCGAGCCCTCGGAGGTGACCCTTGTGGAGCTGAGCTCCAGTCGCTGGTGGTTCGGCCGCGCCGCCGGGAACAGCCCGGGAATCTGTGGCGGACAAACCCCCGGCCTTCCGTTTCATCAGCACTCGCCACCGTTTGGGAAACAAGCTGCTTAATGAGCGAGATCAATCCCGGCGGTGGAACGTGTGATATGTGACATCAGGGGCTCCGCGTGCGTGTGTCCCCTCCCGCCTCCCCGAAAATAAAGAAAGAAAGCGCCTGGCACCAGGCTCAAAGGAAGCCGGTGGCTGCCCCCGCCTGACATCTAACCATCCTCGCGGCCCAGCCTTTCTAGCCGCGCACATTCCTCCCGCACTCGGGGTGTCTCCCGCTCCCCGGAAGAAGGTAAATCAAAGTGGGTCCGAGTGGAAAACACAGGCCCGGCAGACGCTAGGTAGCAGGAAAATCACGCGGGACGTTTTCCTCCCTTTTTCCTCCTTGGCGAGTCTATGCCTGGAGATCAAAGTTCTCATCTCAGCTCTAATTAAGAAAAGCTCCTGCGAGATTCGGGGCCTTCTGGCACGGAGCGTGGCCTCGGAGGAGGCAGCTGAAATCTCCCCAAGATTTAAATAATTAATATGACACCTTGAGCTCCGAATGGGAAAATTAAAAAAAAAAAAAAAAAGAAAAAGAAAAGAAAAGAAAGAAAAAAAATCCTAACGGGAGGCCAAGCGTTGGAGTTTTCAACAATGCCCGGGCCAATGCGTTGCCATTTGTGGAGGGGTAAACACTGGGTCTCTTTGTCATGCTAAGGGTCCCCTTTGTTGCCACTTGGTCCCTCGCAGAGCCTGGCCCCCTCCGAAGGAGGCCGGCAGGAACGCAAGGCAGCCTCGCCGCCTTGGAGGACGGTCGTTTAATGGCGTTTAATCCTCTTAATCCGAGGAAGAATGGAGGTCCCTGGGTGCAAATCCGGTCCCCGAAGCCCTCGGAGCCAGCGCCTGGCTCGCAAAGCGGGGGCACCGCAGAAACCAGATCACAGCCTTCCTGCGGGCCTGGCATTGTGCTCGCCTTCTCTGCTGCTCCCTGGAGCCGGCTGACCGCGGGGCCAAACGGAATTGGTGTCAGCGGCAAATCCCGCGTGCAGGGAGCTGGGCTGAGGCGGCGGGCGGGGGCCTGTGGGATGGGGGGGTGCGGTTCCCGGAGGCACAGGCCTGGGCCCCTTGCTCACGTCCCCGCCAGGCAGGGAGACTTCGTGAGGCACACGGGACCCTGTGTTCATTGCTGAACTGTTGCCTCCTGTGATCCAAGGCCTCTTGCTCAGTGCATTCTGACGTCGTAGAGCCGAAGGCGCCCTCGCCGTGCACAGACGTGCAGAGAGTCCGCGGGTCTGATGTGCACGCTCAGCACCAGCCCGAGCAGCAGGACACAGGCCCATAGGGACAGCGGCCGGCCGCCCCCGTTATCAGGGAGCCGCAGGGCGTCTGCGGGGGGCCCGGGAGGGGGGACGGCCAGGCCTTTCAGGACCCTGTTTACAGCTGATTCTATGGCGGCTGCAGGGAAAGGACACGGGCGTTTGCTGAGGAGAAATGAAGTGCACGGAGGTGCAAGGAGGGGCCCCGCAGGGTGCGGGTGGGGGCTGCCTGTGCCCCGGAGAAGCTGTGGTGTGTGGGTCCCCGTCCCGGGGAAGCTCTGCTGGCACGCGTGGCTCCTCACAGGGGTCGGGCCTGCACAGTCACGAGTGGTGTTGGGCGGGGAAGCGGTGACTGGCCTGTGACAGGCGTGACATCCATGTGTGTACGTGCCTGGGAGTGTGTGGGTCCTGCAGGGTGTGGACGTGTGGACACTCACACACACTCTCACACACCCACAGACTCACACCCAGACACATAGGCATACGACACAGACATTCACACCCAGGCACACACAGAGACACACACACACCACACAGCACACATGTTGTACACACACACACACACACACACACAACAGACACGAACACAGTACCGCCCAGGACACGCCGTTGTACACGTAACACATGGTACGCACAGCATGCAGCCGGCACACACACTCACACTCAGACCTACAGAGAAACACCCCACGACAGGGCACGCTCCCCACACGCTTCATACACCCAGACACACACACTGTACACACGCGGCACAGACGCAGGACACAGGCAGACACCCACACACAACACCCAGGGGCACAATGTACACCGTGCACACACCAAACACACACGCCCCACACCGCATGTGCACGTGCAGAGCCAGCAGTAAACACACAGCACAAAATACACAACCACCCACAGACACAGAACACACAACGCACGTCAGACACACACTGAACGCACACACGACACTCCCTACATACACAGCACACAGATACCACACACCCACGATACACACATCGTACACACTGCACATGCCACACACCCAGAGTGCACACACAACACCCACGGGCACACGGGCACACACGCGCCCACTCTGGGGTCTGCTGGCACCAGCCACTTCCTGCGGGGGTGGCTTTGAGGGGGACCCAGGCCGTGGCTCAGGCGTGTGTGGACCCTCGGGGTGTGACGTGCAGCTGTGACTGTCCCCTCACGGCCATCGCCAGGGGGTTCCTCTCGTGTGGGGGGGAGGGGTCCCCACATGGTCGGCCGCAGGTGGAAGCCCCCGTGCTCGCCGGGCCCTGGCAGATGCCGGGCACGATGGCAGCCGTCATCCTAGCTGGCTACCGGCTGCAGGGACGTGTGCAGGCGGCTTTCTGCGTGGCCGCCATGCAAGCCAGGGGGACCCACTGGGACCCGCAGGGGTGCGAAAGGCGGGAGGACACAGCCAACTGGGTGGCCGTCTGCTGCCGCCTGTGCTGACCGTCCCTGGGTGTGGGCCACAAGCGGCGGGGCTGGGACCCCTCCATGCACGGCCGCGTGGCCTGGACATGTGGGGCCGAATTCACGGGTCAGCAGCCTCAGGGTTTCTCCCGGCTCAGCTGGCCAGCAGCTTCCTGAGAGCCACACTGCCCGTCACAGGCTGGCGGGGACGTGCCCTCCGCCTAGAGGCTGCAGGGCGCAGCGTTCACCACGGGGACCCCGCTTCCCATGCCCGACCCCACACTGTGGGAGGTTTTCCTAGGGCCTCCGTCGGGGGGACCGTCCTGGACACAGCGTCCCCAGAGGCAGGCGTTCCTACAAAGTGGGAGAGTGCCCTGGGGGGGGTCGCACGTCTAAGCCAGAGTCGCAAGGAGGCCAGCATTGGGGACAGCAAGGTGGCACCTTCTGGGTTAGGAGAAGAGTCAGGGCCGTGCAGAGGCACGCGGGCAGACGTGGGGAGGGCCCGTTGTGCGGTGTTCCCGCCGGGGGGACAAGCAGTGCGATGGGGAAACTCGCTCCTCACGGGTAAGGCGCCCCCGCCCTGCTTGGTGTCGTGCCAGGTGCCAACCTGCCGGCCGGGGCTGCCGTCCCAGCCAAGGGAGGGCACTGCCACCCGCTGCTCGTGGGGCCTGAGGCTGTCCCTGACCCATCTCTGGGCTTCACCACCCTCCCTCCCCCGCCTCCGACTGGCACCTGCGTGTCACTCAGGGCACCCGCCCGTCTCCATCTCTCCCTGGCACGGCCGCCTGCAGGCCACCGCACGCTCAGGGCTTGTCCACGTACTGGGCGTTCGTTCTGTGTCACCTCCCTCAAGTCTGGTGTCCCAGCTGCAGGACCCAACGGACCGCTGCACGAGGACAGGCCGTCCCCCTGCTCAAGCCACTTGTAGGGCTTTCTGTCATTGCCTGGCGAGCCTCACCTCACGAGGATGTCCCCGTCCTAACCCCCGTGTGGTGACAGAATGACGTCCCCACAGACGTCCCCGTCCTAAGCCCCGTGTGGCACATGCAGTGAGGTCCCTCCAGGTACGTCTGTCCTCGTCCACAGAACCTGTGACGTGTGGAGGGGGCTTTGCAGATACATTAAGGTCAGGACTTGGACTTGGACACATCCTTGCCCGTCACCCTGCAGGGGTCCTGTCTGCGATCACAAGCGTCCTTTGAGCAGGAACGCAAAGGGAAATTCTACTCAAGCAAAATGTCCCCCCAAGACATCGTACAGACACGGAAATCGGGGTCCTCTGTGGACCCTGAAGGGACACTCGTTTAAGGTCAGCTGTGGCCCGAGGAGGCAGCCTGGGTGGGGACGTGCACAGCGGGCGACCTCAGACTTGTGTCTGCTGTGTGCGCGTCACCAGTGGCGGTGACGGCTCCGTGAGGCTGATGTTGGGGTCCCCCGTTCGTCGTGACGCGTAGGCAGAGCTGCAGTTGCCCCTGTGCACCCAAGAAAGGCAGGCGGGACTGAAGTCCGTTGGGGCCCCGTTCTCGGGGACGCAAAGGGGCCCCTGCAGGCGTGGCCTCGGGACAGGGGGACTCGAGCCCGTTTCACACGCAAATGCATCTGCCTGTGCAGTGGGTGACAGCGTGGGGTCAGAGGACAGACACGAGTGGGCGCCGGCCACCTCCAGGCGGGTCCGTGGGCGCCTGGGCTGACAGGTGGCTCTGGGCTCCCCCCATGGACCGGTGGCCTTGCCCCTCGGCGGGAAGCCTGCGACCCCGGCTTCTCCACCTTGCAACAGGTGTACGAACGTCACTGTGCGACGCCGTGTTCTGTTCCCACACACAGAGGCCGGGAGCAGCCGCAGGACTGGGGACGGCGCGTTCTCCCGCCCAGGGCCCTGTCACCCTCTGCGTCATTTCCACCGCAGCCCTAAGAGGCTGGTAACTGCAGACGGAAGGCGATGGGAGCTGGGTTGGCGCTCGGCCGTCACTTCCACCCAAGTCCCAAGGCTTTGCAAGGATTCGCAGACAGTTCCGCGTTTCCTTCTGGAGACACTCAGGGGGGAGAACGTCACCCTCCTCTAAAGACCGCGGGGACCCGAGCTGCCCCGTGGGGACATTGGGGGCCTGAGAACGTGCGTCTTGCTTCAGGCCTCCCCGAAGAAGCTGGAGCACACAGCACGCGTCCCTACCAGGGCAATGACGGGCCCTGGGCTGCCGAGCGCTGTGTTTCTCTCTGAAACGCTCGTGAGCACTGGGGTCCTTCTCTCTGCTCTGCTCTCCTGACCTTCCTCCGGTGGCCACGATGCGGCCAGGAGTCGTCCCCTCTCCATCCGCGTCCCTGCTCCCCCGAGGGAGCCGACGTCCTTACCCTGTGGTCACTCGATGCCTGGCGGCCGGAGGCACCGTTGGACAGGAGTCCTTCTGAGCTCAATTGTGCTGAATATCAGCAAAGCATCTCATTAAATTATCTCACTGTTACCTTGCGCCGGCGTTACTTTGCTCCCTGAAATTGCTTTTTATTCCAATTATAGATTTTTATGGAGAAATGGTTTGATAATATCATAATATTTGCCTCTTCCCTTCCTCCAAAGGCGATGATGAATGTTTAATAAGACACCAAAGTTGGAGAGGCCTGACGAGGCTCTCCAAAGAGAGGTGCTACATAAATTAATAATACGGATAAATTATGCAACTGCATTGTGCGAAAAAGAAGAAACAAAAAAAAATCAATCAGAAGACTTACAACGCCGGCCGACGCTATTTGATATGCTGGGGCGTAGAGTTAATTAATTAAGTTACGCCCTGTGTTAAAAAAACAAACATGTCAGCTTTTTACATTTTTATTTTTAGTGCGTAGGAAAAAAAAAAACCACAGGCTTCACGGGGGCGGGGGTCTCCTCCCCATCCTGATCGCCGTGTGGCATTTCCGAATGACACTCGCCACGTCAATGTAGGGCAGCGGGTGACTGTTGCAAGAGGCAGCTGTGTCCGTCCGTCCGTCCGGGGAGAACCCGCAAAGAGCCTCCGAAAATGCCCCCAACGACGCCTCCGTTTTAAGTGTTTGGCCCGATGGGAAAGGGGTGCAGCCAGCTCTGCTCCCAGTGGCTTCCAGACAAAAAAAAAGGACAGTCTCTGCCTCGTGTCTCTTTTCTCCCCAAAGCCCCCCGTGCACCTGGGAGCTGGGGGGGGGGAGACAACAGAAGCCGGCCCCCGCCCCGTTTGCCTTGCTCACTAGGATTTTGGGATCCCATACTACAAAACGCCACTCTGAACGTCACCAGCAAACGTATATCTATGTGTCTGTCCATCTGTCATCAGTCATGTGTCAGCAAGGAGGGGGTGCGAGCCCAAACCCCGTTACTGTTTTTTCTAACCCGCATTTACATCTCTCCACGTCGCACCAAGGCATCGGGGTTTTGCAAGAGGCACGACTACCTCAGCGGCTCCCCCCGCGGCCCCCGTGCCCTCTCCCCGCTCCAACGTCTAAGTGCGGTTTGCTCTGCAAAAGCACAGCCCTTCAATTACCGCGCTCGCTCGGGCAGAGTCTGCGTTGCCCACTTCTGCTGCGCTGGGGGAAACGGGAGCGCGCAGGGCCGGGGACACGGCAGCGGCGTTCATGCCTGGTGGCTTCCCACGGCCCACGCGGCATTCCAGGCGTTGCTGCGGCAGCACATTCCCACCCGTAGGGAAGCGCTTCCCTTCACGTTCCCACAGCCGCACAGGCCGGAGCCGCCGCAACAGCCGGGTCTGCTTGGGCCCTTTGGTGTCTCCCCGGGGGGCAACCTCAGTGACATAATTTTAAACGACGGGCACTTTTCCAGCCAGGAGCCTGGAGCGCGAGCGCCCCGTGCACGTGTGTCGGATGAATGAACACATGAGCCAGTGTGTCCCTGCGGAGCTGTGGGGCACAGGGCGGAGGGAGCAGGGACCGAGGGACCCCTGAAGGGACGGAGCTCCTGGAGACTTCCCTGCGTGAGTGACAGTGTCCTGGGGACTTGCTGGCACCTCAGGGCTGGGAACATGGGACCCACCCAGAGAATGCAGCATCGTCTCCTCATCAGAAGAACTTTACGGGACTCACAGCCGTAAAGCCCCCTTTGTCACCTAAGGTGAAATGTCACAGCCGTAAAGACCCCTTTGTCACCTAAGGTGAAATGTCACAGCCGTAAAGCCCCCTTTGTCACCTAAGGTGAAATGTCACAGCCGTAAAGCCCCCTTTGTCACCTAAGGTGAAATGTCACAGCCGTAAAGCCCCCTTTGTCACCTAAGGTGAAATGTCACAGCCGTAAAGCCCCCTTTGTCACCTAAGGTGAAATGTCCCCTGTTTGGGGGAACGATTTTGGGGGCCATGCTTTGGTCGGCCCCACAGGGATTCACACGGGCGTGTCTTTCTGGATATCGTTCCGTCCGCCACACGGGGATGAGGCGGTGTGTCACGTGTCACCTCCTTTCGCATCTTCTGCCTCTACGTGTCCCCTCCCTGTCTTTCCGCTTTCCTTGGCCGTTGGTCGGACCCTCAGGACGTGTTACGACGCAGAGAGGACCTGTCACCCCCATTCACGTTCCCCCATGTCTCCCCACGTCCTGGCACCCACACATCCGAGTGTCCTCTGCCTGAGACCACGTCCCACGTCCCCTCCTGGGCTGTCCCCCTAATCATGCTTGAGCGTTCCTCACCCGGGCAGATGCCGCCTGGTGAAAAAGCCGCGTCCCGTGTCTGGTTCTTCGGACGGCGAGTGAATTCGGGGTTCACACGATTGTTTGGAAATAGTGGCTGAGGAAATACGGGCGCATGAGCTCGTGGGTGGCCGGCCGGGTGGCCGCACGGTGCTGGGCAGCAGAAGGACCCAGGGGTTAAGAGGCCACCCTGGCCGCGTCTCCTCTGGCCGCTCTGCGGCCCCCCAGCCGGCTCCACTTCCCTGCGCCGCGTCTGGCGGGCTGAGTTCCTTCTTTTCCGGGGAAATCGCTCGTGACGTTGTGCTGTATATGTTCCCAGGAATATTTGTGGCTCTGTTCTCTCCTAAACAATGTATGTCACTGCACATGTGGCGGTTGTGTGTTGTTGTGTTTTGTACGTGTGGTGCCGACTGCCCATCTTCCCGCGTCTCTGGCACGTCCCCAGGGGCCCGCGAGGGCAGGGGTGTCACAATCGACACGAGTGACAGGCCCATCGGTCTTCCTTTCAGCCGCGTGCCTGCTTCCCCTGCGTGTGATGTGCCGTGATATCCGATCAGGGAGGGTCGCATGCTCTGCACACACGCGGCTTCTGAGACGTCGTCACCGTGGGCCAGCGGGAGAGCCGCTCACTTTATCAGGTTTCCCCCCGCAGGTTGTTACGTCCCTCATGCAGCGAGGGGCGTGGGTGACAGCTGGCAGGGCGGCGAGCGAGCAGGCGTCCTGGGCAGCACAGGGCGCTGGGTGCCCCCGCGTCCTCCTCTGTGTCGTGTGCGCGCTGCCCGTGCTGCCCTGTCTGGTGGCAATACGGGCCCCTGGGGCGGGGGTCCCTGCTCCCACCGCTGCACCCCCTGCAGGAGCCGGCACCTCTGTGGTGCTCAGCATGGCTGCTTCTGGGGGAGCAGGGCCCCCAAGGCCGAATCGCCTGCAGGGCCTCCTGGGTGGACCCGGCGGGACGGGAGCGCGTCCTGGAGACACTCGGTTCCCGTCCTCAGACTTCTGGGGTCTGTCGCGGTTCCCCTCGTCCCCCCGGAGCGCACGCCGTCTCCGGTTCCTCCGTCCTCGTGCGCGTCACGCAGGGACACAGGCTGGGCCGGGGTCCCCGGCGTCCACGGCGACACAGAAACGGGCACAGCGACGACGCTGAGGGTCGGAGACGAAGTAAGAGAAACACCACGGGAACAAACCCAGTCCTGCTGCTTTGAAAACGCGGGGGAAACGTAACGTGTGGTAAAACGGATGGATTAGAAAACACCCACAGGACGGGCTTTCTGCAGGTGGGCTGATGTCATCGGGCGTCGTGTCCCCGTGTCACCCAGCTTCAGCCCTGTTGTCACCGACACGAGGGTCGCCTGCCTTTCTGAGGGGTGAGCGCCTGTCTCAGGCTCGCGAAACTGTATGTCCCGTGTGGGCCGTTTGTACCGTGGACCCGTGACACCTGGGTAGAGCTTTAAAAGAAAAAGGCGGCCCCGATAATGTCCAGGTTTCAAAGGTGCCATCGACTAAAACCATAGTAAGAGTTTGTCATGAGTCAGCTCGTGCCCATAAATTACAAGATGTAAATGGCAGAGGCACGTGTGAGAACAATGCAACGTAACCGAAAGTGACTGAAGAAGCCGCAGGAAACCCGCATTATCCTTTAATCAGGAAATACATCGAATGCGTCATCATGAGTTGTCGTTATTCTCCTAGAGCCAACTTCGGGCCTCATCAGATTCTCCAGCAACTTCGAGCAAACAGGCAAGAAAAAGTAATTCCCGTTGTATGCAAGTCCTTCTGTCAAATACGCACGGGGAGGGGCGGGCTCTCGGTGACCCGTGTTACGAGGCCCGTGTGACCAGAATGTCAAGGACACTCGACGAGCTGAAAGCCAGGGGTCTCTTCTGGGCGCACCTGCAAACTGCTCCCCAAACATTGCCCGGCACACGCAGACTTGGGTCAAAAGGGCGGTTTGCTGTCACCGAGCGCGGGCGCTGGGAAGCCACCCAGTGCGATTCACAGGGACGGAAACCACGTCTCAGATGCAGGGAGAGTGTGTCACCACATCACAGAAGCGGGGTGCTGACTCGGAGGCAGACAGGTGGGTGGAGGGCACAGAATGTGACGCGGGGACAGGGACGCCAAGAGCAGCGGGCTGCTCCACCCACGTCCCCTGCAGGCAGGAGAACGCACACAGGCAGGCGCGTTAGCACCTGGGACGAGGACACGTGCTCGGCCCCACTGCTGCCACCCTGCGCTTTCCTGCGTGGACAACGGGTGGAAGGCGTCCACTCCGCTCTCGTGGTGCAGGACCAGGTGACAGGGAAAGTGTCCACAGTGTAAAGCGCTACCAGGTACCCATTCCCGCGAATCTCTCGTCTCTGACGCGGCTCCTGACACGGGGCTCCTCAGGGCCCTGGGCTTTCCGGGGCGACAGGAGAGTCTGTGCTCCCAGTGACAGGACTCTGGGTGGGGCGGTCGCCAGGAGGCCAAGCACTGCAGGCTGAGCTGATGGCCGTCGTGTCCTAGGGACGAAGCCGCCAGCACCACCCCTGAGGGGCAGCTTCGTGGGGCCGAACCCTTCCCCTGTGGGGCTTGGTTGGCTGCAGGCCGAGGGTCAGAATCGAGTTAAATTGTCGCACATCCAGCTGGTGTTAGAAAGTGGGAGACCCCCCCCCAACAGACACACACACACACACATTCAGTGCGAGACGCGTGACGAGTGAGTAAACGCCGTGCGTTTTGCGTGCGTGCGCAGCAAGCCACAAGCCTGACCCCTTCAACCCTGATTTTCAGCCCCTTCCTCCAAAGGGGACACACCGCGTGACGCCAAAACGGGCCAAACGAAGTAATGGTTTTTAAGCATGCGTGCTTCGCTGCTCAGAAGGTTTACAAAGCCAAGAAAGGGAAGCCCCCCGAAGGTGACGGTGGAGATCCTTGATAGGCTGTTTCCAGATGACTTACCAGCCAAGTTCTGTTACTGGAGCAAAGTTAGAAAACTTCCAGCGTACACACCTCCCCCTCTCCTTTTAAAATTTTTTTTTTTTGGTAAAAGCCAGCCTGACCGTGACCTCCGCTCACCCGACATTCCTTGCGCACAACATCTGATATTAAGGCAGATTGCTTTCATGCCCGCGTAAGTGATATCATATGCTCGGGGCGTGAACCCTCACTTTATCACTGCCGGGGAGCCGGCATTGGCGTACGGCTCAGCCCCCCAAACACCTCTCCGACGCTGCGAAAAGTGCTTTTAGTGGCTTGTTGGGAGGCTGGACACACACACACACACACACACACACACACACACACACGCGCGCGCGCGCAGACGCATGCTTTAACACATGCCTTTAGCATTGGGTTTTGGAGGGTTTTGCTTTCACAACGTTGGCCGACAGGAAGCAGAAAGGGTGAGCCGAGAGGCGAAGGCTCCTGCGATTTTGGACGCGGACGTCTCAGGGCTCCCAGGTGCGCAGCAAGGAGCCTGCGTGTGCTTCGTGGGTGAAGACTTAGGGTTTCATGTTCCTTCCCGAGGACCTTGCCGCCTCCTGGGGCGTCAGGCAGCGGCCCCCCCGGGACCCCCAGTGTCTGCTGGCTGAGCGTGGCCTGGCCCTGAGTGACAGTGCGTGCTCGCAGGGCCCCTGCGTGGCCTTGCAAGCCTCCCGGTGCCACTACACATGTTTCCGTGAACCCGAGCTGAATGAACATTACTCATCATATTTGCACTCCTTTTTTATTTTTTTTTTGCATTCATTAAAAAAAAATTGTCAAGTGCCTGTAACCTCCAGGCTGCAAGAACCTTCTCGTTTCGGTTGCACGTTCCGTCCTGCTTTGATTCTGCCACGAATATGTCCCCTGTGCCCGTGTGGCCGTGGGACCTGTCTCAGCCAGAGAGGTCCGGCCATGCAGGGCCGCTCGATGTCAAGAAACTGTGGCCTTAAGAAAAAGGAGGACAGTGACCGGGGTGGGACGGGGAGACCTTGTTTTCCCGTGAGAGGGTGTTCAGCGTACAATCACTACGTGTACAGCTGATACTGAGAAAATCGTGCATACGAGCTATACGTCCATATAAATATCGCTTAAAGACACCAAACACACGCTTGCACACCCATTGATTGCGCCCAGCGTGAGGCCTAATGGCAACTGTGGATTTTAGTCACTCACAATGTGTCACGTTGGTGGGTCCATTGTAACAAATGAAGCACAGAAACCCGAGGTAAGAAAAGATGAATTAGGACCATTTGTGAAGCTCTGCGCATCCTGCTCAGCTCCCTGTAAATGTAAAACTGCTCCAACCAACAACGTCCGTTAATTAAAACAGAAAAAGGCCGTGGAACGAAGTGAGCTGAATTTTGCTTTTGCTTCGTGCTTTCGATGCGGCGTCTCTGGCTGACAGCAAACGGGGGCCTGGCGTCTGCAGACGGAAGGAATTGCGCTGAACAGGACCCGCTGGCCCAGCGCAAACTGCTCGGGCGGGAAAGGATTTTTCTGGGCCTGTTTGTTTTCCTTCTTCCAATCACAGCTGCCTGTGGAACCACATGCCAACACGAGTGGATGTGGGACATCGGGCCAGCACGTGACTACAGAAGCACAGGACGTGTGTCCACTTAAACCCCCTTGTAGATGTTTTCAGGCCCCTGTTCCCGGTGGCCTGGGAGCCCAGCCTCCCTCCCGCCCTCCCCAACACTTCCCTCAGTGTCATCGAATGTCCTCCCTGCCCCGGGGCCTTTGCACGGGCTGTTCCTTCGCCGAGAACGCGTTTCCACAGGCATCCGCGTGGCTCTGTCCCGCTCGCCTTTCTCGTTATGGCCCAGTGTCACCTCCCCAACAAGACCCCACAGCCCTTTCCCTGTTTTAACATATCCACGGCTGTCATCCCCTCTGCACACCACATATTTCACCTGATTTAGTTATTTTGTCCTCTCTGGTTAAAATGGAAGCCCCGTACGCTTGCGGCTTTGTGTCTTGCCTTAGTCACTGACGCCTTTCCCACGCCCAGAACAGTGCCCTGCACACAGTAGGTATTGAAGAACGGTTGGTGCAATGAATGGATAAATGAATGACTGATATGTCCAAGGACGGCTTCCCAGTCACTAATCCCAAGTCCTCCTGCCAGGGCTTTATTTTAAGGACGGTCTCACCACTGCCAATCTCCATAACATGTTGGCCACTTTGTCACCACGGTCCTCTGAATCTTGCTTTCAGGGCATAAAATTGCGGGTGACTGCCACCTCCTCCGTGAACCCTTGTTTGCGTCACCCAGCCTGGCCCCGGTCTGTTTTCACGAAGGGACATTCCCAGTTTTCACAGGACACTGCCCGTGTGTGTAATTCTGTCGTCTCAGGACTGTCACGTAAATGCAGTCACACCATATGCCACCGTTAAGGATGAGCCCCCCACCCTCCAGCACAACTCTCTGCAGGTTTACTCGGGTGCTATTAATAGCTGGGTGTCCCTTCTTGCTGAGTTGTATTCCAAATACTACACATTTTATCGTAAAAAGTAGCGAGCCCCCGTCCTTCTTCTGCAGCCCCCAAGCCCTGCACAAAGCCTGTCTCTGTCCCCGGGGCCACTTGCACCTGTATTTCTAAAGGATTCCGGGCACAGCGCTATTGGAGATAAATGGGGCCGGGTGGCAGGATCAGGGCCCCGCAGGCGTGTGTCCTGTCCCGTGCCCCACGCCACGTCTCGGGAGTCACACGTGAGCTGCAGCTGCTCTCGGCCCCGTCTCCCCTCTTTTCTTTGCTGGAGCACATTCTGCAGGAGCTTTCTTAGAAAGGATGCTTTTCAGTTTTTTGGTTTGCTTTGCTTTTTTTTTTTTTTTAAATTATTTTTTAGTTATTACACTGGACAGTCAGTATTGTTGTGTACTAGTTTCGATGGACAGCACAGTGGTTAGACATTCACATAATTTATGGAGTCATTCCCCCGATACGTCTGGTCCCCACCTGGCATCGTACGGAGTGGGTACAACCTGGGCTGTGTACCCTGTGCTGTATGTCAATGTCACGTAGAAAACACAGGGAGACTTTGATAAAGGACGCGGATGTCAGCGTCTCCGAAGCAGCAGCTGCGGAGCCTGAGGCCACCCTGGGAGGACGGGTCTCCTGGGTTCCTGGGGAAAGTAGACGGCACCTGTCAATCACTTTGACGAGCGGGTCTCGGAGCCCCTGGCTGGGAACCTGTGAGCCGGGAGCACCCTTGAGAATCTGCTGAATTCGCAGCCGCCAAAAGGTGGAGACAAAGCACGTGTCCATCGGTGGACAAGGGGCTACACGGAACGGGGTCGTGTACACAGTGGAATATCACTCGGTCGTGAAAAGGACGGCGGCTGTGGCACTCGTGACCACATGCAGGGGCCCTGGGGACGCTGCTCAGGGAGTGGCAGAAGCCAGACCCCACGGCCACCCCGCGTGGGACCCCGTTTATGTGAAACGTGCAGAACAGGCTCCTCCCAGCTCTGGAACCGGGTGCGGACACGCCTGCCACCTGCGGACACCTGCGCCCCAGTTAATTCCCGGAGGACGGCGGCGCCTGCCAGGGAGCCCCCTTCCTGGGGGAGACATGAACCCCGACTGTGGGACGGGGCTCGCGCAGCCTTCCTGCAAAGTTGGGGACCACACTTAGGAAGAGCCGAAGGTCACCTTTGCACGGGAAGTGGCCGGCGTGCAACCAGAGGCCCCTGCAGGGAGCCGCCTGCGGCCCCCACGGCCCCCACGGCCCGGTGGGTGCACGGAAGCCGGTGGGAGAAAAGGGGAGGCGTGTTTGTTTTGGGCACAATCCATCCCCGGCCTGACAGGCCGGGGGGGTGCATGGGGGCCCCTGTGTATCCCACAGCTTCTTGGATGACAACACGGCACAGGATGAGATCAGAGTGCAGGCAGAGCTGGCTGTCGGCGCCTGAGGTGGCCAGGCCGCTGGCGACTTCATTGGGAGGTGACAGTGCTGGTGGCGCGTTGGCTGGGGGCTGGGTGTGCGTAGGGGCGGGGGTGGGGCCCGCGTCGTGGGCCCACGGGAGACGCCCGCCTGTCGCCTGTCCGTGCCCTCCCCTTTGTCCCACAGCTCCCGCGTGCTCCCGGCCCTGGGAGCCGGCCGGCGAGGGGCACACGTGCTGCGGCCACCGTGACTCTTGTCTCCTGTGTGCGCAGAAGATGGCGAAAGCCCCTTCGAACAATGGAATATTGTCCGGCTGGCCTGAGCCAGATTCTGCGTCCTCGTGGTGATGGATAACAGGTTTCTCCAGGGCCGACCCCACTTCTCTTCTGAAAGACGCAGAGCGTGAAGGTGGTGGTGGTGGTGGCGGGGGTGGGAGGTGCTGGAAATGACGGGGGAGAAGGAGACGCGGGGGCGGGGAGAGGAATCCCACACTTGCTCTCCTCGGACTTGGGGCTGCCTTGCCGGTTCCCACGGATATTTGGGGAAGGAGCTGGAGGGTTGCTGCCGGCGGGCAGCTGTGGCCGCACACCTTCCCCAGGGCCCCCATTCCCCGGGACGGGGGACCAGCCGTCCTTTGAAAGTCATGATGGTAATCGCTAACCCTTGCGAAGGGGCTCTGCATTTCACAACATTCGCAGGCCGTCCAAACGCAGCATTCCAAAAAAACACCCCAAAACAACACAGGAAGCCTGACTGATGCTTTCAGGCGTTGTTTTCCCCACCCGGGGGTTGCACACAAGGGTCTGTGTCCTGCAGCTTCGCAGCCCACAGTCACGTCCACTTCGAAGGTCTGCAGAACTAGGGGAAAGTCCTCACGTCGCAACAGGGAGGAAGCGCCCGGCTGGCTTCCCACAAAGCACAGCTCCACGCTGCTCTTCCGGGGACGTGGGACGAGCCGACACCGTTCAGGTCCTGGCACCTGTCACTCCACCTGTTGGTTCACGTCTCGGGAAGGAGACGTGGCCTGACAGGTCGGTTCCTCCCCCCGATTTGCTCTGGGTGGTGTCAGGAGAATCGGGGTGCGTTTGGGAAACACACATGCCTGGGGACCGTGTCCCGCGGGGCCTACGCTCATGCAGCCCGGGGTCCCGGGATGGAGTGGACCATCGTTTGCGGGAACCAAACTCCCGTGTCCCCATGTGGCGGGACTTTTTACTACGGAGACGCTAGATGAAATTTCTGAGGCTTTGCAAAGCCCTCGACCCTTTCTGGTCAACTGGGACACACAAGGGGTTTTTCTAGGGCACCGTCCACGAAGTGTGTTTCGTGCAGACGCTGGTTTCATGCTTTCCTGTGTCCGCGTCTTGCTGAGGCCGTGGGCTCTGCAGCTTTCCAAGGCCTGTGTCTGAGTTTCAGTGTCTTTGTTCACCCCGTTACGCACCCCACCGCCCTCACCCGCGACCACTGCCCCTTACGATGAACCCTCGAGGGTGGGATGACGGCCCTTCCTCCAGAGCCCGCTGCTGGGTTTTGGCGGCAGTTTCACGGGTCCGCTCTCTGACGACCCTTCTATAAAAGCCTCTCTGATCGTCGCTCTGTGACCGTGTTTTATTTTTTCATTTGCATTTTTTTTAAAAGCAGGATTTGTGTCCTGCAACCTGGTACCAGGGTGGGCTGCTTTTCAACTGCCCCCCCCTTATGCCCCGAATGGAGTGATTAGTGCTGTCTTCCCCACCGGGGAATAGACGCGGTGGGGATTTTGTGGGCTCGCTCTGCAGAGACCGGGGAGGGGTCCTTGGGTCTCTGCCCCCAGGGCCTGCCCAGGTGTGTTCGGTCTGCAGGGGCCAGGCCCCCGTTTGCATACAAATCAGCATCATTTGCATGCGGCCGCCTGAAAAATCCCCAAGCACCAGCTGAAGGGAAATTTAATAACAGTCCTGAGGGTTGGAGAGCTCAATGGGGCCAGCTGTTTGCAGGTCCTCCGAGGGCAGAAATGAAAATTAAATTAAATTAAAAAAAAATCGTCGTGACATGTACTGGACGGGGAATGACGTGGGTTAGATTCAAGGCAGGGTGCTTGGAGCAGGAAGAGGGGTCCCCGCACCCCGGAGGGCTGAACCCCTCGCCTCCCACTGGGGTCTGCACCCCCCCTGGCTGAGCTTTCCATCTGGCCCTCGATGGGGGTGTGTGTGTGTGGACGGTTCTTTGACACCAGCCTGCGTGGACCTCGCGTTCTCTGTGCTCCTTTTTCACTTTACATTTTTATTATGGGGGAAAACAACAACAACACACGAAATAGCCACGTGTACGCACTCCTTAAGAAACATCCCGATCAACGTCTGTGACCTCGTCACCGAGCTTCAGTCATTGACAGTCTGCCTTACTGCGTGTGTGTGTGTGTGCGTGTCACATGTGTGTGGTCTGTGTGTGGCTACATGTGATTTACATATCGGCGAGTGACACACGTGAACAGTAAATGTATTCATTCGGGTGACAGCTGCCCTCCAATGACGTCCCTTCATTAGAAGGTTGATGAGATGCCGGAGGAACCCAACTCCTGTGTGGGTTTTGCCAACCGTCTGCTCTTCTCGCGTCTGCTTGCAGAACCTACGGACATCCTACGGAGTGAGGATTTGCTGTATGTCCAATGCACCAGTTATGCACAAGTGACACATACACACAACATCAATACGTCTTTTACAACAGACGTCTCAGGGAGTTGTATCTGGGCCGCTTTCCCCCACAGCGTCTCCCCTCAGATTCTCAAAATAAGTGTATTCTCGTAGGACATGGTATGTCTGCCTATACGAAGGTTACCACGTGGTCATTCCCTCGTGTCCCCGAACCCCCTAAGCCCTCTGCAAGGGTCACGTGGGGTTGTTATGTCCGGGGTCTTGATCTGAAACAGTTTGCTCACTTTTCTCGTTCCCGTGGCACCGACTTTCTGAAGGGTCCACGCCGGTTGGCTTGCCGAAGGTCCGAATTCTGGATTTGGCTGCCGGTTCCATTGCCGGAGTGTTTGGCTGGCACCTTCCCCCTGGGGAAGAGTCTCCTGGGAAAGGAAGCTGGGTGTGAGGACTCAGTTAGAGTTTAGTGAGACATTTCTGCCCAGAAGACGCCTTGGCCTGTTGGATGGACGGTCCGGCTGTGGGACATGACGCTGTCGGTCAGCGCGTGCTGAGTGATGACGGCTGGGGCTCCCCGTCGCAAAGGGGTGTTTTTCTCCTTTGCAACAACCGAGGGACCTGATGGTGGTGCTTTCGCTGCTAGCACGCCCGGTCCCCAACAACAGTTGGATGAGATGTCCACGGACGGTTGTTGCCCGAATCCGTGTTTCATTCGCGATTGGAAAATGGTGGTTTGCAATTCTGTTTCTTTTACTTTTATCAACTGGCACTTCTCTGACGAAGAATCCTGCCAACCCCGAATTCGACTGGGGATGAATCTGGTTCTAAGAAGGAACAACGCACGTGTCATTCATTCCCTTTAATTGTCCGAGTCAGAAGGTGGGACTATCAGTCGCCAGGGGCGACGTACGTTTTCCTGTTGTGACGTACGTTTTCCTGTTCCCTCTTGTTAAGGGTCATGCTGGATTCAAGGGTTTGTTTCTTCATTGTTTCAGGACGTTATCACCAGTTACATTTTTGCTTATCGGTTGGATACTCGTGTGTCCCCATTGGACAGACTCTGCCGAAGGATAACTGCACTCGTTGCAGCCATGGGAGTCAGTTATGAGGCCACGTGAAAGGCCCCCAGGCGCAAAGACGACGCGGTCACTACCTGGGGGGTGGGGGGTCCTCAGGAGCCTGCGAACGCTCGAAAGGCAGCCATTACTTAGCTCAGCAGAAGGCCTCACGATGAGGAGGAGTCGGACAAGAGGAAGGAAGGGGCTGGTGGGGCTGAGTATCGGGCCGTGTGCCTTGTCTCGTGTCCCTCACGGAGACGAGAGCAACTGCTGTGCTTTTGGGCTTCTCAGGGGCAACGCAGGAGACAATCGAACCTGATACGATGTTGAAGAGTCCTCATGAGGTTGAATAGACGTAGGCCTTTGTATCCTCCCACTTATTTGGGCGCAGTGGAACAAGGCAATAGAAGACGATTGTTTGGGTTTTTATTATAAAATCCGCTCCACCCGCTTTGCAAAACCTCAGGTTTCAGAAACCGCTGTCCCCTCAGCTTTGGGAGGGCGCTGCGTGCTGCGCGGGCGGCCACCCTGGAGGGCGTTGCCTGGCAGGGGACGTGAAAGTGACGGCTTCGCCCTGCTCTCGGAGTCGGGGGTACCCCGAGGGGCGCGGGGTCCGCTGGAGCTTTGGGGTGGCTGGGGTTTTCAGATGTCACGCGTGTGGCAGAACAGAGCCAGGTGGCGAGACCAGCCAGCCGGGGTCCCCTTCCCTCACCGTCTAGGGTCATGGAAATATTCCAGCTCAACACGTGCCCGTGAGCGGCCGGCCTGGGGCAGGTTCACAGGGGACGACCCTGTGGGTGGGGGTGTTGGGTTTGGGGTACCGCCAGCACCCTCCCAGCATGCATTGTTGTGGGGTGCAGGCGTACCCATCGCACCTGAGACGCACCTTCCATGGCTGGACATTCCCACCATGCGTCCCGGGATTCTGAGCCCCCAGCCCAAAGCCAAGCTGAGCCGTGACTTTCAGCTGCTTCTCCCCGGGCCACCCCGACCCCCGCTTCTCTCCATCTGTTGGCAAGAACCCAGCAGCATTCTGCACCCGATGTCCACACCCGCACCGTCCGCTGGCATTTGGGAGGTGGTCACCTGGGCCATAAGGCGACACTCTGTCTGGACTCTCAGAGCCGTGTCGTATTCCAGCGGGGCTGGGCGGTGGGGGCTTTCCTGTCCGTGGGGGGCGCCGCCGGGGGCCACCTCCCAACCTGTGACACCTCCCTCGCTCCGAACGGGGTGAGTGTGCAGACAAGGGAAGCAATTGAGAGCGGCACAGTTTGGCGAGCCGTGGGTGGCACAGAACACACGCTTGTTTCTTTTACACGGTTCAGCTCGATTATAATTATGTTGCGTCGTGCACGGCCCATAGAAGAAAGTGTTGGTAACGAGACCCGCCTCCATGTGCAGCGATTATAAATCTCCTCGTGACGTAGACACGCTGGCGATGGGGGGGCCCTGGGTCTGTGGGTGGGAGGCCGGCGTCCACGGCGTCCCCTCGCCGCAGGGCTGGCTCCAAATTTATGATGCGTGGGTCCCGGGGAAAGCTGGGGGTTTGTCCCAAGGCCCGTACCCCTCAGCTTCAGCACGCTTCAGGTTCCTTTCCTTGCTTGTCTTTAATTTAGCTCGCAGCAAATGAAAACTAAATGAATTCCTTAAAACTAATATACTTTGTGCCAAGAAAATGAATGGGGGGAGGCCACGGGCGCCGCAGGGTGGCACTAATTACCCTGCTGATTTGTGGGGTCCCTCCCGCCCTCCCTCGGAACGGGTTTGTGCATGAAACGTGTTAGGAAGGGAAACATGACCCAGGAACCAGCCGCGCGTGGATGCGTCCTGCGGGGCGTAGCTCACGGGGGAGAATGGCCAGCTCCAGGCCCCATGGCAGGCCCGTGTGTCCACGTCCCAGGCCCAGGCGGGAGGGAGTCCGGCCCCCTCCGGCCTCAGCGCCCTCCTGTCTGGGCTGGGAACCCACCGGAAGGGCCGGGCTCCCCGGGGACGCATAGTTCTGCGCTGTGTGTTTTGCAGACCAGGCTTGTGCAGCCTGGGTCTCACGCCCGCGGGGCGTCCACGCTTTCCTCGGCGACCGCGAGCAGCATTCCTGTTCCAGTTCTGAGCTGGCGCATTCCTTCCAGCCAGAGCCCTTTGAATGCAGCCCAACGGCTCCATTCCGATAGCCCTCGCTCCCCCCGTCCGGCGGCTTGGGGGGCAGCGTCTGCCCACTGGGCCTGGGGGGTGGGGGTCGTGGAGGCCGCTGCCCGAGCTCGTCTGCGTCCAACGCCTTATAATTCAGCATCCGCTGGTGGTGGGCTGGGAGGGGAGGACGGGCGAGGGAAGGCCCAGCGCCTCCAAGGAGTTATTAAAAAAAAAGAAAAAAAATTTTTTTTTTTTTTGGAAACGTTGGCTTGGAGGGACAACAGAGGGCTGCGGTTCTAAACCCCACACATGCAGCCTGCGTTGGCCCCGGTTTAAAATCCGCGATGTGGGGCAGGAACACCCAGGTATGCGGTGACGGACCCCAGGAAGACGGGAACGCCAGAGACCCTGAATAGAAACCCTGTCCCGCGTGGGCCTGGCGTGGAAGGGAGGACGGTGTTGGAAATTCCCAAGTGGGCCCGTGGAGTCAGGCGTCCAGCTTGTGGAGGTGGGCGCTTTGCACCAATTTTGACTTCGGTGTCACCCAGCCTTTACGGATGCAATCGGTCACATCAACACTAAAACCGGGGCGCGTACCCGGGCTGGGATTGGGAACAAAGACAGCCCGTCTGTGCCCGAGCCTGCAGGAGCGCCCGGCCCAGCGTAGGAAACTGTCCACCCCAAGGAGACCCGGTTGCCGGGTGGGCCCGGGAGGGACGGCAATTAAATTTTTCTTTATATTTTCCCTGCATTCTTTGGCTGGCTTGAATGTAATTTAAAAATACATCAAAGAGGGAGAGAAATCCCACAAAATTCTGTCAGTAGAGGAGACGTATTTCTGAGCGACTAGAGAATTTTTTTTCCCCTTTCGTTTTCTGAAATCTGATACAGAATTCTCCGGTAGCTTCCTTCCTAATCATAGGTTAAAAAAAAAAAACCTGTCTGGGCCAGGTCTGCAGGCTCACGTTAAACACGGAAGATAGTTGCAAAAATAAAAAATAAACTGGATCCCTATTTTAAGTGGGGGAAGAGCGAAAATTAGAAAACGTGGAACAGGACACAAGTGAAGGTATTTTGAGTTTCTTTTGGGCCCCGGAAGTGCTGAGTATCGGCTCAATGGTCAGCGTCAAACAGTCGCAGCTCTTTCCAGGGAACAGACGCTGGGCAACGGGACTCGTGGGCATTTCAGGGTCTCTGTCCCCATGGAGACAAACACCGGCTCGCGCCGTGGACGAGCATTTGCTCCGTCCCCACCTCATACGTTTTGCCGTGCCGCGTCCTTGCCTGGGCAGCGTGGGGGCCCACGGTTTCATCTGAGAATAAAGGCATCGTGCAAACCCAGAGGTGCAGGCCCCTTAATGTGCGCTGGCTACCGCCGTTCTGTCTTGTCTGGCTTGGTCACAGTGAAACCCCTGCCAGGGTGTTTGCCATTTCCGATAGGGTGACATTGAAGTTTAAATGGCACAAAGTATTTTCATACCGCACGATAAGCTGCTCCCCGTGTCCACCTAATGCCGCCGGCATCCCTTTTGTCCCATAGCATTAATTTTGCTGTCACCTGTGTGCCCTGGAGGGGAAGGGTCCGACCACTGCTGTTGACGTCTCGGTCCTCTGACGGTGACAGGGGCTGAGGAACTCAGAGCGTAGGGCAGCAGCCTGAGGAAAGGGATGTGGCCTGGGTCCCAGGGGCATCCAAAGGCAAGGTGGCCGGGTACCCGAGAAAATCTGGGGTCTGTCGTGCTGAGGCCGCCGCCTGAGGTCTGTGCCGCTCTCCCTGCCACACACATGCAACGCGGGCGTTTCGGTCATTTTCAAGAATGGATTTGTGCAGACGCAGCACCCCACGGGGGTCATCTCTGCGGGTTGTTCTGCCTCCGAGGTGACCCCGTGGGGACGTTGTGGGCAGCGGCCTGCAAGCCTGTGGGTTACAAATGCCCCAGGTTGGGTACAAGGTGTTACACGCCACTCGTCACACACTCGTTATAGGCCACCCTGGGTGAGGAAAGGTTTGCAGAACGAGGTACCTGGACACACGGCTTCCAAGAGATGCATGGGACTGGAGGGACACCTGCGTCTGCCACCAAGTGTCAAGGATGCCATCGCCTGATGAATGTCGGGGCCCCTTTGGGCCTGATGTACATTTACAGGCTGGTGGGTACTTCTTGGGAACGGGACCGAGTGAGGGGTCTGAGGTGAGGCCGTCCTGGATCGGGGGCCCTGAACCCAATGACAGTGTCCTCATCAGAGACAGAAGAGGAGGGACACAGACACAGAGGGGACGCCACGTGGAGACGGAGGCAGAGATGGGAGGGAGGCGGCCACCAGCCCAGGGACGCCTGGGGCCCCCAGGAGCTGGAGGGGGCAGGAGGGACGTCCCCGTGGCCTCTGGAGGGAGCGTGGCCCTGGGACACCTTGAGGGCAGACTCCTGGTGTCCAGGCCGGGGGAGGATTTAAGGCCCTGGATTGTGGTCATTGTCACAGCCGCCCTAGGACGCTGATGTCCAGTGGAGGTGATCAGAGGTCAGAGGTGGGGGGGTCCTGGGACAGGAAAAGGCGTGTGCGTGGGTGGGACGCCCTGCTTTGCACACAGCAATTCAAGGAGAACCTCCAGGGTCTGGGGCCTTGGGGAGACGGGATGGACCCTCAGGCCGGCACCTATGTTGAGAATTAGAGGAGACGAGAATGAGGAAGCCCGTGTACGATGGGCTTGTCCCGATCAGGGGGCAACTCAGCGACGGGGAGGGGGACACACAGGCCGTGCAGGGCTCTGGGCTCCACACACTGGCTCAGGGCTTCCCCTTCACTTCCTGGTGGTTCCCCCTCACTTCCTGGTAACTTCCCCCTCACTTCCTGGCGGCTCCCCCTTCACTTCCTGGTGGCTTCCCCCCTCATTTCCAGGTGACTTCCCCCTTTGCTTCTGGTGACTTCCCTCTTCACTTCCTGGTAATTTCCCCCTCACTTCCTGGTAATTTCCCCTTCACTTCCTGGTGGCTCCCTCTTCACTTCCTGGTGGCTCCCCCTCACTTCCTGATGCTTCCCCCTCACTTCCTGGTGCTTCCCCCTCACTTCCTCGTGGCTTGCCCTTCACTTCCTGGCGGCTTTCCCTCACTTCCTGGTGGCTCCCCCTCACTTCCTGATGCTTCCCCCTCATTTCCTGGTGGCTTGCCCTTCACTTCCTGGTGCTTCCCCCTCACTTCCTGGTGCTTCCCCCTCATTTCCTGGTGGCTTGCCCTTCACTTCCTGGTGCTTCCCCCTCACTTCCTGGTGGCTTGCCCTTCACTTCCTGGCGGCTCCCCCTCACTTCCTGGCGGCTCCCCTTCACTTCCTGGTGGCAGCAGCAAGGTGGGGTGAGCCCTGGTGCAGGTGAGTCCACAGGGGACCCCCAGCTGTGGGGTGGGGAGACGGGTGGGGGCGCAAATGCAGACAGTGTCCTCCTCGGGTGACACACGCAAAATGTCCCCGTTGTCTGCCCTAACATGCAGTGCGGCCCCACGTGCCGAAACCTGCAAAGACCGTCCGTTGGGGCCTTGCTTTCTCCTCGCAGTGGCGTTTTAGCCCAGGTGGCTTCAGCACTGTCCCCGTGAGGCCCTCGGGCCACCACCAAGCGCCAGTGATGACAGTATGTCCTAATTGCTGGCCAAATAGTGGGGAAAATACACAGCTTTTGAAGTAACGAGTGTGCAGGGAGCACCGCGTGTCATTTGTTATGAAAAGGGAAATGGAGGAGCGCCATCGGGGGAAAGGAGCACTCCCGTGTGATCTGGGCGCCTGAGGCAGGCCGTGCTCGCTGCTGCTCTGTACCGGCTGGTCTGTCACAGCCTGCGTTTGACACGGTGACACGGAAACGTGCAGAGACGCAGCCCCACACAGCCGGGCGCGGGGTCGGTGTGTCTGTCCCCTGCTTTGGAACCCGCGGGGCTGACACAGCAGCCTGGCTCACCTGGCAGCACACGCGGCGTCTGGACCGTCGCCGGTGGAGGGTGACGCGGAGCTGCCCCGGCTCGGTGACGGGCCAGGATGGCTGTGGCCTTCCACCTGTGTCCCCAGCCTGACCTGCACTCACGGGACCGTCGCGTACCCAGCTGGCCCGTATCCAACCAGCGTCCCCTGCATAAGGACGGCAGTGGAACGAGGCCATGTCTGCTTTGACGTTGCAGAAGGGCGAAGATGGTTTCGTTTTCCGGCGGAAAGTGGCTTTTCTCAGGCACAGCCGCCGTGCACACAGCCGTGGGCCCGCTCAGGGGGGCTTCCCGCGTTTTCCTGCTGTGACAGCCCGGCCTGCGCGCGCTCCCTCCATCACCGCACGTCCCTTCCGTCTTCAGGTGGGTTTCCTCGTGCTTTAACCTGAGAACTCAGGCTTCTGTTGAGGAGACCTGGCTGAGAAAGTGCTTGTCCCTCGTTCAGAGGGCGTGACGAGTCCCCGAGGGCCCGGGAAAGCCAGCCGTCCTGAGCCAGGTGTGAAGGAGTCCCGCACGTGCCCCCAAGTTAGTTCTCGACACACGGGCTTAGAGGGCTTTGGCGAGCGCGTCCGCCTTCCTTCTTCCTCCCTCCCTCTCCCCCCTGTCTTTCTTCCTAACCCCAAAGATTTCAGAAAAGGGGATGTTGTCAGAGTGACAGGGGCCGTGGGCTGCTCCAGGCACGACCATGCAGGAAACAGGCGCTGCTTCTCAGCCACACGGGACAGGGACCCTTGCTCCTTAAATGTCTTCATGTGGCCTGCAGGACACTTGCATCGCGAGGCCTGAGACAGGACGTGGGGGAGCGGCAAAGAGGAACTGGGGTTCAGGAGGAAGCCCTGCTCGCAGCGTGGGGTGCTGCCCGGGGTCCCCCTGCGGTGGCACACAGCCGGCTGCTCCCCTGGGCTGCGTTTGCCAGCCTGCCCTGTCACCTGCCACCCGCCGGGTGACGGGTAAGCGCACGTGCGCTCTGCAGAGAGGGGTGTTGGCGCGGCCGAGTGATCTGAGGTCCTGGGTGATTTCAGGAAACAGAGGCCACAGCGGCACCTCCCGTTTCTATCTTTTTATTTCTGGGAGACGGGGAGTGGGGGTGTCACTGCTGCCAGCCGGTGGGAGGTTGAAAAGGGAGATGTGTCCCCCGTGATGGAAACGTGTCCCCCTTGCCTTTGTCCGTGAGAGTCCCAGGAAGGCTTTTCTCCTTACGGCCACCACTGTCACCAGCCACGAGTGGGGACAGGGACGGGGTGGGGGCAGGCTGTCTGACAAGTGGTCGGATGGCGTGATGGGGAGAGTGGATGAGCATCTGAGGGCCCCCGAGTCACACATAGCAAATGCTGTCAGGAAGGCACTTTAGGGATGAACAGCCAGTGATGGAAACAAATAGTTTTCATCTCCTGGGAAAGGGGGCTTCAGCCCCGGAGGTGGGGCCCTGAGCAGTGGCACCACCGGGCTGTCCACACCCCACTCCCAGCACAGGTCACGCGTCCAGGACCGACCGCGTGGCCAGGCTGTGGGGGCCATGCAGCCCTGGGTCCTGCTGCAAAGGTGACCGTTCAAAGTGCGACAGATGGGAGAGGTGTAAATTTGGGCCATGTGCTCGCGTGTTTGGGTGCTAAGCGGTCTTACCAGGGGCCTGCGTGTCTAGGGGAAAGTAAGTTGGCCTTTTTTGTGGACATATAGTAGACTTAGCCGTGCCCCAAGAGGGCATTGGCTTTGCCCGTGGCTTCTGCAAGGTCTCAGCCCTTTGGATGTCACACCTCATACGAATGTCTTCATCTTACTCCATTCAGGGCCTGTAACACAATACCACAGACTGGGTGGCTTATCAATAACGTTTAGCTCTCACGGTTCCAGAGGCTGGAAGTCTAAGATCGAGGTGCAGATTTGGTGGCTGTCTACTCACTGAGTCTTTGGGAGGTTTTTGCTGGGTCCTCACATGGTACAAGGGGTGAAGGAGCTCTCTCGGGTCCCTTTTCTAAGGCCCAAACCCCATGAATCTGTCTTTTGGTAGTTTAATTTGCAGGCCCCTGGCACTGAATCTAAGAGGTATTATGACTGCCCTCATGACCTTATCACCTTCCAAAGGCCCCAGGCTCCTAATATCATCAACTCAGGGGTTGGGGATGTCCACGTCAATTTGGGGGACATAAATACTCAGACCATAGCAGTCCTTGCCTGGGGTGGGAGGCTGGGATCCCACTGGAGTATCTAAGAATGATTTGGAGATGGACACAGTGGATAGGCCTAGTGTGGGAGCTACGTGCTCTGCCACGTAGCAATTGAGGGTGGGGATTTTCGATCATGTGACCTAGAAGCTGCGATCAGCCATGTGGGCAATCGGCTGATCGACCAACGAGGCAATCAATCGATGGATTAATCCATTGATCGATTGATCCATGTGTCGGCTGACTTGACTCCTTCTGTTCTCCCGTAACAAACGTGACTGGGTGTAACAGCTCTCAGTGAGTTCTGCCAACTCCTGGGACCTCAGGATGGTGTGCGGGGGGCCCTGATCTTGCAATTGGCATCAGAAGTGAGGGTGCTCTTGGGGACCGTGTCCCCTCGCTAAATTTGTGGCTGTCGAAACGTCCACAGGGGATGAAATATGAAATTCCTCTTTCTGAAAGGCGTCGCATGTCACCTTGTTGGTTTAAACGTCGTCCACAGGAATCCGTGTGGGCCGCCGTCCCAGCAGAACGTGCTCCCTCGGCGAGGTCTGTGCTTCGCCCGTCCCGACCATGCCATTTCCCCATCATCCACTTCTCTGCCTGGGCCTGTGTCATCGGGATGTGTCGTTCCGCCCTGGGGACAATTATGAAGGCTGCATCGACCAGACTCATTTTAGAGTCACTGTTTTCGAGCCCCGTGCTCCCCTCGGACAAGACCATAGCATTCGGGAACACATCCGGTTTTGTGATCCCAGGTCACCTGTCACAATTCCTTGCACACTGTCCTTCTTCAATAAATGTTCGGTGGGTGTTTATGCACAGACCCCTTGCCCCAGCGATCAGACGTACAGGAGAACTGATTTTCCCGTCTATCCACGCCCGGGCTCCTTCCTGCCTGCCTGTCTCGCGAGGCCCGGCTCCATTTCCCCAACCTGTGGAGAGTCTCAGGCTTGGAGACGAGCCTCAGGAAGCCTGTCCCCGTTGGCACTTGGGGTTGGTGGCCCATTGCTACAGCTCATCTTCTCACGGTGGGACCTGGCTCACTGTGTACGGGTGGCTTTACAGGCAGTTGTTTTGGGACCCAGGGGAAGCGACCACTAGTCTAGTTTAGGGGTCTTCCAAATGACCTCTGAAACATGACCACAACCAGCCTGTGTTGGAAGAACTTGTAATGATTTATGGTGCGTGACTCCAAAGGAGGCTATTTGGCATTCGTCACCATCGCCAAAAGGTGGAAGGACCCCAAGTGCCCGTGGGTGGACGGATGGACGGATAAGCAACACGGGGTCCCTCCACACGATGGAATAGTATGCAGCCCTGAAAAGGAAGGAACCTCTGACGCCCGCTGCAACCTGGGTGGAGGTGATGGTGAGTGAAATAAGCCGGTCATAGAGGAACAAACACTGCGCGATTTCAGTTCGAGGAGCTCAAATTCAGAGACAGGAAGTAGATGGCGGGTGCCAGGGGCTAGGGGAGGGAGGCAGCTAGTGTTTCCCGGGGACGGCATCTCACTTGGGGACGACGAAAAACTTTTGGAGACGGTGGTGGTGATGGTTGCACTCGGCTGCGAACATACTACACGTTACAGAGCCGTGCTCCTAAGAGTGGTTAAGATGATACATTTTATGTGATGTGTTTCTTGCCCCGATTAAAAAAAAAATGCATCAAATAAAATGAGGGAGCCTATTAAAATGGGAAAGGTCCAGGCGTGTTCTGCTTCTTGGTTTTAGATTCCGCAAGTTACTCGGGGTCCCCTGTGGCGTCCCGGTGGAAAGCGTCACCATAAACCCACACGTTCAGGTCGAGGACGCAGACGGATGAGTCAGTGAGGTGGGGGGAGGGCAGTAATTCTAATCCCTCCATGTCTCTGTCCCTTTTGTGTAGGGCCTTGGACGGGCAGCCCTGAGACGGTCGGGCCCAAAACTTGACTAAGTTCCTCCCAGAACAGGCCACACTCTCCAACTGTTTTGAATTTGGGCAAACTGGGGAAAAATGACCTGTGTGTTTGTCTTTGGGAAAAACGATCGAATGTTTGCCCGAGACCGGGTGGCAAAAGGTAAATTCTGTGTGTCACTTCATGCACTCTCTCCAGAAAAGGGCCCTTGAGTACAAAGTCCATGACAAGGGATGGAAGGTGACCCTGTTCCGAGGGTCCCGCGGCCACTTTGGGAAGTCTCTCAGGGGTCACCCCCCGTCTCCGTTCAGGGTGAGACCCCAGGAGACAAGTCCAGCGTGCATTTTGTAGGAGAATCTCTACGGAAAAATAAAGCCGATTCGACAGAACTGGGTAACGAGGACGCTGCTGGGTTACCGCAGAGGGAAAGGATTTTACCCCCAAATTGTGCAAGAAACACAGAGGAATTTAAAAAAAAAAAACCACCGAATGTCTACATGTTGATTTCTAAGACAAATTTATGGCGGTATAATTTGCAAACCATGAAATCCACTCTTTTTGAAGGTACAATGGGATGCTTTCGGTAAATCTGCAGAGTTGTGCAACCATCACCACAATCTAATTCTGGACCATTTCCCTCAGCGCCCACCAAGGAACGGCTCGTCTTTTTGCAGCCATTTCCCTCCCTTCCTGCCCCCACCCGCAGCCCTGGGCAACCGCTAGCGGACTTTCTCTCTGTAGATTTCCCTCTTGTGGACGATTCATGTAGCTAGAACGACACACTCTGTGGCCTTGTGTGCCTGGCTTCTTTCTGACTATAATATTTTTGAGGTCCCTGCACATTGTAGCGAGTGTCAGCACGCCCCCTTTTCTTGGCTGAGTAATATTCCACGGTGTGGACGGACCCTGTTTCGTTTATCCACTCGCCTGTCACTGGACATTTGGGTTCTTTCCACTTTGGGGCCATCGTAAATAATACTGCTGCCAATATGGATGTGACTTGTGTTTTCATTTCTCTTGGATAATTGCGTGGGGGGTGGAATTGCTGGGTCAAATGGTAATTGGACGTGCAACGTTTTAAGGAACTGGCAGCAGGTTTTTGCAAAGTGGCCACACTAAGGGTCCCTGTCTCCCCACATCTTTGCAAATATTTGACGATACTTGTCTTTGAAAAAATGATGGCCCCTTTTGTGATTGTGAGGGGGTCTCTGGTGCCTTTAATTTCCTCGACGACTAATGGTATCGAGTCTTAATTGTGAGTCCAGGGGTCAAAATGTAAACTGTGCTGGAGCAGACGCTGGCGTTCTTTCATTGTCGGGGTTTTGGAGGCCGACTCTGAGATTTAAGTATCTCAACTCAACTGGGTTCCTGTAGGGCTATGTTTCCCCGCAGGAGAAGTGTTGGTTCACCTGTGCCCACAACCAGAGGTGAGCAGAGCTAACGAGTGACATACACCCACGGTCTGAATGCACAGCCCAAGATGGCTTTTCCACTGTCGTCTTCTGGGTGGATAGGCCACGTCCAGGGCTTGCCGCTGTCGGTCTCCCCTCCACTGTGGCTTCACCCTGCCCCCGATGGAGGGTCGCTTTGGTCACGGATCTCAATTTTGTGCCCATGGTGTAGAGACTTGAATTGCCTTCCTGGGGCCTGTCTGTATGTGCCAGCCTCACTGCTCAGCCCTTCGTAATTTCCACCGATGTCTGAAGAGTGCGGCTCCCGGGATCACACGCCTACCTTTATCGTACACGAGCACAAGGGCACCCCTCCATAGCCAGAGCCTGCCTGGATCAGTGAGTGAATTCTTCCACTTTTACTCATGTCCAAGTTTATTTTCTGCTGACACCAAGGTTTCTCTGGCTGCACCAGCTGATTAGCTTCCTGCACAAATTTCAACTGACCCTGTTTATTTCCTCAGGCAAAGAAAATAGGAAGTTCTTAAGAGAAAATACTTACCCTACTTATAATGACAAATAAGGCAGGGAGAGTTTTTCTCCTGTTTAAAAATTCCCTGTGTGAGAAAACACACATTTAACCTTTGTATGGTTTAAAAATAGATTGCCCTATTTCTCCATGAAGAAGAACAAATGGGCTCTCTGGTTGGTGATAAAGACACTTGGGGATGAACCCAGCCTTCCAAAAATCAGACAGTCTTACAATCTGAACATACACCCTCAATTTTTTCCTTACATGGCTATCCATCCATGCAGCACCTACCCATCTATTTATCCATCCATCAAACATCCATCATCCATCCATCCATCCATCCATCCATCCATCCATCCATCATCCATCCATCCTCCATCATCCATCCATCATCCATCCATCCATCCATCCATCCATCCATCCATCCATCATCCCTCCATCCATCCATCCATCATCCATCATCCATCCATCCATCATCCATCCATCCATCCATCATCCATCCATCCATCCATCCATCCATCATCCCTCCATCCATCCATCCATCATCCATCATCCATCCATCCATCATCCATCCATCCATCCATCCATCATTCATCCATCCATCCATCCATCCATCCATCCATCCATCATCCCTCCATCCATCCATCCATCATCCATCATCCATCCATCCATCATCCATCCATCCATCCATCCGTCCATCATCCATCATCCATCCATCCATCCATCCATCATCCCTCCATCCATCCATCCATCCTCCATCCATCCATCCATCCATCCATCATCCCTCCATTCATCCATCCATCATCCATCATCCATCATCCATCCATCATCCATCCATCCATCCATCCATCATCCCTCCATCTATCCATCCATCATCCATCCATCCATCCATCCATCCATCCATCATCCCTCCATCTATCCATCCATCATCCATCCATCCATCCATCCATCATCCCTCCATCCATCCATCCATCATCCATCCATCCATCCATCCATCCATCATCCATCATCCATCCATCATCCATCCATCCATCCATCCATCATCCCTCCATCCATCCATCCATCATCCCTCCATCCATCCATCCATCATCCATCCATCCATCATCCCTCCATCTATCCATCCATCATCCCTCCATCCATCCATCCATCATCCCTCCATCCATCCATCCATCATCCCTCCATCCATCCATCCATCATCCCTCCATCCATCCATCCATCATCCCTCCATCCATCCATCCATCATCCCTCCATCCATCCATCCATCATCCATCCATCCATCATTCCTCCATCCATCCATCCATCATCCATCCATCCATCATTCCTCCATCTATCCATCCATCATCCATCCATCCATCCGTCCATCCATCCATCATCCATCCATCCATCCATCCATCCATCATCCATCATCCATCCATCATCCATCCATCCATCCATCCATCATCCCTCCATCCATCCATCCATCATCCCTCCATCCATCCATCCATCATCCATCCATCCATCATCCCTCCATCTATCCATCCATCATCCATCCATCCATCCATCCATCATCCCTCCATCCATCCATCCATCATCCCTCCATCCATCCATCCATCATCCCTCCATCCATCCATCCATCATCCCTCCATCCATCCATCCATCATCCCTCCATCCATCCATCCATCATCCCTCCATCCATCCATCCATCATCCCTCCATCCATCCATCCATCATCCATCCATCCATCATCCCTCCATCCATCCATCCATCATCCATCCATCCATCATTCCTCCATCTATCCATCCATCATCCATCCATCCTCCATCCATCCAGCCATCATCCATCATCCATCCATCCATCCATCATCCCTCCATCCATCCATCCATCATCCCTCCATCCATCCATCCATCATCCATCCATCCATCATTCCTCCATCCATCCATCCATCATCCATCCATCCATCATCCCTCCATCCATCCATCCATCATCCATCCATCCATCATTCCTCCATCTATCCATCCATCATCCATCCATCATCCATCCATCCATCATCCATCCATCAATCCATCATCCAACATTCACCACCCAGCCACTCACTTGTCTCCCATCAGCCCTTTCCTTCCTCTTTCCTGGTTTGTGGGTAAGAGAATCCAGCCACCTCAGCAGCACTGATGGGTGGAAGTAAGGAGGGGATGGGGAGCCCCGCAGAGCAGCCCCCGTTTCCTGCAGAGCCCTGGGGGAGCCCCCTCTCCTCTCGACCCATCAACCTTCCCTCCTCACGTCTGTCAACACCTGTGATTGACAGCACTTAGATGCCGCACGACATTGCACTCACAACACGTAAAAAGCAGGTGAGCGTATAAAATCTTACGTCTCCACGAGAGACAACTGGCACGTTTAAGCTCAGTCATTCGAGTGACAAAGCAAGATCCGTGTTTGAAATGCGGTTTGGGATGGAGGCGACCCTTGCTCGGACTGTCACAAATGAGCCGTAATTCTGGGGCTCAGTCACGGTGGAGGAAGCCGGGTGGTGGCTCGGGCAGGCTGAGCCCACGCGCTCTGTGAAACCCGTGTGGAGACGCCATTGTACAGCCACATCTTGGCAGGAAAGAAAGAGCAGTGTTGTCCACTGAAGAAGCTACGTGGCCGCGTCAGAAACCTGGCTGTCGACGTTGGATGTGCTGATGGGGGGGACCCCCCTTAGGAACCCCCGACACATTTTCTCTGCCGTCCGGCGGTGGGTGGGCGGCCTCAGCTGGGGTCTCGGAGCCAAGAGAAGGTCCCATTTGCACCTTCTGTCCTTCTCTGTGTCACCGTCACCACCCTCTTGCCACGGGGCCTTTGTGTACGCGGGCACCTGAAGTGCCAGGGCCTGAACCCCATGAGACCCCACGACTGGTGCCTTCGTGCTTTGGGTCGAGAACTGCGGAGAAAATGGGGAGTCACCAGGCTCTCAAATAACCTGGAGGTCCGAATGTGAAAGGGACTTTGGGGGTGGGTGAGCGTTGCCCCCCTTCCCCACCCGGCCCCCACGTCCGTGCTCTGCTGGGCACAAAATAGTGTATTCCGCTGAAAAACGCCAGGCGTCCTTGGGGGAAGCGGGTCCCCTGACTTCCCCTCCTGGGGAGCAGGGAGAACACCCCAAACTGAACATCCCCCTCCTCCTTCCCCACCCCCACCGCCCGTAACCTGGTTTGTAGCCATATTGACTTTCGGCCGCCTTGGGCGCGAAGTTCCGTGTCTCATTAATACACATCAGCGTGGCCTGCTTTGCACGGCGGCGCCGGCGGTGCCAGTTCTGTGCTCTGCACTTTTGTTCTTCCATGCCGTGCTTTATGAGTCTAAGGGACGGTGTCACTTCTCGTTACGGGAGCTAAATGTACGAGAATTGATGGGGCTTTCTACCTAATGCTGTTATCCGGACGGGGTTTGTTTATTTCATGAACCAAACGTCACATTGCATCTCCCTTCTCCTGACGTCTGAACCCCTGGCAGCTGCTGGTGGCAGATTTCCTGAAACGGGGGTGCCGGATTAACTAATTCAATTTGCATGTCATCCAAACGTAAAAGCAACAGAAGCCATTATCTAAATTTTTTTTTTCTTTTTAAGGAGACGTCCCATGTGTCACTGGGTGGTGGCACATGGGATACCGGTGACAGTGGCGGGCAGGACCCATTCTGACTCAGCTACTTCGGCTGATTTGGAGGCGACATGAGGAGGTCCCCTAGGAGACACATAACCGCCCTGGGTACATATCACAGTCGGGGACGCCCAGCGCTTTCCTTCTCATGCTTTGCCAGTTGCCAGGATGAGGATGGTAGGCAGGGTCACACGCTCGATTTGCAGAAGTGACAAGTTGTCACTTGCAGACTCATGCACTCCCAAGCCACTTCATAACTGGAACGGGTGCACGTGGCTTGGACCCTGTGCGGTGGGCGGCGGCGGGCACGTGGGGCATGCGTGTCGGCGTGGTGCCCCCCGCCTGGGCCGGCCGGGACCAAAGGTGCCTGCTGCGTCTCCCGGGCCACCTTGGGGCTGGTGTCCCGGAGGGAGGACGGGTGGACGGTGGGCTCCCCGGGGCTCCATCAAAGGTCGGGTGGACGCGTTCACGCCTGGCGCCGTGGTCGGCTTTGCCGTTCACAGCCTGCGAGAGAGGAAACACAATCCGTGTGCGTGCTCCGTGACAGCGCGGGGCTGTGACGCGCGGGTGGCGGGTCCGGGGGTGAGCGTGTCTGGCAATTAAAAATAATTGGGAAGCGGGTTGTGCTCGGCTCTTCCAAGAATGCCAGCTACCGTATAATGATGTTTCATTAGACATGCGGAAAGCTGTGGGTTCCATATGGTCCCGGCAATTAGCTGGGATCAGAAGGGGGAAAAGGGAGACATTAGAAACACCCCGGCGAAGAGGCACGTGGCATGTAATGACCACTTCATTACCTAATTGATTTCTTATTAGTTACAGGGGGAAGCCCCGCTGACGGGCTCTGCACACGTAATTAGCAGCATTGACACAATCAGCCACCGGCTCATTTGGTAGCTAAACGTCCGTGCCACGCGATGCTGTACCCCTGGGCCATCCGACTCCCGGTTTTATTTTTCTTGCTAATATTGGCTTAACCTTCAAATCAACAATTCTCGGCCCCTGCCGGGGGGCACCGGCGTGTTTAATCACGATGGTAAACACACACACATTGGTGACGTCATCCAGGCTGACGGGAGGGGGCCTGGGGGCTGGGTCCTGCTCTCCGTCCTTTCTTTTCAAATTCTTTCCCGGGTCAGTAAAGCCCACGCTCTCCTTGGACGGAAGTAGTCTTTGCACGGTGGGGTTCCTGCTCCCTCAGCAAGCATTGTGACGAGTGTGTTTTGCAAGCGGCAGACGGGACAGCGGGAAGCGTGACCACACGTGTCCATTGGCGGCAGACTCAGGGTGTCTGGCAGGAATCTGCGTTTCAGATGCCCCCCCCCCTTGTTTCTTTCTGCTGTGCCCACCTGCCTGGGTAGGACCCTGGCCTCTGCCCAGCTGTTTGGACCTGAGTGAGGACACAGACACACACAGAAGGACGGCCATGAGGACACAGGGAGCAGGCGGCCGTCCACACGCCCAGGAGAGAGGCCTCAGGGGGGACCAGCCCTGGGACACCTGGACCTCAGCCTCCAGCCTCCAGGACGGGAGAGAGAAACGCGTGTGTTGAAGTCTTTCTCGTGACACTCCTAATGCAGGCACACATCTCTCCTTGCTCTGGCCATCGCAGCCCCGGCCAACGTTGACCACTGTCCGCCCCCAAGTTGGTTCTCACGTGGGAACAGCACCACCAGAGAGCTGTGCTGCGTCCTTCGTCCCTGTGCCTGCTTAGAGAGCAGCTTCCAAGTGACAGCTTCATGCAGACTGACTGTCATCAACGCTGCCGGGCAGAGAGGCCTGGAGGGGCCTCCACCACCAGGGAGCTGAGTGCCCTCCCAGAGTGAGGGGGCCTGGGGGGCAGCCCTGGACGCAGCAGCCTGGGGCACGGGACACCTCAGAGCACAGCCCGGAGCCAGGACCCTGACCTCAGAAGGCAGAAAACAACCAGGGTCACTCGTACGGGTGAAGGGACGGCTTGTTACACAGGCCGGCTGGCTGGATGAGCAGCTTCGGAAGGCTCTGCCCTACGCCCTCAGCCGGACGCAAAACCAGGAAACCCTTACCCCACCCTCATGAGATTCAAAATCCTTCACGAGGGAGCAGCAAGGTCAGGAACCCAGAGCCCCAGGAAAGTGCCAGCGCTGGACGGTCGCCGAGCTGTAAAACTAGCACTTTCACATCATTCCCTGGAAACTTATTTGACCCAAACACACACACACACGCTCCCGGGTCTGTGTTTACCAGGTAGCAAAAAAAAAGAAGAAAAAAAGAGCTGTAGTCACAATATTGTGAATTTCACCCGAGGACTCCGGAAGTTGTATCGTCCGCGCCTGGTTTTTTCTGTGACGCGTGAAGAAATACCTGCAGGGATGTCAGCCGTCTCCTTGCCTCGGAAAAGCAGACGTCGCCGAGGCCAGAACTAGAACTCACACCCCCCGTGGGCCCAGGGGCCACCCCACATCTCAACCAAAACACAGAACGGCGTCAGCCAGGGACGTGCAGGGTCCACGGAGCAGAATTGTGGAAATGGACTCACTGCCCTTTGCTCCCATTTGTCGTAATAAAATGTTCACTCGTTTCATGAAACAGGGCTGGTGCGTGTCAGTGGCTGAGCCGCGAGCTTGACAATATTGTACAACTACGCTTCCTTTCCACGCGTATGATACGAAACACTTCCAGAGTTTTGATGAATAGGATCGGGGCACGTAATCCGATCATTTGACAATTATAATGAATCCCATATTTCTAGACAAAAAAAAAAAAAATGCTCCTGAACTGTTCAGAGTCTCGCTTTCTTAAGTAATTCCAACTTCTCCCCTGAAGTCTTTATGCTATTAACTTGGAAGGCCTTTCCTTAATCATCAGCATGAAGATAAATTTCAGCCCAAATTCTGAATTTATGAGATCCTAATTAATGAGGTTTTATGGAGGAGACGTCTTGTTCCTGCCGTAATTTTCATGTCATCGTCATCAGTTATCTTTGGCGTCCAATAGTCCAAATATAGCAAACTTTCATTTATTTCTATCAAACACAGACACACACACAAGATTTATCGAGGGGGCAGCAGCACCTTCATCCTAGCGCCCATCTTGAAGCTTTGAGACAACTTGTCTGCTGGGCCACATGTATTTTTAAAGAGAATAAAAGAAGCCTTGAGTGGCTTCTCACTCTGTGTCCTGGGACGAAATCACCAGCGGCCTCCTTGGGCCACGTCCCCTCCCAGAGGACAAGCCAGAGCTTTCAGGATACGACCCCAGGCTGTCGCTCCACCAGCCATCCTCCCTGGGCTTGCTAATGGAAGGAGAAGATAACGCTTCCCCGGGAAAGGCCTGGCTGCTGGCTTTTCGGGGGCTTTCAGCTTTCGATTGGCTCGACGGCAAAGCAGGCCTTGCAAGAAGACAGGCTGTGGCAATGACACATGGCGTGAATGCGGAGGAACAAGAATTACAGTCTTGAATGTAAGACCGGACCCCGTAAAATGCAAAGAAGAACCGGTAAGCGCTCGGCTCCCGGACACGGGTCTTCGTGACGGTTTTTGTGGCTCTGACTCCAAAGAAAAGGTAAACAGAAACGAAAATAAACAACAGGGACACCACGTCAAACTGAAAAGCTTCCTCACAGCGAAGGAAACCATCGAGAACACAAAAAGGCCGCCGATTGAATGGGAAAAAATTATTTGCCAATCACACCTCCGATACGGGGTTAGGAACCAACGCATGTAAAGAACTCACACAACTCAACGGCAACAAGCAACGCGATTAAAACACGGGCAGAGGACCTGACTACACATTTCTTCAAACAGGACATGCAGACGGCCAACAGACACATGGAAAAGTGCTCAGCGTCACCAGTCAGCAGGGAAACGCAAAGGAAAGCCACCGTGAGCCACCTCTCCCCTGTCACAATGGCTGTCATCAGCAAGACACACAGGGAGCGTGGAGAGAACGTGGAGGAAAAGGAACCGTCCTGCACGGCTGCTGGGAATACACAGTGCTGCCGACAGCGTGGAAACAGTGCGGGGATTCCTTAAAAACTGAAGACCAGAAATGCCACCTGACCCAGCAATTCCACTCCTAGGTGTCTGAAAAATATGAAAATACGACTGCAAAAACATAGGTTTCTCCCTCTTCATTATTTCCAATAACCAAGGTATGGAGGCAACCTGGGTGCCCATCTATAGAAGATTGGATAAACAAGATGTTATATGTACACAAGGGAATATTACTTGGCCGTGAAAAAGGTGCAGTGTGACCATCTGGGACAAAAAGGATGGACCCTAGAGGGTAGGCTGCTGAGTGAGAGAAGCCACACAGAGAAAGACAAATACCATAGGGTCCCACTTCTATGTGGAATCTAAGACACAGCAAAACAAAAAGAAATTCATAGATACACAAAATAGGTTGCTGGGTACCAGAGGGGAAGAGAATGGGGAGCGAGAATTGGAGGGTGACGCGTATGGTGATGGATGGAAACTTTGGAGGTCGGCACCCACGGTGTATACAGAGGTTGGATTATACGGCTGCACTCCCGAAACTTATATACTGTTGTAAACCGGAGGAACCTCAATATTTTTTTGAAAAGCTACTCGCAAAATGTGTTCACCACATTTCTATTCAGTGAACAGAAGTTATATCCACTCTGTTCTGTGTATGTGGTGAGGTGTTTCAGAATATATTTAATAACGATGTTTCTAATAAGCTAAAAAAAAAGTGTCAATTCCTTTTGGAAAATAGGACAGCTCAGGCATCTTTTCTGGTACTGCTTCTTTTCAATTGCCTTCAGCTCAAAATAGTCCTTATGCCAAAGTGACATATTTTGGGGTGATGTATTCTGCTACTATTCATATCCATCCTTCTTCCCTGCTTCCTTTACTTCCTCCTGAATCTCTCCATCCATCATCCATCCATCCATCTGTCCATCCATCATCCATCCATCATCCATCCATCCATCCATCCATCATCCATCCATCCATCAATCATCCATCCATCCATCCATCCATCCACCCATCCATCCATCCACCATCCATCCATCCATCCATCATCCATCCATCCATCCATCCATCATCCATCCATCCATCATCCATCCATCCATCCATCCATCCATCCATCCATCATCCATCGATCCATCATCCATCCATCCACCATCCATCCATCATCCATCCATCCATCCATTCATCCATCCATCATCCATCCATCATCCATTCATCCTCCATCCATCCATCTATGCATCCATCCATCCATCATCCATCCATCCATCATCCATCCATCCACCATCCATCCATCCATCATCCATCCATCCATCCATCCATCCATCCATCCATCCATCCATCCATCCACTCATCCATCCATCCATCCATCCATCCATCCATCCATCCATCCATCCATCCATCCATCCATCCACTCATCCATCCATCCATCCATCCATCCATCCATCCATCCATCCATCCATCCATCCATCCATCCGTGTAGGGTTGCTTTGGAAAGGAAATGAGGTTAAGTTTGAAACCCCCTTCTCCTTTGGGGACCCAACATGTGTTTGGCCGTGTGAAGGTGGCTCAGAATTCCCTGGTGCTCGTTTCATTTTTAAGGCCATTTTTCTCTGTGTGTTTCCTTTTGGATGGCGTCTCTTTCCCTGTTTTCGCATTGCCTAATCCTTTCTTCTGCAGTATCTGGCCCTATCCATGTATTTCTCATCACAGCCATTGTAATTTCCCTCTGTTTCTGCCATGTCTGTATTGAACATGTCGTCTTTCTTCTCGTTTTTTTGAACCAATGGAATATAGTCCGAAGGACTGTTTCAACATCCTTTTTTCTAACATCTTTGTCGATTCTGCATTGGTTTGCATGAATCGAGTTTTCTCCTTCGTGTGGGTCATATTTGTTCTGTTTCTCACGCCTGGTGTTTTTGGATTTCACACCCATTTTTAGTTTTACCTTCTTGGCTGCTGGAGACTTTTGTACTCCTCTAAGTCTTGTCTTTAGCTTTGTTCTGGGGTGCAATTATGTCACTTGGAAATGATTTGATGCTTTCGGGTCCTGCTTTTACGTTTTGTTGGCATGGACCAGGCCAGCATTTACCTTAGAGCTAATTTGTTCAGGCTGCTGAGATAAGATCCGTCTTACTACCCTCACAGAAGCCCATGAGCCACTAGGATTTCCAGTCTGGGAGGCGGGAACAACAAGTACTTGTGGGGTTGGTGTGACCACCCGTCATCGTTTCCAGCATTCCAGGCTTCTTGTCCTGACCTTGGAAAGCTTCTTCACAGGCAGGCGTGGACCAAGTCTCAGATGAATTCTCAGGTAGAGCAAAGGCCGCCCTCTCGGCTTCTCTGTCTCTGGCCTTGTTGCCTCTGGCTCTCTCTCCTGTGAACTCTGGTTGCCTTTGTGTCCCCAGACGCTCAGCTCTGTCTTCTCACCACAGGGGTCTGCCCGGTACCACGTGGGTTCCTGCCTTGTGATGTGACCTGGAAAATCTCTCACGGCTGTGAGCTGGGCAATTACATGGCCCAGCTCCTTGGTGTCTTGTTTCTCGGGGTCCCTGTCTTTCGTTGCCTGATGTCTAGTGTCCTCAGAAGCCTCGGTTTCTATATTTGCTGCCTTTCTTTCTTCCTTTCGGGCAGGAGAATAAATCTGGTCCCTATTATTCCATCTTGGTCAGAGCGGAACACCGAATCTTTTTTCCATATACCTTTGTGGCATTTAAAACGTTGATTTCTTATCACCGTCTACCAGATATTATTAACTGCGTCCTCTCACATCCTACTGTGTGTCAGGATTTGGTTACGCCGTTCCTCTTTCTTCACGACCACTTTGTAAGATACTGAAAATTACCTCTGTTTCGCAATGAAAGGAGTGACGGTCAAATGTGATAAAGGACTCGTCTAGAGTCACGTTAGCCGTCAAACCCTGCAGCTAGTGGAGTCTTGCAACTTTCTGAGGCGCAAAATGTTTTCACCCTTAGTTTACCGGCCTAAGAATTACTTGGGGCACTTATTTACCATGTACACTTTGCAGGGGGTGCGGTGGGGGCATACGACCGTAAAGAGATAGCAGGAGGGAAATTTGGGGTAGGGGGTGATGGGACTAGTCTGTGTCCTAAATGTGACGCTGTTTCCACGTATCTCATCATGTGTTAAATTTCCCGGACCTGCACAACACAAGCACATGCACTCAATTTGTAGGATAATATATATATATATTTTTTTAAAAGTGAAAAATAGGGATTTCCAAGCCCTCCCCCCAGCCTGCTGGCGCAGTCTCTGGAGACGAGGCCGGGGAACCTTTATTTTAAATAGCATCCCAGGAGCGTAAGCCTTCATGTTTCATCCTTCAGAGGATAAATAGCTCCACAGCCTTAGCGATTGAATTGTTTTCAGCCATTATACGGTCATTCTCCCCGTCGCCCACGGAAGACGCAGGATTTCACGTCTGAATCCGGGGTTCTGCAATCCCACCCTCCGAGCCCTGGCGTCCCCCTGGACTCCGATCAAAAGCAGGCCTTTGATGGTTTTGCCAGGTGCCAGCGTTGTTCTGAAAAGAACGTTCTGGCGCCAAATAAATAAAGCATTGTACATCAGGGCGTCCAGCTCCTCGCTCAGTTTTACAAAGCTGCTTTAAACAGGTGCCTCCGAGCATTTCTTCGGGCATTTCCTGTCTGCGCCGGGTGGGATGTGAGAGGATGGCGTTGAGAGGAAGGGAAGCAGCGGGTGGAAGAGTGGTGTCCAAGCAGCGTGACCCCGCTGGGCACACAGCCTGTCTGCGCCTGGTAGGAACCTTTCTGTCTGTTCCTCCTTAATTAAGGGTTTCTCCGTCGCCCCACGACTGACATCTGGGGCCGCTCACTTCTCTGTTGTGGGGACGTCCTGCGCACGGGGAGGGGCAGCCCCTCCCATCTACTTGTGACAACTGGAACCGGCAGCAGCCGGTGCTGAGTGTCCCCTGGGGGGGCAGAATCACCCCAAGGTGTGGACACTTTGACAGATAGATACAGGCGTAGGTATTGCAGACAGAGAGATAAGACACACAGAGATTAGAGAGATGACAGGCAGGTGGCGAGATGATCGATAGAAGATCGTCGATGAGACATTGACAGTCGAGGATGGATGGATGATTGATGGATGGATGGACGGAGCAGGTAGAAATGACAAGTACACAGACAAAGGAAGATGATGGACGTATGTAGCTAACAGATATTTATAGACCAATAGATGATAGGTAGACGTAAATAGATGATTGAGAGATAATAGAGAAACAGTAAATATAGATAGTTCGTCGGCATAGACAGATGATGGATGATAGATGACTGGGGACACAATTAGACAGCGAGGTTGGCAGACTTTCTTACGCCAGCTCCGCTGTGACGTGGGGCGTCCTGGGCCCTGGGGGACGTTGAGCAGCGTCCCCGGTCTCCACCCGCCAGACGCCAGGAGCTCCTCCCTCCCCACCCACGGTCCTGACGACGTCAAACGTCTGCAGGATTGCCAGGTGTCCCCCGCGTGGCAAATCCCCCCTGGTGGAGAATCCCACTCTGACACGTGTCGCGTTAGGGGCATGAAACAGACTGGGACCCCAGCTTTGTCTGCCGCTGGCTCGTGACAGACGGAGCCGCACATCCCTGGGTGTGAGCGACCTGCGCAATCCAATCGGCCATGACCGCTGCCTGTTACTTCTGTGCTTAGCTGCCGTCACGGAGGCAGTTGGCTTATGCCACTGGCAGCCTGGGACCAGCAAGCGGGTCCCCAGAGTGTCCCAGGGCCCACAATGTGCAGCACTGTGGCCCCTGGCCCGACCCACGCTGTCCAGGGCTGTGACGTCTGTGGCTTGCACAGGCAAGAAGCCGACCGTGCTCGTGACCGACACAAACACTGGAACACACAGTTGTGCGACCAGGGAGGAAAGTGGGCATGCCAGCCGGGGGCCGCGTTCTGCGGGGTTTTGGGCAGCAGGGTTGCACCATCGCGGGGATTCTGTGTTTGCACGGTCATGTTTACTCCACGCGCGTGTTTCTGGGGCTTGTGGGCTTGTGTTCGCCTGAGTGGGGGGGACCCACAGCTGTGAGCAGCATCACTGCAGCAAGTTCATGAACGTAATACTCTGGCCTCCTATCTACTTATCCAGAGGGAAGCGAGTCCAATTGCAGGGAGAGAAACGGCGCAGAGGAGCAGCTCACAGCAGGATTGTCCGCGTTACACGACGAGCGTGTCTGGCCGTGTTGGGGCCCAGAGAGACGCAGCTGTGAGCACATGCACTCGTGGGGGCCCGTGGCCACCTATCGCTGGGGATCCCCTCCGACTGGGTTTCCGTGGGTAACGGCTGCGTCGCGGGCTGGGTGCCTTGAGCACCTACCCTGCCCTCCTCTCCTGTTTGGCTTCCGTGACACTGACGTCGTTGCCCAGAAGCTTGTTCTGGGGTCCCACTCCTTGGAGGCATTTCGGGGATGGAGGGTATGTCTTGGTCACGTGCTGACACCCGAGACGGAAGTGAGAGTGTGAAACGGCAGGTTCATCCTGCTTCCTGTTGGAGCCCCTCGCCCACCAGGGAATGCGAGTGTGAACCGGAGCCTGTCACCAGCTTCCACACAGAGAGGAGCTCAGGGACAGTAGGGGTCCGGGGGGCTCTCCAGCAGCTCGGGACGTGCTCAGGAGCAAAGCAGCCCCGAAGGAGTCACGTCGAAGCGGCCGGCGCCCGACATGGGCAGGGGGACAGCAGGATGAAACGTCGTGAATTAGGTGAATACCTGGATTCTCCCAACCAACTGCAGAAACAGCCGTTCTGCTCTGTTATCCGGATGGCTCCCCGCCCCCCAACACCAGGAGCACAGCCGGGGAGAACTTGCCCTCAGACACAGCGGGCGCCCAGTCCAGCACAGGGACAATGGTTAAAATCAGCCTTAGGACACAAGCAGTCGGCCCCAGAAACACATCCCGTAAAAGAACGGAAGGAGGACCGTTTGCCTTCGAGCAGAAATGCCAGGCTTCCGGCCCACGAGTGGCACGCGGGACCCTGGATGTGCAGAGCCGCTCGTGGGCACAACCCAGCACCTCGGCCTGCACACGGAAGGGGCATTTCATCGTTTGGGACTGTTGTCCACTGTCATTTCACAAAGTGTCCGTGACGACCCAAGCAAGCCGGACGCGAGCACAGCTGGTTCCGTCAGCCGTCGCTGTTCTTGTCACAAGCCCCCACCCCTCCCCAGTGTCACGTGTCACGGTCGCCCCGTTTCCTTCCCTCGGTTTTGAGAGAATGGACGTGTCACGCTGTTTGGCTGAGCGAACGGGGGAAAAAAAAATAATTTATTAGGGTGGAAAGATCTGACAGCTCTCAGAATTTCAAAGCTAATATTTGACTAGTATTTTTTTTCCAAGTGCTAAAAGTTCGTCTGAGACATTTTTAATAGGACATAAAAATGAATGTCAGAGATTTATTCCTCTAGGAGTTGGGCTCTGCTGTTTTTTTTTTTTCTTCCCCTTCCTTTTCGCGCGGGGGATTTTTATTAATAGGGTTTTTTTTTTTCCCTCTCGCTGCACTTTTTCCAGCTTAGCAAGAATCCTCGTGCTTGGGGGAGAGCCTTTGAGTTTCTCCCGGGTGCTTTTCGTGAGATGAGAGGCCGTGTGGGGCTGTCACGGGTGGGCAGGGTGCTGGGCTCTGTGGGACGGGGCCTCCGAGCTCGGCCTGAGCACAGCACAGCCGTGCGTCTGGCTGGCGTGAAGGGCAATCGTGCTTGTTCTCCAGTGGCAGGATACGTCCCGGTGTCTTTACTTACGGGGCTGCTGGCAACAAGCACGCTTCCGTGATGAGCCACTCTGTCGTTTCACAGCCGGGTGAGTGACATGCAGCTTGCAGACGCCAGCGGGACGTGTCTGTCTGTCACTTCCCTGACAGGCCTGGTGCGTTCCGCCCGCCGCCGCGGCTCGGGCTGTGTGATGTTTCCCGACCGGAGCCAGGTGGCTCCCTTTGGTCTACACAGGAAACAAAACGTGTGGGAGGCCTTTTCCCGGAGCAGAGGCTGGGAACGTCGGGCCCGCCACGACGTCGGCGGATTTGCTGGAGAAGGAGAACACGGGGACGGGGCCTGGTTTGCACGGCCGGCATCGCAAAGGGAGGTGTGGGGAGCCTCCCCGAGGCAAGTGGCCGGCCCAGGTCGCGCTGGACCCCAGAGGCGGGGACGAGGGAGACTATGGCGTGTCCTGCGGGGGCACCAGTTGCCGTGCAGATGAGGTCATGAAGCAGGAGCCCGTCCCTAGGTGAGCACCCAGCACCCTGGTCACTGCGGTCCAGCCGGACGACCTACAAAGACGTGCCCGAGACCACGCCACCCACCCGTGTCCCTCGTGGTCCTGGGCAGGTGCCCTCACACCCGTGTGCTCAGGGCTACCTGGGGATTGCCACTGCCCCCAGCCGTCTCACCTTGAGTGTTGAGTTGACGTGTTGAGGCGTCCATGACGAAATACCAAACAGCACACATTGATTTTGTCCTGGAGGCTGACGTCTGAGCTCGGGGGACCAGCAGGAGACACGGATGTGAGCAGGGAGCCTGGACGGTGATCCTTGTGCCCGAGGCACCTTCTGGTCCCTGTGTGCACGAGGCCGGAAGGATCCGGAAGGGGGAGGGTGCTGGCTGATGGCCTGAGGAGCCAGGCAGCCAGTGCCCATCGTCCCTCTTTGACAGGGGTCAGACCCATGTCACCGCTAAAGCAAATGACACGGAGGAGCGACGTGTGACACTCACAGGGGCTGCCGACATCCGCTGGTCTGCATTTTGTTTGTTTGTCTCATGCAGGTGGCCGTGTGGGTCCAGACTTAGTGTCTTAGAAGCCGGGCCCCAGGGACGGGCGGAGCTGCCTGGGTCCCCATCGGCCCCGCCCACCATGGCAGCAAGGGACGCGGCAAAGGGTGTCCTCACGGGAGCACCAGGGGCAGGCGGTGAAGGCGGGGCTCCGAGGGTGCGCTGACGTCATCAGTAGAAAGGCCAGGCGGGCCATTGTGACCTGCTGCCCCTTGTGATGACGGCGGCGTGTCTGAGAGTCTTCTCCTCCCACTGGCTGTGCGTGCAGACGACGCTGAGTCCCAAGGGCATTTTCCCATTTAACTGTACTTTCATAGGTCCTGACGTACAACATGTGCTTGGACATAAATGTGCTTTGAATCATCTGTTTCCCTCTCCACCCCAAAAAAGGTCAACAGGGTCCCATGGATGGAATGTGTCAGGGCCCCCGTTTGGTGTTGGGAGCTGGCTGCACAGACCCTGGGACGGCTCACGGCTCGTTAATGGACGGACTGAGCCTCAGCTCGACCCTGAATGGGAGCTCCCGGGGGCGGACGTGGGCCGGGGCCGAGAGGGGAGGGCAGGGTGTGCGTTCGAGCCGCAAGGCGAGGCCAGCCACGGCATGTGTGAATGGGGGGCCTACCCAGAGGTGGTCAGGGGTGAGCCCCACAGCACAGTCGGCTTCGTCCTTTGTTTGTTAGTGAGGCTAATATTTGCAGCAGGTTTTCTGAACTTGTAGAACATGTGATGTGACCTAATGGTGACATTTTATAGCATTGGGATGGAGAGAGAGACACAGAGGTAGGTAAGCAGGTTAATAGATGTATGAATGTAGAGATAGACAGGTGTATGGACAGGTGATAGATGATGGATGGGTGGATGGATGGATGGATGATGGATGGATGGTGGATGGATGATGGATGGATGATGGATGGATGATGGATGGATAATGGATGGATGGATGATGGATGGATGGATGGATGATGGATGGATGGATGGATGGATGGATGATGGATGGATGGATGATGGATGGATGGATGGATGATGGATGGATGGATGATGGATGGATGGTGGATGGATGGATGGATGATGGATGGATGGTGGATGGATGATGGATGGATGGATGGATGGATGATGGATGGGTGGATGGATGGATGATGGATGATGGATGATGGATGGATGGTGGATGGATGGATGATGGATGGATGATGGATGATGGATGATGGATGGATGGTGGATGGATGGATGGTGGATGGATGGATGATGGATGGATGGATGATGGATGGATGGATGATGGATGGATGGATGATGGATGGATGGTGGATGGATGGATGGATGATGGATGGATGGTGGATGGATGATGGATGGATGATGGATGGATGATGGATGGATAATGGATGGATGGATGATGGATGGATGGATGATGGATAAATGGATGGATGGATGGATGGATGGATGGATGATGGATGGGTGGATGGATGGATGATGGATGGATGGATGATGGATGGATGATGGATGGATGACGGATGGATGGATGATGGATGGATGGTGGATGGATGGATGGATGATGGATGGATGGTGGATGGATGGATGGATGATGGATGGATGGTGGATGGATGGATGGATGATGGATGGATGGTGGATGGATGATGGATGGATGATGGATGGATGATGGATGGATAATGGATGGATGGATGATGGATGGATGGATGGATGGATGATGGATGGATGGATGGATGATGGATGGATGGATGATGGATGGATGGTGGATGGATGGATGGATGATGGATGGATGGTGGATGGATGGATGGATGATGGATGGATGGTGGATGGATGATGGATGGATGGATGATGGATGGATGGTGGATGGATGGATGGATGATGGATGGATGGTGGATGGATGGATGGATGATGGATGGATGGTGGATGGATGATGGATGGATGATGGATGGATGATGGATGGATAATGGATGGATGGATGATGGATGGATAATGGATGGGTGGATGATGGATGGATGGATGGATGGATGATGGATGGATGGATGATGGATGGATGGTGGATGGATGGATGGATGATGGATGGATGGTGGATGGATGGATGGATGATGGATGGATGGTGGATGGATGATGGATGGATGATGGATGGATGATGGATGGATAATGGATGGATGGATGATGGATGGATGGATGGATGGATGATGGATGGATGGATGATGGATGGATGGTGGATGGATGGATGGATGATGGATGGATGGTGGATGGATGGATGGATGATGGATGGATGGTGGATGGATGATGGATGGATGATGGATGGATGATGGATGGATAATGGATGGATGGATGATGGATGGATGGATGGATGGATGATGGATGGATGGATGATGGATGGATGGTGGATGGATGGATGGATGATGGATGGATGGTGGATGGATGGATGGATGATGGATGGATGGTGGATGGATGGATGGATGATGGATGGATGGTGGATGGATGATGGATGGATGATGGATGGATGATGGATGGATAATGGATGGATGGATGATGGATGGATGGTGGATGGATGATGGATGGATGATGGATGGATGGATGATGGATGGATGGTGGATGGATGATGGATGGATGATGGATGGATGGATGGATGATGGATGGATGGATGGATGGATGGATGGATGATGGATGGATGGATGGATGATGGATGGATGAATGGATAAAGGAATGGATGATGGATGAGGGATGGATGGATGATGGATGGATAGGTAGATAGATAGATATAGATAGATAAATAGATAAATAGATAGAATTCTGTGGTTGAACAGAATTCATCCACATTGTGTTCGAATGCCATCGTTTAACTTTAAAGTTGGCATTGTATTTTGGAGACAGGTTTTGGGACCCACCGAGGGAGCTGTACGCTGAATTGCATTACGGGGTGATTTCAGGGGACACTCGTCGTCGTACCACGTGCCTCTGTTTGCCGGGCAGTGAAGTCCCATGATCCCGGGGGTCCTACCGCTGCCTGTCCTGTGGGCACCCTGAGCTGCTTTCCCACCCGACCCCCAGCCCCCGACCGTCGGGTTTGAGTTGGTGGGAGCGAGAAGCCCGGGTTTGCCTGTAGCCCACGCTGGAGCAACGGTGGGCGTTTCCATGAATGGTGACATCTGAGAGACTCAGCTTCTCGAAATGGGAGGTGACCAAAAGAGCATGGAGCTCCTTCCCGGTAACGGCTGGAGACCTAGTAGGAGAGGGAAGGAGGCCAGGCTGGCACCGTCCCGGGCGTCAGCAAGCTATGCCAGCCTCCCACCGACACACGGGGCCCGCTGAGCTGCAGGGTGACCCCCAGGGAGACCGAGGAGCTGACCCCGTGTGATGACCCATGGTTGCACCCTGTACCTACGTCCTAACGTTGGACTACCATGGCGGACACCCCTGTCCTCTCCTGGTGCCCAGGGGCCCTGGGGACCTGACTGCCCCACCCCCCGTCCCCACCCCAACTCCATCCAGTCGCAGCCTCTGTGCTCGTCCTTGGGCAAAGCAAGCCTGTTACTCCCTCAGGACCTTTGCCCGCGCTGCTGCCCCACCTGGACAGCTCTTTGCCCAGCTGCCCACCTGCAATGCTCTCTGCTGGCCGCCATGGAAACAGGGACGTGGGTCGTTGCCCGAAGCTATGAAAGCCCAAACCTTAGCTCTGGAGACGGGCCCGTGAGGGTGCCTGGTGACGTCCTTGTAAAAGGGACCTGGTTGACACTCACAGGGGCTGCCGACATCCGCTGGTCTGCATTTTGTTTGTTTGTCTCATGCAGGTGGCTGTGTGGGTCCAGACTTAGTGTCTCTGTCCCCAACCTCGAGTGGCACGAGGCTGTTTCCTGGGACCCTGGGTCATGGCTGCCACGTGTCCACTTTTCCTCACAGGGCAGGTGGCGTTTCTCGGGCGTTTCCACAGGAGACTGTGAAGGCAGCGCTGGGCCTAGGTCGCTGGGACAGAGCTCTGACCACTGTGTGACTGTCCTGGGCTGTCCCCACAAGTGACCACAGACGGGGGCTGCAAACCCCAGGAATCCCTGCTTCCCAGCCTGGAGACCGCGAGTCTGAGGTCCATGTGTCCCAGGGCCACGCTCCCTCCGGGGGCCCCTGGGGACGGGATTCGGGTGAGATGAGGGCATGAGGGTGGGACCAGTGTCCTCACAAGAGGACGACCCCAGAGCCCTGTCTGTCCACCCGGTGAGGACCCAGGGAGAAGGTGGCCGTCTGCCAGCCAGGGAGAGGTTGTCACCACTCCCCAACCACAGTGACAGCTCGTCTCAGCCGCCCAGCCTCCAAAAGTGTGACACGTACCTGTCTGTTGTTTCAGCCCCAAGGGCGATGCTGTGGGGGGGCATTTTGGGGGCTCAGGGGCGGGCAGGGAGCTGAGGACAAAGAGGGGGACCCTCTGTTTCTTTCTGGTTGCCCCATTCTCCGAGGGGAAATGTGGGGGTTCGTTGTACCCCGCGACGGCTCCTGTGTGTTCACCGTTACTTTGGGCAACAGGACGAGAGAGGTGGGCAGGGGGTGTTGGAAGGAACAGGACCCTTGTGGTCTCAGTCAGTGACTGGAAACGAGCTGTGTTACTACCTGCGGGATGTTGTTTGCAGGGTCTGACGATGGACAGAGCGGCTCAGACCTGTTGTTTTAACGAGGGGGGGGTGGCCACGTTACCTTTCCCGCCTTCGGGACCCAGAAAACCACCACGCTCTCCCTGCTTTGGGGGTGACCCTGCTGTGTCCTCGTCAACACTTGACGACGGAAAGAAAGCAGGCCTCCCTGCATCCCCACCCCCGTGTCACGGTAATTGGGACAGCATGGCTTTCGAGGCTGAGAACATGTGAAAGTGTGTGTGTCTTTCCCCAAAGACGCTCCCCAGCCGCGCTGACGGACTGCAGCCCTCATGCAGCCAGATGTGTCGGGGCCCCGCCGTCCTGCCCGCACCCCAGCTGGCCAGGCCCGGGCCCTGGGGGACCGCCGGCTGCCCCCCCATGAGCTCCAGTCCCGCCCGCCCGAGACCTTTGCACGTCTCCCTCCCCCGTCCCGGGGGGGACCCCCAGCTCCTGCGGCCCCCCACCCGCTCCGTGGTGCACGCAGCAGCCGTTGGCCGCAGAATCCGCCTCTGCACGTGGGTAATTGCTGGGCACACACCTGGCCCGGCCGCCGGGACCCCTGTCTCCTGCCATTAGCGCGGCCTGTGCTGAGGCGCCGGCCCCGGGGGCCTGTAATTGGGGAGGGCGCCCGCTCTGCAGAGGTGGACACTGTCCATTTACATTTGGCTCCCACTCCCAGCTCAGGACGTGACCCCGTTCGGGACGCAGGCCTTTGCGTTGTGCAGACGCCTCTGCCCCAGATACAATTTTCTGTGACATTACGAATACACGGTGAAGCAAATCCTTCCCCCCGCCCCCCACACTGCACTTAATGAGATCCATGCCTCTTAGAAGAGGGACCGCTCTTCTGGAAACACGGAAACCAGGGCGAAAGCGGCTGTGGCTGCCGGCCGTGCGATGAGCAGGCAAACACCGGCGTCTGCGGGGTGTCCCTGGCCCTTGTTGGAGCCGGCACGTATCGTACCCGCAGCGTGGGCCTCAGTGGGCAGATGGCGTAAGAGGGACGCTGCCCGAGTGGCCGCCGGTCCTAGGGGTCGTCTGCACGGAGGCGCTTTCAGGCCCCAAAGTGGGTCCCAGGTTACCCCAAGTGTCGGCATGGCAGCGGCCAGGGGCTTGTGCCGTGGGAAACCCTGGCCACTCCTGCATTTGCCAAAGTGGCTTGGTCTTGCGCCCCCCTCCCCAGCAGTTTTAGATTTATGCAACAGTGAGCAGGAAGAGACACGGTGGGGTGGGGGGGACACACTGGGCACCCCCGCCGGGCACCCCACCTGGCACCCCACCTGGCACCCCCAACTGGTGTCTTCCGCCCAGCACCCCCACCCGGCACCCCCCACCCAGCACCACCCACCAGCAACCCCAACTGGCACCCCCACCCAGCACCCCCACCCAGCACCCCTCACCCAGCACCCCCACCCAGCACCCCCCACCCAGCACCCCCCACCCGGCACCCCCACCCAGCACCCCCCACCCGGCACCCCCACCCAGCACCCCCCACCCGGCACCCCCACCCAGCACCCCCCACCCAGCACCCCCAACTGGCACTCCCCACCCAGCACCCCCAACTGGCACCCCCACCCAGCACGCCCCACCCAGCACCCCCAACTGGCACCCCCACCCAGCACCCCCCACCCAGCACCCCCCACCCAGCACCCCCAACTGGCACCCCCACCCAGCACCCCACACCCAGCACCCCCAACTGGCACCCCCACCCAGCACCCCACACCCAGCACCCCCAACTGGCACCCCCACCCAGCACCCCCCACCCAGCACCCCCCACCTGGCACCCCACCTGGCACCCCAAATTGATGTCTCCCGCCCAGCACACCCAACTGGCACCCCCACCCAGCACCCACCACCCAGCACCCCCAACTGGCACCCCCACCCAGCACCCACCACCCAGCACCCACCACTCAGCACCCCCACCCAGCACCCCACCCGGCACCCCTGCCCGCACACCCCCCACCGCCGCGTTCCCATGCTGCTCTGGGTGCCGGGCTGGTTCCAGGCTGGACACACTGTTACTCAGGAAAGCTGCGGTTTGCCCTGCGGGTGGCCGTTCTGTGCGTCTGGACAAATGGAGGACGACAGGTGTCCCCGTCCCTGTCACACCACGCGGCTTCCCGGCCCTAAACCTCTGCTCCCCCCTCCACCCCTCCCTGTCTCCTAACCTCTGGTGCCTCGGATCTTCTCCCTGTCTCCCCCAGTTTGGGGTTTCCGGAAAATCACTTATTTTTATTTTGCGTAATTGAGGTGCGATTTGCATCCCGTCAAAGCCAACACTTTACGGGGACCATTCGGTGGCGTTGAGCGTTGTCCCCGTGTGTTGCAACCACTGGCTGTGCCTGGCTCTGGCACGTCCCCGTGTACCCAAAGCAAACCCGGTTCGTCTGCTCTGCGGTGGCTCAGGCCCCATTTCCATCCCCAGCTCACGGCCCCCCAGCCTGCATCCTGCGTCCCCGCCTGTGCCTGCTCTGGGTGCCCAGGGACATTTCATCGTGACCTTGTTCACAGACGACACCTCAGCCTGACCGCGCGAGGGGCCTTCCTGTTCCATCTTCCTGTGCAAACGCCTGTGGGGCGTCTGCTGTCACTGTGACCGGAGGAGAGGGTGGGGGGGGCCCAAAACGGAGGGGTTTCCATACTGTACCCTTTGCTCGCGGCTCTGACCAGAGAGCAGTGACCACGGGCCGCAGGGACAGCCAGGCCGGGCCACGCAGCCACGGCGCGCGTCACCCTGGCCGGGCGCTGGGACCAGTGGCCACGTGCTGGCTGCTCAGGCCACCGCCCAGACCTCGTGGTGACTCGGTCATCGGGGAGGTGAGAGGGGAAGAAAAAGAGAACAGCGCGTGGCCTCTGGTTTCTCTCAGCACCTGGCATTTCCACCTCGACAGACGCGTGCTTTTCAGTTGTCGTTTTCCAACAGGATGAAAACAAAACCCTGTGCTTCTGAGTGTGAACCTCCCCCCCTCTGCCGCCTCCACTAAGAGAAACAAAATTCTTCCGCAAAAGTCAGAGTGACAAGTGTCTGCCAGCCCCCGGCCTCTCCTCAGGCATCACGACAAAGTGCCATCGGGTGACCCAGGCCGCGTCCAGTGGGGGATGATGCCCTTCCCCACGGTGGCACGTTGCAGCCTCCGGACCGAAAGAACCCACCTCCAGACGGTGGCCTTTCCTCAGCTCATGGGGGACATCGTGGCTGCCAGGCCGCTGCCTCCAGTGTGAAATTTCAGAAGCGAGGACTCTGAGGGTAACGCCTAAAATCATTTGGTAAAAGCTGACTGATGAAGGCGTCCGTCACATCAACTGATGGGCTCGCCGTGCCTTTGACTGTTCTGTCACCGGACTCCGGACTCCACTTAGAAAAACCACCGACAGCAGAGAAGTGTCCATGGGACGGCAGGTTGTCAGCGGGAAACTCCCGACGAGGGACGCCTGGGGCCCCCAGGAGCTGGAAGGGGCAGGAGGGACCGTCCCCTGGAGGGAGTGTGGCCCTGGGACACCTTGGTGGCAGACTCCTGGTGTCCAGGCCGCGGGAGGACGGGTGTCTGTGGCTTTAAGTTCCCTGGACTGTGCTCGTGTATCACAGCCACCCCAGAAACTTCTTGCCAAACGAGACGAATGTCAGTGTCCGTCCCCGACCCAGACGCGGAGCAGGACAGCGGAGCGGGGCAGCTGCCTGTGTCGGAACTGGTTTTGCTGCGACGGCCCCTGTGTTTGCGGGATGGCTGCTCGTCCGGGTTAGGAGTCCACGGCGGCCTGTTGCTGAGCCGTGGGCTTCGTGGGGCCTGCAGTGCCCCCGAGAAAGCGCAGGCGACCGGGGTGGGAGGCCAGCTCCATGCACAGGAGCCCAGGGTGTCCCCCGGGGCTGTGGCCGGGTGAGCCCACTCCCCACGAGAGTGGCTCACTCCCCTGAGCAGAGGAGGAGGTCGGGGGGACAGGGGTGTTCTGTGCCCACCGGCCTGGGCACGTGTCGCCTGCACTGACCCCAGAAGGGGTTCCTACGAAACGCAGTCGTGCCAGTCAGTTTCCTTAGGGATCAGCTCTCCTCGGACGGCTTTCCACCCCATTGCTCACGGGTCACTGCGTCCCTTTTGAGGGCAGTGTCGTATTCCGTGTTGTACACAAACCACAGAGATTAGCCCTCTCGTTAGATGGACACAGCGACGTCCGATTTCCAGCGTCGTCACTGAGGGAGTCCTTGTCCCTGGGGCGTGTGTGTATGGACGTGGGACCGGCGGGGACGCGCTTCTGTAGAAGGAAGAGTCAGGGGAGCGCGGGATCAAAGGGCACAAAGGCGTGAACTTCACACTCTTATCAACAACCCGCAGACGTCCCGGCCCAGAGCCCGGCTGCCGCTCGGCCCAAACCGTCCTTTAGCGTCTGAAAAGCAACACAGTCATCTTTCCTCGTCGCCGTTATTTTCCAAATTGCATTTCCCAGACTTTGACGATGATGGAGCTTCTTTACCACAGTTTGAACAAACACTTGTTTCGTTTTCTTAAAACAATTGCTTTTCATCGTGGGTCATGTTTTTTCCTTTGACCTGATTTTTTTTTCTTTCCTCCCTTAAAATGCAGGAACTCTTTGTACATTAGGAAAATTATCGCTTTGTTTGCGTGTCTTGTAAATGGTTTTCCCACATCACCGATCACCGTTTCCTTCTGTTACGGAGGGTTTTGTATACAGAAGTATTAGATTTTTACGTAGCTAAATGAACCAATAATTCCCTTTATGGCTTCTGGCTTTTGTGTCGTCTTTAGAAAGCCTTTCCAGCTCGAAGGTTATAAAAATGTTCCTTTGTTTTTTTGTGGTCCTTCCATGGTTTCATCTTTTAATTCTTTCATGTTTAATTCTTTTTTTCATCTGGAATGATTTTAGGGCAAGAACTAAGAGAGGGGTCCAGCCTTTTCTCTCTTACTTTTCTAGTCCCAACTGGTTATTAAGTAATCCGTCTTCCCGGGGAGGCTAGAAATAGTCACTTCACATGTAAACATTGCAGAATTCTCACACACGGTGGGGGCAATTCATCAGTTTTTACACCCGTATTGTAGTGATTTCATTAACACTGGACTGCACCATTCAATTATAGTATAGTACAGTACGTTACATTATATTGTATATCATATTACGTCGTATTATCTCTCTCTATGTTTATAGTGTAGCTTACGGCATATATCTTACCATGTTTATATTGTAGTTTACTATTTACATTGTATCTTACCATGTTTATATTGGATCTTACCATCTTTATATTGTATCTTATTATATGTGATGCTATATTTAAGTTGTAGCTTACTATGTTCGTATTGTATCTTATCATAAGTTGTATCTTATATTTATATTGAATCTTACTATATTTATATGGTAGCTTACTATATTTATATGGTGTCTTACTGTATTTATATGTTATTTTACTATATTTATATGGCATCTTAGTATATTATATTGTATCTTACCATATTTATATTGTATCTTACTATGTTTATATTGTATCTTACTATGTTTATATTGTATCTTACCATATTTATATTGTATCTTACCATATTTATAATGTATCTTACCATATTTATATCGTATCTTACTATATTTGTATTGTATCTTACCATATTTATATCGTATCTTACCATATTTATATCGTATCTTACCATATTTGTATCGTATCTTACCATATTTATATTGTATCTTACCATGTTTATATTGTATCTTACCATATTTATTTTGTATCTTACTATGTTTATATTGTATCTTACTATGTTTATATTGTATCTTACCATATTTGTATCGTATCTTACCATATTTATATTGTATCTTACCATATTTGTATTGTATCTTACTATGTTTATATTGTATCTTACCATAGTTATTTTGTATCTTATTATGTTTATATTGTATCTTACTATGTTTATATTGTATCTTACCATATTTATATTGTATCTTACCATATTTGTATTGTATCTTACTATGTTTATATTGTATCTTACCATAGTTATTTTGTATCTTATTATGTTTATATTGTATCTTACTATGTTTATATTGTATCTTACCATATTTATATTGTATCTTACCATATTTGTATTGTATCTTACCATATTTATATCGTATCTTACCATATTTGTATCGTATCTTACCATATTTATATTGTATCTTACCATATTTATAATCATATCTTACCATATTTATGTTCCATCTCACCATATTTATATTGTATCCTACTGCATTTACATTTATCTTCCTATATTTATATTTATTTTCCTATTCAGTGGGCTGACCATGTTATGACTCTTGTTTTGTCCGGGGCACCACGGCCACGCATGCTGGCTTCACGTCCGCAGGGAGGTCAAACATGAACTCCCCCTGAGACCTCACTGTGTTTGTAAATCATGTGAGTGAAACACGGTAGCGTGGGTTTCTCTGGGGTAAGGCATGTCTTTCCCCTTCATTGCGTCTTCTTCCTGCGGGGCACCGTCTGCACACTTGGGAAGCTTGGGCCGGCCCGCAGCCTGCAGGAGAAGGCGGTGGGGTGGGCACAGGTGTATCTGTTTGGAAAAGCCCCCGGGGGCCCGTGACACACGCGGTGCCTGCCTCCCCTCGTCTGCCCAGGCTCAGGGCGGCAGCTCACACCCCAGAAATCCCAACACGAAACAGCTGCCCTGGCCGGTGCTCTCCAGACTTGGATTCTGAGGATGGGTCGCAATGTGCTCTGAACACACCCATCACTTGAAATCCCATTCCCGTTACGTTTACAGACGACAAGTACGTGCCTCAGCCACCACAGGGTCAGCTCCTCAAAGTGTAAAACCATGTAAAACCACGTACGACACACGTGCGACGGGATGAAAATAAAGGGAAAAGTGGGCTGGCCTGTCTTCAGGGATGTTGCTGGAATAAAATCATGAAGTCCCCCCAATCCACCCTGGTTTTTCAGGCCTCACGGCCGCGTCCCACAAAGGCCCGAGTTCCCCAGGTGCGGAAACATGGCAGGAACGGGCTTCTCTAGCGATTATTCGCCTGGGCCGTGTCCTGCTGGGGACGACTCCGTTTGTGTGGGAGCCTTCATCACACACCCGGACGTCTGTTGGAAACGCCCCTCGGACATCGCAGGCGGTGCTTTTCTGTGTGGTGCAAGCCCGGTCCAGCCGGGAACTCTTTGTTCTGCGAAGACCATTTTAATTACACCTGTGGCTTCTTTGTTCTAACGATGCCCCAGACAACCTCTGTGGGAACGAGCAAAAGTCAGCACCGAGGGGAGAGCTTCATCTCAAACTCGAATCCGTCTGCTAATGCCCGTTGTTTTGTCATATTATTTCCGGGAGGGAAGAGCCTAAAAGGAATTCTTTTTGGTTTTGTTTCCTAACCGTGCGGCCACAGCCCTTGACAGAATAGCCCGCCGTCCCCTGCAGATGGGACGCGCTAATTATATCTCATAAGCATTCCTAGCTTCTCCCACAGGCTGGGCCCCGGCTTGCAGGCAGGGAGACAGTTAAACAGATTACAAGCAACGTTGCAATATTTCCTGCCGCTGTCACAAAACGTGCAACAATGTATGTAACCGATACAATGTAACAGACGGGGCTGCTGCTAAATAGGGGGGACTCCGTTCACTCGTCACATGTACATGGGTCCAAGCAGAGATGATCGGACACCCCAGGTGGCCCCAGGACCGTCAGCAACCCGGTCTCCCCCTGCGGGGTCGCTGACCTCTCATCACGCCCCCCCTCCCGCCCCTCCCACCCTGTGGCAGCCACTAAGGACCTGATTATCCATAAATTTATGGGGATCCAGAGCGGCCGCCGTTCCCCTCCTGATAATGTTTTCTGACACATTTCAGGAGCCGCGGCTGATGGGCGAGGCGTTATGTACGCGGGGCTGGCTGTACACACGCCGTGACGGTCCATCGGAGACCTCTGGCTGGAGAGAAGCATGCCAGGAAAAGCGGTTTCCATGGCAACGTGCCCCACAGCTGTAGGTAGACGAGGAAAAATAGTTTTATGATTATCTCAATGAAGTTTTTTTTTTTTCTTTTTGGGGTCGGGAGGGGGGACCTTTTTATTGGTGAGCTGCCTCGTGTTGGGCTTTTCGCGGGCTCGCCCCTCGATGAAATGTGCTGAGTGTGAAACCAGGACTGGGGTTGTGCCTGTCTAATCGGGGAATCTAATCGGGTGACGGGTGGGGAAGGATAGAAGGGGAGGATGGGTTTGCCCCCTCCGTCTTCCTGGGATTGTCCCGCTTCCTCCTCATTCCCGGTGGGATGAACCGGGGTGTGTGCGGGTGCCTGCTGCTAAGGCCTCCTCAGCCCTTCGTCCCCTCCCCGCCCATCCTTGATGCTACAAAATAGGACAAAAGCTTGTCTGGGTCTGGGTTAGGGAACCAGGAATAGCCCGTTCGCTCATTCGTTGCCTCTCTCTTTCCTGAAGAGTTTGCTTGCTGGGGGGAAAAAAATCCTAGCTGACACGCGTGTGGAATTCATTAGCAATCCTGCTCACCTGTAACGGAGACAGTGGTGACAGGTAACTCTGAGCCTTGATTTTTTTTTTTTCCCCTCCCAACCCCTCCTACTCGGGTCCTGCCTGCGTCTCCGCATTTGTGCCAGACTGCAGATTTTTGGAAAAGGATCACTGCTCCGTAAACAGCCACGTGTCGTTGGAAGGGGGTCCAAAGGGAGACGGCTCCGCAAACCCAATGGACTCCCACGGTTTGGGGGCTGGGAGGGCCGTTACAAGCAGGTCCCCAGACACGGCACCCACACTCTGGGTTCTCGCTTTGGGGTGATAGAAGGGAGACCCTGGCTGTACCGCCTTTGAAGGAGAGAAAGTGAGTTTGTACGAAGTTGGGGGAAGCGTTTCAGCAGTGTCCATGGGCCATCTAAACACCCCTGGAGGGGATACCATGCTTTCCTCTGTATGACTGGCCTCGGGAAAACTCTCAGGCAGGGAACAGATCATTTGGGGAAAGGCCCGTATGGAAATCTAGTCTCTGCTTAGCAAGCGTGGCTTTGCTGAGAGGGGGTGGACGGGCCAAGAAATGGTGCTGGCTCCGTGGTTCAGTTATTTCCGGGGGGTGGGAGGGTGGGGGACATGGGATCAAGTCAAGTGAGATCCCTAGTGGAAATTCCACACAAAAGTCCCAAATGGAATACAAACCCAGATGACAACAGACTCCCATAACTGCTCGAAAAGCAGGCCGGAGGCTGTCCTTCTAAGTCTAGCGTGGAAAATCCTTTTCTTATCGGCCAAGAAGTGTGGCCGATTTGACGGTGTAAATGGTTAAACATTTCGCAACAAACTGTCGGATAAAGAAAGTGGAAAGGGAAGCACCCCACAGAGAACACGCAGGACCCTTGCGTAAAAGCCCACGGCTGAAGAGCCACCCTGTAGAAAGAGCTTCTGTGAAGCCCAGAAAAACAGGCCAAACGCGTCCGTGACAACCGGGAAAGCGTAGCCTTCACTTCCTTCGCAGACATCTGTCTGGCCATCTGCGCGGCTGGGCAGCCACGGTGAGGAAAGCCGGACGTCCATCCTTCAGGAGACCCCAGACTCTCTCAGGGTTTTGCCTGGATGCCCATCTCAGCTACGGCAGCTCTTGTCACGTCTGTGTCACGAGAGGCAGACATTGCAGCTGTGGCCCTGAAGGTGAAGTGCCCTTTGCAGTTTTTGGTTTTCAGCAGAGAAGCCTCCATGCATGTGTTCTGGGGAGGAAAGCCTGTCACCGTCACGCGTGTGGTCGTGTGCACAAGTCTGAACCCGGGGTCCCTGTAAATGTGGGCCCCATCCCTGGACAGGACAAGTCTGCCCTGTACTACCAGCCCCCGCCCCCGACGTTAGCACCCGGGACCCTGGGAGACGTCCACACACAGACTCCAGGGCGCCCTCACCGCCGTGGGGATGTGCTTGCCGGCGGCGCTGGAAACCTCCGAGGCGTCTGGGATGCCGTCTGACCGCTCAGTGCCAAGGCCGGTGTGTGTTTCTCTCTGGTTCCATTCCGCTCTCAAGCTGCTCCTGCCTCTCACGGTGCAAAGAGGCCTTTTGCAAAAACCAGACTGGCCAACGCAGACCACGGTGGAATGAATGCTACACCACGGAAGTACTACGTACAAAACGTGTTTTTGGCAGTTTGCGCGGGCAGCAGGCGTGTGTCCTGAAGACGGATATTTTGGGTAGACATGTGAGTAATGGCTAAACCTGCCTGCAGAGGCATTTTGTTTCTTCAATAGATAATGCAATAATATAATGTAACGTAAAAAATTATATAAAGCAATAATATAATATAATGTAATGTAATATAATATAATTTAATATAACATAATATAAAACAATAATATAATATAACATAACATAACATAATGCAATGCAATACAATACAATATAATATAATATAATATAAAACAATAATATAATATAATACAATACAATATACTATAAAACAATAATATAATATAATACAAAACAATAATATAATACAAAACTATAATATAATATAATAATATAAAACATAATATAATAAAATATATTAAAAATAAAATAAAATAAAACAAAGATACTGGGATTACATAGAAAGGTAAGAGTTTTGGGGACAGATTCTTGGAGGTGACGTTTGGGACTGGCCGTTTTCCCTCCGGATGTACCTTGCTTGAATGCTTTTCTGGGAAGACTTTGGCCCTTTCAAGATTGGGTCTGGGTCCCTTCATTATTTAAATTTCTGTCTGTAGTTTCGATTTCCCTAGTTCCAGTTCGTTTTCAGGCCAGATAAACCGCGAATGTGGGAGGACATGTGTCCTGTTTCCCTCAGAAAAGCCGCCCCACCATCGTGATTTTCTGTAGACGCAGAAGCCCGTGCAGTGTTTCTGGGAGACGCGTTTTGCGGCAGATGGAGCGATAACGATGGTTTTCCTGCCATCAGTGTTCCGTGTCCTCTCAGGTCCCACGAGGCAAAGATTAAGACGCTTCATTTTCTCCCAGAAAACTAACCGAACGCTCCTAAGTGAGGCTGAAATGCACACACTTTTGGGGGTCGGTGGGGGAAAGGGAGGAGATGGCTCCCAATCAAAGAGTTTTCTCTGCCTGACCGCCCCCACCCTCGAAACCCATTTTCAGTTTCTCCAGGGACCCACACGCGTTCATCGCCCTCGGTGGCCTTGATATTTCCCGGGAATTGTGGCTCGTTGAGATTTGGTCGGAACTGTAAACTTATGTAGCCGGCCGGGTCGGCGAGTCCCAAGAGAACGCAGGTCAAGGGAAACAAAAATTACAGAAAAACTCTGTTGTCATTCTCCCTCGGACAAGCACTGCACAGTTGGTTTCGGGGGTTTCCAGGCGTGAAGTGGGCCCTCGGAGGGAGGAGGGTGTGTGATTCTGTGAAGCGCGCCCTGGAAAACGCTCAGAAAGAGTTAAGTAATGAAATAAAAAGGAGACCAGGCATTCAGAGGACAGCCATTAAAAACTGAAACGCTGGAGGCAGTGGGTGCCCCCATCCTGGACTTTTGGAAATCTTCTCCGGATCTGACAGAGAACCGGTTCAGTTCCCTCCAGGGCACACAGTTCGTCACATTTCTGCAATTCTCCATTTTTAATTGATAGGTAGAGCTTTGTTGGATATGATAGAATAAGGGCAAACGTTAGTCACCAAGGAGCTTAATGGCTGGGATTTCTCTGTGTTCTCAATTAAAAGGGGGAGTGAGGCCACATGTCCCAAGATGCCATTTGTAGGGAGCGCCCGGAATGTGCAAATCTGTGCAGACACGAAGTGGATTCGTGCCTGATTAGAACTGGGGGTGGCTGGGCGGGAAGTGGGGGGAGGAGAGGTGATGGCTGAGGGCACAGAGTTTCTTTGTGGGGTGCTGATAAATGCTCAGAAGCCGGCTGCGATGATGGCTCGCACCGCTCTGGGAATGCAGGGAGACCCACAGACCTGCACCCTCGAAATGGGTGACTTGTACGCCACGGGGATGGTCCCCCCGTGGAGCTGTCATCAGGAGAGAGGCAGAGACCGCGAAACGTAAATAGTCCATGTGAGTAGGTTACAGGCTCTTTCAAGGGGAGGGCAACGTGGCGAGGGCAAAGATGGGAAAGAAGGAGCAGGACGTCTCAACCTACCGTCACTTGTAAAGTATCATCAGCGTGGCCTGTTTCCGGAGGGACGTCCCACGGGCACCATGGCAACTCCGTGGGGTCCCGCTCCTTTCCAAAACCCTTCGATGGTTGTGGTGGACGTGTGCTGCCAAGGTTACCGGTGTCCCCAACGTGTGCCTGTCCCACCCCCACACCGTGCAATGGCAGCTCCTTATGAACACGGCATGAACGTTACTGTGGGGCTGGAGAGTATGTCCACATTCTGTGATTGCCGGCTTCTTTTTACTCCTAAGTATAAATGTTTGGCTACCGTCCAACCCCTGTGGGCACCAAGCGTGATCAGGTGGGCTTGTACATGTGTGGTCGACACGTTCTCCAAGATCTGGTTTTAATGCTCCATCCAGGGCACACGTTGTCATGGGCTGAACTGAGCCCTCCTCCCCAAAACTCACGTGTTGGAGCCGTGACCCCCAGGGACCTCAGAATGGGGCTGTGTTAGGAGACGGGTCTGTAAAGAGGGGACTAAGGTGACATGAGGTCACTAGGGTGGGCCCTGATCCAATAGGACTGTGTCCTTATAAGGAGACGAGATGAGGACACAGAGGGACAGCCGTGTGAGGACACGGGGAGCAGACAGCCGTCCCCACGCCCAGGAGAGAGGCCTCGGGAGGAAGGTGGTGACGTGATCCATGCAGAAAGCTGAACAAGTCTGGAAGAGGCTACGGCGCTGGCCTGTGAGGCGTAGAGCTGCCATTTCACCATGATGACCCCCCTGGGCAGCTTTAGCTTTTTGAGAAGCTTCTTGATTCGATTGGAGGACATCTGGGTTTCTTTAGTGCCGTGGAGGTGACAGCAGCCTCCCGGAGACAAAACTCTTCTTTGTGTCTCCAGCAGCAGGTTTACGTGTCCTGCTCCCAAGGACATCCAAGCCACAAGCACAGGGCCGGGCAGGTGGACAAAGTGGAGAGCCACAATAGTGTTTCCCGACACATCCATCCACATGGTCTTATGAAGTTCAGCCGATGGCTGTTGCCATGAGCTCCAGGTGGAGGTGCCGTCAGACCCGGCTCCCGTGGGTATCGTCTGAGCTGCTGGGGGTCTGAGCTGGGTTCTCATGGCATGCCGCCATTTGCGGATGTTGTCTCCTGCTATTGTCACCCTTGTGTTATCCCATTTCCTTGAGGATGGGCTGGGCCCAGCATCTTGCTTCTAACCAATTGGATGTGGCAAAGTGATGGGTTGTCACTTCTGAGATGAGGTTATAAGGATAGTCCTCTGCTTCTCATTCATTCATTCATTTATTCTCTGTATGTCTCTATCTCCATGTCTATCCTTATCTCTATCTCCGTCTCTGTCTATCTGTGTCTCTATTTCTGTCTCTAACTCTGTATCCGTCTCCGTCTCCATCTCCTTCTCCATCTCCATCATCTCCATCGTCACCATCTCCTCCTCCTTCTCCATCTCCATCGTCTCCATGATCTCCATCATCTCCTCCTTCTCCATTACCATCGTCTCCATCATTTCCATCTCCTCCTCCTTCTCCATCACCATCGTCTCCATGATCTCCATCATCTCCTCCGTCTCCATCACCATCGTCTCCACCATCACCATCTCCTTCTCCTTCTCTATCTCCATCGTCTCCACCATCTCCTCTTCCTTCTCCATCACCATTGTCTCCATCATCTCCATCTCCATCTCTGCTGTTGATATGAGGAAAGCAAGTTGCCATGTTGTAACTTGTCCCATGGAGCAGCCCACATGGCCAGGTGCTGGAATCTCTGGCTGACGCCACGTGAGTGACCTTGGGAGGGCACCCGTCCCCACTGGAGCCTACGCATGAGACCGGGGCCCCTGCTGATACCTTGATGGCAGCGTGTGAGACAGCCAGCCACGCCATGCCCCAGTTCCTGCCCCACAGACACTGTAAGGTCTTAAGTGTGTGCTGTTTCCTTGTGGTCAGTTGTGGGGCTTCTGCTTCAACAGGCGTGGGTGAACTCTGGTGTCCACGTCCATCAGCCCCATTATTGCAGAAATCATTCTTGGAGTGCTGCGCACATGTGTAGGGTCCACAGCTCATGCCCATTCTTAGACACTGCATGGCCAGCAGCCCCGAGTGTTCAGAACAGCTCCCCTGGGGCCCCCCTTCTTTCCTGAAAGTGCCTGTCGGATGCCCTTGTCCATACGCTGCCCTTTTGAGTCCAGTCCTTTGTCCTGGCTCAGTCGTTTGGAAGGAAGCCCAGCCTTTTGCTTCTCTGGCAAACACTTTTCAGTGTCCTAATAAGAATCCCAAGAAGTCCCGAGCAGGAGAGGGGACCCCACGTGGGGGCCTGTCCCTCACACAGCAAGCCACTGTCCCCAGGTTCCACCTCTCCAGAAGACATCGCAGGTGAGTTTCAAGACTCTGAGCCCCTTCTGTCACCTGCAGCCTCTGATTTCCTATTTCCTTTAATTTGGGTAAATGGATATTGGCTGAGGGTCAGCATAGATTTTTCCGGTTATTTAAATAATGCTTCACATTATTTCCCCGGGATCATTAGTTAAATTCTTCAACTGTCAGGGAGAATGGTTCAAAAAACCCGAGACAACACGGGAAGTCGGCACTCGGCTTGATGCTCTGTCTCTTTCCTTTCCATCCATCACCCCTGAAATGTTTGGGGTGTCACCCGAGGGAGCCTAGGAAGTCGGCTTCGCACAAATGGGTTTTCAATGTTACAGATCTTTCCGGCGCCGAAAGGAGCCAGGACGTGTAACCGAGAAAGAAAAAAAAAAAAAAGACAAATTAAGGATCCACTCTATTTTTGTCTCATTTACAATATTTTCCCCAAGAGGTTGTAGGCTGCTGAAATTTAAATAGTGGAAAGGCAGCGTGTCTGCAGGCAGCGAGCTCTCGTGAGTGCCTGCTTCCGAGGATTTCCAGAACCGCCAGCTGGGTGGACGCGGTGTCTTGTGTGGGTGCTTATGTGTGGGCACGTTTTTCAAATGCATAACGCAAGGCAGGTCTGTATATCCGCACCCATTTTTACCCACCCATGTGGAGAAGTCAGGTGTGCGAGCGTTTTGAAAAAGGGCTCACGTCCATGAAAATGGGTTTTGCTGGAGTCCAAATGGACTTTTCACAAGAGCCTCCCCCCACCCCCCCGATACCAGCTCCCTGTCCCTTTTCCGATGCCATCCGTGGCTTTTCCCGGGAGGCAATGCCAATGCTCTGGGGCTGTCCCCGCTCCCGGGGACACCAGTCTGTCCCTGGACAAAGGAGTCTCAAATTCGCCCTGGAAGAGTCGCGATCCTCCTTCAGTCCCCGGAGTAGGAGTTTCCATTTTTTCTTTGAAAAGGCCACGTGTACAGGGTCGTGGGATGTGTTGCTGTCTGCACTCGCAGACTCGCAGACATGGGACGTGAAGGGCAGGTGTATAATGACAGGCGTGTGTCTTCCTGCACAGACGTGCGCTCACACGTCGTGTGTTTCACGGACGAAGGTGGGACCTTCTCCTCTGACATGACGGGGACGTGCCTGGGGTCAGACGGGCTCCTGACATATCCCTCCGACTAACAGCTGGACATGTGGACATGACATTGCTGGCCAGGGCCAGCCGTGGGCACACCCGTGCAGGAGGGCCGACGAAGCGGGGGACACGTGTGTCACGAAGGAACTGTCACGTCGGGTGTCACCGAGGGGCAGGGGAGTGACGTCGGAGCCCCGGCCCGGAATGCAGCAAAGAAAGTTGCAGCAATTATCCGTCTTCACGAGAGCGGCTGCCTGGTGTTGTCACGCGGGGCGGAGTGTGCAGCCTGGCTGTCTGCCTGTGGCACTTTTCCCGCAGCACCTCATGTGCAAACAAAAATAGATTCCTCTTCAAGGGATTGTTTGGGGAGCTTTCGGGGCGGCAGGTGGGAGAAGCCAGGTTTTCGGGCGGGGAGGACGCAGGCAGGCTCCGACGCTGCTCCTGAGTGTCGTCCCTTCCCAGGGCCGCGGCGTCTGCGGGAGGCGGTGTGTCTGTCCCCACACGGCCCAGTGTGGTTCCTGGGCGGGTCCAGGAGTGTTTGGGGACCTTGGGGCTGTTTACCAGGGGTATAAGGTGGCCCTTGGATGGGCCGGAGGGCGTCTGGCCGCTCTTCCCCCACAGCCCGTGGCATGTGGGCGTCCTAATGCGTTTGTGTTCCTTGCACACCCCTGTCCCACCCCCGCTATCCCATGTAAGGTGGCAGGACCGCCTCCTGGAAGCAGGCGGACACCAGGGGGACGTGCTTTCTAGGTTCTGCCACCTCTCCCGTGGGCGTCTCCCTCGCGCGAGCTCCATCGTTGGCTTTGGCAACGCGGGAACGAATCTGTGGGTCCCCTGGGGTGGTTCTCAGGTGCCGAGGGGACAGCTGCACAGCTCCCAGGAGGACTCGCCCGACACACAGGGGTGCCTGGCACCGCAGACGGACGCTGTCACTTCTGAGGACAGTGGTGAGCTCGGGTAGTGGGCAGGCACGCGTGTCCATCTGCGTGGCACGTGTCCGCCCTCCCCAGGGACGTGTGGTGACGTCTGTGGTCACCTTGGGGCACGGGCTGCTCCTGGCGTCGGGGGTGGAGACCATGGACACTGGTCAGGGTCCTGCAGGGCCCGGGACGCCTGTCTGTCACCTGTCACCTCTGGCAGGGGTTCAAACCCAGGCGTGACACTGAGGTCCCCCCGGGGACAGTTGGCGATGGGGACAGTCTGGAGATGTGTGTGGCTGTGAGAACTGGAGGGGAGGGGACGGGAGCTCCAGGCATCGAGTGGCTGGGGACCGGGGATGACGCACAGGACATCCCCCCCCCGGGGATGGTGTGGCCCTGAGTGTCACTGGTGCCCAGGTCAGGAGCCGCCGCCTCGCCTGGTGACGCCTTCCCGGCAGCCTGACGCGGGAACGGTGGCACGCGTGGGTCTGCGTTGCCTTCGGGGAAGGTGTGTAGGCGGGAGGGGGGCAAGAAGGCGTCTGGGCCGGGACAGCAGGAGGGACTCGAGGTGGCCTTCCGCTCGGCACACACAGGGGGACCTCGCGTCCCTGTGGCCAGCCTAACCCCGACCTGGTTCACCTGGAAACACCTGCGGTTGGGAGGGGTCTGCCAACGGTGACGGAGAAACACACGAGGCTGCGTCTTCACACGTGGCCGGGCTGCTTTGTGGGGAGGCTTCTGCGAACACAGTGCCTGCAAAGGGCTCAGACGTCCGACGTCCGACGTCCTCACAGCTGCGGGCTCCGCGCCCGGCCTGAAACGTCCCCCGCGCGTCCCCTCGCCGCTCCAGCCGCTCTGCTGACCACATGCTGCAGGGGACACCCCGGTGCTTTGACACCTCCAGGACGGGCACACAGGACAGCGCCCAGGGCCAAAGCCACGTGCCCAGGACGCTGGCCGCCTGTCTGCTCACCTCCAGCTTCCGTCAGGACATGTCCCCCCCACGGTGTGTCACTACGGAGCCTTCCCTCCTCCCCAAACGAGAAGGAAACCGCGTCTCGCCGCCGCTCTGAAACCGCCCGTGAGCAGCTTTGGCTCCTGCGACAGCTGGGGTCTGATTTGCACGCGGAGGGAATGCGTGGAAGCCAGGGGACGGCCACACGCCTCCCGGGGCAGGCGTCTGTAGCAGCAGGTGTGGGCACAGGGTTTGCAACATGGTCTGCGGGTGTTGGGGACACAGGAAAAAGACGGTCTGCGATGGGTGCAAGGCCTTGGACACGTTGGCTATGGGAGAGGACGAAAGGGATGGGACAGCATGGAGCTGAGACGTGTGACACCCATCGTCGGGCACCGTCTTCTCTGCAGGTCACAGAAGGAGCCCCGGGCGGGCGGGTCACGAGACTGTGGTTCAGGGGACACCCCCGTACCCCCAGTTTCCCGTACGTGTTCAGGTGCTCGTGCACTTTTCCTCTTTTGTTCTGGGAATGCATGGGTGGCCGGACCGAGTCTCCCACGTGGAGCCCACCTGGCGCTTCTGGAACAAACGCCTCCCGGTCACGGCGGGTGGTTCCGGTGCTGTATTCACGACGCCATCCACTTTGCTACGATTTCGATCGTTCGGGATTTCCAGGTCTGGGCTCCGAGCAGGTCCTGGCCTGTGGTTTTCTTGTCGTCTCTCGGGGCTGGCGATGCAGGCAGAGCAAAAGGCGGTTTCGTGGAGCCCGTTATCGCTGGACGGGTTCGTGAAGGCCGGGCCGCTCGTCCTCACGCGTACAGTTTCCCGAGACGGCAGAATTCTCTCGGCCGCTGGGCTGGGAGCTGTCTCTGTGGGAGGCTCGTCATCCCAGCCCTGGTTCTTCCCCACGTCGCCGGGGACATCGCTGTTTCCTAGGTCTCTTCTCGGCCTAACTTTGGTCACGTATGTGTCATCATTTGTGTTGGGTTCATTGGCGTCAAGTTACTGATAATTGTCCCCGCTCTGCTTTCCATGTGGCTGTGCAACGTCCCTCCTTCCTAAGCTCTGTCTTCCGGGACCTTCCGCGCTTGGTTTCTTCCCCCCCCCCCGACCCTCCCGTGGCTGCAGTGGCTCGCGAGGGTCACCGGACGCAGCTGCCCTCTCCTCCTGCCACATCTGTGCCTCTGCGAGTGTGACACGCTCAGAGCTTCCGGAAGGACCCGACTCTCTGCAGCCGTGCCCTCGTCCTGAGCCCATTTCCTGTCTCCCAATGGTCTTCGGGGAGAGGTCTGGGCGCCCTGGGGGTGGCTCAGCCGTGTCCTCCGCTCAGGGTCCCCACGGCCACGACCCAGGAGTCCCCCACGGACACTCTTTCTCAGGGGCTGAGGAGTATTTTCTTGCACGCTCAGGGTCCCCCAGGTCATACACCTGCAAAGTTCCCTTTGCCAGGGAAAGACACATAGCCACGGGGCGGGGGGCCAAGCATGAGGCTGTGCACATCTCAGGGGGGGCACAGCTCTGCCTGCCGCAGTGCGCCACAGGTGCCGGGGGACGGCTCTGCGAGTGAATCCTTGTCACTGCAGGCCGGTCCCTCCCGTGGGCAGCCCAGGAGTCACGCCGGGCCCGACCCCAGGCACCCCGCTGGACAAGGGCTCAGTGAGTGTGGAGTCAAGGCTGGAGGACGGTCCACACACCGGCTTCTCCCTCCAGACCCCACGCTGCCTGCCGCAAAGGGAGCGTAGGTGCCAGCGGCCCGATACGGGCAGCGTTGGGCTTCTCCACGCGACCGAGGGGGCCTCTGAGCCCTGCTCTGTGTCTCACTAGCTGCTCCTGTGGCCTTGGGGTGTCCCAAGCCCCTCACCTGCACACTCGACAGCCTGTCCCAGGCCAGGAAGACAGACGCCAGACCCACAGCAGCGGGAGAGACCTTAGGTGACCCAGTGCAGCCACACCGTTGCCTGAAACCGCTGAGACCCTCACACACAGGCCCAAGTTACCCCCCCACCCACCTCAGTGCCCCCTCCCTTCCCAAAGCTGCCCTTTTACTCCTGCACAAACCCCGACCTCCAGGAAGTACAGAGCGTTTCCCAATGGAAGCGTGTGTTGGGGGAGGGGGTTTCCTGCCCAGACCCCTCCAGCAGGGACATCTCCCTGCCACTGTCACAGCAAAGGCTGAAGTGCAAACAGGCCCTCGGGACACGTCGGTAGGTGCTGGCTGGGCAGGGCTGGGCCGTTGGGGACCAGGGGCGTGAATGGATGGATGGATGAATGAATGAAGTGAGTCGGGGTGCGCCCCTGGCTGCCAGGGACGAAGGCCAGCTCCCCGTGTACCTTCCTGGCTGGGAGGGCAGCTTACGGGTGCAGGTGCCCTTCCCTCGGCCCCCAGGACCCCCCCCCATGGACGTCCAGGCCTGCAGGCGGGAAGTGGCCTGGTGGCTTCTTCTGCCCAAGAGGCCTCGCTCGTCCAGGACAGGGCAGCCGGCAAACATTGCCGCTGGTGCAGCGGGCAGGAGGAGGGGGCTCTCCCTTCCCCCACCCTGGTGCGCGCCTCACCCCTGCGCAGCCAGCGTTAGGGGGGGGGCTGCGCGAGCGCCGAGGTGGGCTCCTGGCGGGTGTCCAGCGGCTCGAGCTCAGCCCTCTCGCCCCAAGCTTCGCCTCAGGCCAGGAGGCTGAGCTGCGGTGGAAAGGCCCGAGCCGGGAGCGTCCCTCCCCCTTTGCCCCGGGGCCCCTCCCCTGCAGTCTGTCCTGGGACTGCGCCTTCGGTCCCCAATTAGCCAAGCGTGCCCGACGCTCAGCCCCCCAAGTCTGTGCCCTTCCCGCTCCTGACGTTGCCCCCCTCCGGCCTCCAGACACCCCGTTTCACGCCATCCACCCCCCACTTCCAGACCACAGCCTGCAAGTGACCCAGTGTGAGCAGGGCAGGGGGCTCACACGGGCCCCCCACAAGCAACCCTGGGCGACCGTCCCTTCTCCTCATTAGTGCGGTGGGCTGAATGGGCCCCTGGAGGGAGTCCGCCGACCCCCTGCCACCAAGGCCACAATGAGTGATAAGCCCACCGAAAGGTCCAGGGGTGTTCCAGTGAGCTGGGGGGGTCAAGCTGTGACCCCCCATAGATTCCAATCCTGCTGTGCCCAGGGAAGCTTCTCAGGGACACTTCGGGCCCTGGGACTTCCGGGATGGGTGGTTTGGGCCCCAAGCATCCTTGGGGGGGGGGGTCCCAGCACCCCGAGGAGCAGTTTCCTAAATGTGCCCTTGGCGCATAAACTTGGGCCCACTCCCCACGGGGAGGTTGGGGTCCAGGGCCGCCCCCGGAATAGGAGGGTTGGGGGGTGGGGTGACCGTTTCTTGTGCAGAAATTGGCCAGTTAATTAATGCCTGCCTCCTGGAGGGTGGACAGACGTGCCTTCTGTGGACATCGTGCGTCTGGAAGTGGATGGCTGAAGGGGAAAACTCAGCCGGATTGCAGAGTTTGCCCGGTGTCCCGCTTTCTCCCGCGTAACCATTAGCCTTCCTTGGACTGGGGTGGGGGGCCGATCGCAGTTTCTCGAGCCCCCTGCAAACTTTGCACAGGTGGACGCGGTGTGGGAGCCGCCGATGGCCTCATGTGCGGGGCTGACCTCTGTGACACCCGCGGTCCCTCCCCAGGAGCCGGGGAGGAAGGCAGCGCCCCGCGCGGGCCCAGCACGGCCCCGGGGGACAGCGCCCGGAAGCCGGGGACACACGGTGCCCTTCGAGCCACCGGGGTGCGAGCTGCTCCCTGGGCCGAAGCTCCGGGCCCAGGGGCCGCCGTCTTCCCGGGGAAACGGGCTGACTCGCTGGCTGTGCGCTGGGTGTACTCGTCCCTTCATTTGCATTTTGAAATTGGAGAGATTTTGAGCCGGTTTGGGGATGGAGCTATTTCCACAGCTCTCGGCGGTGACCTGTGCGTTAAAAGGGGGGGGCAGGCGAGTCGGGGTGGGGGGCACGGGCAGGAAGAAGGTAGGACTCGCTGTTTCCGCTCTTTCCGCGTCCCCTCTGAGGCCCGGTGCCAGAAATGAGAGTAAAATCAAAGTGCACCCCTTAGATTTATTCCCTGGAACGTTAATTACCCAGAAACTGCGCGCTGCCAGTGCAGGGAGAGCCGCCCCACTGTTTGGTTAGCGGTGGCCTCTAGAAGACGACCCTCCTTGGCAAACTGCTTTGCTCCCTGAAAAAATAATGTTTTTCTTTAATAAAACATAAAGTAAGGGGCCTGTGATTCAACCTGAAAGGAGAGCGTTTTAATGTCCACCATATGTTGCAAAGTACTGGGTGAGGGGAAAAGAGAAAGAGAGAGCATTCCACATAAAGCAAACAACGTTCCTTCCTACGAAATATAGTTTAAAAATGCATTTTATTATTATTTTTTTTTTTGCACCGATGGCTGTTTTAGAAACACCCCCTCCCCTCCCCCCCCACACACATAAATCCTGGGATTTGTAGGAAAAGTGAGACGAAATGAAACAAACATCAGCGTACATTTTCCGGGCGTGCTTTTGGCAGCCCACCCCGGGACCACCTGCCCCACCGTGCCCTGAATTCCTGTCTTATGTACGTGTCACAATTGTCTGCAGAATCAATCTCATCCATTCACGACTGCATTAACAGAGCCCACTGTAATGAAAATCCATTAGCCTCCCATTTGAAACCCGTATGTTTGCGTAAATCAATAAACAGCCCGGGTGGGGGGGGGGTGGGGGAGCGACGGCAAAGGCAGGTTTCTAAATTTAAAAGGAGGAGGACGGCAAGGGAGCCCGTCGACGAAATGTGTTAAGACGTCTGTAAAATCCTGACCCTCTGATCGATACCGATAAATATTTCATGGGCAGGGCAGGGTTGTAGTTAAAAAGGCTCGCTCGTCAGCGAAAACCGTTAACAACACGCCCTCTTTTCTTCTTATTAATAGAAATTGTCTTTAGGATTACAGGCTGGGAGAGTGGGCCAGAGGGAAAGGGCATTCCTTGAAATTTCCTTCCTCCTTTTTCCGGAGAACCAAGCGGGGTGGAGCACGTGGGGGGTGGTCTGAGTCGAGGGCTTGTGGGGACAGGGCCTGGGGGGTGACCCCTGCCCTCCCCGAGGCGTGGAGGCCCCGAGCTCAGGCCATGAAATTTGATGCAAAGTGAGTCCGTTCAGCTGGGAAACAGCGTGATTTTACAGGGCTCAGAGTGAAATATCCCAACGCCAGCCTTACCTTTTAGGAATTAAAGAAACCAAATATTAAAAATGTGAGTATTCACTGCGTCCCTTCTGTTGGCAGAGAGAGAGAGAGAGAGAGAGAGAGAGAGAGAGGTTAGCAGCAGGTCCCATTCACTAAAATGCAGCTAATTCACATACAGTCAGGTTATTTTATACAATCGAAAACGCCAGCGTCCACTTCCTTGCGGCGTCCTAATCCCTGGGGCCTGTCTCCCGCGTGGTTGGGACATGGGACTGTGGCTGCCAGGGTCAGCGGTGTCCGCAGCTTCTCGCCCTAGGTTTCCGGGGAGTCTGGGCTGCAGTGGACGAGAGCCTGGATGGCCAGGGTCAGCCAGCGTGCCTTTCCGCCCGGCGTAGGTCCTGGGCAGACACAAAAGCCGACATGCCCTGGCCCCTGCCTTCTGTGCAGATGGGAAAGGACAGGGGAGCAGAGCAAAGCTGGCACCAGCAGCAGCCCTGGGCCTGTGTGCTGGAACCGCCGGCCGGGCGGTGCAGACCGGTTTCGCCATGGCCTTCGCTCCAAACCAGCGAGCGTGCCCGAGCTGCCTGGCTCTGCCTGGGTCCCGAGGGGCTGGCTGGGAGCCCGCTGGCCCAGCCCTAAGGACTGTAGTGCGTGAACTCGGGCTGGGGGTCGGGGGGGGGGGCACCTTTCCAGCTGGGGACACTGCCAGCCTGACCTCCACGCTCCACGGGCACCACGGCCTTGCCCGTGGGGTCCCAGGGACACAGGGAAGCTGTGCCTGAGCCAAGAGGGGACGTCCCTGGTTTGTGTGAGTCTGGGACCCTTTCTTCGTCCCCAGGATGAGGTCGCCTGCATTTGTATTTCTTTTTATTACATTTGGTCTCTGCAATTTCCCAGTTGGGCTATCAAGGAGACCGCGAGGGTGGGAGCAGCCAGGGTTCCAGGACTTGGGAAATCGGTGGCCTCAGGACACCCAGATGGATGTGAACCCAGGACCCGCGGGAGGGAGCTCGAGGGAATGTGACACCGACTGGTAACGTCCCCTTTCTTCCAGAAACCAGACCCCCTGCTTTGGCTCTCGCCCCAGCCCCCTCGGCACCCACCCACGGCTGCTTTCTTTTTTGGTGCCGGTGTCCTGAGCAAGCAGATTTGCTTTCGTTTCTCTCCACAAACTAAGTTCCCCGAAAGCCGTGCCCTCTTGCAGGCTTGGCAAAATGCAGTGCAGACATCGTAACACCCTCATGCTCCCCAGATCTGATGAGACTTTAACACACTGTCCTGCTCTGTGCTCCTCTCTGGGGGTGGGGGGACATCCCTATGTGACCGCTGGGTCAGCCTGAGGGGTGTCTGCGCCCTCCCCCACCTGGGGTCCCCCAGCAGCAATGTAAATGTAACATTTCATACTGTACCCACCCTGCGGCCTCAGGCAGCGTGACTTAGCAAAAATATGGGATCCGTAGTCTTTGCTCAGGCAAAAATATAAACCCAAATGCTGGGCATTCAGAGCGAGTGAGGGAGTCCAGGTCCTCCTGGCCAGGGAGGGGCGGGTGCGGGGGCTGCACGCTCCTGGGTCCCCCAAAGTTGGAGAGGGAGGTCGGGCTTTCCTCACTGTGCGGAGAAAGTTTGATTTGGGGAAAGGGTGATCTCGCGAGGCCTTCGGGGCTGAGGACGGGTGCCAGCCCTGGACCCCAGGGTTTTGAGCATGGGTTCTTTCAAAGCCCTCAGTCAACTCTGGGGATTACAAGGGGGCCGCGGTGGCAGGGGGCTTCACGGTTTTGAATGTCCAGATCCCATCTGGTGCCCGTTGGGGACATTCCGGGAGGCAGGCGGCCAGCCCCGCTGCTGAGCCAGGTTCCCTCTGCAGTGGGGGTGGGGTCTGAGGTTGGGGGGCAGCCCGGCCTGGGGGTCTGGGCTGGATGCCTGGGGTTTCCCAGCGGGGTGTCCTGCGAAAGCACCTCAGGCCTCACAGCCCAGGCCCTGGGGGGCCTTGTCCCTGGGCCTTGTCCCTGGGGTTGTATGGGAGGGCCAGGGGGCTTTGCAGGAGGGGGTGGCTGGGCAGCAGCTTGGGGGTTCAACACCGGGTCCCTAGAAACGTGGCCTCCCCACCGAGGCTGGAGGAGTAGGGAGATGGGGGGTGAGCAGAGGAAACCTGAAGGTGCCTCTGAGGAGCTCAGAATGTCACTCCGGCCCAGAGCCTTCCTTCTCTCCCCCCTCCCCTCGCTCGCTCCCCCGCTCCCCTTCCCCGGTCTCCCCTTTCCCTCCCTCACTCAGATGCGGTCTGTCGCGAGGAGAGAGGCACTTCCCAGCCGGGGTCCCCGACCCCGTTGGGGAGGAGTTTGCTCCGTGTGGTGGCAGCGCAGGGGGCACTCAGCGAGGCTGCGACTGTGAGCTGCGGGGCTGCCCCGCGCCCGCACCCCGCGCCCCTGGGCACCCCACTCGGGGCGTGCGCCCTGGGCTCCCGCGTCCCCGGTGGCCGCCGCGTGCATAATGCATGAGGGGCTGTTTGTGATTCTGTGTGATGGCCACGCGGCTCCCGCGCTGATGAGAGGCCCGCGGTGACAAAGCCCTGTTTGTGAAGGGGTCCGGCCTCCTTCGCCTTTCGCTTTTCAAGCCCCAGCGAGTCGCCGGCTCGCAAATCCCCCAGCTCCGTCCGGAGCACGCGGGGCACACAGCGCCGACCCGCGCGCCGCGCTGCGCTCCCGGAGGAAGGATGGAGGGTGGAGAGGAGGGAAGACACCCGGGGAGACGGAGGGAGAGACGAGGGAGAGCGGCGGGGACAGGGAAAGCGCGGGTCTGGGGTCTGCTTCTCCAACCGGGGTCTCCGCCTGTCCCCGCGCGACTCGGGCATGACACCCCCTCCCCCAGAGCCAGGAACCCCCAGGACCCCGGATTCCGGAGCAAGCGTCCGCTTTCCTTTGCGCCGAAGGACACGGCTGAGCGGCCCCCGCGTGGGACAGACACTGGCCGGTCCCGGGGTCCGAGCAACAGACGCTTCAAGCAGAGACAACGCGACGCCGAGCTCTCGGAAAACCACAGCACGGCCACCCCCTTCCCCAAAGCCTCGTCGCAACGCCAGCCCGGGTGGGGGTGGGGAGGGGGCGCGGGCCGCGCGGGGACAGTGCAGGACACGGAGGGACAGGGAGAAAAGTCCACTTTATTGGCAGAGGGCGCTTTGCGGACACGATGGCCACTTTGCCTTCCCGGATCGTCCAGTGAAGGTCGCATCGCCGTTCGGAAAAGCGGCTTCTGCGAAGCTCAGCGCAGAGGGGCGAGTGGGACCCGGCGAGTCAGGAAAAGCGTGGCGGCCAGAAAGTGCCCACAGGGCTGTCTTTCCCCCAATAAACGTCCCGGACGTCCCGGTGACAGCGCGCGGGTGGGCCGAGCGGGGACAGACGCGCGCCCGACACCCCGCTGTTTACAAACCGGCTGCGCCCGGGACCCGTGGGCCTGTCCGCGCTCGGTCACCCGCGGCCCTGTCCCCGCCTGGGCGCCCCTGTCCTCGGCCCCCGCCAGGTCTGCGAGCCGCCGCAAGGCTCGGGCGTCCGCGCTCGGGTCGCCCCGCGCGCGCCCCTGCGTCTCACTGTCGGGGTGCTGCCGCTGTTCCCCAGTCCCACGGCGCGCACGGCCGCTCCCACGGCAGCTCCAGCTCGGACTCGGGCCTCGCGGGTGACGGCGCGTCCCCGCCTGGCGGGCGCCCCGGGTCTGTGGGCACCGGCCCCGCCGCGCACGGCCTCGTCCCGCGCGGACCCACTCGCGGCGAGGACCTCGTCGCCATCCCTGCACCTCCGGCTCCACTTTCGTTTCCGCCAGCCCGGGAGCGAATGCGGAGCCGTGTGTGGGTCGCGGGGCGTCTGCGCCCTCCCCCACCCCCCCGCGCGGGCGCGCGCGCGCACTGGCTCCCTCTCCCTTCCCACCCGCGATCGCCGCCTCTCCACACCAAGGTGCGCGGACGCCCAAAGTGATGACATGAAAAGAAAGCCAATGGCCGGACCCGGGGTGGGGGAGCGCGGGCGTCCGTGCGTGCGCCGCGCGCGGAGCCGTAATTGCTGCCGACAGCGCGCGCGGGGGGCTGGGCGAGGTGGCCGCGTATAAATAGTGAGGTCTCCCATCGAGACGCATCAAGAACGGCGGCGGGGCCCTACCCGGCACGGAGCGTCCTCTCCGCGCCGGGAGGCGAGGCGCGCGGACGCACCGCAGCCCGGCCCCCAGCCCCCGCGCCCAGCCCCGCGCACCCGCGCACCCCCGCAGCCCCGCAGCCATGGAGGAGCTCACGGCTTTTGTATCCAAGTCTTTCGACCAGAAAAGCAAGGAGAGCAGCGGCGGCGGCGGCGGCGGGGGCGGCGGCAAGAAGGATTCGATCACGTACCGGGAAGTTTTGGAGAGCGGACTGGCGCGCTCCCGGGAGCTGGGCAGCTCGGAGTCCAGCCTCCAGGACATCACGGAGGGCGGCGGCCACTGCCCCGTGCATTTGTTTAAGGAACATCTGGAAAGCGACAAGGACAAGCTGAAGGAATTCGGCACCGGCAGGGCTGCGGAAGGTAAGCCCGCGCGCGCGGCCCGGTGACCGGTCGCCCCCGAGCCGGGCCGGCCTGCGCCTCGCCCTGTGCGCGCCACGCTTCGCGCTCGGCTCCACGCGAAACTCTGCATGCACGGCCGTGGCTCGGAGGGGAAGGCCGCGGCACTCACTCCCGCGCCAGCCTTTTGCTGAGAAGGAAGGACACGGGGAGAGAAGGCCGAGGCCCCGCGGGAAGGAGGCAGGCGTGGGAGCCGGGACGGGCAGCGGCCGCCGCGGCACGAACTTTCCCGGCGTGGGGAGGAGCCGGGCTGCGCCCGCGGTGGGCGCAGGGCTGCGCGCTGCTGCCTGCCTTTCCCAACGGCCGCCCACGCGCGCACGGCAGACAGGCACACGCGTCTCGCAGCGCCCACGGCCTGCCTGCTCCCGGGTTAGCAGCGGGCGGCGCCGAGGCCGCGCGGGCCCCGGGTCCGGGAAGCCACGCGCCGGCCCTGCCTGCGCCCCTTCCGCACCTCCGCGCAGTGTTTTCTTGGGGGAAAACTTTCCCCTTCAACCTGCAGGGTCTATCTCGGCCCACGCCGGCCTGTGAGTTAAAATCACTCCTGCGCCCGCACGTGGGCAGCATCCGGACGTGGCGGGAAGGGCCCGGGGACGCTCGTGGCCAGGCGCACGCCGTGGCCCTCCTCCGGGCTGCCACGCTGCGGCCCATCGCTGCTGCCCAAATCTCCCCAGCGCTTCGTGCTGTGCTTGAGTGTGTGTGTGTGTGTGTGTGTGTGTGTGTGTGTGTGTGTGTGTTTGTGTGGGGGAGGTTTAGGGGGCTCTCTCAGCTGCGCACGGGTGCTCCCCACGTTAGGGGCACTTCTATCCAAACGGGGCAACCAACGGGCAGTGACAAATCGGAGAACTAAAACTGGCGACGTTGTTTCCCAGGGCGCACCGTTTGCAACTGCCACGAGTGTCTATTTCTCGTTACAAAGGAAAGACCGAGGCTTCCCCTTTGCTCCCGGGTCCTGTGTCTCTCCTTGCGGTGTGGAGAGAGGTGGGGATGATTTCCCCACGGGGTGCCCACCCCCCAGAAAGCCCAGGCCCCCTGCTGTTCCGGACCCTCCACTGTGGTGGCTGACGTGTGACACGGGCCTTGAAGCTGTGTGTGTGTGTGTGTGTGTGTGTGAGTGTGTGTGTGTGTGTGTGTGTGTGTGGAGACGACCCAGGCAGCCGAGGCCTTGACCTTGTGAGGGTAGAAAGCTGGCGGAGGCGGCCATCAGCCGCTGACCGCTGGCTGGCCTGTCGGCCGGAGGCCTTGCCTCGGTGGGTCTCACACACCTGGCTCTGTAATTCACACAGACTGTTGGCTTTGAGGCTGCCGGCCCACCACTCTCCGCTGACATTTCATTTCGGAGGTTTACAGCCCCTGGTGGGTGACACCCTGGGCTCCGGACGGTCCCCGGTGCTCCCTACAGACCCAGCCCTCTCTTCCCGCCTGCGTCCTCTCAGCCGGGGCAGCCAAGCCAGGGGAACCCTGGACAAGGGCCTTTGGGAAGCGAGAGGAAAGTACAACCATGGAGGCCTTTGGGAAGAGAGAGGAAAATAAGGCGGCATTAGAGGAGGCAGAAGGAAGGGACAGCCACACAGCCCCTCTGCGCCTTCCCCTCGGCGGGGCGTGCGGACCCCTGGGAGGGCTGAGCCCCGAGGGCGTTTGCAGAGTGGGAGCAACACGCAGGATGGGACAGCCGGGGGCCAGGGCTCCCAGCAGCGCGGCCACTGAGCCCGGCTGGGCGCTGGGGGTTCTGCAAAGCCTGCCCTGGTTCCCCAGGACTTTGAAAGCCAGCTTCTCAGCTGGGATCAATCTCTGAGTTGAAACTTGAGGGCCAGGATTCCGGGAGCTTCCACAACGGGACTGAGAGTTGGGAAGAATCATGGTGCTTTCGGAGAGGCATTCCTTGGGGCCGGGGGCGGGGAGGTGATTTAAAACACAAGTTGGGGTTCAGTGTCCAGCACCCCGGAGTCTTGAGGGGAGACTGTCAGGCAGAGTCAGGATTTGCTTCTGCTGCCCCCCCTCAGGGACCCCAGCCGGCCCCAGGGCAAGGTGCCCCCGGGTTCTCCCTCTCCCCGCCGAGGCTTTGGGTGTTCCCCTTTCCAAGTTTCTGGGTAACTACTAAGGCCTCGTGTGCTGCTTCCAGACTGCTTTCAGCCGGTGGAACCAACCGCAGGCCTGCGTCCTTCACATCTCGGGGACAGCGAATTAGGGCGCAGAGGTGCACTCTCCTGGTGCCCTGTGGTGGGGACACAGAGCAGCGGGGACACGGGGGACACGAAGGGGCACTTCCCACCAGCCTCGGGTGACCGGACACCTTTTATTTTAAATCCCTGAGCTCGGCAAGGGGCTGTATTTCCAAGAATTGAGGAGAGGTTTCTGGGTGGGAATCCCCTACGTGCTGGCCTGACTGCCTGGGACGGGGCCCCCTCTCACGTCCCCAGCAAATACAGCCGCTCTCCTAAGGTTTGGATGTAAGAAAGTGCCACCGTTGCTGCCACGACCGCGTGGGGACTTGTGTGAAAGAGAGCGCAGCAAAGCAGGAAGCCGAGGGGCTGGTGCGCGCGGAGACCGGGGCCAGGGTGGGGGCTCTGGCCGGCCCGCAATGCAGCAGGGGCCGCGGCTCGCGGGGCCTGGACCCCACTGCAGTCTGGGCCCAGCCCGCACCTCTCGCGGGACCGACGCTTGGGGGATTCTGCCTGAGGTTGCGTGAGGCTATGTCACCCGAGGGGAACCATTCGGAGAGCAGGCCAAGGCACCAGGCGCCTGCGGTGCCCGAGTGTCCCACACAGCGTGGCTTCCCCTGCAGTTTGTTTTGTGCACTGGACGCGGCCCCTGCGTCGCCGAGAGCCCGGACACCGCATGCACACGCGTAGGTGGCCAGCGGGTCGCGCCCAGGCGTGCACGGGGGCCGCTCTCCAGGGCGCAGGGCGCGCGGGCCGGGGCGCAGGGCGCGGGCGGAGGGGTCGGGGCCTCAGCGCTGCGCCCTCGGCCCGCCCCGCAGGTATCTACGAGTGCAAGGAGAAGCGCGAGGACGTGAAATCGGAGGACGACGACGGGCAGACCAAGCTGAAACAGCGGCGCAGCCGCACCAACTTCACGCTGGAGCAGCTCAACGAGCTGGAGCGGCTGTTCGACGAGACGCACTATCCCGACGCCTTCATGCGAGAGGAGCTGAGCCAGCGCCTGGGGCTGTCGGAGGCGCGCGTGCAGGTAGGACCGCAGGCCGGGGCCGCCGTGCCCTTCCCGGAGCGCGGGGGCGCGGGGAGCGGGCCAGCCAGGCCTGTGCGGTGCGCACGGAGCGCGTGTGTGTGCCGTGCGTGGCCTGCCCGGCTGGCCCGGCACCTCCGGGCTGCCAGCATTTGTCCCCCCGTTTCCCCCTCGTGTCCAGGGCTCCGGTACCTCTGCTCCTCTCCAGCCTCGTCCCTCCACGGCAGGGAGCGGGGAGGCGGGGAGGGCAGGCGAGGCGCATCGCGCTGGGGGCGGCTGCAGCCCGCGCGGGGCCGGATGAGCCCGGGCGCGCGGGGCCGGGGCGGGGGCGCGGGCGCGTGGGTTCCTGAGGCCCCATCTGGCGAGGCGCCGTCCGCGGGCGCCCTGGGTGGGCGCAGCACGTGCGCGGAGGGGCGCGCAGGCAGGCCTTTCTCCGGCGCGGCCCACGTGAGGTTCCGCGTGGTAACTAACGGATGGCTGCGGAGGGAAGCCCAGATCCGCTCGCAAGGCGCTCCCTCCAGGTACCGCGGCCCCGCCTGGGAGGCCGGGCCTGCAACGTGGGCCTCCCCGCGCGTTCGTTCTCACGGTTCCGAGCGAGACAGCGGGGCGCTGGGGAGCAGGAGGGCAGGTCAGGACGCCGCGCTCCGGGCACTGGTCGTCCGCTCAGTGGAACGAAAGCTGGCCGGCGGGGAGGGCGCCGTGACCAGCGAAGGGCTCCCACGCCACGCGTGGCCTCTCGGTTGTGGGGGCCTCAGCTCCTCCCGACGGGCCTTTCCCGGGATTCCATTCTTTGCAAGGAAAACACACGTGTGTTGTGTACATAGATCCTGTTTGTAGGAACCCCGTCCATTCGAAGACAAGGTCTGTGTATTTTTTGCTGGCAAGCCTCTTCCGTTTTCCCGCGTGGGTGGCTTTAAGATGCAATGCGACGCCCCCCCGCAGTAGGTTCAGAGGTTGTCGTAGTGTTGGCGGTGGCCAGGCCCTTCCCGCGTGGAGGTGGCCGTGGCGGGGCGCAGGCACCGGGGCTGTGCGCACCCTTAGCGCCAGCCGGGCTGTTTGGGCAGCTGTGGCTGCAGCCGGGGGAGCCGGCGGGCGCCTTGCTCACTGGCCACCCTCCTGGGGAAGATGGACTGGGCTGCGCCGTATAAATTAATGGACAGATTAAACTTTCGCTGGAGGGGACATCAACTTTCATGTCATCTCCCGGTGTCTCGCTGCCCGGGATCCGTAATATCTCCCAGGTCTTGATGTACTGTTTCTATAAAAATAAATTACTTGTAATTGAATTGTGCACTCCTTCCTCCGTACTCTATTACTGACTCACACCTTCGCGGGACCCACCGAGGGCCTGCACAATGGGTTCTCGGGGGGCCGCAGCCCTGAAACGAAAGGGGGGGGTCCTGGAGGAGGGGGGACCCTGCGTGGCTATCGATCCCGAGGGGAATTAAAAATGTAAGGAAGGGCTGCAAACAATAATAAAAATAAACATGGCATCAGAGAAATGATTTTGGCCACAGGGAGGAAAAAAAAAGCGGAGTGCACACGGGGACAGGGCAGAAAGTGGTCGTAAAAATCAATTAGGGAAAACACGGAGGTCGTGTGTGTGCACAAGTCCAGGGTGGTGGGGGGACGGGGGAGGAATAAATAAAAAAAAGAGGGGGTGGGCATGAAGTGTCTTTTCATCCCGTGTGGGAACCACCCGCTGATCCTTTTCGGTACAGCCTGTCCCGTGTTCTTCAAGGATAGGGTTTCAATTTCGTGTGGAAATTTGCTGTAAATAAATTGAGGCGCCTATGAAGCTGGGCCTTATTAACCTTTTATTTTTAGTATCGCGGTGCCGCCTCCCATCACCCAGCTGTCAGGGTTATAATCGAAAGTTATGAGACCGGTGTGAGGAGCAGGCGGTAATTTAATTACAACAAATATCTTTGGGTTTATAGCGCAGGCCTAAATTAAATGTCATTATTCACTGTCTGTAATGGAAATCAAAAGGAAATGAGATTACGGGGGCATTTGTGAAAGAAATCAGTGACTGGTCCTTAATGAAGAAATAACTGTCTAAAGCAGTGTACGGCGCTTTACTTAGCATATTCAGGACTAATTGGAATTGATTCGGCATCACCCCAAGACTGATTTATTGTCACTTAACGCAGAGGCTAATCCATCACTTTTATGCTCCATAATCGGCCCCCCCCTTCCCACCGCGGAACGGGAAGTGAGCTGGGCTTTCCAGATTTAAACAGCATTCTGTTGTTGAAAAATGCGTTTCCAGGGTGGGTGGCGGGGGCTGTGGCGTCTGGCGGGGCTCTCCGGGGACCGGGGTCCTGGACCCCAAGGCCAGCCAGGCGCCCAGGGCGCTCCCGAGGGGTCCCAGCCACCCGGCTGGGGGCCGGGCGAACAGGAGCGCACGGTTTGCAAAAGGCGTCAAGATGTGTGGGTTTCGGCCTGTCGGTTGCCAGGGGTGTGTGTGTCCGGGTGTGTGATTTTTCTTCTTCTTTTTGGAGTTACTTTTCACGGGAACACAGAAAAAGTTTTCGAGCCTCCCCGCCGCCTGGCGGGATGAGCTTTCGAATGTGTTTCTTAAGGGTCTGGGACGGGAAAGTTGAGGCGTCTCAGAGTCCCGGGTGCTGCCAACCTCCCGGGTTCACACAGGTTTCCCCGCGCGGGGTGGGGGTGGGGTGAAGTGGGCGCAGGGAAAGGTGTCTCGGTGCCAAGTATGCGGCGTGGTCCGTGACCGCGTGAGCGAGGAAGCCAGTGAGTCAAACACTAGGTGACCAGGAATATTGGGGGGCCCGGGAGGGGGGGGGTTCCTGTAGATTTCCTCAGCGACGCCTAAGGCCCACGATGTCCAAAGCCCAGACCTGTCTGCACAGTATGGCAACCGTGAGAGTGGATGGTGGGCACAGGGCCTAGGGGACGAGGGACCTTTGCACCCTAAACCACGCCAGGCTTGTGGATTCCGCAGGGCTGGGCCAGGGTCCCAGCGCCCTTTCCCGCCCAAACCCTTCATTCCGCGCCCCACGGTTTAGATATGATAGGCAGAGCCCCCGCAGTGCAAAGCTGCGTGGTGGGGGCGCCGCGGGTGTCCGTGGGTCCAGGACGTTCGTGATTGTGCCACATGAACTGGGGACCCGCCAAGAAGCCCGGAACTTTCTGGGCCCAGGGCGGTCCCCGCTGCACTGGGGAGGAGGCTGGGTTCTGAGCTGCTTGTCCCCCTGTGCGCCCTTGTCCCACGGTGGGGGCTCCGGTTCTGGGGGGCGGGCAGAACCGTGACCAGCTCTCGAGTCCACCTGCCATCCCCGCGCCCGCTATTTCCTCTTTAAGTGTTTGGCTGTGGAGCTCCTGCCTTCTTTAGGGGATGGGGAGAGCCCAGAAGTGAGCTCGTGGATTCCCAGCCGTGGGGAGCCAGTTACGCGCGCGCTTGGGATGGGGTGAGAAGGGGTGACAGGGCGGGGCGGGGTCCTCGTGGGGCAGCGCCCCAGGCGCCCTGACGCCCGAGTGAGCGCGCCGCCCTCCAACTTTGGGGGGAAGAAGTGCTGCGTCCCGAGGCCCCGCCACGCTGCTCAGCGGGCTGCGCGTGTCTCTGCTTCCATCCCAGGTTTGGTTCCAGAACCGGAGAGCCAAGTGCCGCAAGCAAGAGAACCAGATGCATAAAGGTGGGTGCGGGGCGGCAGGGCGGCCGGGGCGCGGGGGTGGTGGTGGGGGCAGGCCGGCGCTCACGCTGCGTGTCTTCCCTTGCAGGCGTCATCCTGGGCACGGCCAGCCACCTGGACGCTTGCAGGGTGGCTCCCTACGTGAACATGGGCGCCCTGCGGATGCCCTTCCAACAGGTAGCCCGTTTTCCTTCCTGCTGACCCGCGCGTGGGGCCCCGCCTCCCCGGCTCCGGGGCTCCCGGGCCCCCAGCTCCTCCCGCCTCCGAGGAAGAAAGGAGGCCGCTTTTACAGGAGAACATTTATAGACCCGTTGGCACGCGTTAAAGTCACGCCGTAAAACTCCAAGAGTCACCTTCAGGAGGCCCAGGTCATAAACCCAAACACGCTTTTACAAAAATCAGAGGGGGAAAAAAAAAATCCCACCTACCCGGGAACCACCCACCCGCTTGCCACCTGGGGTCTGGGGGGCGGGGATGCCCGCCCTGGAGCACGAGCACGAGAGCACGCGAGGGCGGTGTCCACACCCAAACCCCCGCCCCTAGCGTGCTGAGGGCCTCGCGTGGGCTTCTGAGCGCCTCCTGGATCCGGCCTCGCCCCACACCCCGGAGCTGGGGGCGTCTGGCCCAGCTCCGCACACAGTTCCGAGTGCCCTGCGTGGACGTGGGGCCGAAAGACAGCCGCGGAGTGTCAGTGTCCCCAAGGCCGAGCCCTGCTCGGGACCCGCGGAGGCTGGATGGTGGGAGGTGCCGGGTCCCCAGTGCCAAAGCGCAGCGCCCACCTGCGCCCTGCGTCCTTTCAGCTCAGGACCAGGCGGCGCCCACCTCGGGGGCGGGGGTGGGCGCCCTGGGAGCAGGGGTGCCCTGAGCAGGGCAGAGGAGCGGCCACCACCCGCAGCTGGGTTGCTCCCGAGGGCAGGCCCGGGTTTACATTTGCACTGGTGTTTGCAGAGGGCGAGAGGTGTGGGGGGTCTGCTCAGCTGGGTGTGTGTCCCTGTTTCCAGGTCCGCTGGTGCGCGGGGAGGGCCGGGGCCGTGGTCCTTCAGGGCTCCACCCTGCGCCCCTTAGCTCGGGCCCTCGCAGCTCCCCTTCTCGGGGTGGGGGCCCCTCAGGAGCAGCTGCCCCGACCCGGGTCACAATCAGGCCCTGAGGAAATCAGCCCCACGAGTCCGAAGCGTGGGCTGTACCCCTGGCACATTCCGGGATGAGCCTGGGCGGGGGTCCCGAGGGACGCCTGCACCCAAGTGGGGACCCTGAGCCTGGGTCTGTCAAAGCGCAGAGACCCCGGGGCTCTGGCGAGGAGGGGTGCCTGCTGTACACACCCCAACGCCGGAGACCACGTGAGGGTGGCCTTCGTGGGACGGGGGTGGGGGGGCTAGGGGATGTGTCGGGTGCCCCCCCCCCTCCCCGCTCTGGCTCCGTGCAAGGCGGCCGGTGACCCGGTCCGGGGACATGGAGTGCAGAGCAGCTCCCACTCGCGGAGCAGGAGGAGGAGAGTGGGCGGCGGTCCCGGGTGGGGGTGGCTCCCAGGCAGCGGGCGCCCCGGGGGTGTGGGGGGGGAGCGCCCCGAACGCGCGTCCTCACGGGCCGGGTCTCCCCGCAGGTCCAGGCGCAGCTGCAGCTGGAAGGCGTGGCGCACGCGCACCCGCACCTGCACCCGCACCTGGCTGCCCACGCGCCCTACCTGATGTTCCCGCCGCCGCCCTTCGGGCTGCCCATCGCGTCGCTGGCCGAGTCGGCGTCCGCCGCGGCCGTGGTGGCCGCCGCCGCCAAGAGCAACAGTAAGAACTCGAGCATCGCCGACCTGCGGCTGAAGGCGCGCAAGCACGCCGAGGCCTTGGGGCTCTGACCCGCCGCCCACGCGCGTCCGGCCCCTGCGCGCCCCCCACGGCCGCTCGGACAACCCGGAGCCACGGGCGGGCGCCGGCTGCGCACCCCGGGGCCGCACGACCCGCCTCCGGGGACGCACGACCCGCCAGCCCTCGCGGGACCGCGCGCCACGCGAGCAGGGGACGGCGACACCGCCCAGGCTGCGCCCTCTGCCGCCACCGGCGTCCCCACCCCATGCATGTGGCCTCCCACGCCCCCTCCGCGCGAGACCTGCGGCCGGTCTCCGCCGAAGACGCCGACTCTGGGTCTCCAACGACTTTATTCACTGCCACGCACTTGCTTTCGTCCGAGGAACTGCACGCACGACCCGTGTGGATGTCAGTGTGCAAGGTCGCAGGCGGGGCAGGGGCCCGGCGCCCGCCCTCCCCGCCCCCACCCCCCACGGGCAGCAATAAACGCACCTGACCACTTGGCCACGGTGGGGGAGGGGACCCGCGGTTCCCACGTCGTGACCCTGCTGGGGGTCGCAATTGTGAGCACAGGCTCAGGTTCGCTGACGCTAGGCTTTCTTGTGCCATACAACACGCGACTTTATAACTTTTCCCGTCTTGGATTCCCGAAGGGACGTTTTGGTTTTTTTTTTTGTTTGTTTTTTTGTTTGTTTTTTTGTGTTTTTTTTTTTTTTTTTTTTTTTTTGCTGTTTTATCGAATTCAGACGTCAGTGACTCGCAGAGACACACAGGGGCGCGTGGCTGTCAGGCAAGCAGCGGAGGCAGCATGAACTGTAGTGAAACGCAGTCACATGCAGTCAAGTGCAATACTGTAAATATTATAGATTTTAAAAGAAAAAAAAGCCGTGCACTCTTGACCTGTCAGCTTTGGACTTCGGGGGCCTTGTCTTCTCCTGCATGCTGAGGGTCTGATCAGCCGGGCCCCGCTGCCCAAAGGGCACAGTGCTGAGGCTGAAGGAGCAAGTGACCTGTGTGGCCTGGGCCGCGGGGCCGGGACGACACACCGATGGCTGAGCTTGTTCTGGGAAGGGAACAGCGTGGCGAGGTCCTCCGGGCAGTGGGTCTCACGATCATGTTTTCTAGACGGATGTAGGCAGTTCCAGCTTTTCCTTCTTCCTTCCTGTTTTTCGTTTGCTCCTTTGCTTCCTGTCATCAGCTAATAGCAGCTGGCATGGAAAGGGAAACACACTTGAAAAGATGTAACCAAAGGGTCACAGGCCCCAGCCATGCCCCTGAGTTTGGGGTGACGTGCACTTTGCACGAGCCCTGGGGCGTCTGTGGGGAGCAGTGCAGGGCTGGGCCTGTCCGCCTGGGAGGTGCGCCTCTGTGTTTTCACCTTAGTCACCCAGGCCTGCCCAGAGGGAGGCAGGCGTGACCTCTGTCCCTGCGTTGTCCCCAACCAGCCATCCAGCGTGCCTGCGTTTACTGCAGCTCAGTGGTTCGCTCTGTTTCCAAAAGAGATTACGATCTTTCTACATTTCCCATCGGCCGTGTTCCCCCCTTACCCCCGAGAGTGGGACATTTCTCCAAGAAAAAAAAAAATTCCTTCTGTGAAAGGGAACACTTTCTCCCCTTCTGTGAGCAGAAACGTAGATGCATTTGGACGTTTCTCATTTGTATCATCTGAAACCCTTTATACAAATCAAAAGGCCCCTTCAATGTTTTTTTTTGGGGGGGGGGGTTGAAATTCTAGTAAAGCTCTAAAGTGACAGAGAGAGGAAGAAAGTAGGGTCCGTGTGTTCAGTCCCATGCAACTTTTTTGTCAGACATTAATGGCTTTAGAGAGTTGCCTCGTACGTGCAGTTTTGCTTTTAAACAGCTGTGAATAAAAAAGAGGTCCTCTATATAAGCTGGAACTCTCCTTTAATGCAAAAAAAAAAAAGACGCATTTTGAATCCTTTCGACTAGCTGCATTCATCCTAAAATTGAACGCTCAGCTGAAGTGGCAGGTACAATGTGGACGTCCCGATTTTTTCTTTCCCCAGAGGTTTATGACAGTCTCTGTGTACACACAGCCCCCTGTCACCACCCCCTCCCCAGAAGAAAACCCACCTTTTACGAGTGACCACAGATGCCCCAGGCCTGGTCCTGGCAGAAGCAGTTCTTCCGAGAAAGCTGCCTGCTGTCAGCTGGAGGCTGGTGGCCCCCCAACCCTCGGCCTGCTGCATGGGGGACGCCTGGTCCTTGCCGTTTTGTTTTATTTCACATGGAACGTGAGCCACGTGTAGCTAGACCCCCCCAAAACAGAGCAAACGCACTGAACGTGTGTGAGCGGCAGGGCTGGCTTTGGTTCTGTTCGCGGAAGACCGTGAGTGAGCACCCGGGCCGTTCTAACCACCCAGCTGTGTTCATTTTCAGGCTGTGAGTGTGTTTGTATGTGTGTGGGGGGCTTTGGATATGCTGTGTGTGGGTCTCGGTTCTCTGCAGTCAGGCTGCAGCTCCCCTTGGTGGCCCATTGCCGTGGGAAGGGCACGTCCCTCACCCCGAGACTGGGAGGAATGAACTCCACGGGGAGGACAGATGTGTTTTGGCTGTTGGAACCGGTCGGTCATCTCCAGAGAGCATTTTGGCCAGCGCGCTGGCTACGTGGGGGGAGACACCTGGAATGCCCATTGGGGAGGGCCTCACGGGACGCCGTTGCAGGCAGGGCGTTTGGTGTGGACGCCGCGTGACAGCTGTCCTGTGTGGCCGGTCACACACGCGGGCTGGGCTGCTGGCTGCGTGTCTCACAGGTTTTCATGCCCACAGTGCTTGGGGCTCTAGTCACCAGATGGTTGTGCCAGGGCCACTGTTTCTTTCCTGAAACCTTGGCCGAAGGGAACGTTGAGGACAGGAATCATGCAGTTTAGCCAAACTCGGTTCTTTCTCTGTTTCGTTGTTGCCGTTCGATCTTTTCCTCACGCACTCAGTTCCTCCTGGCTTCTGTCATGTGGCTCCCGAACACCCCCAGACCATGTCACTGGGGAGGCCTTGGGAACACCCCGGCTCTTACAGTGGGATGTGTTTTACAAAGTGTGTGTCTCACGCGTCCTTGCAGAAGCTCTGCCACTCAGAATGGCTAAGGTTGAGAAGGCCAGGCCTTGTGCAGGGGACAGAGGTGTCCTTTTATTGTCACTGTCGGTAGGGCCTCGCCCTGTGGTTTTCTTCACGAGAACTCAGTTTCGGCCGTGGGCTGGCTTGTGTCCTCAGCCACGAACGCGTGTGGCCTGTGCAGGGTGGGGACGAATGCCCGTTGAAACAGGAAGCGGTCGGGGTCGCTTCAAGGTCGGTGTCTGAGCACACGGCCACCCCCAATCCCCCCAGTGAAGATGCGAGGAAGACCCCAGCTTTCTGTGCTCCCACCCTGAGCTGCCATCCTGACCTTCCCCAAGGACAAGGCCCTCCCTGCCCCCGACCCCTCCTGCTCACCGGGACACAGGGCACATGCTAGGCTGACAATGACAAACTGGTTTGAGACACTTTTTTCTGGGAGTGTGAGAGGCTGGGGCTGGAGACCGCTGGTTCTCAGTTGACGAGTTTCAACGTTTAACAAGAAAGAAAAACAACAAACAAACAAACAAAAACAGCAAGAAAAAACCTGGTGCCTAATTTATTAAAAATTAGCTTAGGATTCTGCTGGTTTCTTTTTTCCACACACGTGTGAAGCTGATGCAATTCATCAATGTTTTATGGGAATTTGATATTTAATGAGAAACCGGTTCAGGAATGTCACGCGTGTCCCGTGTTAAAGCTTCCTAAACGCGCTATTTATTGAAAGGTGATGGTTTCGTAAAACTGGCCCCGCTGCGTGTCACGGTCCCATCGGACGGGGGACGGGGGGCGAGGGTTTCCGATTCTTGCTATTGGATGGACGAGGGTGTGTTATTTATTCTTGTTGTTGTTTTTTTTTTTTTTTTGGGTTGAAAGTTCATAATATGTGCTATTTTAATTATGTTGAGTGTAAATTTGACACTGCCTTGCATTTATTTTTATATTTTTTAAGACTGTTTCTTTTCCCCCCCCCTTCCCGCCTCCCTTTCCTGCCCCGATTTATGACCAGCCGGGATGATTTATGGCACACAACGGCGTTTGGGTTTCGCACACAAGGTGTGTCTGGACCTTCAGACGTTTTCAGGGATTGCCCAAATGAAAAGAAATCACACCACCTTTCCCCAAAAGCCAGGGTCTTACACTTCGTGTCCCTCTGCTGTGGTGGGGACGAAGCCAGCCCAAGGTGTTTCTGGCCACGCTGGCTGGTACCTAACACGACAGGCCTTCCCGTTGCGTGCTAGTTACAAAGTGTATTTTGTCAAACCATATAGTATGAATGTACACCTTGTAAAACAGAGATATAAATAAACTTATAAATATTTGTATTCAAGTGTTAAAAAAAATTCTCACCTCTCCCCCGGGGAGGCCGATTGGAAAACTCGCGAGTCTGCCTTGGCTGGAAATAGACTTTTGTGCGGGAGGGCACGGCACAGTGTGTGGGCGCGTTTCCCGAGGGCGTCAGGCGACCCCCCTGCCCCCCCCGGGTGTCCAGGGCCACCCCCCCCCCCTGCTCCTGTAACTGTCCTCTTACTGAAGTGTCCCCGCCTGCATTTCACCCGTGGCCCGTGTGCTCCCAGAAGGGGCTGTGACAGGGACACAGACACCCCCCTTTGGAATCAAGTCACAGTTTTGGGGGGGAATGTGTGACAAACCCAAATGCTTTGGTTTCCAGTTTCTAATTTTCATTTTGTTTCCTTTCCTTTCCTGTTTTTTCTTTTTTCTTTTTTTTTTTGGACAGTGTATGCGGTCTGCACAATGGCATTACAATGATGGTTGGGTCATTTTTGGAAAAAAAAACACAAAGAATAAACGGAAAAAAAGTCAACTTTTAAAAACGAGAATGTTTCTGGCATGTGCTTTGTATCTCCTTGTGGAAGGCGGGCTTCACGACCTGCTGTAGCTGCTCTGAGGGCCGCTCGGCTTCGATCAAAACCACATGTGGGCCCACAGGGCCTGGGGGTGGCCCTGGGACAGAGGACGGCCCCAGAGGGACGCCGTCACTGCAGTGGGGGCTGGGGGCGAGCCCACGACAGATGGCACAGGCCCTGGGTGCAGGTACAAGCGGCCGCTCACCTGAGGGCCTGCCTCCCTCTTGCTGGTCACTCCTGAGACCTTCTCAGCCAGGACCGAGGACATTCTCTGCAGCGAGGGTCCAGCTTGAGATGTGCTTTCCTTGCCACAAACTGGGTGCATGCCGGGCGCCCCGTTCCCCAAGCCCGTTTGTTTCCTGCAGGTGGGAAGGAAGCGGTGTGCGTCCGTCAGGCGCAGGGCAGGGCAGCGGGCTCCCTGAAGGGACACAGCCCTGCCAGGCCTGAGTGGCCGGCGCGGGGGCGGCCCCAGAGGGCGGCCTCGCAGGGGTTTCTGGCGGCCGTCAGCGGCATGGCGCTCCCTGCCCTCCTGAGAGCACTGTACTTCGGGGACAAATGGAGGCAACGTTGTCACTTACGGGTTCCCTGTGTGGTCGCCATGAAAATGTAACGCGTTACAATTATGTTAAGTGTGTAGCTTTCTTCAGCAAGTCCATTCAAATCGTTTAACCGTGTGTGAGCCCCCCCAGCCCGAAACAGTTACTTTTTTTGCCAGTTGTGGGCAATGCCTTTCACACCAGCCCCGGCCACCCTGCAGGACGTTCTGGGCTGACTGGGACCCGAAACGTAGGTCTGACCGCCCCGAATTCCTTTCTGATTATCCCTCGGCCGAGGACACCCTTTTTCTGCTCCTTTTCAGTGACATTTGACTTGCACACAGGGACGCAGCTCTGGGAAGAACGGAGGTGGGGGTTTTCCGAGAAACGCCTCTCAGGACCGGCTCTCAAATCCCTGGGGCGACCGGATGCGTGTCCGTCTCCTGCCTGCACGCGTGTCCCGAGACCGCAGGTCCCTGAGGCTTCTGGGGTGTCTGCCTTTCAGGTCCAGTAGACAGAGCAGAAGGACCCGAGGGCGAACGCAGGAAAGCGAAACCCCAGCAAGGCGGGGGCCGGCGTCACCCGCACCCATCTTTTTAGTTTGCATGCGGGGATTTTTACGTTTTCCTTCAGCTGATGGAAGTTGGAGGCCCTCTGTCTCTGTACCTACTGCATTTACGTCACCTCCTAGAGAATTAGCTTCAGTGCACAAAGCCGTCCAAGGTCACCCACGACGCGCCTTTGTAGGGACCTGGTGCTGTGGGGGGCAGTCCCACCCTGCGAGACCAGGAGGGCCCCACGTCGTCCGCCAGAGGCGCTGATCTTTCCGGAAGGCCTGTGCGTTTTCCAAAGGGACCCCCATGCGTAGCTGTGGCGCGTTTTGTGCTAACGGCTGACGGCCGAAGAGCAGCACACAAATGCCACAGTGAGATACTGACGATCCAAAGACCCGGCAACGTGCTCTTTCCCGGACGAGCTGGAATCCGTCTGCAAACACGTGAGAGGGTGTAACGACGGTTGGAGGAAGCACAGTATCGCACACCCCCCCCACCTACCCCACACACACGCGGAGTAGGAGCTTGGAACCCATGCTAATTACGCTGTGTATTCAGGAAGTGCAATGGAGTATGACCACATGCTCCGGCTGATTTATTTGACTAGTAAAGTTGGAGGATGGAAATTCCTCTGGACGGCCGTCCCCGGGTACCGACCGCAGCAATTACCCGGGAAGTTTCCGCTTGCCCAGGTGGTCTGCTGAGCAGGTATCAGCGTGGAACCCCAAAGTCTGAAGGCGGAGACCACACGGGGAGATCAAAACGCACTCAGCGAGCGAAAACGAGGGGAAGCCAGGCTCGGGGGGTAAGCCTGCTCCAGGCCGTAAGGAGTTGTGTTTTGTCACAGAGCTCGCGGTGACGAGCGCCGGGGCCGGAGGGCCGTGTCCTGTAGCTCTGCTCACGTGCAGTTTTTCTCTTCTTTGTCTCAGATCACGCAGCCTGAGTGTGAGTGAGTGTGTGTGGGTGTGAGTGGGTGTGTGGCTGACATCCGAGCCCTGTTCCTGGATGCCATGTACACGTTTATTATCACCTCCACCGGCTCGGCCCATGGCCACCCTCCCCGCGCGGGGGCGAGAACGGGGAGAAGCATTTCACCTCCCTCGGACGCCCACTCCCGACCTCCCACCCCTGCGACCCCCCACGCGCGAGGTGAGAGGCCTGAGAGGAAAACTCACGATGGTAATTTCTCACCTGCCCTCGGCGGGCGTCTGCAATGACTGGAATTTTCCTCGCACAGGGAGGAAGTCACAAGTCCCGGAGCATGTTGCCGGTTGGGCACATGCGTGCATTCTTCTGCGAGGGTTTCCGCGAATATTTGACCGTTTCGGTCATTTCCTAGGGAACCGGAACGTGTGTTGTCCCTGCTCCCCGAGGAGACAGAAGGAGTATTTTAGGGAGGCGTCCAGGGCACAGATTTCAGGCGTGGCAGGGGAACCCCCTCCTTCCTCCCTCCCCGCCTCGCTGCTGTGAGTCAGGGACAAAGGAGGGGTGTCTCATGGGCCTGCCCCCCTACCCCCGGCGTTTCCATGTGGGATCCCAGGGTGCGTGCTGACTCTTCGGCAGCTGGCGGGCGGCAGCCCCCGGGGGCAGGTTTGAGGGGCGGCACACAGACCGTCCCAGTCATTGTCGGTGCACGTAGACTGTCGGTCGCCAAGCGTTTCCAGACACTGCGGATAAGCCTGAACGGTACGCCAGCCACCGTGTAGGTACCTCCCGCTTCAATGTCAGCGAGGAGCGAGGAGCGAGGCCGCTGCACTCGGACTTGGCACGTCACCTTGGCCCAGCCGGTACCAACGGCACCAGCTGCAGCTTCGTGCCGGCCCCGCCACGGCCTTCCAAGTCCCTCCTCTTCCGACACAGAAACAGGGGCAAGGCGTCTGGAAGGCTGGGGGGCTGACGCCTGCAGCTCATGTGCCGCAAACGTAGGCCTGGGTTCCCCTGCGACGCTATGTGGATTTCCTGGGGAGGGGGACAATTAGTTACCAAAGGCTCAGGGGCTTCGAACAACAGGGATCCATCCTCTCCCAGCTCAGGTGGCCAGGAGTCTGCCATCAGTGTGTCCCAGGGCCACACTCCCCCCAGGGGACGATCCCTCCTGCCCCTTCCAGCTCCTGGGGGCTCCAGGCGTCCCTGGGCTGGTGGCCGCGTCCCTCCCATCTCTGCCTCCGTCTCCACGCGATGTCCCCTCTGTGTCTGTGTCCCTCCTCTTCTGTCTCTGATGAGGACACTGTCATTGGGGTCAGGGCCCCCCAATCCAGGACGACCTCACCTCAGACCCCTCACTCGGTCCCATGTGCAGGGACCCCGTTTCCACACAAGGTCCCACATAAAAGGTGCCCGTCATCAGGACCCAGGCCTGCTTGAGGATTGCCTGCCATTCAGGTTTTATCAGCGACCTCGTTTCTTGGGGTTGCCACCCGGGCAGACGTGTGTACATGACCCTTGGTCACAAAGCCTGTGGCTGTCCCTCTGGGTCTGGTCATTCGGACCGGGGCTGAGTGTCACAGAGGTTAAAGGGGGACAGGTGACAAGTCACATATTCCGGAGATTTTATCTAGTGACTCTAAGAAACGTGGGGAATCAGGCTGGGAGATGTGAGTGACATGAAAGGGTTCGGGGGGCCGGGGAATTGCCCAACTTTGACGAGGAAACTGGCTTTGGGTACGATCTGCTCGCTGAGGAGAAGGGCCCGGCGGGCTGGCCAGGCACAGACGTGACAGTCCCCACATCTCGCCCTACAACGCACGCGGTCACTCAGCTCCGTCGACATTTCAGAGAAAGCCACAGGGACACGACCTATGCCCCACATACGTTATTTCCTTGGAGAATAATTTCCAAAAAAACAAAACAAAACCGAAAACACAACAAAACGAAGTTCGGTTTCTCCGTCAGGGCCCAGGGCACTTTTCGTGTGTGCGGCTGCGACGTACAGGTTCCTGAAGGCGTGAGGAGACACAGATTGCGTGTCTCTTTTCAACGCCCCGTCCCACGCTGGCAGGCCCGTGGTTTCAACTCCTCCTGACGCTTTGTGCTGACACAAGCGTTGGGTCTGTCTCGGCGACCGTGTCCAGCCCATCTGTCCTAAGACGTCAACGCACGGCTTTTGCGGCCGGCTGTATCCCATTTCTGGATATGGATGGAGAAACGTGAGAGGCGTTTCCTGCGATACTTGAGTTGTGAGGGCGCTAATGCGTGTTAATGAACCCCCATTAATTCCACGGTCGGGCAGAAAGACCCCCCCCATCATCTTTGAAAACCGTCTTGGACTGATTTTTTGTTTGTGTGTTTCTTGATGGCACCCTAATTCCCATCCCCTAAAATTCGTCCCTTTACAGTGTACGACCCTGTGGGTTTTAAGAAAGTCACCCTGTGTGCCACCGTCAGCGTTGTTAAATTCCGCAATGTTTTCAACGCTGTAAAAAGGAAGCCGTACCCATGAAGGGCTCGCGCGCAAACCCCCACCCGCACCCCCGTTAGTGCCGGGAACCCCTAATCCACTCACTTTCCATCTCCGTAGATGTACTTAGGCTGCAGAGTGAACACACGTGGAACCGTACGTCGCGAGGCCTTCGTTCCTCGTTCTTTTCTGGCTGGTTTCACGCAGCACGCTGGTTTCAACCTCCCGCTGCGTTGCCCCACACGCCAGGGCGTCCCTCCTTTCCACAGGTGACTAATGTTCCACGGTGAGCGGGGGCCCGTCCTCTGTGTGCACGCGTCAGCTCAGGGACAAGTCACTGGGGGCCAGGTCAGGTGAGTGGGGAGGGTGTCCCAATCCAGTTATTTGTTTCCTGGCTAAAAACTCCCCCACAGACAGAGCCCTGTGTCCAGTTGGTACCAATTCAGAGTGACAATCCCACTGGTATAAAAGGCAGGTGACCAACATCGCTGCAACGACGTCGCGAGCTTCCTTGTGAGACCTTGCACGGCCATGAGCAGGATTGCTGGACGTCACGTGAACCCTACGCGGCCCGTTTCGAGGAACGGCTGGGCAGCGTCCCACAGAGACCGCAGCCGTTCCCCTTTTCTGGAAGCCAGTGTGTCTGCAATGCGTCCAAGCTGGAGCGATACTTGCTGTCGTCTCCCTGTTTCATTACGTCTGTCCTGGGGGTGTGACGTTGCACACGGGGTTTCGATGAGCCATTTCTGTGCTGGCTTAGGGGACCGTGTTTTCACGTGCGTATCGGCAATTTGTATATGTTCTGTGGAGAAATGTCTGTTCCAGTGCTTTTCCCGATGTTCAGTTGGGTTATTTGCCTTTTTATTGTTGAGCCGTAATCGTCCTTTCCATGTGAGGGATACGAGCCCCACCTCAGATGCATGACGTGCAAATATTCCCCACTGTGTGGCTTCTCTTTTCACTCTCTTGACTGTGACCTCTGGAAACACAAAGGTGTGCATTTCACCCAAAGCGAGCGACATATATTTCTCCCGTGGCTGTGCATGTTTTCCGTGGCATCACTCTATAAAACATGGTCAAATCCAACGTCGCGTGGACGTGTCCCTGTGTTTCCTTCTATGAGTTTTATCATTTAGCGCTTACTTGTTCGTCGGTTGCTCTTTCACATTTAATGGTAGGATTTTCGTAGAGGCCCTTGTCTGTTTTCTCCCATTCCTAGTTTATTGAGTATGTTTACCACGAAAGAGTGTTGGAGTTTTATCCGGTGGTGTTTCTGCGGCTACTGAGACGATCACGTGGCTTCCGCCGTGTTCTCTGACTACGCTTTCTGCGTGTTAAACCAACCTTGCATTCCTGCAATGAATCCCCCTTGGTCGCGGTGGATGATGGTTTCTATGTGTTGCTTGATTTATGTGTTTCCATCTTTATTTCTCAGAGACATTGGTCTGCGGTGTGCTTTCCTCGTGGGATGTTTGGTTCTGGTACAAAAGTAATTCTAACTTCATAGCACCAGTAGAGAAGTGTTCTTTCTGCTACTTTTTTTTGATTAATATTAAGAAACAGGCTGCCCACTGGACACAACCCCCCGTGCAAACCAACACCAACACTCGTGCTTTAACAAGGAACATTTACCAGGCACAAAACAGAGTGCGTTTCAAAAGACGCCTTAATGTGAGTGGGAAACCACGTTCGGGGGGCGTCTCCGAGCCCCCAGCACGGGGTGACGGCGTGCCCTGCTGTGGACTCTGGAAGCACGGGAAGAAATAGTCATTATTTCCTTTTTCAACTGACGGACAACTGTGGACAAGTACCCGGTGACGATAAGGCTGGACAGAGACAGTTGTCCCCAGGTGAAAGGGCGTTTGCTGGTGCCTTCTGCCTGCAGTGGCACGGGTGGCACTTTTGCCTTGTGCAGACGGGACCGAGTGAGGGGTTTGAGGTGACGTCGTCCTGGATCAGGGGGCCCTGAACCCAATGACAGTGTCCTCATCAGAGACAGAAGAGGAGGGACACAGACACAGAGGAGACGTCACGTGGAGACGGAGGCAGAGATAGGAGGGACGCAGCCACCAGCCCAGGGACGCCTGGGCCCCCAGGAGCTGGAAGGGGCAGGAGGGACCGTCCCCTGGAGGGAGCGTGGCCCTGGGACACACTGATGGCAGACGCCTGGTGTCCAGGCCGGGGGAGGATGGGTGTCTGTGGGTTAAGCCCCCAGTTTGTGGCAGTTTTTAGGGCAGTCCCACCCCAGACACTGCTGCACCGACCTCCAGGGCTCAGAAAGGGAGAACGACCGTGGCTTTTTAAGTGGGGGGTCTTGTCGGTGTCGGGCCTTCTCTGTGGCTGACGCTCTTGGGAAGGAAATAGAACAGAACTCGCCCGAGACCTGGCAGAAGTGCAGCTCGAACGGGTGCAGCCCTGCTGCTCCTGTGATTTCATTGCAAAGACAATCGGAGTTGAGAGCAGAGCCGTTGAAAAGCTTCATGTGCGGAGCGGGTGGCACGACGGGCTGCCCCCATTCCGGGCACGTCTCGGGCCTCTGACAGTTTGCAGACGCTTTGGTCCACAGGAGCTCTGAGCTCCTTTGTTTGGCACCCAAGCACTCTTTCTTCTCCACTTTTGAAATCACAGGACTCGAAGACGGAGTCGTAAGGCTCCCTTGGCTGACGGTGCCCTGCTGCCACCGTGCAAACAGCAGGGGACACGAGACGTGAGCTGGTCCCGAAATCAGGACGGCCCTTGACCACAGCCCTTGGCCCGGACGCCAACGGAGCCTGGGCCTCCGGAGGGCGTTTCAGGTTCAAGGTCAGAGCCCGCCTTCCTGGGGGGGGGGTGTCAGCTGGGCCCGACGCGGCTGAGCCTGGCTTGCCTTCCTGAGAAACAGGGAATCTGACGGTGCAAAGAGTGAATGGCACTGAAAACCGAAAAGTTTGATTGAAGTTCATAACTGAAAAACACTGATGCATGTGTGTGATTGTATGGGCGTGTGTGTACTTGTGTGCCTATGTGCACGTGTGTTTGTGTGTGATTGTGTGGGCGTGTGTATATGTGTGCTTATGTGCATGCATGTTTGTGCGTGATTGTGTGGGCGTGTGTACATGTGTGCCTATGTGCATGCATGTGTGTGCATGATTGTGTGGGTGTGTGTGTACATGCGTGCCTATGTGCATACGTGTTTGTGCGTGATTGTGTGGGCGTGTGTGTACACGCGTGCCTATGTGCATACGTGTTTGTGCGTGACTGTGTGGGCGTGTGTACATGCGTGCCTATGTGCATACGTGTTTGTGCGTGATTGTGTGGGCGTGTGTACATGCATGCCTATGTGCATACGTGTTTGTGCGTGATTGTGTGGGCGTGTGTGTACATGCGTGCCTATGTGCATACGTGTTTGTGCGTGATTGTGCAGGCGTGTGTGTGTGCACGCGTGTGGGTGAATTCTGCAAGTTACACTGTAGCCGTTCCCCTCCTTGGGCAGCAAGGAGTTTGCAAGAGAACATATTTGACTCCCGTCCCTGCTGTGGGACTCGGGCCAGCCTGCGTGACAGTGGCATCATGGGCTCCACGAGTCTTGCCTTTGCCGCCTCCCTAAGGACGTGCTTGGCGGGTGTCAGGGTCCTGGGGTTCTAGAAATTCAGGAAATGGAGTTTGAAAGAGACGAAAGGCGTGTCAACACGGTGAAGGAGAGCAGACTGTCCCTGGCGTGTGGCGGCCAAATTTGGGCCAGGCCAACGAGTCCCCGTGTGTCTACACCTGCAGCTCCCAGTAAACGGCGGGCATCGGTTCTGCTGAGATGCCCGTAACGCGTCTGCCCATCTGGGTAGCTCCAGGACGTGAAGGGTTACGTGTTAGGGAGGGAACGGCCCCCACGGGTCACCCACGCCTCATGCTGCACCTTTGGGCAGGGCGGGAAGTGCGTCCCGATTCTGCAGGCAGAAGAGAAGACCAGGCAGACAGAGCCAGCCTCAGGTGTCTGTAAACGTGTGTCCCGGCACTGACGGCTCACCTGTGTGCCAGGGGGCCGCTCTGTGCATGGTCTGGCGCAGACGAGCCAGGTGGGGCTCTGAGCTCACCTCCCCCAGGTGTGGCCTCAGCCAGGGCTCCGTGCTTGTCTCCAGGGACCCGGGGGCCGCAGCTGAGTGTGCCCAGGGGACTGGAGGCAGGACTGGGTTGGGGGCAGCGGGGCAGGTGCTGAGGGGCCCACCCAGCCCCTGGTACAACTGGCCATGCCTGTTCTCTCTGCCCCTGGGGATCTGTGGCCCGTGCAAGGCGCTCAGGCGTACGGAGCAGGTGGCACTTGGTGGCAGGCGTGTGTCTTTCCTGCTCTCCGGGTCCAAAGGCTCCCTGGAATCCCTGGGCTGTGCAGAGTGGGTCTGGTTCACCCCCTGGACAGGGAGGACGTCCGTCGCTGGCTGCAGTGACAGACCGCGGGCCGAGCCGGGCACAGCAGCCCCAGGGGTCAGGGTTACCCGAGTGGCGTCCTCCTGATCGTCCCTCATGCTGTCCCTGCCCCCCGTGGGGACAGCTAAGCCACAGGGGACACAAGCCTGGCTTTGTCTTAGAGCCTTGGGTGGAGGCGCGTGGATCCACACAGGCAGCTCGCGTGACAGTCATTCAACAAACGTCCACGGCGCTGGCCTGCGCTAGGATTGCGTACAAGTGGGTCTCCCACTCAGGAAGATGTCACCCCAGAGGCCACGGCCCCCCACACACAAGGAAGCTTCTTGGGGTCCGGCGATCAGAGCCTCAGCCCGGGCAGCACGTCCTCCTTCTGGGAAGAGCAGCAGGAGGGGCCGAACGCGGGCAGATTCCAAGGTTAGGCTCCTCTTTCAGCTGGGAAACCCAGAGCGCTGTGCCCCACCTGGGGGGCTTCCTTCTGTCCCACCTGGGGGGTCCCCTGTGCCCCACCTGGGGGGTCCCCTCTGCCCCACCTGGGGGGCTCCCCTGTGCCCCACCTGGGGGGCTCCCCTCTGTCACACCTGGGGGGCTCCCCTCTGCCACACCTGGGGACCCCCCTGTGCCCCACCTGCAGGGCCTCGGCGAGGGTGCCCAGGTCACCGGCTCCCTGAACTTGGCTGGTTTCTTTGTCTCCCTGGAGCCTTGCAGCCTGGGGTTCCCGTACTTTGCCCCCTGACCCCCCTGCAGGAAAGCGTCAGGCAGCCTGTGACAATTTCCTTCTGGGACGAGGGGGGCAGATGGGCTCCTGCAAAGCCCGGGCTGGGCTCTCGCTCCCGCTGCTGCTCACCTTCCCCAGACACAGGGGGTCCTGGTTGGGAGGCGGGGACGGCGTGGGGGCCGTGGGGTGGTGGGGGGTGCGTGGGGGTTTGTGAGGGTGTGTAGGGGCGCGGGGATGGTGTGGAGGGACGTGGGGGTGGCGTGGGGGCCGTGGGGGGGTGGGGGTGCGTGGGGGTTTGTGAGGGTGTGTGGGGGCGCGGGGATGGTGTGGAGGGGCGTGGGGGTGGCGTGGGGGCTGTGGGGGGGTGGGGGTGCGTGGGGGTTTGTGAGGGTGTGTGGGGGCGCGGGGATGGTGTGGAGGGGCGTGGGGGTGGCGTGGGGGCCGTGGGGGGGTGGGGGGTGCGTGGGGGTTTGTGAGGGTGTGTGGGGGCGCGGGGATGGTGTGGAGGGGCGTGGGGGTGGCGTGGGGGCCGTGGGGGGGTGGGGGGGTGCGTGGGGGTTTGTGAGGGTGTGTGGGGGCGCGGGGATGGTGTGGAGGGGTGTGGGGGTGGCGTGGGGGCCGTGGGGGGGTGGGGGGGTGCGTGGGGGTTTGTGAGGGTGTGTGGGGGCGCGGGGATGGTGTGGAGGGACGTGGGGGTGGCGTGGGGGCCGTGGGGGGGTGGGGGTGCGTGGGGGTTTGTGAGGGTGTGTGGGGGCGCGGGGATGGTGTGGAGGGGCGTGGGGGTGGCGTGGGGGCCGTGGGGGGGTGGGGGGGTGCGTGGGGGTTTGTGAGGGTGTGTGGGGGCGCGGGGATGGTGTGGAGGGACGTGGGGGTGGCGTGGGGGCCGTGGGGGGGTGGGGGTGCGTGGGGGTTTGTGAGGGTGTGTGGGGGCGCGGGGATGGTGTGGAGGGGCGTGGGGGTGTGTGTGGGGGTTTGTGAGGGTGTGTGGGGGTGCGGGGATGGTGTGGAGGGGCGTGGGGGTGGCGTGGGGGCCGTGGGGGGGTGGGGGTGCGTGGGGGTTTGTGAGGGTGTGTGGGGGCGCGGGGATGGTGTGGAGGGGCGTGGGGGTGGCGTGGGGGCCGTGGGGGGGTGGGGGGGTGCGTGGGGGTTTGTGAGGGTGTGTGGGGGCGCGGGGATGGTGTGGAGGGACGTGGGGGTGGCGTGGGGGCCGTGGGGGGGTGGGGGTGCGTGGGGGTTTGTGAGGGTGTGTGGGGGCGCGGGGATGGTGTGGAGGGGCGTGGGGGTGTGTGTGGGGGTTTGTGAGGGTGTGTGGGGGCGCGGGGATGGTGTGGAGGGGCGTGGGGGTGGCGTGGGGGCCGTGGGGGGGTGGGGGGGTGCGTGGGGGTTTGTGAGGGTGTGTGGGGGCGCGGGGATGGTGTGGAGGGACGTGGGGGTGGCGTGGGGGCCGTGGGGGGGTGGGGGTGCGTGGGGGTTTGTGAGGGTGTGTGGGGGCGCGGGGATGGTGTGGAGGGGCGTGGGGGTGTGCGTGGGGGTTTGTGAGGGTGTGTGGGGGCGCGGGGATGGTGTGGAGGGGCGTGGGGGTGGCGTGGGGGCTGTGGGGGGGTGGGGGTGCGTGGGGGTTTGTGAGGGTGTGTGGGGGCGCGGGGATGGTGTGGAGGGGCGTGGGGGTGTGTGTGGGGGTTTGTGAGGGTGTGTGGGGGCGCGGGGATGGTGTGGAGGGGCGTGGGGGTGGCGTGGGGGCCGTGGGGGGGTGGGGGGGTGCGTGGGGGTTTGTGAGGGTGTGTGGGGGCGCGGGGATGGTGTGGAGGGGCGTGGGGGTGGCGTGGCGGCTTCCTGCCCTCACTTCAAAGGGGGCTCCTTCCTCCATCATCACTTTCTTTCCTGTTCGGTCCTTGTTGGCCTTGGATTCCAGACCGAGCCTGAGTGCAGCCTGGATATTAAAACAGCACAGACCCTAATGCCAGGAACACACGCTCCCCTCCTGGTTTCAGAGGCAAAAAGGAAAAAAAACACACACAAAAAACAAACCCCCCCCCAGCCTCATAAGCATTGCCATGCTTTTCTAATAAAAATTCATTAAGTATTGGTTATAAGGGATGAAGCGGGGGAGGAAACAAAAGCACGCAATTAAAGGGGTTTCTTTGAACTTTTCCCTCTAAATACAAAGCAAACATGGGCTGTGCCTGGAGCCGTCCCCCAGCCTGATGACCGAGCCCTGGGGTCCCCCGTTCTTCCAGCAGGTAATGAGGAAGCACATGCGTGCCTGGGGGCTGTCCCCCAATTGTTTCTGTCTTGCCCCCCAAGCCCCGCTCCACGCGTGCAGGTCGGAAGTCGACACGGCAGAGGCCGCGGCTTCCAGTTTCGCTGAACAGAGCTCGCTCTGTAGACGGAGCGCACGGGCTTAATCCTTTTAGGGAAAGTGGAAACAAATGGCGCCGTTTGCCCACCTTACCCGGGCCGGGCCGTGCTGCAGAGGGGAAGGGGTACGCCTCGCACATTTCAAGGGCCCTCTTTATGCTGCGTAATAAATAACCCGGGGTTTGCCTCACTGGAGAGCCGCAGGATGGAAGATCAAAGTCCTGTGTGGGTTTTACGGGACATCTGCACAAAGCTCTCCGGGGACGGGTAAATCTTCTGGGCCGGGCGTCTAGCAGGGAAATCCTCCAACGGCTCCGAGCTGCAAGAGGGGCTGCTTCACACAGCAACCCCGGGTGCCTTCTAGGAGGAGGCATCGGTTGCAGGCGAGAGGAACACGCGGCTGGGGCGCAGCGCTCTCCAGGAAGCGAGCTCGGCATGTTTGGGGGGCACATGTGACGTGTCCCCCCACACACACACATTTTAAAACATTTTTGTTGAGGTAGAGCCCTCCCCACCGAGCGTTCACCGTTTTGAAGGGAAAGCCTGAGAGACCCAAATGCCCTGTGATTTCAGTCGGGTGTGGCGTCTACAACGGACACGGGACAAGCAGAAGGCGATGGAAACAGACCCACGGAGGCAGGGGCCGCACGGACGGCCGCCTAAGGGGAGGGTGGGGGTGGGGACACAGAGAGGAAAGGTCTCCGACACGTGGGACAATTACCTTCCGCAAAGTCACCTGGAAAAAGTGCCCCATGCCTCACAGCTGAGTGTCACTACAGTCACCTTCGAAGTGCTCCCCTTGGGAAGCCCTGCACGCACACCAGTGCATGTGGAGGGGGCGGGTCACAAAACGACCCCATTTCCAACCGCGTCACAAAGAGCCAGGCGTAACTCTAAGCGGCGGGGGAAAGACCTGGGCGGTGAAAACCGTGGGACGCGGCAGAAAGCCGTCGGAGATGACGTCCCCAGGTGATGGTTTGATGGAAGCTTCACGGCGGGTTCTGCTCTGATAGGATTCGTGTCCCTACGAGACGGGGGTGACAGGCCCCAGCTGTGTGTCCCCCCAAAGGAGAGGGCCGGCGGGCACCCCGAGGGAAGACACCCTCGCGCCAGGAGCAGACGCCTCCGAGTGCCACCTGCCCTGCAGCCCCGGCACGGGGCTCCTGTTTGGGTCTCAGAAGGTGTGGCCGCCCCGGGCGCTGGTCCTGCTGTCACCTGTCACGCACGAGGCCCCCACACACAGACGCGGGGCTGGGGTTGGGTCAGGTGAAGCCTGAGGCCCCGGCTATGGGACGGGGCCCACTCGGGGCCACCGTCCTGTTCTCGGCTGGGGGTCAGGAAGAGAAGCCGGACCCCCGTCGCCGCAGGACGTGAAGGCCGAACGCACGGCGCCTTGCCAGCTGCCACCTCCTCCAGGACATGCTGATGTGGGCCGGACTCGTCACCCTCGGGGAGTGGTGGGCGCCCACCCTGCAGGTACGCGACACGGCCTGGGGGTCGGGGCAGCGAGGGGCACGTTCCAGGCAGAGGAAGCTGGACGGCGGCTCAGGTGGACGGGACAATAAGCCAAGGGTTTGCTGGCAATGAGGGTCCCCGGGGACCGGGACGGAAGGCTGTGGGACCGCTGAGGACACGCGGCGCCTCAGAGCTCGGTTGGCAGGACCCAGACGCTCTTGGCCTCCCAGACCCCACGCCCTCCTGGGGTTACCTGCCTGCCAGCAGCCTCGCCGCGGGCCCGGCCACGTCTGCTGGCCACCTGTCCCCAGCGGGACCCTCGTCACGTCTGGACCCCAATGTCCTGGAGGGAAGGACTGCGTGCGGGGAGCCCTGCTCCATCTGTGGCACCGCGGGGCGGCCGTGGCGTGTGCGGGGAGAAGAGGCAAGTCCGCCGGACAGGGGCCCGATGGCCGCGTCATTTGCCAGCTCAGGACACATCCCCGGGGCCCCTCCTGTCCCTGCTACCCTTCTGTTGCTCTTGAAACTTCTTTGTGCCCCGACTGAAGACGCTCCACGACGGCTCGGCCGTGAAGAAGACGTTTCCAGGCTTCAGCCGGCGAGGAAAGGGGGACGTCTGTCCTGTGACCAAAGGGCCTGAGTTCTGGCAGCCACCGAGCGAGCGTGGCAGCGTCCCGGGGACAGACCTCAGGGTCCCAGCCGAGACCCGCTCTGCTCGACTTCCGACCCCGCGCCCCAGCGAGGTGCCCAGTGGCTGTCACTGGCTTTGTGCTGGTTTGTCACCACCGCACGCAGCCAGTGCAGATGTGTCCTGTCACCGCACGCTGGTCGCCCCTGGGCCGTGGAGGGTCCATGGCGGGACGGTCCTGATGCCATCAGCGTGGCCGGCGGGGACCGTCCCAGCCTGAGCGCCGCAGTCCTGCAAAGGTGGGCTCAGCCTGCACGTGGGAGGCGGCCGGAGAGGGGACGGCAGCAGGACACAATGGCACAGGGCACGTGCATGTGGACCTCAGCCCCGGTGGGGGGCCGTCTGCGGAGTCTCAGCGGGACGTCTGTGCAGGCCGAGGGTGCGGGGCTGCCTGGGAGTCGGCGGGGCCTCGGGCTGCGCCAGGTGGGCCTGCAAAGGGGCCAGGACGCGTGACACCGGGGAAGGGAGGATGGTGCTGACACCCCAGGGCGCCCCCACCCCGGTCGGTCTTGCTTGCTTCCCACCCACACGTGGTCCACGGGGCGCAGCCCGCGGTTCTCGGACCCGCACTGCTCCCCTCTGCCGACTCCGGGCTCTTCCAAGGGAAACAAGGGCGGTTTCGGCGGGAGCTCGGGGCATGTGAGCAGCATTTACACGGCGACTCCGAGAGACTATCAGATTCACGCTCGCCGGCCGGGGGCCGCCCGAAAGCAGGGGGAAAGCGCACACTCCCATTTGCAAAGGTGAAAGGCCAGTGCATTAGCCCGGCCGACCGCGGCACAATCGTAAACCGAGCGTCGGGCTGCACCAGCAGCCGTCACACATGATAAACAGTGCTCGCGACGGTTTTAAACAGCTGTCGGCCTTCTCCTTGGGTGGACAATGGAAGGGGCAAAATACACAGCTGTCAGTCTGCATTAGACGGCGGCCGGCTTCGCCGCCCCGGTCTCTAGCGCCAATTACCGCTTAACAGGGGTGTCATTGTTTGCAGTTAATATTTCCTGCTTCCTCTGAAAGCGTGTGTGTGTGTGTGTGTGTGTGTGTGTGTGTGGAGGACCCCGGGTTCTGCGTTGCTGCTGGCCCTGCACCGGGCACGCTTTGCAAGGGAAGAGGTGCCGGCCAGCCCTGAAGGCGCCGGGGAAACCGAGGCAGCCACGTGCGTGTGCTGTTGGCGGCCTGGGGACGGATGCAGGCAGACGTGTGTGACGTGCCAGCCGCCTCCTGCGAGGTCTGACTGGGCACGCATACGTGTGGGGAGATTCATGCATGTTTTCAGGGTCCACACGGTTAGACGGACACATTGGGCCACTGTGACAAAGCACCGTAAGCGGGGGTGCACGGGGGCTCGCACAGCACGCGTGTTTGTCACAGGCTGGAAGCTGGAAGTCTCCGATCGGGGTGACAACTCAGCCAAGGACCCTGCTCCTGCTCCATGGATGGTGGCTTTTTGCAGGAGGAGCTGGACACAGGGTGGACACCTCTGGGCCCTGATGGCTGGAAGGGACGTCTCTGTGACGGGGACCCCAGCGTCACCACCCCATCACGTCCCGTCACCGAGGGGTCAGCTGTGAGCCTATGGATTTGGAGAGCACAACCCTTCCGTGCACAGCAGGCGACTTTCAAGGTCCCCACGTCGGCCAGCGGCCGGGAAGGCGGTGTGACTTGGGGTCTCAGTGCAAAGTGCAAGCGAGGGCCCCGTTGTGGCAGAGGGAGGAAGACTTTCGGGGTGGGGAAGGCAGAGGCGCACACCAAGCACGTCGCCGTGTCCCGTGTCACCGCACGACGGCACACCCTCCCAGACGGTGCTGGAGCAACGCGTGCTGGTGTCACACACACAGAGAACAGGTAGGTGACAGGCAGGAAAGTGACAGAAGAGAGATGGAGCTAGAGAGAAGGACAACGAGCTCGCTGGGGGGTGTGGGGACGGCCACGGAGCCTCCCGGACTCCAAGGACACGTGTGGGTGGAAAAGCGTCCCCCGCCCGACGCGAGTGGAGCTGTGCCGCGTGGCCTTGGCCGTCCCACGGCAGTGACAGCGACCACCCTGGAATCTTCCAGAAACAAAGCGCGGGTCACATGCATGAGGGACGGGCCCGGGGGGAGCCCTTGCTCTGCCGGGTTCCCACATGTGTCCTGGGACATCTGCCCACGCCTCTTGCATATTTGGGTCAGAACCACGTGGAATAATGGGTTTCCTTTGCGGGGACGTCCTGCCAGGTCCCCAACGCTTGTCTGCTGGTCACCACGGCTTCCAGGAGAAACACTTTGCGTGTTTGCGGCACCAGGACGGGAGGGACTGGTCATGCGTTCTGGAAGGAGGATGTGGGACAGGGGGGACACCTCTGAGCCCTCTCGGTGGCCCCAGGGCCACCTGCGGGCCTGTTTCCCTCCCCATCTCCCAGGACGTGGTCGTCAGGGCTGCCCTCGAGTTTGCAGAAGGGACTGGGCTCCTGAGCCCCTGGCCCCCGTCCGTTTGAGGAGAAAAGCAAAAATGCAAGTTGTCGTGGAAACCTATCCTTAAAAGAGAGGGGACAGATGGCCAGGTGCGGCTGGCTGGCGTGACACTCTTGGTTTCCAGTCAGCGCCTGACGTGATTCAGACCAACCTCCTTCTTCTCGGCCCCTAGCACATGCTCAGGAAAGTTTGGGGGCAGAAGCAAAGGTGGGTGTTTGCCGTCCTTGTAGGATGTGGGTGCCCCTCCGTTCAGGGTCCCCTCGCGCCCCTGGGAACCACGGCCACTGCAGGCTTATGTGCTTGGGAACAAGCGGGCCCGTAGCTGCAACAGGACGGGCGCACCCCAAGTGGGGCCGCCAATCCCAGAGGGCCTCCTGGGGGAAGTGTGTGCACAGACGTGGAGCCACAGGACTGAGAAAGGGCGGGGGGGGGCGAGAGGCGCGTGATGGGGGGGCGGCCACCCTGGGGGTGGGCTCTGTCCTGGGCCACAGGGTGGGCGGGGGTGCGGTGCAGGGCAGGGCTCTGGGCAGGGGCCGGACAGTCAGAATTTTGTTTGGGACACTCGCTCAGGATCCGTGCACACACTGGCTTGGAGGGGAGGCGACTTCAGGGGGAGGGAGAGGCCATCCACGCAGGAGATGGTGGCAATGGAACAGGGACAGGGGAGGGTGGCAGCTGGATGGGGTGGGGGGGTGACAGGGGAGGGTGGCAGCTAGACTGGGGGGATGGCAGGGGAGGGTGGCAGCTAGACCGGGGGCGGGTGACAGGGGAGGGTGGCAGCTAGACGGGGGGGGGGGGGGTGATAGGGGAGGGTGGCAGCTGGATGGGGTGGGGGGCTGACAGGGGAGGGTGGCAGTGGGACTCGGGCTGCCTGTGCCACGTGGGCAGTGGCTGAGCTGCTGCACTAACAGGACTGGGTGGGCACTGGTGATGCTGGGCGCCTGTGGGCTCCTGTGGCTACGGGACAGGCCCCTGGGCTATTCAGAGCCCAACTTCCTCCAGGCCCCGGGCGGGGGTGGGGGCAAAGGGCTGGCTTCAGGCTCCTTTTTTGGGCTGCCAGGTCTCCACTGATGGTCTCCACACACACACACACACACACACACACACACACACACACTAACACTCACACACACACACACTCACACTCACACACACACACACACTCACACACACGCACGCACCCCGAGCGGCTGTGTGCTGCCCTTCCCATGACAGTCCCACAGAAGGGACGTTTGGTGTGGGGACCAGCGCACAGGCCACCCCAGTTCTCTCTGGCGACCCCCACCCACCCCGGTGCAACAAGGCCCGTGGGGGCACGACTCCTGCTGGTACCATGGCAGTGGTGCCCTCCCCCCAGCGCCCCCAGACTTTGGGGCCGAGAGACCCTGGGGACATTTTTTCCTTTTTCTAACGTAGGTTGTAAATTTTTTTCTTCCTCCGGTTCTGTTGCACTCTGGATTTCCTTCATTACCAAGGTGTTTGGGAAAGCGTTCCACGGCGGGCAGTAGGCAATTGATTTACAAAGTGTGTACACGCTATTTCCTTCAACAATTGTAAATTCACACCACGGGGACTCGTTTGGACAAGAGCGCTGGGTCCTTCCGGCCTGAGCACAGGGTGGGAGCAGAAGCCCTCGTGCTCGGGCCACAGCGGGTTGTCGTCAAGCCAAGCTGCCCCAATCAACCTCCCCACGTCCTTGGTGGACGTCCCACCCCCCTCGTTGCAAGACTCTGGACAGGGTGGCCTGTAGGTGCTGACAGGGGTGGGTGACAAGATTGCGCTGAGCTTTGCAGGAATGCAAACCACGCCGTGCAGGTCACATTACAGGTGAGAGCACTTGGCTCCACGCAGACCCGGGGGCCCTGACGGCCGTTGCCGCTGCTGTGCGTTGGCCGGTGTCTTTCTTAGACTTTCGCCAGCCGTGTCCCCCTGGCGGCCCTGGGATGCGCCCTGGCCCACGGGAAGCTGTCACAGCTCCGAGTGAGTGGGGGTGTCAGCCAAGGATGGATCGTCCCTGCATAACAAGCTGCCCTAATGAAATGAGTTTTATTCAGTCTCAGTCTCCTCACGCATCAGGCAAGCAAGATGAATGGGACAATTCTTTCCGCGAACGCGTCGCCCAGGACCGCGGTGTATTGCTTATGAAGTTTAATTCCATAACGGTTCCCGAGGGCTCAGACACCGGCTGCCTCTGGGGGGGCGACGGACGGAGAGGCCCCTGACACGGTGGAGTGGGGAACGGTAGCTGCAGTCCCATGCCGTCTGCGTGGGGCCTCAGCTCTGCGGACTCAGAGCCATTCCCTTTTCACTTAAAAAATAGATACACCAGGGGTGCCCAAAAAATGGATACCAGGGGACGCTTTGGTCAACGTGGCTCAAGCAGGAGTTCGCCATCATCAGAAGTGTCTGAATGCTGACGGGAACCCCTCTGAGCACCTCTTGTCATTGCAGAAGTCACATGTCACTTGTGTTCATTATTGTTATCAGTGTATAGTGAGTATTAAAATTGAATACCGTTTTCTTCCTTTCTTAAAACGTGTGTCCATTTTTGGGGCACCCTCTGGATATAGGACGGCACTGCCACCAACGAGCGCCCAAGCACGGCCTTGCATAACTGGCCTTTTAGCCAAGCAGGATTCTGTGCCCATGCAGCCCAAGCAAACGCGGGGCTGTCCGGGCCCGTGAACTTGGGCAACGTGACAGTTTGCAGGCACCCAAAGTGTTCGGCCATGGATACTAGTCTTTTCAAAATGTCAGTAACGGGAAACTGCTGCGTGGGGCCTTTTCGTTCATAGGGAAGGCTGGTCAGTTACAAGAAAACAAATTCAAGGCTTTCTCTGAACCTTCCCTTTTAAAACGAACACGTGTGTGTACTTTCCCTATCCCGTCACGAACTACAGAGAAGGCGCCATGGACACAGGGGGAAGAATGCTGGAGGGGGAACTGCAAAGTTTTAAAAATGTTGAAATGCTTTAAACGTGCTCTGGAGAGACCCGGGGTTTCTGGAGGCCTTTGAAGACCGGGCCTGGTAACGTTACCTGTTTCCCCCCTCGTCCCAGTGAACCATTACCCGAACCATCCGGGAGGGCGCCTGCCGTGGGAGGAACGGAGTCTGCTTTTGGCCTTTAACACGGTGCACGCGGCCACCTGGCCCGATCGCTTGGCGGAGAAACAGAGCCCTGGGTCTTGTAAAATTTCTAATAAGTGGGGTGCTGGGGAGCGGTAAATCCTGCTCCTTCAGTTAACAAACATTTATTGGGGATTTATTCTACTTAGCGCACCTTTTATAAATAAGTGCAACACTTTCACAGTTGGAATTTTCCCCCTTTAAAAAAATTAAGAGGCTTTGCTTTTTTGAGCAGTTTGAGGTTCACGGGGGGGGGGGGGAGGGGGGGAATGAGGGGAAAGTACCAAGTTTCCAGGCAGGGTCTCTCCTCCCAGGCCCGGGTTGTCCTGTTGTTGAGCTCGGTGTGAGTGTGATGCATTTGTTACAGACACTGAGCTGGTATGGATACATTACAAAATCTTCGCCACATTGTCACAAAAGCCTTGCTACATTGTTACAAAGGCCTCGCTACATTGTTACAAAGGCCTCGCTACATTGTTACAAAGGCCTCGCTACATTGTTACAAAGGCCTCGCTACATTGTTACAAAGGCCTCGCCACATTTGTTACAAAGGCCTCGCCACATTGTTACAAAGGCCTCGCTACATTGTTACAAAAGCCTTGCTACATTGGTACTGATGAAGCCCCTGTTTCCTAGGGTTCTCTCTTGGAGTCCTCCATTCCATGTGCATTGTCAAATCAGTAATGACCTGTGCCCACTGTGACGATATCATATTGTCTGTTCTCTACCTGTCCATCACAGCTGAAATTGTGAGACTTTCAAACAGAACTTACCAGGTCTTTCAGGGGCCTCTCCTCCACGGAGCATTCCAATTATTCCATTGATTGAAGAAAAAAAAATCAACCTGCCTTATTTACAAACAGAAGCAAGTGTTGTAGGTGGGTGTTTATTCATATGTGCATTTATTCATAGGTGCATTGCCCATTCTGTGTGTACTTAGAACACAGAACCTGACAAACTGGCACGACCAGGGGCCAGGAAACCGAACCCTCCACGGACAGAGGGCCTCATTGCATGGTGTGAATCCATCATTTTACACACACGCCCCCGATTTTTCTTCTTCAGCACCAATTAGCACTTAATGAACTAAGAGAAAGTCTGATTAACAGGGACTCTGGGGTGGGGGGGAGGGTGTCTCCCGCATTTGCCTCTGGATAGAATGGAAGAGGGTATCTAATTTTCTCACACGACGCGTCTTCTCGCTTTCTTCCCAGACACCATTTATTTTGCCGAGCGATGGGTTTGTGGGATAACTGGCTTCCGGCACTCTGACTGCCTTCAGGGCCGGTCCTGGTCGGGGGGCATTTGGAGACGGCAGTTTAGTTTATGGACATGCCGTGTCACCATCTTTGACCATGACCTTTCATTCCCCTAAAATCGATGACTTGATTCTGGAATTGTAGGGCCTGGGGGTGCAGAGAAGGGAGTTTCAGGGCCTGTCCTGGGCTGTCAGATAAAGACGTACGTTCAGTGTGTTTGTACCGGCTTCCAGAAACACAGTGGTCACCATTTCCCATGGCGGTGTCTTTCACCTACGCCCGTTTTTCTTGGTAAGTTTGCGCTCAGCCCTGTCCACGGGAATGGAGCTTTCTCTGGAGTCGTGCTGTGTGTGGAGACGTGAGGCAGACCCCATTCACTAGTGAAGGCCTGGGGCCCGTTCTCCAGAGGGGACTTCTCCCTGTCCTCTTCCCTCCCAGGATGGATCCTCGCAAACCTCTCCTGTGTAGATACCCCTGTGGACACCGGTGTGTGTTGAGCTCCCTGTTTGTAACCGGGGGGAGGGGGTGGGGACGTTGTTGGACGTGCGACTGGCTGTGTTTGCGTGAAGGGAAGAGACAAGGCTGGACTCCGGTTTCGGGGTGCACAGGGTGTGGGGTGCAGGCTGGCTCCAGGTCTCCTAAGGGTGGGGTAAGAAGAGATCTGAGGGGCTGTTTGTATCTGTCAACATTTCTGTGGAAGGGGCTGGCTGAGGAGGTGACGATATCAGAGCCCTCTGGCCAGGTGGGAGGCTGGCTTATCAGTCTGTGCCTCATTTCACATGGCGCTGCCATTTCCTTATTGGTAAGAACCTGAATATTCTCCACGCTTGGTGAGATAGGGGTACATATTCCACAGGACAATGTGTGTGACAGAGCTTTGCTGGGAGTGGACTCAGTGGTTCTTTCTCCTCCTTTCACTGAGAAACTGCAAAGCGTTGTGGAAGAAGGCGCTGGAAGGGGGCTGAACCCCTCCTCCGTCCGGGGGGACCCCAAACCATCGTCAGAACACCCGATTACTCTCCCAGCTCTTGGCGAAAATCACCCCAGGGTTCAACACAATTGGGCTTTGCGATACCTTAGGGACCTCCTGTTCTCCAGCTTTTCATGAATTTCACTGAACCTTTCCTCTCCACGGCGTCCGCCTGGTGCCTTTGAACGTGGAGGTGGGTGTTCACAACGAGGCTGGGCGTCCGAAGAGTCACAGATGAGTGGTGTGATGTGAGAACCTGAATCGGTTGATTTCTGGGTCCGCCCCGCCGCTCTCGGGGTGAGAACATGAAATAGCAGTGGCCCCGAGGTCATAAATGTGCATGTGGTGACGTGCAGTGTCCCCGGGTGGCTTGGGGGCAGCAGGGGAGAAGCAGCAGAGGGCCCCAGGTGCGGGCGTGCCCAGCAGAGGGTCTCAGGGTCTGGCCGGGGCTCACGGTGCCTCAGGTTTGGGTGTGAGCCCTGGCCCCAAGCCCAGATCAGGACATCCACGCCCCCTCGGGTTGTGCCACCGTTCGTTTCCCCCAGTCTGTCATCATCATTCTGACTCAGAGACGCAAGATCCATTTTCCTCACGCTCACATCATTGTCATGCACTTTGGACGTGGCCTCAGCCCTTCCCACAGACATCTGTGCGTCCCTGGTGTTTTTAGGTGAGAGGCGCAGCTGCTAAGCCCCACTCTCTGAGCTCATCCTCCGTTTGCAGGACTCACGCAGCCTCTGCTGTAACAGGACGGAAAAGGCCTCAGTGACGGCCTGGCCACTCGTCCCCAGGAGCCCGCTGCTCCTGCAGCACGTGGCGATCTCAGGTAGACACACAGGGGCAAGGCTCTTGCTTCCGCTGATTAAAAACGACTGCTAATAACGGTGAGAGAAGGCTCACAGCCCCAAACCATGCGTCTCTCATTTACAGAGGGTCGAGATCTCATTAATCTTCCCCTGTATGTACAGCTCGCCGCGTTTACCTCGAAAAGGACAGGGTTTGATGAAGGCAAAGGTGAATGTGGTCTGCTGTACGGCAGCCGCTCTCGCCCTCAGACACAGCAGCGGAGAAAGGGAGGTCGCCCGGAGAGTCCCTGTGATGAAGATAAAGTCGAATGTGGTGTTTATTGCAACTTTGCAACTAGCATCAGCGTGATCTAAATAAAATGCTTCTTCTTGGGGGGAAGACGGTCCTTTAGCAGTGCAATTCTTCAACCCTGTGGCAGAGCTAAGGGGGGGCACCCAAATGCACCCTCTCCTTCTTCCGGAGCACGAGATGAGACTCTGTTTTGCAGACCCACTTGTGCTCGGCCCCAGCTGCAAACACACTTGGCAGACAGCAGATCCTGGGTCCCTGGGTGGCTGTGTGGAGCAGAGCCTGCTGTCACCAGGGACAGCTCCCGTGGGCAGCTGAGACACACAGAGAACACACTTCTTCTGGTCAGTTGGAAGTGTCTATGGTACCAAAGCTCGGGGATGGACAGTGAGAGAAAACTCTATGCACCCTTGGGCAAAGCTGAAGGTTGAATGACATCATGGTTATGGACGGATGGTTATCACACAGGAAGAGACACAGCTGTCCATCATGGAGGGTGCCTGCTGTCTGTCTGGGACCATTCTGTGGAAGGAAAACAATGTGATTGAGCTCAGTGGAAGGACTGGCCAAGGTGGTTTTGACCTGTTCACAGCCCCAATCGTCTTCCAGGTCAGGCCCTGTCACTCAGGAGACAGAAAGGCATGGGCCCTCGGATTGGAGACGCTTACAGGTCATGGTCAAGTAAACGCCCTCAGCTCCTCAAAGTGTCTGAGTCCATCGGACCCCCAGTAACTGCCGGTTTAATGAAGAGGCGACTGATGGAACGAATGAATGAATGAATGAATGAATGAATGCAGAATTAATTAATGAGTGGCTTGGGCAGCCATCTCTCTAGGTTTGAGTCTGTCAATGAGTTTGTCTTGTATGATAAGACCATGGTGGTTTTACTTGTAATGAAGCAACGTGGTGTCTCTGTCGAACCTTCTTTGTGGAGGAGATGGTCACGGGCGTGACTTCAGGAAGGAAGGCCGTCCACAGAATGTGGACACTGCAAAGGTGGGGGCTTGAGTTCTGGGGCACATGGCTGTGCCTGGTTGTCCGATACCTGCCCTGGGCTTAGGAGAGCAGGTGGATGGTGGGTCGTGCGGCGTGTGAAAGGTGGTGGTCAGAACGTGGCATCTGGAGGGGGTGGTGTGCACAGGACACGTATGCTTTAAGCACCATGCCTAGGAACTGGCTAGCCTTCCAGGGCCAGCAACATCCTGAGATGTCAGAGCATTGGACACACACAAAATAAATGGCACGATTCATACACCCCCTGTTCCACGTGAGGTCAGTTTTGGAGGCACTGGGGCGGGGTGAGGCGTTGTTCTTCTCTTGGGGACGATACAACTCAACCCAGGATGGCCCAGGAGCTGCACATCACATGGTTAAGTGGCCCGTTGGCTGTGGACAGCGACGTGGGACGAACGTGAGAGGAAGTCCCCTTTTTGGGTGGGTTTATCTCAGTACTTTCTTGGTTAAATACCAAACATAAAGGGGTGACGTAGACATAGGGACATGTGTAATTATGTCCCAGGACAGCCAAGAGGTGTCGTGAGCACCCCCGAGCTGGGAGGACAGGCGGGGCAGGCGAGTTGTCTGGCTCTGGACACAGAGAGGGTAGGACAGGCTCAGTCCAGACACGCCACTCCTGTCCCCGAGGGCCTGGCTGGAAGCCCTCTGCTCGGCTGTCCCGCCAGCCCCCGCCCCATTGTCCACGCCGAATTCAGACTGGCGCCCTGTGTTACAGGGCCCTCCAGGGTGTGGGAATGGTGACAGTGGGCCCCACTCCCTTCTGGCCCCTCTTTTCCCACCGAGTCCCCGTGTTTAGTTCCCTGGTCAAGATTTTAGAGAAGCAGCTGGCCCATGATTGTATTCAACACCCACAAAGCAACAGGAAGGAAAAAAAATAAAAGGGAAGGGCTGACAAATGACGCGGGGACCTTTTTACATGCGTTATGCATTCTGAACAGGAGGCGACCCTGGTACATTCGGGGAAGTCATCGAGGGCGGAATGTCATCGCTAAGGAGCTGGCTGGCCTCGGGGCCGTGAATTATGGAGCGCCGACGATTACAAGAGGGATTATTTACAATAAATCGTGTACAACCGCAAATGCTTCATAATTGGAATACGTCCAGGGCGGCGGACCGAGACACGGCAGCTTGGTTGACAAATTCCTCCGGGGACCAGCACCAAAATGCCACTGCGTGGGGCTGAAGGGAAGCACAGCCAGCCCCCCTCCCCCTCCCCCTCCCCTCCCTCCTCCATCCCTCCCCTCCTCCTCCTTACCTCTCCCCCTCCCCTCTCCCTCCCCTTCCCCACCACCTTTTCCCCTTCCCCTCACCTTTCTCTCCTCCCCCTCCCTCCACCTCTCCTTCCCCCCTCCCCGCCCTTTCCCCCCTCGCCTCTCCTCCCTCCTCTCCCTCCCCCTACCCCCTCCACTTTTCCCCCTCGCCTCTCCTCCCTCCCCCTCCCCTTCCACCCCTCCCTTCTTCACCCCTCCTCTCCCCTCCCCCTCTGCCTTTTCCCCTCCCCCTCTTCTCTCCCCTCCCCCTTCCCCCTCCCCCTCCCTTCTTCACTCCTCCCCCTCCCCTCCCCTTCCCCCTACCTCTCCCCCTCCCTCCCCCTCCACCCCTCCCCTCCCTTCTTCACCCCTCCTCCCTCCCCTCCCTTCTTCACCCCTCCTCTCCCCTCCCCCTCTGCCTTTTCCCCTCCCCCTCTTCTCTCCCCTCCCCCTTCCCCCTCCCCCTCCCTTCTTCACCCCTCCTCCTCCCCTCCCCCTCTCCTTGCCCCTCTCCCGCCCTCCCCTCCAACCCTGCCCCTGTCCTCCCTTCTTCACTCCTCCCCCTCCCCTCCCCTTCCCCCTACCTCTCCCCCTCCCTCCCCCTCCACCCCTCCCCTCCCTTCTTCACCCCTCCTCCCTCCCCTCCCTTCTTCACCCCTCCTCCCTCCCCTCCCTTCTTTACCCCTCCTCCCTCCCCTCCCCCTTCCCCCTCCGCCTCCCTCCCCCTCCACCCCTCCCCTCCCTTCTCCACCCCTCCCCTCCCCCTCCTCTCCCCCTCCCCCTCCCCCTCACCCCGTGAGCAGCAGCCACGCTCATGCGAACGAGGCGATTAGCAGCGGTTGACATTTTTCACGTGTAAGCGCAAAAGCCGGCCGAGAGCCGGTGGTTTCCGGCGAGCGCTGCTCTCGGGCCCCGTGCGCGCAGCCGCCTTCCCTGTCCCGTCCCTCCTGGGCGGTGGCGCTCAGGGGACGCGGGTGGTGCGGCCGGGCTGGAGCTGCGGGTGCAGAAGGGCTGCAGTCGGGGGCCGGACACCCCAGGCCCCTGTGGGCGTGTGTAGAGGTCAGGCTGACGACCTTGGGGACAGCGCATGGCAGCGCGCGGCCCGCGTGTGTGCGCAGAGCACGGCACGCTTCCCAGCGGGCACGTGAGGGGGGGGGGGTGAGACGGGCACGTGAGGGGTGGGTGAGACGGCCCCGTGGGGCCCACGGAGGGTGCCCAACGCCACGGGGTCGGGGCCACCTGGGCCACCTGGGCCCTAAGCGGAGCGCCAACAGCAGGGGAGGCTGTGCAAAGCTCGTCCTGAGCTCCAAGTACTTGACCTTCGGGTTCTTGGCCTTTACAACGGAGGTGGCCTGTGCGACGGTTCATGTCGCGTGTCAGCCAGGACAGGAACCCACATCGCGGAACACGCACCGTGTTGCCGGTGAAGCGATCTTCTTAGGTGTGATTGACATGGAAAGGGGCGGGCTTTGAGGGAAGCCCATGGCCCGCCCCAGTGTGGGTGGGCCACGTCCAATCAGTTGAAGGACTGAAGAGCAAACGTGTTTTTAGTTTTTTTTTAACTTTTTTTTTTAAGGTTTCTTTTTTTTTTATCGTGTGTTTGGTTCCGTTTCAGAAAGTGAGGTGTAGAGCTTCTCCCGCCTCGGGTGCGATGGCACCGGCTGCCCTGGAGTCGGGAACGTTGTGGCCGTGCTGGGAGGGTGTTGTTTCAGGGCACAGCCCGGTAAATCGTCACTCCTTCTGCATAGATGTGGTCCCGCACGTGCTGTGCTGTGTGTCTCACGTCCGTGACGGCCGCGTAGCGTGCGGTGGGGTGTTTGCTTTCCTTCTGGAGGCTCCCCCGAAGCCGAGTGGCTTCAGATTCGTCTCCACGTGGGAGACACAGTCTCGTCCTTTCAGGGAGAGTCACCCCTCGGCCCTGAGAATGTAACAGACATGGGGTGTGTGTGTGTGTGTGTTGTTTCTGTGTGTAAGTTGTACCTCTGTGTCCCTTTGTGGGTGTGTTGTATTTGCACATGTCTGTTCCCGTGTCTGTATGTGAGTTGTGTCTGTGTGTCTGGGTGGCTGTTGTCTGCATGTGTCCTTCGCTGTCTTGAGGCCCAAGGACAAAGAAAAGCTGCCGGGAAAAACTCACCCCGGTGGAGCTTCGTCCCATCTGTTGGCAGACACTGGGTTGTCACCACTTCCCGCTGTTGTGAGGGCGCAGGGGTCTGTGTGGACGCCTGTGCTCTATTCTCTGGGGCACGTGTCCAGCCGTGGGACAGGCAGTGACCGCTAGTGCCATGGGGTCACTTCTGGGATGACGAAGTGTGTTGAAACTTGGGGACCTGTTGGTGACAAACCATGGTGAGTGCGCTAAAGCCACTGATTTGGCTACTTTAAAACGGGGAACGGTAAATTTTACGTTACGTGACTTTTACGTCAGTGAAATAAAAGAAAAGCCCTACCCGCTGGGAGCCAGCATGTCCCCTTCAGGGAGCTCAGGCGCTCAGGACGATGGCAAACCCCCCTGGCTTTGGCGCAGCTGGGGGAGGGTGGCCGTGCCCTTAGTGCACAGAATCAGGGACAGAATCAACTTCAGCTCAGCCGCACGCGCGTGGCTTTTAGGGCCAGGCACCGACTTCAGAATCCTTTCCTCGGTCCCCTTGGTCTCAGAGGAGATGCTCATCTCCTCGGAAAATCGTTGCTAATTGTATTTCCTTTTTTGTATAATTCTTCTTTTTTGCACATTGGGCGTGATGCCCTGTGCCATTTGTCTTGGGTTAACGAGACTCCCGCGTAACCCTGCTTGCCCAAGGAATGGGTCACGGAGGAAGGGCCGGCCCCCTGTGAGGACCGTGTCAGCCTTCGGGGCCCCACTCCAGGGAGCAGACACGTGGCCCGTGTTGGCAGCCTGTGTGTGCAGCACCTGTTGACACCTGTGTGTGGTCCCTCATGGGCATTATCTGTAACAGGGGGTTTCAGAAAGACAGGGCACTCGGACATCAGACGGCCTCGCCGCCCGGTATCCCTGCCACCCATGGCTGCCACGGCAGGAGATGAAAGGAGCGTCCTGGGAATTCACAAGGCACACACGGGGGAAAGGTAAGGGTGTCACGGGGAAAACAGAGGATATGACATGCTTTGGACGCGTGGATGGCTCCCGTGGGTGCCGACATCAGTGCGCTGGGAGCGGTTATGTGGCCCTGGGAGACGCCAGCCATCACTGGGCAGGCCATGCAGCTCATGGGGAAAGCATGGAAGGTTTTTGCTTCAAGACGTGGGCGTGAGAGGACGCTCTGTTAAGAAAAGTCACATTTAACCCTTTGCATGTCTTTGACACAGAGCGACGGGAAGATTTTTATCTTCCTGTGCTCAGGAGACGTTCCCATGGGCTTTCTAAAAAAATAAATTAAAGAAATAAAAGAACAGTGTTTGGAAGGGCAAACAACGTCTTGTGGTGTCTGATAAAGTTTCATTTTGAATGAGGAGAAGCTGAGGACCCAACAGGCTGTAGGAAGGGGTCAGGCTATTGCCTCCCCAGGCCCCAGACTCTAAATTTGGGTCGGGGGTAGAGCAGACAGACAGAAGACTCAGTGGTCGTAGTCTGACGGATATTCCGGAAATGACATGGGGCGCTGGCTGCACTGTGCGTGCTGACCAGTGTGCACGGGAAAGTGTCACCCGTAAATGAACGAGAGGAAGTTTGTAAATAACAACAGGAGATTGACAACAAGCGAGGGGATCACAAAGAAAGAATCACAGCCGACCCTTGAACAGTGTGGGGGTCAGGGTGCCGACCCCCATGCTGTCGAAACTCCGTGTGTAGCTTTTGACTCCCCCAAACCTTAAGTCTTTTAGCCTCCTTTAACCTTACCTTTTAGCCTCTTAGGCAGGCTGACTGTATGCCTAAGAAATCCAAACTGAGTCATCCGATAGCTCAGCAGACCGTCCAAAAAAGGGAGGGATGTCTCACTTCATCACAGGACACCATAGACTGGAGGGTGCAAAACAACAGACATTTATTTCTCCCAGTTCTGGAGGCTGGGATCAAGCTGCCAGCTGACTCTGGGTCTGATGAGGGCCCTCAACCTGTCTCATAAATGGCATCTTCTTCCTGTGTCTTCACGTGGAGAAAGGCATGTGGGAGCTTTCTGGGGTCTGTTTTACAAAGGGCACGAATCCTGTTAATTTGTCTTTAGTCCGTTTAATTTGCAGGTCCCCGGCACGGAACCTAGGAGGGTTCACAACTGTTCACATGACCCAATCACCTGTAAAGGCCCCCACCTCCTAATACCATCATCTTGGGGGTTAGGGCTTCAATACGTGGGTTTTGGGGAGACACACATCCAGGAGGGGACACGATGAAGGTGGTGACTGTCACTCCAATGCTAGAATCTTCCCAAAGGCAAAACCATTGATGCATGAGCAGGAAGCAGAAATACTGGGCAGCAGAGTGTGTGCACTCCTGGGTGTCGGTAGCCATGCCTGGTGGGTGTCAGGGCACCGGGAATCCAGGACCAGCCACGTCTGTCCATTGCGAGGCTCCAGGACCTGCTCCCATCTCCTCCTTTCTCTTAGTGAGGAGGTGGGTGAAGCATGCTGATTTATCCCCGCTAGGTGTCTCGGAGAAGGTGGGCAGGGACATTGCAAAGGAAAGCGTCCCCGCCCGCCCCCACTGCTCTCTCCAGCTCGGCCACAGCGTCCCGACCAGCCTCCATTCCCCATGTCTGTGGCCCCCACCCCCAGCCCTCCCCGCCCCACTTTTACGGTGAAGGCGTAAATTCAGCCAGAATCCATTTGCAGAGCTCTGCGCTTGGACAAATGATATTCAGCAAATGGCTGGAGAGCCTACGGGACATGTGTTTCAAATTGAACAACAATGATACAGTTTTGTTGCCACTCATAAATAATGAATTCTTGTCCCGCCCCTCCCCCCTCCCCTCCCCCTCCCCCTCCCCTCCCCCCTTCCCCCCCCACACGGTGGTGTCCACCAGATGCTAAGGAAGCTGCTGGCCGGGCCCCCAGGCCAGGTCAGTGTGGTCAGCGCGCTGGTGCCCTCGTGGGCGGAGGGGTGGCCGGACCCATGAGGGGCGGGGGAGGGGGAGGGGGAGGGGGAGGGGGAGGGGGGAGCATGGGCGCTCGTCCTGCACTAATGGCCACGCAAATGGCACTTTATGGCCCTAATTTACGCAGCGTTGGAAGTGGTAGGCTGGAGGTAAATCATTTCAATATTAAGATTTATGTCTCGTGAGCCAAGCACTAATTTCCATAAGGCACTTACAACACCCGTGCTGTCCTCTGACAATGTGACAAGTGCGTACCAAGGGGGCCCCGGGCTCCTCCCCACGCTGGACATGGCTCTCGCCCTCTCTTTCTTCCTCTCTCCCTTCTTTCCTTCCTTCCTTTTCTTTTCTGTCTTTCCTTCCTCTTCCTTCTCTCCCTCCCTCCATCCATCCCTCTCTCTCTTTTCCTTCCTTCCGTCCTTCCTTTTTCTTTCTTTCTTTCCTTTTTTTCTCTCTCTCCCTCCCTCTCTCTCTTTTCTTTCCTTCCTTCCTTCCTCCCTCCCTCCCTCCTTCCCTCCTCCTCTCTCTCTTTCTCTGTTTCTAAGGAGGGCGCAGCTCACCGTGGCCCATGCAGGGATTGAACCGGAAACCTTGGTGTTATCAGCTCTAACCAACTAAGCCAACCGGCCGCCCCCACCTCAGTTTCTTTTTGCCTGAGCCTCGTGTTATGAGAAATTCTCTGAAAGCCATTCCAGGAGCCGGGCTGCTTGCGGGGCATGCATGTAGGACGCAGCCGGTGAAGGCTGTGCAGTGGGACACTTTCCTTCTCGTCACCCTCTTTCGACCCCTCTGGCATTTCCAAAAGTCTTTACTTCCCCTTCTCGCTGCAGACAAACGCAGTGTATTTTAAGGGGAAAGAAAAAAAAAAATCCCAAACTGAGGATTTGTCTCCACATGCCCCGTGACAGGAGAGTGGGTTGCCAACGCCAGGCTGCAAGTGGTAACCTTTATCTCCAGACAAAGTGACAACCAGAAGCCCAGGCCGAGACGGTGACAAAACCACACGCACAGGCTGTTAAAAGCCTCAGCAGACACCCTGAGACGAGACTTTTCGGGGAGGAGGACACGTGCTTTGAACAGATAACTTCCTTACGTGCGGCACAAGGACAGCCCTTACTTCACGGCTGTCCGTAAAAAAAACACACCAAAACCCTATGGAATCGTGGCAAATCCACTTTTCATACGTCCCGTGGCCACCGCCAGAGAGCTTGTTCTAAAACAGGCAATCGTGTTCACACCACCACGTTCCCCGACGCGTGTGCCTGGCGTACGTCTCTTCTCTCTGGCTCTCGTGGACATGTCGTGTGCCTTTCCAGCGTTGTGTTGGGGGCAGTAGCTATTGATGACATTTTCCCCTCCACTCGGAACATTTATTTTCTTGGCTGATGGAAAGAAAAAAATCAAAGAAAGGCCGTGAGTGTTAACTGGTGTGAGGTACACGCGATAGGACGGCGTTAGGCAGCCGTGTCACAACCAGTCGGCTGTCACACGTGGTGGAACAGAATGCCCCGTGTGCATGCGTGTTGTCGGCGTGATTCTTTGTCCAGTAAAGTAAGTTACATGTTAAGCAGAAAATCATCTGTGGTGAGCGACTCGGTCTGTGCGGGCCGCTGTCACGACATGCCCCAGACTGGGGGGCTTTGCAAACAACAGACATTTGTGTCTGACCGCCCTACAGGCTGCAAGTCTGTGACGAGGGCACCTGTAGACACGATGTCACCTGAGCCCACCTCCTGCTCCACGACGGTGGCTTCTCGCTGTGTCCTTGTTCCCGAGGGGACACGTGTCTTCCCTTTTCTTTTTCTACCAGGGCCAAGCCCGGGCCACACTGGCCAAACTGGGGCACGAGAAGCGTCCCCGGGATCCATCACATGGGGGCCCGTTTAAGGCAAACTGCGCTTTAATTCGGGGCACAGCCCTCACCATCATGGGACATGTCCTTTCTGCACCTTAATACAGAGGACACTGTGCCCTAAATATCAACGTACCTTCCTTATGCCGGCCGGGGCGGGACAGGGGGAGACAAAAAAGCGCGATGCCCAGACTTTGGAAAGGAACGTGCACTGAGGGAAGTAGAGTGGTTCTCTCTGTCCGAGGAGGAGGAGAGGGAGGAGGACGGAGACGAAAGCATGGGTAGGGGCCTTACAAGTGACTCACCCTGGAAGAGCGCGTGCGACGGGCCAGGAGAGGGTCCCCCGGGACCTCAGAGCCATTTATTACATCCAGGGAGCACGTCAGGCCTGCAGGAGTAAACGGCCACTTGTTCCGCTGTTTACACGTTACGGGGTCCCAGGGGCCCACTTCCTGGGGGTTATAAAAGCATTAAGCACCATGCTTAAAGTCAGAGGATTGCGGTGTGTCTGAGCCGACGTGGGGTAATTTATTTCTCGTGGAATATGCACGGGCACCGGGGGGCTCCTGCACGCAGGGCACCCTGGGCAGGGCTGGGCGACTGTCCTGCGCGTGCAGGAAAGTACATGCAAAGCCCTCACCGCAGCTCGCTCACCCTCTGCTTCTGTGATGGGGACGGTGGCTTAGGTGGCCCCTGGGGCCCAGCCCGCTCTTGTGGGTTGTAATCTGTGTCCTTGGATTGGAATGCATGCTCTGAAATCCCCGTGCGCATAGCTCCACTGTTCTTGTGTCCCTCAAGTAGGCAAGCTTCTGGAATGAGAAAAGTATAATAGTATCATAGTTATATAATGCAATAGATATATATATACTAATATATAAACATATAGTATAATATGTAATATATAATATATACAGTGTATACCATATACTATATAATTACATGGATCATATTTTATATATAATAGTATACATGTTAATATATAATATAACATATAATATATAAACTATAAAATGTAATATATAATACAATATACAGTATATATAATATATATAATATAATATATAATATATAATATATACAGTGTATACTATATACTATATAATTACATAGATCATATTTTATATATAATAGTATACATGTTAATATATAATATATAATATATAAACTATAAAATGTAATATATAATACAATATACAGTATATATAATATAAATAATATAATATATAATACAATAATATATAATATAATAATATATAATACATATAATATAAAATATACTATGTAATATCTAGTATATATAATATATGTAATATAATAATATATAATAATATATAATATATGATAATATATAATATATAATACTTATAAAATATGTAATATATTGTAGCTATAACAGAATAGTTATATTTTAGTAAATATATTAAAAACACAACGCAAACACCTCCCCAGCAAGCCAAACACACAAAAAGTCGATGTGTGGTGCCTGGAAAAAGGATTGCAGTTACTCACCCATTTCCTGTCTTCCTTTTCCTGAGGGTCGGAGCAGGTGCCAAGGACACGTGTCATTCACAGACGGTCACTCCAGCCAAGGGCCGCCGTCTGTTCTCCCAGCGAGGCCTGTTAACGGACAGCGGTGACATCGACACACGTATGTGTACGTTGCCAGCTGCCGCCCCGCTGCCCGTGTTCAATGCTGGGAGCGCTCAGAGGCTGGAAAGGCCAACATTCGCAGGGGAGACGAGCAGGGTGGACACGCGGGAAGGCCCCAAGGTCGTCAGCTGGCACAGTTCTCTCTTCCTGGCACAGGGTCCGTCTGAACCGACTCGTGCCTTCACCTGATTAGACGAGGCCCACCCACGTCCTGGTTTCCCTCCAAGTCTGCCGATTTTAATGTTGGTCTCATCCAAACATAAACCCTCTCGGATGCCTCAGGGTTCCCGGGGTATCCGTTGATTGAAACGCTCACGCCCCCCACACGCGTCCCTGCCTCTGTCCCTCTTGGGAATGATGAGCAGCCTCTGAGCCCCAGCTCAGCTACCCCGTGTTGTATGCGCGGTTGCCTCATGTCTGAGGGGGGCAGGGAACTTTGAATCAGGGTTCCCGTCTTGGTTCTTTAACGTTTTTAAAGATTTTTCTATTAAACTGTAGCTAACAGACAACATCGTATGGGTTTCAGGGGTCCACCATAGTTAGTACACATTTGCAAACCTAAAGAAGGGATCACCGTGAGAAGTCAAGCCACCATCTGTCACCGTGCTATGCGGTCACAATAGTGTGGACTGCATTCCCCAGGCCGTACGTTACATGCCCGTGCCTTGTTGGTTTTGTACCTGGAGGTTTGGGCCGCTTATTCCCCCTCACCCGTCTGTGTCCTGCTTTATGCTGCTATGTCTCTGTCGCAGTTCTCACGGAGTCCCTTGAGCTTCCTTATAACCAGGGTTTTGAACTCTGGTCGGTGGCTTGCCCCCATTTCGTTTAGTTCCTTTTCTGGATTTTTCTCCTGTTCTTTCAGTGGAGACACATTTCCTTTGTTTCCTCATCTGGCTGCCTCTCTGTGTGGTTCTGTGTATGAGGTAGGTCTGCTATGTTTCCCCATCTTGGCTGGGCGGCCGTATGTAGGTGCCCTGCGGGGCCCTGGCACAGTCTCCCGGGTCACCTGCTCTGGCTGCCCCAGGAGTGACCCTTGTGTTGTGTGTCCCCGCCTGTTATAGTTGAGCTTTGATTGCTGTTGGCACATAAATGGGTGGGAGTGACCCTCAGGCTGACCGGCGATGGGGTTCGGCCACGTCCACAGCTGAAGAGCTGCTGTGTGGAGAATTTACCCCACTGAGTGGGCTCCCCCACAGTGGGCCCTGGTGCCTGTTGAGACCGCCCTTGGGGAGGGCCACCGGTGGGGCTCATTGGGCCGAGCTGTGCTGTGGTCTGAAGCCAGCCTCCAAGTATGTTGGTTCTGGGGCCTCGTGGGGGGGCTCTGGTGCAGGCCCAGGTCACCCACTGCCTGTCACCAGCTGGGGGCTACCCGGCAGGAGCTACAACGTGATCTGTGGTTGTTTGCTGCCTGTGCTGTACCTGGGGGCAGGTGGCAGAGGCCATGCTGTAAACCGAGGACACCTGCCACAAATACTGGGCCTGGGGCAGCTGTGCAAAAGATGGCGCCCGGCGGCCGCTGCCTGGGAGGCGGAAAGACTGTCCCGCAGCCTTCGCCCCGAAGCAACACACCTCAGCCTGCCCCCCGTGGGTCTCCGACACCCCCCGAGTGACCGTCCCTCCCCTGGAGCCCAAGGTGAGTGCCTGTGAGCGAGAGGGTCTGTGACAGCCGTTTAAGAGGACGCCGGGGTTTCCTGCCACTTTCCGGCGGGAACCCCCACTGGTTTTCACTCAGATGCTGTGGGGGCTCGTCTTTCTGGCACCAGTACTCCTGGTGGGGGGCCTGGCGGGGGCCGGGAACCCTCGCTCCTCTGGGGGGAAGCTCCGCGGCCGAGATGTCCCCGCTGATTCTCACCCACCACACAGGTGTGGGGCCCGGTTCGCGGCTCTGGCCTCCTACCAGCCTCGGCCTGGCTCCTTCTTTGCAGCCTTAGGTATAAAGCTCTGTGTACGAGACTTCAGATGGGTCTCCTGGTTGATTGCTCTAGAATTTAGTTGTAATTTTTTTTTTTTTTGCAATACAGCCATATGAATTTTTTTTTTTTTAAAGATTTTATTGGGGAAGGGGAACAGGACTTTATGGGGGAACAGTGTGCACTTCCAGGCCTTTTTTTCCAAGTCAAGTTGTTGTCCTTTCAGTCTTAGTTGTGGAGGGCGCAGCTCAGCTCCAGGTCCGGTTGCCGTTGCAGTTGCAGGGGGCGCAGCCCACCATCCCTTGTGGGACTCAAACCGGCAACCTTGTGGTGACCTACTGAGCGATCCGGCCACCCCAATTTAGTTGTAAATTTAACGTGTTCACCAAGGAAGCAGGCCCAGTGTTTCTCTACGCCGCCGTCTTGGGTCTCCCCTCGAAGTGACCCTTCTTGGTTCTTTAATGACTTACAATGACCTTGATTTGCGTCTCTTTCCTCAGGGCCTTTGGGGTTCCTACCCCCTCCCTGGAGGGACTGAGGACTCTTATCCTGGGACAGATGCGGTGCTGTTCTGTTCTTCTAACGCGATCCTTAATTTGGGGGCTTTTATTTCTCTGTCCATAGACCAAAAAAAAAAGTGTTTGAGGACGATGCCCCCAGTTCTGCTTTTGAAACGAATGCCTCGTGGGCACGACCTCCCCGCACACCTGTGTACCAGCTGGGCCGTGCCTGTGGGCTGACTGTGTGTGGGGCTTTGCTGGAGCCCAGGGAGTGCTCGCGGAGCTGCTCCCAGAGGCAGGCGGCCGCCTGGCCCAGCATTTCATGCCGCTGCTCCAGGCTCTGTCGTCACCCGTCGGGTTGTGTGTCCGTCTTCGTGCCACTTGAGGGAAGGAGCAGAGTTGGTGGTTCCCTGTGTTGTATTTCTGGTGCTTGTATGTGTTGTGGACGAATGAAGTTACCGCTTGGCGGGACTGCACGCCGGTTCCCGAGCCAAATCTGTCCCCCGTGGACGTGTCACTGCTCTGCTCTGCGTCCCAGGACTCATGCGCGTGTTCCATTTGGGGAACGGCTGACTTTCCCCACACGGTTTATGTGACTGGGTCACACTTTATTCCTGAGGAGGAGCTGAAAATGCTTTGGGTGCAGGGCTTGCACGTCCCTGGAAATGCTTCGTGGGCTTAAAAATGAAGGACAGCGCAGAGTATGGTGGTGGGGGGAATAGATGGGCTTCACCAAGAGCAAAATGTTTGAAAAATAGTTGAGTACACTTCTTTTTTTTTTGGTTTGTTTTTTTTTTGCCAAAGCACAACTATCACCCGGCATCACTGCCTTTCTCTCTGCGACCTCTGTGTGTTTCTGACCGTGGAAATCACAGGAATGTGTTTTCTCACGTCTACTTATAACCGGTGTCAGGTCCCTTGTCCTGGGTAAACATGAACTGGAAATAGCCATGCTGAGGGGTTTGCTCAGTTTAAAATGTGCCGTTCGTTTTGGGGCCGAATCCATGCACATCATTAAACTTGTCCACTTTGTAAATATTTGGGATTCTCAACTGAGTTCTCTCAAAAATTAACTCTTTGTGTCATTTTAACTTTGTAGTTGTTTCTCTGAGTCCCAGCCATGCATAACTTTCCCACGTTTTTTTAAAATTAAAGTTTATTGGGGTGACAATTGTTAGTGAAATTACATAGATTTGAGGTGTACAATTCTGTATTACATCGTCTATAAATCCCATTGTGTGTTCACCACCCAGAGTCAGATCTCCTTCCATCACCATATATTTGATCCCCCTTACCCTCATCACCCACCCCCCACCCCCTTACCCTCTGGTAACCACTAAACTATTGTCTGTGTCTATGAGTTTTTGTTTCTCATTTGTTTGTCTTGTTCTTTTGTTGTTTTTGGTTTATATACCACATATCAGTGAAATCATAGGGTTCTCTGCTTTTTCTGTCTGACTTATTTCACTTAGCATTATACTCTCAAGATCCATCCATGTTGTCACAAATGCTCCTATATCATCTTTCCTTAACGCCGAATAGAATTCCATGGTGTATATATACCACAACTTCTTTATCCAGTCATCTATCGAAGGACATTTTGGTTGTTTCCATGTCTTGGCCACCGAAAACAAAGCTGCAATGAACATTGGAGCACACGTGTCTTTATGGATAAATGTTTTCAGACTTTTTGAACTTTCCCCCTTTTGAACAACTGCCTATGGCACCAGTGACCGTCACAGGAAATACCCTGACCGGGCCACACTGTATCAGCTATCTACGCTGTGTAACAAATAGCCCCAAACATAGTGGCTGAACATGACAGCACTTCCTTTCTCACCGCTGCTGTGGGTCAGGATTGGGTGCAGCCTGCCTGGGACGCCTGGGGCAGCGTCTGTCACAGGCTGCCCTTGAGGTGTCGGCCGGGGCTGAGGTCATCTCAGAGCCCTGCTGGTGAAGGGACTGCCACTGTCTTTTTGTAAGCTGCTCTTGGAAGGGACCTGCCTGCCTTATTCTATTCCTTAGAAGTGAGGCGCCAGGTTCAGGGCTCCCTGAAGGGCAGGGGACCACACAAGGTCATTCACACAGGAGGTGAAGGGGCTCTTGTAACCGTGCCGTTGCATGACAAGCAGCCTGGTCACCCGCTGAGGAACGAGAGACGCTGTGGGGTGGACACCTGCCACCTTGCAGCAGCCTGCAGCCCGGCGGCCCCCACGCACATGAACCAGGCCACGCAAGACCAGCATAGCCACCCACCCGGCTCTGCTGACCTCAGACACATGCAAAGTCCCCTCCGCGGGACCAGAACTTCCCTGCTGACCCGACCACTCGTGAGCCATCATGAATGGTTGTAAAGACGCTGGATTCCGGCGCAGCTTGCTTGGTAGGAAGCTTAGAACCTCTTACATTGATTTATGAATTTATTTGTTTTTTAAGTTGGTGATGATGGATAGTTACCATCGTTTCTATAGTTTACTGGTGCCAACCCTAGAGGAAAGTTAAAATCTTCCGTGCAAAGGACGCAGGTGCTTGTGACAGCCACACAGCTGATACAATTTCGTGTTTTGCGTTGTTTTTCCATTTGCATGTTTCCATTGTCGATCGTATGTGCTCAGCACATGGGCACACACGGCCGAGCGACTTTCGTTTTCCCCTAAGGTCACAGAACGCGAAGGAAGACAGTTGGTGTTTCGTCAAACAGAACACAGCCCGTCACAGGCCGTGTCCAATTTCTCCCGCTTTCGTTCCCCGCTCTCACCCCCATAATTCAGCAGCCCCACGCCCCGTGACAGGGAGGAGAGAGGCTGCTGGCCTGCAGACCCCAGGTCCCTGAAGATGAAATCCCGCCTTCTCTCTCAGCCCGCTGACCCAAAGACAAGGGCATTGAGCCCCTCATGGGATGGTTCTGGTGGGCACGGGGGACGGACCACGGCACATGGCGAGCGGATGGCCAGGCTTGTGAGGCCCTGGTGACATATCCGGGTGCTGACTGTTCAGGAGAGGAGCCAATACCACTCAGCAGCCCATTCTTACACCGCACTGCCAGCCTCTGAGAGCAGGGACCCTGGTGCCGTGCCACCGCGTGGCCGCCGTGGGCTGTGGTGAGCAAACGTGCCAGGGACCCAGCCCTCTCTGCACCCTCGGCACAGTGCCCCCAATGTTTGCGTGCCCCCCAATCACATGTTGAAATCCTAACCCCCAGTGCAAGGGTGTTGGTAGGATGGCCTTTTGTGGGTGGTTAGGTCACGGGGGTGGAGCCCCCGAAAAGGGACCAGGGACCTGAGAACTGACAGGAGAGCGCTCGCTTGCTGTCTCCCCCCCGCCCCTGTCATGTGAGGACACGAGGAGAAGACGGCCATCCGTCCGTAACCCAGGAAGAGTCCCTCACCCCGAAGCCGCCCAGGCTGCTCTCCTGACGTCAGACAGCCCCCCAGGGCCGTGGGAAGTGAAGCCCACCGTGGTGGAAACCCCCAGTCTATGGCATCTGGGTGTCGCCGCTGCGCAGAGTCCCCTGGACGCCCCGTGTTTCTAGCAGACGGCATATTTGGTCATGAAGGCATGGGAGGCCGGGCCCCAGACACACGAGGCAAGCAAACCAGTCCGTGCCCTCTCTGTTTTTCACTGTCGCGCAAGCAAGGCCCTCGCTGAGTCAGGCAGACGGCCGTGAGGGTTTAAACAGCATGACCGTCTCTCGCGTGGGAGCCCATCTGTGTCACCTGCGGACACGCCGTGGTGTGGACAGACCTCTGCTTCGTCTTCAAGCAGGTGAGGGGCAGTGCTGGGACAGCCGTGGGCACGGGCGTCGGACTGGGGAGCAGAGACGCAGTGCCACTCGGGGGACAAGCTGGTGCGGGGACATGAGGAAGAGACGTAGAGTGCCACCCTTGTGGAATCTGAATCTGAAAATAGGGCTGATGAAGCAGAGGTGTCGCCGACCACGGTTCCGTTTGAACCCTTCTGTTCTGAGTCAGTGGCTTTTTCTGACCCCATGGACGACGCCACTCCGTGTTTTCACTTGGGCGGACGTGGAATTATCGATGTTTTTCACCCCGTGGAGCTGCAAAGAGGTGCTCAGACTGCCACGGCTGGAGGACGGGACGGCTTTTCCTGCAGGGACATTGTTTCCGTCCCAGGGAAAGCCACTGGTGTGAGGAACCACCGTTATCTCATGCGTAGCAGCTTCCCAGCCGAACCCTGACGTCGGCCCTGAGCTCGGCCTGTTCACCGACCGAGTGCCCAGCAGCTGGTTCTTGGAAGACCCGTGCTGCCTTGTGAGCTTCCAGTCGTCTCCTGAACGGAAATCCCAAGTCGCAAAGAAACGCTTGACCATCATGTTAGAATCCGAAGGGAGGGGGAAAACAAACAAACAAACAAACAAAACTCCAAAAAATGAAAAACAAGAAAGAAAACGCAATGCAGATGAAGTTGGCCCGCAATCCATTGTGAATTGGCCCGCAGCAAATTCCAAAAACATATTTAGTTTACTTAAATAAACCAGGGGAGGCAATACGTACTTCACCTCGAGGGAGTGGCCCGGCTGTTTGTGTGTTTTACCGCCTATGGCCCTGGGTGAAAACCGTTGAAAAACGTTTGGACACCTCTGGTTTAAAGTAATAGTCTTTCCCCCTTTTTTTTCTCTTTTTTCTTTTTCTCTTTTCTTTCCCCCTTCGCCGACCTCTTAACCAGTTCACAGCACAAATGAGAAGAAAAGCCTGGGTGGGTGCTGACCACGCTTGTAATTACAAGGCAAGCGGCCGCTCCATGTTATTGTAATTCGACGTAAGGGCAGAGGTTATTTGTCACAAGGTCAAAACAAGCGAAATCACAGCGCAGTCGCCTGCCCACCCACCGGGGGGCCAGGGATCCCAGCAGCCCTCCCCCCTGAGTGGAAAGCTCGGCCGCTGAGAACGTGACCTCCGCCTGGTCACGAGGCTGGCATGACGGGGACATTTGACAACCAGGCAATGCTGCTCCTTACGTCCTGGGGTCATATCCTCGCTTGTGTGTCTGGGAAGGAAAAGTCGGTTCTTGTTGCTTTTTGTTGCTGTTGGTGGTCTGGGCTGATATAAATTTTAAAGGGGAACCAGAGAGGTTTGCGGACAGCTTGTGGCCCAGCTCACAGCACTCATGGGACTCTGTCTACACAAAGCGTGTGTTTTGGGGGAAATCAGCGGGGTCCCGCCGTGACACTGCAGTGCTGTTTTCCAGCACAGCAGCCCCTGGAAGGGCTGGTGTGCTTTACCGACCCGCTGGGGAGCCCTGCCAGGGCCTCCCCGTTTTGGTTTTTGGGGTTCCTACATAATCCCAGGTCGCTTTTCACACCTGGCCCTGTGCTTCTAAGTGGAGCCGGGCGTGACCAGAACAGCCTGGGAGGAAGTTGTGGATTCCAGGTGGACCATGAACACGGCAGGTTGGAAAGGACCCAAGCTGAGGTCACAGTTGTGTGTGTGTGTGTGTGTGTGTGTGTGTTTCGGGTGCTCTAGTGTGGGAGACGGCCTTGTTTCTCCTCCTTGTTATAAATGGGACCGTCTCATTTCTAAGCCAGGATGGACACAGAGTTTTCTTCACAGGGTAAAAAAAAATGACCCGATACTGTGACCCACTGAATTCTGTGGACGCGGTCTTTTGTCCTGTCTTCCCTCCAGGTCCCAGCCCCTCCCCCAATCAAATAGTAATTACCACCCCCCCACCCTGTGGGGGCCATGGGGCATGGAAACCGCCTTCAAGCTGCGTCCACCTCCCCTGACATAGGCGTCGATCTCCATAATACTGAGCTCCTCGTAGTCAGAGCATATTTTCCTCCTAACCTCTTAGGTCCAGGGACTGGGGCCTGCAAATTAAATTGATACGCGCGCGACTAACAGAAGAGGTTTACAATGTATGTGGGGGGGGGCTCACAGAAAAGGGAGTGAAGACCCAAAGAGGTGGTTAGTCTGGGGGCTCACATGCCATTTTAACAACTGGGGATGAATTTGTGGTAAAATAAGTAGGCAGAGGAACAGGGCTGGGCTTCTAGAAGTGGTGAATTGTGGGAAAGTAACTATGTAAAGGAAAGTATTGGAATACAAGGGTGATTTAGTGAGGTGTGCTCTGCAGACTCAAGTCGGTGCCCTTTCCACTGATAAGAGTCACGAGGGGGACTCCTTGACATGGGAATTTTATGCTCTGCGTTTAGGCAGATGGGGAAGGGCACCCCGCTGCCTTCTGCTCTACAAATCCTTATGCCAAAGTGACATATTCTGGGGTGACACCTCTGTCCCTCTTCACTTGTGCTGGGAGGGGTGCTGGAGTGACTGCCAGCGCTCGCATGTGTAAGACAGTGAGAGGCTGTGATTCTGGGGACAGGCAGAGCCGCCTGTTCAGGGTCAGCCCTCGTCTGGTGACACAGGGGTCCTTCGGGGAGGGGCCCCGTGGGGGTCACCGAGCCTTTGAGTCCCCACGTTTCCCACGACCAGCACATTTCAATGGCTTCCCTCTGAGGGTCGTGAGGTCTGCTGGCAGGAAAAGCAGGACCACAGAGAGAGCCACAAGTGCCCGTATTCTGGGCCCGGCCAGAGGTCAGGGGTGCTGACACACAGAGCAAGGGGTCACGCCGGCCCCCGGACCTGTGGCTCGGCGGGATGCGGAGAAATTCCCGGTGGACACGGCCTCTTCCGGGCCAGGCAGCCCTGCAGGTGGGAGGAAGGATGGTCCTTTCTGAGAGCTGCCGGCCTCGTAGCCACTGGTTGTCTGAGGTGTCAGGGTGGGATTGAGAGAGACCCAGGGCAGGGGCGCTGGGCACCCCGAGATGGCGTCCAGATGAGGACATGTGCGTGTGCAAGGAAAAGGAAGGAACAGAACTAAGCACAGACGTGCCCGAGGCCCTGCTAATGCCAGGCTCGGAGGATGGGTCCAGCCAACTCTCCGTGTCCAGTCTCCGTGTGTCACCCTTTTGCTCCCCTGAGCTCCTCTGCACCGACTCAATTTCCAGAAGGCAGCGGCAAGGCCCTGCTCCACTCGGGGCCCCTCGTGCAAGCAGGGCAGGGAAGGAGCTGCCTTTGCACACACCAGCTCCTCTCGGGGTGAGGTACACGCCCCCTGGGTGTGTGTGTGTTTGCAGGCAGAACGTTGTCCAGGCTTTTCAACCGTTTCGAATGGAGTTTAAATTCACATGTCATGAAGTCAGTCCTTTTAAAGTGTAAGATTCAGAGGCACGAAGCCTCCTCACGATCGTTCACAACGGTCCCCTCTGTCTCGTACTACATCATTCCGTCACCCCAAAAGGAGGCCCCGTCCCCATGAGCTGTCACTCCCGTCCCCGTTCCCCAGCCCCTGGCAGCGCTCACCCCCGTCCTGACTCCGTGAATGTGCCTGTTCTGGGTTTCCCGTGCAGCCGCAATCGCGGGATATGAAGCCGTTTGGGGCTGGCGTCCTCACGGAGCATCGCGTCCTCACGGTCCACGCACGTGGTCGGGGAGGCGCTCCCTTTCACGGCCGTGTAACCTTCCATTTAGTGCATACACCGTACTTCCCATGTGAACTGACCCATTGCTGCACATTTGGGTTGATTTCATCTTTTCTCAGCAGTGGCTCGACACCGCAGACATCTCCGGCCGGCTCTCCCAGGCCACACTGGGGTGAGACATACGGGGGCACCTTGGAAATGCCCATGTAGGGGGTGCTCAGACCCGGCTGGATGGAGGGGGCCGTGTGGCCAGTAAGAACCAGCACCAAGAAGACGTCTCACATGCATTCTGTTCATTTCTCCTGAGGCCCCTGCCAGTCCCCAAAACTCATGCTTGTCACACCGGATTCAGGCAGAGCCCCTAACGTGTGTCGGGCACAGGGCAACCTGTTGGGTGCTGTGCCTGGGCCAGGCGATGAAAGTCACTGCGGACAAGCTGTGTCGAGGCCCCACACAGGACCCCACCCCTTGACAGTCTGAGAAGAACCAACATAAACAAGTGTGTCACCTTTGCAAACGAAGGGGCTTCACAGCCTGGGGTCAATCTGACTCCATTGCTCCCCCGGGGCCATCTCTCCTGACCCCCTAATTAATAAGATGAACGGATGCGGCCTGTGTGTCTGACGTGTGGTGTGGCTTCCAGACCCCTCTTGCATAGTAATAACCGCCTCTCTAGGAAAGGAGGGAGAGACACTTGTCTGTGTGTGTGTGCGGGGGCGGGGATGGGGGAGGGGGCCCCCCCGGCCTGGGGTCTTTACCAGGCAAATAACAAAGAAGATGGAAACGTAACAAATTACAGCTGAAACAAATCACCATCGCCCCTGTTTTCAAATTATGATATTTCTGGGGAATTTCAGCCCGTTACATGAAAAGGAAGACAGCGAGCCCATGGGGGCTCGATAGTCAGGTTATGCTAATAACAGGGGCCCATGTAAAATGCATGAGGTGTATCTTACGGAGGGAGCCGATTGCGCGTAATTACTCCACGGACCTCGTGCCACACGGACGCATGAAAGACCCCTTTCCATCGCAGCCTAATTCCTTGTGGACGGCGGAGCACAAAATTACTTTCATGTGCTGCCTTCCACATGTGGGGAGACCGAGAGTCGAGCCCTCCCTTTGCGAACAGCTGGCCCGCTCGGTGGGACACGAGGCGGGGGTTGTGTGGGGCTGATTGCAAAGTGCATTTTCTGATAATTAGCTCCATTAAAGGCAGACCCTCACTGGCCCACGGTGAAAGAGAAAAAACGTCAGGGGGATGAAACGCACAGGTGCTGGGGAGCCGGAGTCAGGGCTGGGACGGACAGACACGCAGCCGCCGGCCCCCAGGGCACAGAGACGCTCCGGTCTGGGAGGGTCTCCACGCCGCCCGCAGGTACCCTCTCCCGCCAAGCCCTGCTCCTGCCTGAAGCCTCCTTGCTTGCTCCTGAGTCCGGGCCCTGACCCCGTCTTCCCGGACCTCCCAATGGACCCCACGTGCGACTCCATGGCACCAGGCAGAACCCAAAGGCCACAGCGCGTCCCACGGGGTCTCGGGGGGCCACCTCCAACACATGTGGTCCTGGGTCCGTGTCCCTAGCTCAGCGACGTTGGGGTTCATGTCCCTGCCTCTTGGCTGAGGGTCTGTCCCTGGTGGGCGCCGTAGAGGCACAGGCAACAGGGGGGGTGACAGAAAAGGGGACGCAGGGGGACTTGTCCCAAAATGGACTTGAGGAAGCCCCAGAGCCCGAGGGACCCAGGCAGTGACCGCGACCGAGGACCTCTGGGCACCAAAGCTGAGCTCGGCCATCGGACAACGCTTTCTGGCGCTGCTCTGCCTGCCACCTTCCCTGTCCCCTGCTGCTGGGCTCCGGGAAGCGCCGGGTGGGGGCGGGGGCTGCACGTCCGTTTACACATTCCACGTGCTCCATCACTACGAGGCGCTGCATTGATTGCTGATAATGTAATCCTTGTAACAGACTAGAGAAGCCCATTATCCAGGAGTTAGCCTCCGATCGATATATTTTGCAAAATAAAGAGTCTATTGCATGCACACTAATAAAGGAAAGGAAAGCAGACCCTGTGGGTTTAATTTAGTGCTTTTGTCCCCCGTCCCTGTCCCCAGCACACACGCACCCAAGTAGCAAAGAAGGATCATAAAGCCATTTCCTTGTTAATTGTCACCGAGGCTTGTCCCCGAGCCCAGAGCCCCTCCAGGTAAATCGATGGTGGGGAAGGTGGTTCAAAAGCCGGGACACGGACGTGGAAGGCACAGAAACGCAGGACGGGATGAGCCTGGGACGCCCGTAGGAAGTTCCTGGGGACTGTTGACCTTGGCCTATGTGTCAGGGGCCGTGTGTGTGAGAACCAGACGCTGTGGGCACAGCCCCAGTCGGCGTCAACGAGAAATCACACGGAGACATCCCGCCCCAGCCGGGTGTCGGGGAGGAGCTAAAGGGGTGAGAAGACGGGGGGTGCGGAAGGTGCCTCGTGTGGACGTCCACGGCACCACCCTTTTGACACTTCAACGCTGTGTCCACCTGCCTGGCCCCGGGGACCTGGATGAACCATGATTCTAGGCGGGTCTGTGCGGCTGTTGTTGCACGAGAGGAGCATTTGAACTGGTGCCCGGAGGAAAGCAGATTGCCCTCCCCGGGGTGGTGGGCCGCGTCTAATCAGGCGACGGATGAAGTACAACAGGAGGCAGGAGACATTCTCTGTCTGTCATTCAACAGCCACGTGTGGGTGGTGGCCCCCCCAAGGGGCAGCTAAGACCTGGCAGCACTACGTCCCCTCCTAGGTGGATGCGTGGTTAAAATTAAAAAAAAAAAATAACGTTAAAAATGAAAATGAAAAGCACTGTTAAAATTAAAGTGCGCGCCGTAAGTCATCGCCCTTCCTTCCCCAGCTAAATGTCCACTTCCGCGTCCCCTCAAGGGACAAACAAGTCAATATTAAAGTTCGCATTACGCTTACTCTCCGGGATGAAAAGAAACACAAGCACACACCACGGAGTCTCAGAGGCCACGCGTCCTGGGTGCTTGTTGGGAGACGATGGGGGATTTGTCCTCCGCTCTCGTTATTGTTCTGGAATCCGAGTACGGATGGTTTCATAACGGTCACTCGTTTCCTTTACACTCTGAAAAGGCTGTGAAGATACGAAATGAGGACATCAAAAAATGACCTTGTGTATTTTGTCATCTGGGCACCCGTGTTCGGAGGGGACGCGGAGCTGGTGACGGATTCCTTTTAGGAATAAGACGTGCCTCCTTTTGCCACAACGCTCTGCGGGATCTCTTCCGGATGTCCTTTGTCATCTGGAGAGAATCAGTTTGCAGCTTTTTATTTTCGTGTCACTGTTGGAAAGACGTGGAGCTGCGGTTACAGGGACGCTGGGTTACAGGGACCCGGTGCTTTGGCACTTTATTGGGTTGCGTTTTACTTTTTCAGCCTGATGGCGGGGCTGTGGAAGGTGCCCGGGGTGGGTCTCTCGTGCGGCTGTGTGGCCCGGTCTGTCCTTCCCCCGTGTGACGGCTGAGCATGGAAATGCTCACGCTCTCCCACCCCCGACGCCCTGGGGACCCGTCGTCAGCTTGTGAGGACCACTGGGCCCAGAGCTAAGTGACAGCTCAAGCTCAGGCTGGTCCCAGGCACGTTGGGAGGTGACGTCGCTGAGCTTTTGTGGGGTTTGCCAGGGAGCGGGCACGGGGCCTCCGTCTGCTTTCCCTGTCCTTGTGGTCTGGTGACACAATGGTCCCACCCTACTCCCTGGTGGTGACAATGTAATGGCTGGAGGACTTGGCCTGCCTTTCCCGGCTTTTAACAGGAAGGAAGGGGCCGCAAGCCACTGAATGGCGGTGGCTTCTAGAGGCTGGAAAAGGCCAGGAAGCAGGTGGTCCCCTGGGCCCCCCACCCCGCTCACAGCTGGGTGTCAGCCCAGGGAGACCCGTGTGGCACTTCTGATCTCCAGAACCGTAGAATCATACGTCTGTGCTGGTTTTCGAAGCCGCGACGTTTGTGCACCTTTGTCACGGCACACGCAGGCCACTCAGAGCCGAGAATCCTAGGCTTGGTTATGTGACTCGCTCTCAGAAGAGCCCCGAGGGTCACATCTGTCACACGGCGCCGTGCGGCGAACTGGGTCCCCCAAATGCATATGCTGAAGCCCGAACCCCCATGGGACGGCGTGAGGAGGTGGGGGTTTGGGGACGGGGTCAGGGTGAGATGAGGTCACGAGGGAGGGGCCCCCGTGGTGGGGTTAGCGTCCCTCTTACAAGAGGAAAATGGGACATGGGGTGATGGACAGTCGGGTGAGCCGCTCGGCCGGCCCATGGGGACGGCTGTCGTGTGCAGTCAGCAGGGCCACCTGCAGCGGCCGCCTCTCCTTTCCTTATACCTGTGTGTCCCCTCGGTCCTGCATTTACAAATCCGCTCTGCCACGGTGACATCTGAAAATGCAGGGCACACTCAGTGACACCAAACGATAAAGGAGAAGCTTCGAGACAGAATCAAATTATGGAGTTTTTTTTTTTTTTTACCCCGTAAGTTTTCTTACATAATCACTATCAAAACAGCTGTTGGCGTCCTTTCCGGCTGGTGAAGTAATGCTGGTTGTCACGGTGTCTTAAGCCCCTTGTCTGGCCGTGCGGGTCACAGACGCCCTGCGAGGCAGTCGTTGTCATGAACTGCTTGTTCGGAGAAAAACGTGTCTCCCAGAGCTGTGCCCATGCGAGACCCTTGTCGTCGGTATCGCGAGAGGGAAACGCGTTTTCAGTGGGTTTTCTGTTTTTAAGAGCTGTTTTAACTTCCCGGCAACATCGAGAGGAAGGTGCAGAGGTGAAGAGGGAGACGTTTCAGGGGCTCATCCCTCTGTGTCCCGTGTCCCCGAGTCCAGGCCGGCACCACCACGTTTATTGTGACATTTCGTGTCCGGTTGGTGGCGTCTAAAATTAACCAGGTGCAATTAGGACTCCCAGAGGGTGTCCCAGAAACCATCGTTATTTGTCATTACCGGACTTTCTCGTAAAAACAGGGTCAGCGGCGGTATTTTTAGCCCGGAACACCGAGACAGAACATGTCATAAGATGTAACTCCCAGATTTGAGTTGATTTACAACAATGAGGTGTTTCTGCAGCAGGAAAGGAAAAGAAGAGAGAGAGAGAGGAGAGCGAGAGAAAAGGGACTCATTGGTGTAAGGGGAAACATAGGTATGCGTTAAATATTTGATAAATATTTGCTGAAATGCGTTAAATATTTGATAGATATTTGCTGAAATTCTACCCCGAGAATGTGCAGCTTCGGCGCCAGGGCCGGGGACGCGGAGCGGAAGCATGTACGCAGCGGTGACAAGCACAGTTTCGGGGTGGCCATGGGTGGCCACCACCCAGCGGGACGTGGGGTGTGGCCTGTGGGTGCTGAAAACAGTCCCTGCACCAGGGGCCAGCGAAACACAGTGCCTGGCCCCTCCGGCCCTCTGCTTGTGGGTGTCAATAAAGTTTTATTGGCACACGGCTGGGCATGTTTGTTCACGCATCTCCTGGGGCTGCTTTCCTGCTGTGCGCCAGGGTTGCATAGTGTCCGCAGACAGTGTCCAGAGATGAAAATATTGCCTGTCGGGCCCTGTGCCCAGAAGGCTGACCCCTCCCTGCTCTGGATGGTGGTTTAGGAGCGCTTCCTCACGACGAAGCGTCTCCTGGTTAAGTATTTGTCGGAACAGCAGCCTTTCCTGACAGGACAGTGGTGGCAAGGTCCCCAAAGAAAGGGAAACAAATCCGTTGCTTAGAAACCTGAGCTGAGAGGCTCTTTCAGCCGTTTTTTTCACAGCTCTCGGCAGGACCAAACGGCGGTGAGATGTTTTCAGCCTCCAGCCAGGTCCCTTTGCAGGACAAAGTGGGGCTGAGGGGAGGGCGGGCTTCCTGGGGGCCCTTTTGTGGTCACCTTGGGCTTGGGGCTCCGGGGTGGGGGTGGGGGTCCTCCGGAGAGATGGAGTCCCACGTGGCGCTTATGCGCAGCGGGTTTCGTTTGCTGCTGATTTGGGCTATTTATTTTTCAACTCTTTCTTGTTTGCTTTTAATGGTGGTAGCGTGTATCTAATGTAGCATTTGGCCTTTTCACCTTCTTCCAATGCGTCCTTCAGTGCTCTTAGCTCACCCAGGCTTGCGCCACCGAGGTCCAGGTCACAAAGGTGTTCAGAAACCCAAAGAGAAACGAGGAGGTGGGACAATGAAGTTTGCCTTGTCATGATGCGAGAGCCAGGAATTGTTGGGGAAAAGCTCAGGGCGTCTAACTTTTTCACGCGGCCTTTTCAGCACTTCCAAATAGTCAACCTGGTTACCTGTGTGCAGTTGGTACCAATTCATCATGAATAATCCCTCTGGTAGCAAAAAAGGGGACCAGGGTCGTTGCAGCGCGTTCAGCCCTCGTGTGTGCGCAGCTGTCACCGCCCGTCCCCTCCCCCAAGCCCTGCAAACCCCCACTCCACGTCCTGCTCGAGATAAGTCACGGGGGTGGAATCACACAGTGTTTGTCCTTTTGTGACCAGCTTATGCCGCTGACCATGTGGCCCTCCGGTCCCTCCACGCGGCAGCTGGCGTCACAACGCCCCTGCTTTCCGTGGCTGCGTAATATTCCCCGGTGTGGACGGACCCCGTGGTGTGTTCCCGTGGCCTGTGGTGGACGTGTCACACTCCCCCCCATTTAAATTACTGTCACAGCTGTGCAAGGCTCTGTGTGCAGGCCTGCCGTGTGTCCACCTAAGCGTGGAGGGGCTGCTGGGGCATGCGGTGTCCCGCGTGTCCCGTTTTCAGGGGGCACCACACGGTGTTCCGCAGGCGCAGCAGCACGTGACGGTCTCAGGAGGGTGGCAGCTTCTCCCGCACTTCGATCCCATGACAAACGACAGTATCGGCGTCCCCTTGGGTGGGAACGGCGTCTTGTGGTGGCTTTGGGAGGCATGTCCCTAAGGACTCAGGATGGGGTAGCTTTCCCCGGGCTGATCGCCCCTGGAGACATCTCCTCTGCAGAAATGCTCATGTTTTGCCCGTTTTTATGAAACGGGCTTGTTTGTCGTTTGGCTGTTGAATTGTAGGCGTTGTTTGTAAACACGGGATCCTGAACCCTTCGCAGCTGTTGGAGTCGCTCATGCTTTGTCCCACTGCACACTTTCATCATTTGCGTTCTCTTTATCGGGGGCCACGCGGCCCGAAGGCTTTGAATGTTAACAAAGTGCAACGGACCTTTATTTTCGTTCGTCGCCTTTGTGCTTGATGTCGTAGCTAAACGGGCCACTTTCAACTGTGCCTGTGACATCTGCGGGGGGGGGACCGGGAACAGCGTCATTGAGGGTCCCAGAAGAGGAGACGGGTGGGGTGGGAGAAAGGGGAGTTGGGCTGAAGCCGCACGGAGGATGGGCTGTAACTGTGGGCTCAGAGCAGGGAGCGCCATCTCTCTGTGGAAGGGACACGAGGGGCGAGGACAAGAGCCCTCCGAGCTGGAGACACAGGCTGAAGGGACGTGTCTCGCGTGGGGACCGTCACGGGCGCAGCTGAACGCGGACACCGTGGTGGGCTGGCACCTCCGTGCCCCTGGCACCCTTTGGGGACGCGGAGCAGAGAAGCCACACGTCATTAATAAACCACCGACGCCCCCCGGTCCCCCAGCGGTTGACAGGCCCACGTCTCGGGAGGGCTGCCTGTGACTTGTGTTCACCTACTTATTATTATTCCGGGGCCATCGAGGTGTCGCACGCGTCTCCCGGACGCCAAAGGCTGCGTCCCAGTTTCACGACTGCCATTCAGCCCATTAATTTTTCATGTGGGTCCCGCGCGTCACGGAGAAACCCTCGCCTGTGCATACGTGATGCCGGCAGGTGCCACCGTCGTCGTGCCTGTCACCTGCGCTCCGTCTCGCGGCGGCTGGCCTCTCCTGCTCCCGAACAGCAGCCGCGCCAGCCTTCTGCTGCTCAGACACGGAAGAAGGGACAGTTCGTGACACTTGTCTCTCTGGCTGTGACCGCCTCGGGCGGGGACCATGGTGGTTTTTGTTGTCGTTGTTGTTGTTTGTTTTCTTTTTTGTCATATTACAAAGCCAACCAACGGTCCTTTCCCCCTATTGTTCTTAAAATACTGTGACAACGTGACATTCACTGAAATACCTTTTGTGCCACTAAGAAATGCGGGGCCCAGCGTGGACCACGAAGCCCCCACGCTCACGAGCTTTTACGGCCTCCTCTCGGGCCAGCCTTTCCTACATTTTCTTTCTTTAAAAAAATTTTTTTTTTTTAAAGAGCCCCATTATTTATTAACAGGCTTCTAGGTTCTCAAAGTTTCTTTCTCTTGCGCGGAGAGAGGGGGGCAAAAAAAACTCATGTGCCTTTTAATGGGGTGTCAGATGTGTTTTGCAAGCCCTCTAAAAGGTTATCGTTGTTACGTGTGGGACAAGGGCTTTGCTCGGAATCAATGAGGAGTCTGTTTCCAGGGTAATTCACCGCCGTCCCCCGGCGGTTCGTGCAAAACTTCATTTCCCCGTGTGTGCAAAGTGCAGGGGTGGGGCCTTCGCCGGCCGTTAACTGTTTTCACAGGGAGGGAGCGGCCAGGCCAGCGCCTCGCACGTACTAAATAACCGGCCGGCCGCCCCACGGCCCAGGCACCGTGCAGCAGGATGGGGGGCAGAGGTCGCGGAGATGTCCCCTTCAATTAGGGACGGCATAAACCTGCTGGTGCCGTGGCTCCCCGCCGGCCGGCGCCTGTGGCTGCAGCTGAGCCGGGAGGGCCCTGGTCTGGTCACCCGCGTGGAGGGGCCGCCCGGTGGTGGGTGGACGTGGTCAGCGAGCAGGCAGCTGGTGCCGCTGGCCACAAGGGTGTCCTGGGCGCACAGGTTCTGCTGCGGTCGTCCTGCCGCTGAGAGACGGGTGCTGCTTGTGTGGAGGGGACCCGGGGAGCAGAAGCCACACCTGCTCCGGCGGCTCCCTGTCCCTCTCTGCTCCTGGGAATGGCCATCTCAGGGCGCTGGACACACCGGGGAGGCCGGGCTGGCTCGCTGCGGCCGGACGGGGCCCTGGGCCCGCTCGGTGACCGGGTCACAGGAGGAAGTGTGTGTGCACGGGCTCCCCCTCCTCCTTTGCAGCTGGGAGCCTCGGGGACGCGGGCGAGGGACAAAGTGGCCCTGAGGACCCTGTGGACGAGGCCACAAAACCCTCCTCGGTGCCCCGGCCGTGCCTGGGACGAGGCACGGTGTCTTCCCCACCACTCGTCACGGTTCCAGGAGTGGAAGCCTGTGGCTGTGAAAGCCCCTTGGCCAGAGCACAGGGCGGGAGGGGACAGTGCTGTCTCCCTGTCCCCCTTTTGCTGTCTCCCTGTCCCCCTTTGGCACGGGCAGCGGGCCCCTCACCACCGAGCAGGGCCTCGGCCGCGAGAGGTCTGGGCTCACGCAGGGTCTGGGAGGACGCCGCCTCCCGGGTTCCCGCCTGAGGCTCTGAGGGACCTGAGGGGACCTCGGCCTCCAGCCCGGGCAGTGTGGCCCCCGCTCGGAGCGCAGCCAGGACACCCAGGACGGTCATGCTGGTCCAGCTGGCTGTGCCCTTCCCCCTCCACTGCAGGTGGAGCCCCGAGCGCGGTCCCCACCCGGTGACCCCAGACATGACCTCTGCCCCTATTCCCTACCTTGTGACCTCCATCCCCTGTCCCCGTGCAGGGACTGGAACATGACGTCTGACCCTGCCCCAGGAAAATGCAGTCCTATTACGTGCACATTATGAAGCGATTCCTTTGTTTGCTTCTTGTATTCATGGGGCGACCTGTATTACACTTTTCTTCCCCCCGACGCTGTACGAACTTTGTTTAGACAAACTTTCATCCAAACACTAATGAACAGAAAGTTTAAAGAAGAGATGAATCACCAAATAATTGTGTTTGGAGTGCGTCCAAGTATAGAAAACCAGGGCACTTGCAAATAAGCACATGTTTCAATATGTATGAAGCAGTTTTTCTATCCAGAGGAATTCTGCGATCGGTTTTTATTATTGCCATTGTTTTCCCTCTTAATCCACGAATCGTTACCAAATCATGAAAAGAAACATGAAAAACCCTAACGTGCACACGTTCCCTTTGATGAGCCCGGCGGTATACCAGTGGTTTTAGGTTTTTGGATCATGTCGGACGATACGTCAATGCCCGTGGAAGTTTTTGACTAATTACGAGTCTGAAAAGAGCCAGGGAAGGAGAGACACACGTGAGAGAGGACGGTGGCCGGGTGTTGCAAGGAGAGGGGGCGCCTAGTAGGTGCTGCTGCTTGGTTGGTAATTCGTATAAATAGTATAATAGATACATAGTATAGAGATGATAGATTTCATAGATGGACAGATAATAGAGAGAAGATAGGTAGGTGGATACGATGGGTGGGTGCACAGGCAGACAGAACAGACACAGATTTCCTACCAGCAATGGGCTCACACAGTTTGGGACGCTGAGGTGGCCCGTGACTTGCCGTCTGCTAGCTGCAGACCCTGGGGACCTAGTGGTGGAAAGCCATCCACGTCCAGCAGCCTGAGAACCGGGACAGCAGCAGCTGTAAGTCCCATGCCAAGGGCAGGAGAAGGCTGACGTCCCTGCTGAAGCCGTCAGCCAGAGAAGGGACAAAGTCTCCCTTCCACCTCCTTCTTGTGCTAGTCCGACCCTCGCCTGATTAGGCGAGGCCCACCCACGCCGGGGAGGGCAATCTGCTTTACGCAACCCACCGACTCCAACGCTGATCACATCTGGAAACACCCTCACAGACACCCCCAGAATCACGGTTGACCACATGTCTGGGCCCCCCTGTGGCCCAGTCAAGTGGACACATTCAATTCACCCTCACCCACCCCAAGAGCAGGCAGGGCCACTTCTCACCTACGCAGTTTTTGTTGGGAGGTTAGGGGGTCCCCCAAAACTCAACAGGTGTCCTGTTTGGGACGTTTTGTGCGAGCTTCGGTTTTGCTCTTCACTGACGCTCGTGGTTGTCATGGTGACAGCCCCCGATGCCCGTAGGGCGGGTGGGCCCGGGGAGGGGCGGCTGGTGGGGTGGCCGTGGCTGAAGCCAACACACAGATACTAGGCTGAGGGGCCAACGTGAGGACACGTGAGGACGAATCCTGTTTCTCACAGACCTGGCCCGTGTCTCTTGCTCTGCAATGCATGTGGCGTCTTTGCAACAGGGCAGGGCTCCGGTCTGACAGCCCTCTTTCATTTTTCATGCCCACCGCAGCCCCCTTCTCCTAGCGGCCTGGTTCCACACAACACACTGTGCCTGTGAAACGTCTGTCACAGGAGCTGGTAACCAGCTGTGTGTCAGGAGCCAGGCGGTCCCCACGCAGATGGGACGCCTGCCCCCAGGGGGTCACAGCAGTGTTGTGAGCTCTGAGTGACTCTAAGCCATGTCTCGGGGGAGAAGCCACAGGCATTCGGAACACGGCAGATCACGGCAGGGGAAGTGTCATCCCTCGTCCCCCCCACACACACCCACCTGCTGCCACCTGCGAGGTCTGCCGATGGGATGGCCTGAAGGCTCACCAGGTGATTTTAATAGGCAGCCAAGTTCAAGAGTTTCTGGAAGATCAGTCCGCATGCCAGCTGCATTGGCAGACCACAGCACCACAGACCAGCTGACTTATAAACCACAGACATGTCTCTCACCGTTCTGGAGGCCGGAAGATCAAAATCAAGGCCTCGGCAGATTGTGCCTGGTGAGGACCCTCTTCCTGGGTCATAGATGGCATCTTCTCACTGTCCTCACACGGAGAAACAGGCGAGGGAGCTGTTTTACAAGGCACGAATCCCATGAATCTAGCTTTTGTCACTTTAATTTGCATGCCTCCGGAACCGAACCTAAGAGTGAGTGCCCACATGACGTAATCACCTCCCCAAAGTCCCACCTGCTAATACCATGACGTTGGTGGTGGGTAAGCCCCTCAGAAGGCTGGCATTAGGAGCTCCAGAAAGGGGTCGGGATGACTTTACTCCAAGGGTTTTCAGCACCGCTGTGTCCCTGGGCAGGAATTGGGTTCCCCAGTGTGAAGTTAGCAGCGCCGGCATCACAGGCCCCAGACATGGTCCCAGCAGATGGCGGGGATGGGGAAGAGCTGTTGCTATCGAGAGGGGGGCATGGCTGATGGTGACAAGCGACAATTGTTCCCCACCACAGTGGAGGAGGAAATGAGGCGCTGGGCTCCCCTTAAATCCTTCGTGAAATGCAGAGTGGGGGCGGAAGGGCAGAAAGAGAGGCCGGTGCGTGCACGGGCAATGTCTTGTCTTCCTTGTGCTTCCACGGGAGCCGTGGGCAGTCTGCCACGTGACATGCTGGCTGCATGGGTGCACACGGGTTGTCTGCTGGACAGCAATGCACCGCAAGGGCCGGAGAGGACGGCACGGGTGGGGGTGTCGGGGCGCACGGGGGGCGGGGGTGGCACCCACAGCCCCTCATCAGTGAGGGGTGGCCCTGTGCCCACGTCTTGGGTGTCGGGAGGTATGTAGCCCATCAACCATTTCCCCGGCTGTCGTTTTCATCCCGTTAACTCTCGTTGTGTGTCCTGCCATCGGAGGCTCTCAGTCAAGTTAAATTTGAAAAATAGCCAAAAAACCACGCAACACAAGACATGTGTTTGTGGGGAGAAGGGGCCGAGAAGGAAGGATGGAGCACCCAGGACAGACAGGGAGGAAGGATTGTCCAGACAAGAGCGTGTCCGGGGGAGGCAGCCGGAAGGGGCCGTCCTTCCTCCTGGGGACCTCGCCGGAGCAGAGTGACACCCAACACAGTGGCCGCTCCGTCCTTCAGGAGCAGGGACGGAGGGAGGTGTCAGGCTGGCATCCGTCCCGACTGGGTCAGCGGGGACGTGGCATTAGTCAGGGGATTAGAGCGAGAAGCACGTTGCTGCTTCTGGTCGTGAAAACAAGGGTCAGGGACGCGCTCATTACACGGGTGGGGGCCCCGACGGAAATGGCGTGTCCAGCATAGGACGGCCGAGCGCGGCAGCTTCTCCTGGTGCCCACGGGACTGAGCCCAGGGCGCGATGGGCCAGTGATGGGGACGGACGGCGGGCGCCCTCTGCCTGCCCACGTGCCCTCCCTTCCCCGTGCGTGCACACGGGGCGTGCGTTTGCACCAGCACAGGACACGCGTGCACAGATGGCATGCACATGCATGGTGCACGCATGTCATGAATGCACACGCGTGTGCACACGGGTACATATGCATGCAGCACGCTCCCCCCTCTCTCCCGGCCTCGCCCCTCCCCACCATATGAGGGGCGCCTTGTGGACCCCCTTCAGGCAGAGCAGGGTGCTTGGCCTGCGGCCCCCAATCCGTGTTCATCGTCACGGCCGCCCCAGGACACGTGCATATATGTCATTGTTGTTGTCCATCCAGAGTGTGCGCTGACTGGTCACTGAGACGGTCAGCAGGCGTCTGTCCAGGGAGGGCCGCTCTGGGGGGGCCAGCAGGGCATGGACACAAGGCCACGGGGGCCCCTTTGCTGTGTACCCGCTTGTGCCTCGAGAATCCGGCCGTGAGCGCGCACCCGCCATTAAAAGTGTCAGTAAGGAGCAAACACACGGCCGGCGCCGTCTGAGGACGGGAGGCACACACGATGGACAAGCGTCCCCGAGCAGGTGGGGGCCTGGGCTGTGGGGCCCGCAGCGGAGCTGACGTGGGGAGCACAGATGGCGGCACGGGTTGTCTCCACCGCTCGTCTGCGTTTCCGTCTGTGGGATGGTCACGGGGGCCGACGGCTGCTGCCTTCTTCCTTGGCGCCCGATTTGTCTTGAGTGGCTTCCGACAATTTTGTGGAGTGCAGCCGTCCTGTCCGTCACCACTGCCCCCGAGGACCTGAGCACGCTGCCTTCCAACCGACAGGCCACCCCGTTTGTCCCCTGCGTGTCACGCTATTGCCGTCTCCAGGGCCGAGCCGTCTGCGTGTGTCCTGTGGGGTCTGTAACAAAGGGCCACAGCCCAGGGGGCTGCAGCCACAGGAGCACGTCCTGTCCCAGGTTGGGGACCGGAAGTCCCAGGTCACGGGTGGGCGGGGCTGGTTACTTCTGGGGGCTCCAGGACGCGCCTCATGGGACATGGTTACGTCCACTTGCCTCGGGAGAAGATAAGGGACGTCGCCTGGACACGGCTGGTGGCCTCGGGGTGGCCAGAGCACCCCTGGCACCGACTGCGGCCACTTCAGCTTCACGGGACCTGGGCCGTGTCCCCAAGCAGGTTCTCTCTTCGAAAGCACCCATGTTGACAAGAACCAAGCTGACGTCGTGTGTCTGAAGATGGCCGTCGACGTACCAAACAGGTTTCCACTTCACGGGACACACAGACCCGTGCCCGCAGGTCACTTGCTCGCCCCCAAAGACGTGCCACCGGTACCACTTTAAAAGACGGGCGCCCGTGTGCACGACGAAGGTGCTTACACACTTAGCTCGCCTCGGTCGCCTTACCTTGCTCCGCTCACGTGGCTGCGATCCGGGCAAATTCACCATCTGCCCACGTGCGCCGCGGCTTTTAAGACTCTGCAGCCGCGCGAAAGTGTCCCTGCGTCTGAGACCCGCGGAGCGGGGCTGCAATCTGGACCTGCCGTGGGGACAAGGACCGCTGTGCACAGAGTGAAGCCATTGGCCTCTGTCCTGAGTGGGTGACAGTCGTCCCTTTACCCGCCTCCCAGCTGGTCGTGGGCTCGAGACGCGTGACCTGTTTGTTGTGCTGTCACTATGGCACGTGAGCACGGAGAGCAGTTTTCACTTGACGGAAAAATGGAGCAGAGACTAGAGACCCCCCCAAGTCCCCTCGTTTCCTGGGTGGTGAATGTGTGTCGTGCCCGAGGGGCTTCCCCGGCTGCACCGAGGAGCCCATTCTGGCACATTGGCTGTGATGGGAGCCCACAGGTGACGTCAGGACACGCCTGTGTGCATTCTCAGGGTTGTGACACTGCCCAGTGTCGTCCCGCAGTGTTGTTTCACGTGACCGGCGTCCGTCAGTCAGTGAGCCCGTCATCCGTCAATGAATCCGTCCCTCGTCGATCAATCGTCGGCCCCGGAAAATGCACGAGAGCAGGTACTGAGGGTGCACGTGCCGCTCACCTTCTGGCCCCCACCCCGGGACCACGGCCCCCCCTCTGTCCTGGATTCAGTGGCGTTGGCCCCTCGGGAGCCCCCAGCGGACATGGCAGGGAAGCCGGTGCTGTCTGTGGTCTGGGGACAGGCGTGTCCCTTGCCTCCTGCCCATCGCCGGACGGCTGTCTCCAGCCCCGGGAAACGCGTCCTCATGTCCCCTCCCGTGTGGGATGGAAACACCCCGAGCCGCCCTCCTGGGCCGGGCTCCCCATGACCCGCTCGTCTTCCTGTGCTTTGTGTCACCTCCCAGGTGGAGTGTCGGTCACCTGTCTCCCCACCCCGCGGAGGTGCCCTGTGCCTCCTGCCCGAGCCCGGGACCCCTGCGCACCGCTGGGTTCCCTCAGGAAGCAGGTGGGCTCGCTGCCCCTCTGTGCACCACGTCCCACAACCCCAGTACCTGCCGCCGTGTGGCCTCCGTGGGGGAGGCTTCACGTGCAAGCCCAGGGTCAGCACGGCCTTGCCATCCGGGGCCCCGTGGCTGCCCTGTGCTCCCGTGCAGATGGCACGTGCCCAGCTCCCCAGCGTGGGGCCCGGGGGCACAGAGGCTCCTGAGCCAGGGAGGCGAGTCGTAGCTCGGTGCCCGCCTGAGGCCTCGTCCCCACCAGCCGGCTCCGTCCTCCCGTGGGAGCCCGCGGCCTCCTCACCCTCTTGTGCAGCAAAGCCTGCCCCCCAACACCTGTGCGGCCCGGTCTGTCATCAGGGCACCCCCCGTGTGGCCCGGGGGCAGGTACGCGGTGAGGGTACGTGACCAATAGCCCCGGCCCTGTCTTCTGGCAGGCCCTGCTGTTGTGTGTTCAGCCACCCCCAGAATCCTGGAATGGGGTCCCTCGTCACCCAAGGGAAGAGTAGCAGGCCAGCGAAACAGCCAGCCCCCCGGAAAGGTGAGGGGTGGCGAAGGACAGTGCAGGGGCTTTGGCCGGGCACCTCAGGGTACACTTGGGGCGAGCACGATTGGGAAGGAAGGTCTGGGCGGCGTCCAGGATGAGCGGAGCCCAGCAGCCGCGGGCTCTCGGCCACCCCACCCTGGGAAATGTGTTTCGCACGAGGGGTGCTGGGGTTTGAACCGAAAAAAGGAAAACAAGCCTCTGGAGCATTTGGGGACGATGGGTGGCACACATGCGTGTCTAAGAATAATTCTCAGCTCTGTAGCGTGAACTATTGCAGAGGGGCAGCCCCGGCGGTCCCCGTGAGACGTGCGTGCAAAAACCGGGGGCTGCGCTTTCGTGCAGAAATTACCGCCGAGGGCCGGGCCCATGGCCCTCCCCGCTGGACAGACCTCGGTCGGTGGTCAGGCCGGCCGGCCGGCCAGCATCGTGAGGAACCGGAGGAGGCATGAGGGGAAACGCATGCTCCTTCCACATGCAGACCCCATCAGCGACCTGTAAAACAATTAGTGGTGAAGTAATGCCGTCGGTGGTTTTGATTCATGTATAAATAATTTAACTGAGTGTTTCTTTAGTCTTCGGAGCGTCTGTCATGATTTAGCGGCCCCGTGGTGAGGGCCGCGAGTGCGGGCGCATAAAACCTTCCCCCTCGTCCGTCCATCCATCCATCGGAGGGGCTGGTGGGTTTTAAGGCTCTCAGGGTGAACACGCGCGCGCCAGCCCAGCTATTAAGCCGCCGATTAGCATAATCCATTGTGATCTTTCATCGCATAAAAGTTCATTCGTGCAACGGAATGGGACTGGGGAATGGCTTGGAACATTTTATGAGACAATAACTATCCATTTGATGAGCAATTAAAAAGATATTTGGAGACACGGGGAGTGAAGACAATGGGTGGGGGTGGGGATGGGAGATGCCATCGGCCCAGTGTGTGTGTGTGTGGCCGTGGGGACCCTCCTGCAGCCGCCACCGGTGGTGCTGGGTCTCTCGGAGCCAAATCAGGAGCCTGGGAGCAGCTGGGCCTGAGAAAGGACTCCTAAGGTGGCTGTTATTGCCCCAAACCTGCAGGACTCCCAGGCCCCAAACCCTAAAACAGGTCTGTCCTGGGTGTCCCGGCCGGAGCTGACCTTAGAAGGGGACACGCCAGCCCCGGGATGGGAAGGAACGTGTGCTGGCTCTTCTCAGGGGGAGGGCCCCTCAGCAGGAGGCTGGGTCCCTCCCTAAATGAAAAGATAAGTGGTCTTGTATTGGGGGGGGTCCGGGTCCCTCTGCGTCTTTTGTTTGCTTTTGCGCCCAGAGAACCTGCAGAATTAAAACAGAGAGTCATTACGGAGCCACGGGGACTCCCCGGGGCCGTAGGCGAGGGGAGAAGTGTGTGGCCCTGTTCCCCACGGCCACCGCAGGAGGCATGCCCGCCTGTGCCCCCATCTGTCCCCTCACAGCTGCAAACGGCCACCTGGGTGGGGGGTCACCCGTGGAGGGGGGGCTCCGGGAAGAGATGACTGGAGGTCACACACACGCAGACACTTTAAAGAGCGGAGAGGAGCCGTGCTGACAGCCACCTCTGGTCCCCACAACAGGTAGCAGCCTGTCACTTGTGTCCCTCTGTCACGGGCGCCCCCGCCTGCCCACCCAGCGATTTTATTCATTACCCCCCCACCCCGCGGGCCGGGTGATTGATGCCGGGCCGCTAATCTCTCCGAGTGATAACTATTTTCATGTTCGTCCTGAGTCTGTGACACGGGCCCCGGACTTTTTGTGTGCGTGTGTCTCATTTACATTTCAATCTCAGCCTCATGAATGTAAGACTCGGCGGCAAATTAATAACAGGAGAGGGTGATGTCGCCGGGCGTGGGGGGAAGGCACACGGCGCGCTGCCTCATTTATCCGCCGCGGTGAATGACATTACAGGGAAAGGCATATCCGCAGTGACACAAATTTATTTCTGTCCCCCGTGCAGCAGTATATTTTCATAGAATGGGGGGCGATTTGTCTGGGGACAATTTAGTTTCCATGAAAAATTTAAATGGTTTCTGTGGCGAGAGTGCAGTGAAATTTAATTTGTTTCTCATTTGCTACAGCAGGTGTGAAAAGGAGAGGAATTGGATGTGTGACGGGCTGCCATTGTCACTGTCCCTGGTGTGTCCCCCACGGCCGGGGTCCCCGGCCCCAGCGCCCCCCCCCCCCGCCCCCCCCCCCCCCGGAGAGCCCGGGACCCGCAAACCCGCGGCTGCAAACCTGGGGGGAGGCTGCCAATCACGCGGGGAACGACGTTTGCATCGATCCCCCGCCCGGGTGATTTATGGCTTCATTTTACCGTAATTGAGAATTAGTGGGAAGAGTAACAAGACTCCACACCCCGCCCGGGTGCGCGCTAAGCACGGCCATTTGTCAGCAGGGGCTGCGGGCGCCGTCCCACGTCCCACGTCCCACGTCCCACGCACGCGGGTCCCCCTGATTGAATGGGGGGCGCGGGGATTAATTGCACGCAGGAGGTTTGGGAGAGGACCTGGGGTGGGGGTGGGGCAGGGGGTCCCCCCCGCCGTGTCAGCCCCTCCCCCTCTGTCCCCTCCTGCGTCTGTCACTGACGGGGGCGCTTCCCGCTGCTGCCCCGGGACCACGGGGTCACACCCCCTGCCCCTGTCACACCGCCCCTCCCCCCTCTGTCCCCTCCTGTGTCTGTCACTGACTGGGGGCGGTTCCCGCTGCTGACCCGGGGACCACGGGGTCACACCCCCTGCCCCTGTCACACCGCTCCTCCCCCTCTGTCCCCTCCTGCGTCTGTCACTGACCGGGGGCGCTTCCCGCTGCTGCCCCAGGACCACGGGGTCACACCCCCTGCCCCTGTCACACCGCCCCTCCCCCTCTGTCCCCTCCTGTGTCTGTCACTGACTGGGGGCGGTTCCCGCTGCTGCCCCAGGACCACGGGGTCACACCCCCTGCCCCGTCACACCGCCCCTCCCCCTCTGTCCCCTCCTGTGTCTGTCACTGACCGGGGGCGCTTCCCGCTGCTGCCCCAGGACCACGGGGTCACACCCCCTGCCCCGTCACACCGCCCCTCCCCCCTCTGTCCCTCCTGCGTCTGTCACTGACCCTGGCGCGGTTCCCGCTGCTGCCCCAGTTCCACGGGGTCACACCCCCTACCCCTGTGACACCGCCCCTCCCCCTCTGTCCCCTCCTGCGTCTGTCACTGACCGGGGGCGCTTCCCGCTGCTGCCCCAGGACCACGGGGTCACACCCCCTGCCCCTGTCACACCGCCCCTCCCCCTCTGTCCCCTCCTGTGTCTGTCACTGACTGGGGGCGGTTCCCGCTGCTGCCCCAGGACCACGGGGTCACACCCCCTGCCCCGTCACACCGCCCCTCCCCCTCTGTCCCCTCCTGTGTCTGTCACTGACCGGGGGCGCTTCCCGCTGCTGCCCCAGGACCACGGGGTCACACCCCCTGCCCCGTCACACCGCCCCTCCCCCCTCTGTCCCCTCCTGCGTCTGTCACTGACCCTGGCGCGGTTCCCGCTGCTGCCCCGGGACCACGGGGTCACACCCCCTGCCCCGTCACACCGCCCCTCCCCCCTCTGTCCCCTCCTGCGTCTGTCACTGACCCTGGCGCGGTTCCCGCTGCTGCCCCAGGACCACGGGGTCACACCCCCTGCCCCGTCACACCGCCCCTCCCCCCTCTGTCCCCTCCTGCGTCTGTCACTGACTGGGGGCGGTTCCCGCTGCTGCCCCAGTTCCACGGGGTCACACCCCCTGCCCCGTCACACCGCCCCTCCCCCCTCTGTCCCCTCCTGTGTCTGTCACTGACGGGGCGGTTCCCGCTGCTGCCCCAGGACCACGGGGTCACACCCCCTGCCCCGTCACACCGCCCCTCCCCCGCCCTCTGCCCCCCTCCGAGGTACACGTGTAGCCACAGGCGGCCGTCACTGATGGGGTCACTTCCCCTGCTGCCCCGGGGACCCCTGTCACACACCCCCTGCCCCTGTCACACACCCGCCCCTCCCCCGCCCTCTGCCCCCCTCCGAGGTACGCGTGTAGCCACAGGCGGCCGTCACTGCTCGGGGTCACTTCCCCCTGCAGCCCGGGGACCCCTGTCACACACCCCCTGCCCCTGTCACACCGCCCCTCCCCCGCCCTCTGCCCCCCTCCGAGGTACGCGTGTAGCCACAGGCGGCCGTCACTGCTCGGGGTCACTTCCCCCTGCAGCCCGGGGACCCCTGTCACACACCTCCTGCCCCTGTCACACCGCCCCTCCCCCGCCCTCTGCCCCCCTCCGAGGTACGCGTGTAGCCACAGGCGGCCGTCACTGCTCGGGGTCACTTCCCCCTGCAGCCCGGGGACCCCTGTCACACACCCCCTGCCCCTGTCACACCGCCCCTCCCCCGCCCTCTGCCCCCCTCCGAGGTACACGTGTAGCCACAGGCGGCCGTCACTGATCGGGGTCACTTCCCCCTGCAGCCCGGGGACCCCTGTCACACACCCCCTGCCCCTGTCACACCCGCCCCTCCCCCGCCCTCTGCCCCCCTACGAGGTACGCGTGTAGCCACAGGCGGCCGTCACTGATGGGGTCACTTCCCCCTGCAGCCCGGGGACCCCTGTCACACACCCCCTGCCCCTGTCACACACCCGCCCCTCCCCCGCCCTCTGCCCCCCTCCGAGGTACGCGTGTAGGCACAGGCGGCCGTCACTGATCGGGGTCACTTCCCCCTGCAGCCCGGGGACCCCTGTCACACACCCCCTGCCCCTGTCACACCCGCCCCTCCCCCGCCCTCTGCCCCCCTCCGAGGTACGCGTGTAGCCACAGGCGGCCGTCACTGATGGGGTCAGTCCCCCTGCTGCCCCGGGGACCCCTGTCACACACGCCCTGCCCTGTCACACCCGCCCCTCCCCCCCTCTGCCCTGTCGGGGTTCCGCCTCCAGGGGCAGGGGACCCTCACTGATCGGGGTCACTTCCCCCTGCAGCCCCCGAGCGCGGGGTTAGGAAACCCAATTCCAGCCCCCAGGGGGGCAGCGCCTGGGCCGCACTCCCGGCGGATGAATAATATTACCTCTCATACTATCTGACGGCCTCGAGATGAAGTTTTGAAAACGCATTTGTTCGCAGCGAGTGTCGCTGAAGTCTGGGGTCAACAGCAGACTGTTCAGGGAATGGACTCCGAGCGTGCTTTGGGGGGGCTGTGTCCAAAGAGCGTGCCCCCCACGCCTGGGGCCCTGGCTGCACCAGGAGGTCTGGGGGCGAGCAGGTGATTTGGGGACCGTGAGGTGCTAAGGGGGTTCTCTGGGCTCAGTCCCTGGGAGCCCCCATCGGCCCATGTGAGCGTCCTCACAAGCACCTGTCACATTTGTGGCAGGAGCCCAGCTGCCGGCGCCACTTACCTGTGTCGTCCTCACTGGGGCCACTCGGCCGACAGCTTGGAGTTGGCGGTGCCTGTGGGTGTCTGCTCAGCCGGCTTCTCTCCTTCCCGTCCTGTTTGCAGCACGTTCTGTTACGTGTGAGAAAGCAGGGACACGGGCCCTGCCCCCCGGGGCTGCCAACCGTGTGCCAAGCTTCCTATGCCAACCTCCAGAGGAAGGAGGACCTGGGAAGGCACCCACCCCCCAGCTCAGATTTTAACACGTGTACAGATGTGTGCACACATATGTGTACCTGCACGCTCACATACGTGTAGATACATGCACCCACACGTTTACACACGCTTACACATGTATACACGGACACACATGCAACCGCACACTTACACACATGTACCACATGCTTACATACACACACACAATGCACTCAGACACACATACACACAAACACATGCTTACACACGTATACACGACACATACATGCAACCGCATGCTTGTACACATGTGCACACACATACATGTGCCTGCACGCTCACACGCGTGCACCCACATGGTTACACACACAAACACATGCATGCACCCACATGCTTACACACAGGTATACACGGACACACAGGCACCTGCACACACGAATGCATTCACACTTTCACAGCTGCGTGTAAACACACACACACACACACATACACACTAACTACACACCCAGCGCTGAGTGAGAAAAGCATCCCCCAGTGAACAGGGGTTTTGCACCTTCTGCTCTGGACCAGCCACGTGTGTCCCCAGCTTTCCCCAGTGCTGACAGGTGGCCGGCTGTCCAGTGTCCCGGGGACCCGGTGCCTAAAGTATTAGCCACATGTGCCCTGGACGCAGAGCAGGCCCTTCCTGGCTCAGCCTCCGCCGTGGCTTTCCCAGCCACCTTGACAAAGCGGAGCCCGTCGCCCCGTATCTGCACGTTGGTCTGCCTGCCCCACAGCCCCCAGCACCGCCTGGCGTCTGTCCTGCTCACGTGTCTGTGTTCCGTTCACGTGGTCACAGTCCCTGGAGGGGATGAACAGGGCAGGCCAGTGCCTGGCACCCAGCAGACACCCCACAAGTGCTGCCGGAGTGGACAGACGACCACACGGCTTTACGCTTCCTGCGGCCCAGGACGTGTTACAGGACCTGCAGCCCAAACCCAGCAGACACCAGCAGACCAAGCAGGCCAGCGTGTCACCTCCTCCCCCTGCCAAGCAGCTCGTCAGGACCCCGGGTGGACCTTCCTCTCCCAGCACAGGAGGGAAAGGACTGCAGCCGGACAAGACAGCAAAGTTTGGGGGTCCCCACGCCCACTGTGAGGCTTGATAAATGACTACGAGGGCTGACGGGCTCACCGGAAACTGTCGCACTCGTGGTTCGGGGGAATTACAGGGAAAGAACGTGGGCCCCAGGCAGCTGGAGGAAGAGGAGCACGAAGGAGATTGCAGGAGGGGTCCAAGCGTGGACCGTCAGAGCGTCCTCTCCCAGTGACGCAGGTGGCAGGCGGGCCTCACCATGGCGGCCGCGACGTGTGACAACACACACAAGTTCCAGCCCCCAGAGCCTCAGTGGGCAGGGGCCTTCTGTGTCTGCGTCCCATGCAAGGTCTCACAACTAAGTTTGTGAACTTGTCGCAGTGCCGTTGCTCACCTTTTCTGATATCAGAGGGATTATTGATTATGGATTGGTACCAACTGGACACACAGGTAACCACGTCGACTATTTGGAAGTGCTGGAAAGGCTGCATGAAAAAGTTAGACGCCCTGAACTTTTCGCCAACAATTCCTGGCTCTTGCATCACGACAAGGCACCAGCTCACAGGGCTCTGTCTGTGAGGGAGTTTTTAGCCAGGAAACAAATAACTGTATTGGAACACCCTCCCTACTCGCCTGATCTGGGCCCCAGTGACTTCTTTCTTTACCCAAAGAGAAAGGAAATATTGAAAGGAAGGCATTTTGATGACACTCAGGACATCAAGGGTAATACAACGACAGCTCTGAGGGCCATTCCAGAAAAGAGTTCCAAACATTGCTCTGAAGGGGGGACTAGGCACTTGCGTCAGTACATAGCTTCCCAAGGGGAGTCCTTCGAAGGTGACCACAGTGACATTCAGCAATGACGTGTGTAGCACTTTTTCTGGGATGAGTTTGCCAACTTGATTGTCTGACTTGCAAAGCTGCGTGGCCGGGCGTGCGGCTGACCTGTCTCTGGACGCTCCTGAGATCATGTGACTCCAAGTGACTGAAGGGCCGCAGCCCAAACCACGGCTGCAGTGGCTCGAAGCCCCCAGGTCAACAGCAGACACTGCTATTGGGCAGCTGATTGCACAGGCTCCGAGGTGACCGGCCAGGGGCTGCAGGCAGGCGAAGGCCCAATGTCACAGCAGGGAAGCCACATTCTTCACTGCACCTGCCCCAGGTCACACGTACCCCCCCCCCGCAGACTCCCCACGGGGCGAACCTGACGCATCTCGCTTCCCACTCACCCGACACCCTTTAGCCACCCCGCCCAGGAGAGCGGTGCCTGCAGACAGAGGGGACACGTCCGTCCGGGCCCCAGGGTCCTGTGTGGCCTCTGCCATGACCGCAGACGACCGTGACTCAAGGCAGGCGGTGGCTTGGTCCCAGCACTCACTGTGTGCAATTTAGTGGTTTCATCCCGGGGACCCCTGCTGCTCACACACGTAACACAGTCTCCCAAAGCTGGGGAGCCGTGTGCGTGCTGCAGACACGGGCCTCTGACCTCAGGTGCAGGGGTGTGGGGGCGTGAGGCCACACGAGAGGCCGTCAGAGGAAGCACTGGCAGGAGGGACACCCAGCGCCCTCCTCACTGGGCATAGTGGGTGCAGCACTGTCCCCCTAAAAAGAAGATGTCCCTATCCTGATCCTCGGTACACTGGGCTGGTGGGGCCGTCCTGCGTGAAAGCCTCCCCCAGGGGGGTGTGTGAAAACCAGCCAATGCATGTGTCCCCCCCCCATGCTGTTTCCTAGTCAGACCCGTTTCCTTTTGCAGGCGGAGGTCGGCTCCCAGCCTCGCAAGATAAATGTCCCCCTTCCACCGAGGGGGGGGCGACGGACGGACGCCTGAACTGCTTTTCTTGCCTTAAATAAAAAAAAGGTGCTCATTCACATCCGTGGGGGGCTGGCGGGGGGGGGAAGCCGTTATGATCACACCTCTATCTCGGGCCCCGGCGAAGCCCAGAACGTCTCTGCCGAATCACAATAAATCCAAGCCAGGACGATGAATTCCTCAAAAATGAAATTGGGTCCTCAGCTGCTTTTCATTATGGGTTTTTCAAGGGGGGGAAAAAAAAAAACCCCGAATGGTGTTTCCGTTTGTTATTTATGCACTCTCCGAGTGTAATGGGTGTAATGATTAATACCGAATTTCTGAATTTATTCTAAAGAGGCACTTCATAAATATTGAAAAGCATCATTATCCGCAGGTAAATCCATTTATTTTATTAAAATGGAAATTCAGAAACCATCAATAACGTGACAGTACGCGTCCCACGGTGGCCCTGGAGAGGGAACACGGACGTCGCTGTTTTAACCCTCCATCCATCACCTCCCCGAGGAGAGAGACGCTATTTGCAGAGTTTCTCCCACACGCACGTGGCTTTCGTGGTTCGGGGCAAGGCCTGTAAGCCACCCGTGCGTGGATCTGGGACCTGGCCCATCCACGAGTGGCTTCCAACAGTGACCGTCGCAACGCGTCCTGCGTCCTGGGTTGGCTTTCATTCCCCCCTGCCCCCCGGGGAGGAAGGGACTGGGAGTATTGATAACAGGTGTTCCCAATCAGCCCTGATTATTTAATTGTGAGAACGTCCTCCGAAGCAGGTCAGGGACCTTTTCAAACAAAATCTCGCTAATCCCCTCCGCAGGCCTGAGACGCAGGCGGCCAGGGTGACGTTCATGTCTGCGTGCAGGGCAGGAAAACTCCAGAAGGCTGAGAGCCGGGGGCGGGTCCCGGGCTGGACAGGGACGTCTGACTCGGCCCCGTGCAGAGTCGCCCCCGGGGCAGCCCCTGGTGGAAGCCAACCCGAGGCCCACGGGCTCTGAAGAGCCAGACGTAGAAGATGCAAGCCTGGCTCCTGTCGGGGTCACAGTCACGCATTTATTGAGCACCGACTGTGTACCAAGTCTGTGTGGACACCCGGGACGTCCCACCAAGCGGGTTGCACGGTCCAGGGACCCCCAGTCTTGCTAAGAAAGGAAACCAATAGTGTCCTGTTTAAGGGTCTCTTCATGCTTTCGTGAACGTCCAGCTCACGATGGGGAACAGGAAAGGGGGTGGCACCGTCTCCGTCCCTTAGCTCAACACTCAAGACTCCTGCAAGGAGGTCCCAGGGCAGGATATGCAGCCGTAAATCTTCTCGACGGATTCGCCTCCAGCCACACTATTCTCCCAACGCCCGCCAGACAGACGGTGGTGCCCGCAAGGCAGCCAGGGCTGGGGACGCGCCAGGGGTGGCATGCGGGCGGCAGTTTCCCCTCCAGGCAGGACAGGACCAGGGCAGGGACCAGGTCGGGAATGCGGACAGCTCGGGGGGTACGTCCTGACCCCAGAGACAAGTGGTCACAATGGCAGGGATCGCAGAGGCCTGGGTACAAGGCGGCCCTGAGAACACGCCAAGGCGAGTTTTAAAACACAGAGCGTCTCGTGTGCAATGTGGCTCCCGTCTGTGCACAGCCTCGGGAAGCGTCATCGTCCACCCACGGGGCCCGCCTGGAGGGACGGCCTGCGCGACGGGGCAGCCGCGTGGGAACAGACGCCGCTCCCTGGGAAACGGACACCCAGTTTCTGTGGGACGTGGAGGGGGGGGTACATGCAAATGCAGTGAGAGCGGGTTTCGGAGAGAATTCATTGAGAATTGTCCCCTCTGGTGGAGGAATGGTGACCCTGGGGTCCCAGGGAACAGGGTCGGGGACCTTTTGTGCCACGGCCGGGCCTGTCCTGGTGAACTCTGGACAGAGCCGTCCAAGGTCACACGTCTGGTCCAGCTCACGGCGGAGTCCCCTGCGCAACCCTGGCCGCTGTCTGTGCAGATGGCGCCCCACCTGGCGGGAGGGGCCGCCCCCTTGGTGTGTGTCTTCCCCACAGTGTCGCGTCTTGGTGCCCTGGGCTCCGTGACAAGGAGGGGATCGTCTGTCCATTGTGCGTCTTCCCCTCCCACCTGGCATTTCCAGTGACCGGGGGGCCTGTCCCCTTGGGGGAACCTGCACGTTCCCACCAGCCACTCTGTGCAGGGTCGTCTCCACCGTCGCAGCAACTGTCCCCGCATGGCACTTCGGGTCCCTTCTTTCTGCTTTCAGCCGCTCTCTGCCTTAGACCAACCGACGGACACGCATCTCGTGCTCGCAGACGGGCTCACGGTCACCCCGCCCCCGTCCGATGTCTTGGTTTGTCCCCAGCGCTGTTATGAAACGTTGCTGGGCTGCCTTCCCAGGTGGTGCCGGCGGTGGAGTCCGAGGGACGGAGGGCGGGACGGAATGAATGTCCGAATGGGTGCCCACGGCGGCCCTCTCCTGCCCGACCGCTGGGCACGGTCACAGTTCAGCTATTTGACCAGCACGGGTCCCTCTCCGTCCTGCGCGCGATGCAATGTTTTCCCGTCCTCTGTTCGTCACCGGACACAAGCCACTATCACTGTGAAACACGTTTTGTTGACCTTGACCCGTAGTGACCTCTGCATTTTACCAGTCGTTGGCCGGTGAGTTTTGTGCGTTCTTCTTGGCCGGGAATCGTCTGTTTCTGGAGCTGCAGTCGGATTTACCCGACGCAGAGGGAGACAAACTGAAATTCCGCCTGTCACACCAACAGGTGGAAAGCCGAAGCCTGTTGTGACCTGTTTCCCCGCCACCCCTGGAGATGACAAGGGAAGACATTCACAGCGTTCCCAGAAAGTCGCCTGTTGCGGGAAGCCCCCGGGCTGGTGGTCATTTGCTGCAGCGTTCCCAGCGCACACACACAACAGAGACATCTCCCCACCCATGTGTCCCCACCCATTTTCCCTCCTTTGTCCTCATTATGTGAGACTGTCCGCCTCGCGACGGGGTCCCCACCGAAAGTCCCGCTCATCGGGGACCCTGCGTGGATGACGGAGCACCCATTGCCCAGCGTGTTCTCGTTTTCTCTCCGCGACAAGTAAGCCCGTGGTGATTGTCATGCCTGGAACTTGTAATGGGCCCTGGGGAGCTGCTGACACACATTATCTCTCGACCTTGTCTTTCCATGTCCAGCATCGAAAGCACAGTTGCTTACACGCGTGGGTGTCCTGAGGCCGCCCCCTCGCACGGTGTGAAGCTGGGGCAGTGCCCGGAAACAACCTTCCACGGGTGACCGCAGGGCCTGGAAAGGCGTGGCAGGGCAGGCCTGTGTGTCACCTGCGTCCCGTGGGGACGTGGCAGCGCTACCCGCTACATGGCCCGGCCCCCACCTGCTGGAAACTTCCAAAACCCGTGTGCAGGAGCCCCAACGTTGTCAGGTGCCACTGAAAGGGCCACTTTCGTCATAGGAAGGAAACGAGTTTGGGGAGCAAAGCGCGGAAGGCGTCCTCTGCTCTTGGCGGGGAAGCGGCCTTCCAGGCGACAGGCCACCGTCCCGCTGCCAGGCTCTCCCCGAATGGAGTGCACTGGGGGGCACCGAGCCTTCCTTCCGGGGGCGCAGACAGCAGGCGCACGGAGAGCAGGCCCAGCGCCTTGTTTCGCAGCCCCAAACAAAGAAACCCTTTTACAAACCCCCGGTGTCTAATTTCGTTTGAGAAAATTAGATACTCCGATTTTTGCATACGATAAGTGTATTACCGGGATGCAATTTGGTCGGGGTTGCTGGCTGGAGTGCAGGCGGCTTCTTAATAAAAAGTGTCAGTTAAAATGAAAATACAGCTTGGGTAATTAAATTTAATTGGATCTTGTCACTTTAAATCCTCTTCGTTTTCGAGGGTTTCTCCAGAATTGCAGCTTCTGGTTTGCTAATTTCTTTATTGCAAGCTGCTGCGGAAGCTGACCCCTCCTCTAATAAACTGACACCTTGTTTTTTCCGGGGGTTCCTGAACCGTGAAGGCGCTAGCAAGCCAAAGGAGGGGCGCACGGGGCGTGGGAGGGCGCGCATGGGGTTACCTGAGGGGAGACAGCAGGTTTTTCTCCGGGAGCGTAACTTCCAGTTCTGCAGAAGGCCCGCTATGGGGGGCGGGAGGGAGCTGTCCTGCAGGTAACAGACGACCCACAGGTGTGCACTGTACACATTGTCCCCAGTTTGCAGCAGCTTGCTGCTCAGAGCGCTTGTGAGCTCCTCGTGGCCGCTGTCACAACTGACCGCAGGGGGGCCTCTGGAAACACCAGGAGGGTGTATTATACGACACTGAGGGAGGCCCCAAGTCCCGAATCAGTCTGTCTGGGCTACCATGAAGACATCCGCAGGATCACGTTCCTTCTGGAGGCTCCAAGGGACCACCTGATCCCTTTTCCAGTTTCTGGAGGCACTTGAATCCTTGCATCTCAACATCTTAACCCAGTCACGTCCCGAAGCGTCCTTCTGGTACACAGTCATGTGTTCTGCAGATTAGCACCTGGATATCTCTGGGGGCGGTTATTCATCTGAGCACAGAGAGTATTGCGATTCCGGTAACATGCATAAACTGGTGAGGGGTGTGGGCGGGGGCCTGCAAACTAAACTGTTCATCCAGCCACCAGTTGAACCCTGGCTGCTGCCTTGCCTGTGGGCTGCATCAGCTGCTGACCCAGCTCGTCACCTTGCAGGGCCCATCCTTCTCGACCCACAGGAGTTGTCTCTCCTTGCGACAGCTCCCCAGGCTCAGCATCCAACATCAAGAAAGCTTCACCTGTGGAGGATAGATTGAGGCCTATGTTGTCGCCCTGGAATCGTAAAAATTAAAAGGGTGTGCAGGACCCCTCATCACTCACTCTCCTTGAAGGCAGCTGGTCCCGTCGTAAACACGTTCTTTGAACTAAACTTTCCATCAGCTCGAGTCCACCAGAGGTTGCCACTGGTTTTATAGAGGATTTTGGTGGAGGACGGACTAAGGCCTCGGTGGCCTTGGCTGAGAAGCCATGTTGTGGCAGAAGACGCTGGGCTGGGGCGGAGACAAGGCTGTTTTATGCCACCGTTTTCTCAGCCACAAAACAAGGGTCCTACTTGGGTTCCTGGTGGAAGCGGTGGCTGTGAGGGACACACGGGTGGCCCTTTGCTGGATGGACGTGTGTGAAAACACACCTCTGGGAGGTGCATGTCCTGGCCACAGGGACCCACCACGCTCGCCGCTCGGTGGGCTCGCCCTGGGACCCCTTTCCTCTCGCCGCTCAGAGTGCGATCCCCTAACGTCAGGCTCGGAGGTGACGGGAGGCAGCTCCTTGAAATCACGTTTAGTCACACCATTTAGGAAGAGCGAGAGGCCCTGGGTTCCCATTCCACAAAGCGCTGACCGTCTGCGAGACGCTGACGGCCACTTTTACCTAAAAGGGGGTGGCTGCCATTCTGGGGGAGGTCCGGAGTCACCTCTGGTCTAGGGTGAGGGTGGGGTGACCCTGAGGTCTTGGCTTAGGGACGGGCTGGGATATCGTGGTTCCCAGCTGTTCTGCCTGTGCCTGAACGTGTCAGCTCTTGGGTTTGTCTCTGCCCCGTAAGGTCTTCTTGTCCTGTAGATGGACAGACGGACGCAGTCCCAGGGCCCCTGTCCCCACGGTGAGGGACGGGCGTGGGGCTTAGTCTGGGGACAGTGCCTGCCTCTGGGGTGTCCAGGGGGCTGGGCCTTGCATCCGACGGCTGCCCCCACAGTGCCCTCCTAGGGGCTTCCGACGGGTACAGCAGAGCAGCCCCCGGAAACCGTCCAGGAGCGAAGCCAGCAGGCCTCACTGCGCTCTGTCTGTCCTTCCTCAGGTTTTCCGTGTAACGATCTCATTGGCTTTACTGGGAAACGTGTGGCTCTGGGGGCCTCCCGTCCAGCAAACAAGGGCGCTCTCTCCGTCCTTTCGTTTCTAGTTTTTCAAATATATTTTTGTAATATAATAGAATGTGTTTATTTTTCATTTTTTTAAATTAAATGTATTGGGGTGACAATTGTTAGTAAAGTTACATAGATTTCAGGTGTACAATTCTGTATTACATCGTCTATAAATCCCATTGTGTGTTCACCACCCAGAGTCAGTTCTCCTTCCATCACCATATATTTGATCCCCTTTACCCTCATCACCCACCCCCCACCCCCTTACCCTCTGGTAACCACTAAATTATTGTCTGTGTCTATGAGTTTTTGTTTCTCATTTGTTTGTCTTGTTCTTTTGTTGTTTTTGGTTTATATACCACATATCAGTGAAATCATAGGGTTCTCTGCTTTTTCTGTCTGACTTGTTTCACTTAGCATTATTCTCTCAAGATCCATCCATGTTGTCACAAATGCTCCTATATCATCTTTCCTTAACGCCGAATAGTATTCCATTGTGTATATGTACCACAACTTCTTTAGCCATTCATCTATCGAAGGACATTTTGGTTGTTTCCATGTCTTGGCCACCGTAAACAAAGCTGCAATGAACATTGGCGTACACGTGTCTCTATAGAGAAATGCTTTTATGTTTTTGGGGTAGATACCCAGGAGAGCGATTGCTGGGTCATATGGTAATTCTATTCGTAATTTCTTGAGGAACCTCCACACTGCCTTCCATAACGGCTGCACCAGTCTGCATTCCCACCAACAGTGTATGAGAGTTCCTTTTTCTCCACAGCCTCTCCAACACTTGTTACTATTTGTTTTGTTGATGATAGCCATTCTGACGGGGGTGAGGTGATATCTCATTGTGGTTTTCATTTGCATTTCTCTGATGGTTAGCGATGTTGAGCATTTTTTCATATGTCTATTTGCCATTTGTATATCCTCTTTGGAGAAATATCTCTTCAGGTCCTCTGCCCATTTTTCAATTGGGTTGTTTGTTTTTTTGTTGTTGAGTTTCATGAGTTCCTTGTATATTTTGGATATTAGCCCCTTATCAGAGGAAGTGTTTGCGAAAATCTTCTCCCATTCAGTTGGTTGCCTCATTATTTTGTCAATAGTTTCTTTTGCTGTGCAGAAGCTTTTCAGTTTCATATAATCCCATTTGTTTATTTTAGTTTTTACTTCCATTGCCTTTGGAGTCAAATTCATAAAATGCTCTTTGAACCCAAGGTCCATAAGTTTAGTACCTATGTTTTCTTCAATGCAGTTTATTGTGTCAGGTCTTATGCTTAAGTCTTTGATCCATTTTGAATTAATTTTGGTACATGGTGACAGATAGCAGTCCAGTTTCATTCTTTTGCACGTAGCTATCCAATTCTACCAGCACCATTTATTGAAGAGGCTGTCTTTCCTCCATTGTATGTTTTTAGCTTCTTTGTCAAAAATTATCTGTCCATATTTATGTGGTTTTATTTCTGGGTTCTCAATTCTATTCCATTGGTCTATGTGTCTGTTTTTCCGCCAATACCAAGCTGTTTTGATTATTGTAGCCCTGTAGTACAAGCTAAAGTCAGGGAGTGTGATACCTCCAGTATTGTTCTTTTTTTTTAATATTGCTTTGGCTATTCGGGGTCTTTTGTGGTTCCAAAGAAATGTGATGATTTTTTGTTCTATTTCTTTAAAAAATGCCATTGGGATTTTAATGGGGATTGCATTAAATCTGTATATGGCTTTGGGTAATATGGCCATTTTAACTATGTTGATTCTTCCAATCCATGAGCACGGAATGTCTTTCCATTTCTTTGTGTCTTCTTCAATTTCTTTCAAAAATGTCTTATAGTTTTCAGCATATAGGTCCTTCACATCCTTGGTTAAGTTTATTCCTAGGTATTTCATTCTTTTTGCTGCAATTGCAAAAGGAATTGTTTTTTGTATTTCTTTTTCTGAGATTTCATTGTTGGTATGTAGGAAAGCAATGGACTTTTGTACGTTGATTTTGTAGCCAGCAACTTTACTGTATTCGTTGATTGTGTCTAATAGCTTTTTGGTGGAGTCTTTAGGGTTTTCTAATATAGTAAAATGTCATCTGCAAAGAGTGACAATTTAACTTCTCCATCCCCAATTTGGATGCCTTTTATTTCTTTCTCTTGCCTGATAGCTCTGGCGAGGACTTCCAACACTATGTTGAAAAGCAGAGGTGATAGGGGACAACCTTGTCGTGTTCCTGAACGTAGAGCAAAGGGCTTCAGCTTTTCACCATTAATTATGAGGTTAGCTGAGGGCTTGTCGTATATGGCCTTTATTATGTTGAGGTATTTTCCTTCTATACCAATTTTAGTAAGTGTTTTAATCATAAATGGATGTTGTATCTTATCAAATGCTTTTTCTGCATCAATTGATAGAATCATATGATTTTTGTCCTTTATTTTGTTTATGTGATGTATCACATTGATGGATTTGCGAATGTTGAACCATCCTTGTGCTCCGGGGATGAACCCCACTTGGTCGTGATGAATAATCTTTTTAATGCATTGTTGTATTCGATTTGCTAGAATTTTGTTTAGGATTTTAGCATCTGTATTCATCAGAGATATAGGTCTGTAGTTTTCTTTTTTTGTGTTGTCCTTACCAGGTTTTGGTATCAGGGTAATGTTGGCCTCATAAAATGAGTTAGGGAGTACTGACTCTCCTTCAATTTTTTGGAAGAGTTTGAGCAGGATTGGTATTAGATCCTCTTTGAAGGTTTGGTAGAATTCACTGGTGAAGCCATCTGGTCCAGGACTTTTCATTTTGGGAAGGTTTTTGATGACTGATTCAATTTCGTTACTGGTGATCGGCCTGTTAAGATTTTCCAGTTCTTCATGATTCAGCCTTGGAAGGCTATATGTTTCTAAGAACTTGTCCATTTCTTCTAAGTTATTAAATTTGGTGGCATATAGTCCTTCATAGTATTCTTGGATAATCCTTTGTATTTCTGTGGTGTCCGTGATAACTTCCCCTTTTTCATTTCTGATTTTGTTAATTAGTGTCTTCTCTCTTTTTATCTTAGTGAGTCTAGCCAAGGGTTTGTCGATTTTGTTAATTTTTTCAAAGAACCAGCTCTTTGTCACATTAATTTTTTCTATTGTCCTTTTGTTCTCTATTTCATTGAGCTCTGCTCTGATTTTTGTTATTTCCTTTCTTCTGCTGACCTTGGGTTTCGCTTGTTCTTCTTTTTCTAGTTCTTTGAGGTGTAACATGAGGTTATTTATTTGGGATTTTTCTTGTTTCTTGAGATAGGCCTGTAATGATATAAATTTCCCTCTTAAAACTGCTTTCGCGGCATCCCAAAAATTTTGGTAGGATGTATTTTCACTGTCATTTTTTTCTATGTATCTTTTGAGCTCTCCTCTAATTTCTTCTTTGACCCAGTCGTTCTTTAAAAGTATGTTGTTTAATCTCCGTGTATTTGTGTTTTTTCCTGCTTTCTTTTTGCAGTTGATATCCAATTTCAAAGACTTGTGATCAGAGAATATGCTTGGTATGATTTCAATCTTCTTAAATTTGCTGAGGCTGATTTTGTGTCCCAATATATGGTCTATCCTTGAGAATGTTCCATGTACACTAGAAAAGAATGTATAGTCTGATGTTTTAGGATGAAGTGCTCTATATATGTCAATTATGTCCATTTCATCTAATGTGTCATTTAGGGCTGCGATTTCGTTATTTATTTTCTGTTTGGATGATCTATCCATAGCTGTCAATGATGTATTTAAGTCCCCTGGTATAATTGTGTTTTGGTCAATTTCTCCCTTTAGTTCTGTTAGTAGTTGCTTGGTATATTTCGGTGCTCCCTGATTGGGGGCGTAAATATTGATGACTGTTATGTCTTCTTGTTGTATAGTCCCCTTTACCATTATGAAATGTCCATCTTTGTCTCTTGTTATCTTTTTCACCCTGAAGTCTGTTTTATCTGATATCATTATGGCTACACCTGATTTTCTCTGGGTACCATTTGCTTGGAGTGTCAATTTCCACCCTTTCACTTTGAGTCTATGCTTGTCCTTGTAGCTGAGATGTGTCTCTTGTAGGCAGCATATGGTTGGGTTTAGTTTTTTGATCCAATCTGCTACTCTGTGCCTTTTTATTGGTGAGTTCAGTCCATTTACTTTTAGGGTGATTATTGATATGTGAGGATTTCCTGTCATTCTGTCTTTAGTTTTCTGGTAAGGCTGTGTCTCCATTGTTTCTTTGCCTTTTTGTTGTTGTCTATTATTTCTGTGTGGTGGTATTCTATGATGTTTTCCTCTGTTTCTTCTTTTATTACAGTATACATTTCAGATTTGGATTTGTTTTGAGTGGTTACCCTTGAGATTATGTAAAAGAAGGTTTGATATTTAGAGTATTCCAGTTTCTTCAGTACGCTTACTTTCTCTATTCCCATATTCCAGTTCAGGCCTTTCCGCTCCCCCTTTTTATGTTTCGGTTGCCACAAGTTGTCCCTGTTGATGGTGGTCTAATAGCCTCCTTTAGTATTTCTTGTAGTGCAGGTCGTGTATTAGAAAATTCCCTCAGCTTCTGTATGTCTGGAAAGGTCTTTATTCCTCCTTCATATCTAAAGGAGATCTTTGCTGGATATATTATTCTTGGCTCATAATTTCTCTCTTTCAATAGTTTGAATATTCGGTTCCATTCCCTCCTAGCTTGTAGAGTTTCTGCTGAAAAATCTGATGATAATCTAATGGGCTTTCCTTTGTAAGTTACCGTCTTCTTTTCCCTGGCTGCCTTGAGGATTCTTTCTTTATCATTGATTTTAGACAGCTTCAATACAATGTGCCTTGGTGAAGGCCTGTTGGGATTGAGGTAATTAGGTGTTCTATTTGCTTCTTGGATTCGAGGATCCAGTTCTGTCCACAAGTGTGGGAAGTTCTCATCTATGATTTGTTTGGATATATTCTCTGTTCCCTTCCCTCTTTCTTCTCCTCCTGGTATGCCCATTATTCTTATATTGCTCTTTCTGATGGAGTCAGAAAGTTCTTGTAGAGTTCTTTCATTTCTTTTAAGTCTCAAGTCTCTTTCTTCTTCCATCTGTGTAATTTCCAGGTTTCTGTCTTCGATGTCACTGATTCTTTCCTCCATCTGGTCAACTCTACTGCTATTTCATTCTTAATTTCTTCTATTGAGTTCTTAATCTCCAGAAATTCTATTTGGTTCTTTTTTAAAATTTCAATCTCTTTCGTAAAATGCTCATGGTGTTCTTTGGTTGTGTTTCTGAGTTCATTAAACTGCCTTTCTGTGTTTTCTTGCGTCTCGTTGAGTTTTTTCAGAACTGCAATGTTGAATTCTCTGTCATTTAAGTCACATATTTCCATATCTTTAAGTTCCTTTTCTGGAGACTTTTCACTTTCTTTCTGAGCTGTCTTGTTGCCTTGGTTATTTATGGCAATTACTGATTTATTATTTCTCTTCCTAGACATCTACAGGAGTGGTTTCTGCAACAGGTTGATAGGAAGAGGTCTTTCTTTTGTTTTCCAATGCTTGTTGGAAGAATGTTTTATTTTCTCTCCGACTGCAGCCCTTTTTTCCCTCTCTGACACAGTAATGCTATGTTTTCTCTGCACTATTCCACCTTCTCACACAATGGGGGGATTCCCTGGGAGACGGGCTTCTCCTGTTAACAGTTCACCTGGGTCACAGAGCGCAGTGTCCGTGTGGGGAGGCGGAGAGCTTTTGAAGTTCCAAAGCTCTTTCTGCACCAGATTCAGAGCCCGTTTGTTTCAGCAGTTCTGTTTACTCCTGCAGGGATCCGCCCAGATAGGTGGGTCAGGGGCAGGGTGAGTTGTGAGAGGTGGCCCAGAGCAATGGCGGCGACCACCACAGCCGGTCCTGCTTCCACAGCTCCCTCCCCTTTGCCGGAACTAGTTGGGCTGTGAATCTGTGTCTGCAGTCCACAGTTCTCAGAGCAGCAAATATTCTGTCCTTTGATCCGACACTGCTACTTTATCGCTTCTATCACCGGGCAGGTGGGGGCGGGGCGAGCTCTGGGAGGGTAGGGAGGGGGCGGCTAGTCTCCGTGCCTAAGGCTTCCGTTCTCCGCTCGGCAGTGAGGGCTTAAACCACCGATTTCAGCCCTCTTCCCTCAGTCTTTGCTCCGAGGTCTGCCGTGAGCGAGCGTTGGGTTCAGCAGTTTTGTATGCTGCCCCCTCAGCCCTGTGGGCCGTAAGCGGAGCCCTAGCAGTCCGAGTCCTTCCCTCTCCCGCAGCTGCGGTAGTTCTGGGAGCAGCGGGCTCCGAGCACCGAGCTAGGTCTGCGTCCTGCGCCCTCGAGGCTCCATCCCGCACTTCTCCTCTCCCTCCTCCCCCGCTCGCTCGGTTCTCCCACCTGGAGGTGAATTCAGTCGTGGGCCTGTCTCCTGTGCAGGGAGTCCTTTGTGAGGTTATTGTTGTTCCATTTGTTGTAAATTCCAGGGGAGCTTACAAAGGCTCACCTCACGCCGCCATTTTGATGACGTCTATCTCCGTGTTTTATTATTTTTCCTCGTGATAGAACACGTTTTATTTTTTTGTAATGCGATAGAATGCTTTCTAAATTTTCTTTAACTAAAATATTTTTTCCATGCCAGTTGACAGTCAGCATTTTCAACCACGCGGGGCGTTTCACGGCACCTGGAGGGTCAGTGCCACCTTCTACGCTGGCGGCTGTGGGTGTGTGGGCGCTGGTGACATGTTTCCTTTCAAACGCAGTCTAATGAGCCCCCCAGCCCTGTGCTAGATAGGGGGACAGGCTGTCCCTTCCTGATGGACATGGTCTCCAGGCTGCACTCAGGCTTCTGCACAGATGGCACGGCTCCCCCGCCCCCCAGGTTTGGCCCCCACCCGTGTGCCACGTGCCTGTGTGGACGCCCTGGGGCCGGCTGTGCGCGTTGCGCGTGGTTTGAACGCGCCCTGGACCCACGCCCCCCCCCATCTGAAGCCGGGCTTATCTGGATGCCGGGTGGGGGGCGTGGGGGGGACACGAGAGCGGCTGGTGTCCCCGTGTCTCCCCGCGCTCCTCCCGCCCTCACTTCTAATTCCGCAAGGACAAAGAGCCCCGCGGAGATTTTAAATTTCATAATTTCCGTCTGTCAAGCCTGACATGTAATTAGTGCCCTTTCTAACCTGTGGCCGCCACGCGCGCCTGCCCGGCTCCGCGCGCAGGTGTCCGTGGTCCCCCCCCAGCCCCCCAAGAGGAGGCTCGTGATGGGAGCACAGCGGCCGGGGGAGGAGGCGATGTGCCCGGGCGGTCCGTTAGCCCCCCGCGTGGGCGGATGAGGGTAATAACATCTGAACGCACCGTTTTGTCGTGTGGGGGGCGAGGAAGTCCACGCGTGACCCGTGCGCTGCAGACACCGGACGGGAGGTGTGTCCTCAGGGCCACGTCATGCCCGGGGCCCCTTGCTGGGTCCCTGATGGTGACTTAAGGTTTCCACATGGGGGCCCCCCAAGTGGCTGGGGGGGGCGGTCAGCAGGGACCTGTGGAGGTGGCTGCGCCGTGACAGCTCTCCGTGCACCTCTGCGGTCACGGTCACGACACAGGACGCAGACAGTGCAGTGTTGGGGACACCGCTCGTGGAGTCTGCCTGGTGGGATTTCTGAACGGTGGTCCGACGACGAGTCAGAGGCCACAGTGGACCACTGCAGGGCTGGTGCCGGCTACTGATGTCGTTTATGGCCCACGTGCTTTGTATCCCCCCCTCCCGTCTTCTTCCTGATGGTGAGGACGTGGCACCCCTGTGTCCAGACGGGTGCTGCCTGTGACCCTCCCGAGGAAGTCCCTTCCGTGTGGTCATCCCCTCGTGGCCCAAGTGTAAATGGTTGCTGAGACATGCGGGCGTCCCCGGGCTCAGGCGTGCAGGGTTGTGTCAGGGGCCTCGCACCTCTTCTGATGGGAGTGTCCCCGTTTTCCAGTTTGAAAATCAGTGCCAGGGACTGGAATGAGACCCCCTCAAGTTCCATTTCCATTCATTCATGGATCCGTTCATTCCACCAACAGAACAATTCCAGCCATGGTGGGGCAGCACGGGGAGGAAACTCCACCGGTGTGACTGCCATCTTGGCAGCCAGGCGGGTCCACAGGGAAAGCAAGTGCTTGGATGGAGGGTTTGCATGAAGTGCAGTGGGGGCCGGAGTGGGATGGGGCCGGGAAGGCAGCTGGGGCTGAGGTGGGGGGATGTAGGACGTCTGCCCGGAGGAAGAGGATGGTGCAATGGCAGCTGCATTGTGGTAAAGAGGAAGAGTCAGGTGTGGTGGGAGCAGAACCGGGGTGAACGCGGTGGGTGGACGTTGCCTCTTGCTGTCCCCATCTGTTCCCCATGCTTCTTCGTCCCTAAGAGATTTCCAGAACAGCCATAGTTCCAAGACTCCCCTGTGCCCTCGGGGCTGAGTACGCTGGAGCCCAATTGGCTCATTCATTCTCTGCTCGTCCTTCTCAGGAGTGGCGTCGGGAAGCGGTACACGGCCCCAGTTCTGGCTCATAAAATACAAGGGCTGGGCCGAGGAGCATTTCGTTGTGGAGCTCATGAAGACAGGGGTGGAGCTGGATGGTTTTGTGCTGAGTGAAATAACTCACAGAGGGAGAGAGAAACACCATATGATGTCACTTACACGTGGGCTCTAAGAAACAAGATAAATGAACAAACGAAACCGAAACAAGCTCAGAGATACAGAGAGCAAACTGATGGTTGCCAGCAGACAGGGATGGGGGCGTGAGTGAAAGAGAAGAAGGGGTAAAACAAGAAAGGCCCCAAAGTAGCCACAGGTGGTGTTCACACAACGCCGAGTGTGCTAAATGCCACAGAATTGTACACTTCAAGGGCTTAAAATGCTCATTTCTCAAGTGTATTTCACCATCATTTAGAAACAGGGGAGTATCGTTGTGATTCTCGGGGGTGCCTATGAACACAACACCCCTTTCTTCAAAGCCCCTCACTCCCCTTTACAATTCAATGCCCTGAAATCGGCTGGGACCTGAAACAGTCATCTGGTCTACCTCAGCTTTCCACGTGGCAGATGGTAACCCCTTTCCCGCTTGTGTCGCCCGGCGTGCCACCCCCAGGTTGATCCCAGACAGTTGGACACGCGATCGTGGTTGCAGACAGTTGGTGGTGCTGGTGAATTACAAACGGTGCTGGAAGGCACACTGTGTCGCGTCTCTTGCAAACAGAGGGGTTCCTTGCAAAAACAGGTGTTTATATATTGCTTGTTCAATTCGTACCTCACATTCGGTTTTCACGTTAAAAGCATATAAGGACCACTCCAGGAGATGGCTTTGGGGCATGTTATCAGTTTCCCTGGACACCCGTGGTGAGATTAGCGTAACCCCACTCGCTTCTAGTCTTCTTGGGAGGATTGAGGCTGATGACACGGCTTTCTAGGTGCCCAGCGAACGTGCCGTCCGTGGTGATGGTTACTCCACGAGTGGGGAAGTAGAGCAGAAAACCGCATTGCGGGGTGTGAAATTGCATAAGGAGATGTTCCTCGGGGTCCAGCGCTGGCGAAAAGTGAGACAACCAGAAAACGGTGTACGCAAAGACACTGTGAGCTCTTCATGTACAGCCGATCCTAGAACAACACGGGACCCAGCCACATGGGGCCACTCACACACAGATATTGTTCAATAAATGCTATAATTGTATTTTCTCTTCCTTCTCATTGTCCTAATCGCATTTCCTTTCCTCGAGCTCGCTGTATCGGAAGAACACAGGATGGAATGCATAGAACATACAGAATCTGTATCCATCAGCTAGTTACGCGACCGGTAAGGAGTCCGGTGAACAGCAGGCTTTGAATACTCAGGATTTGGGGGAACCAAACATCATATGTGGATTTTTAACGGGGGGGGGGTGCCAGCGCCCTGAAACCCCATGTCGTTCAAGGGTCAATAGTATTTCTTATCATGCTATCCACAAGCTCGACTTCGTTTTATTGGCATTATTTTGTGATTTGCTCCCCGCGCTCCCCCACCCACCGTCAACCTCCCCACGATGCTGACGGACCCCCTGAAATTTGGATTTAAAGTGGGCAGACAGAGCGTCTTGGAGCCTGAAGCCACAGGGAGGATCCAGGGTGGGTGTCGGTTGGACCATCAGCTGTGGAAGTTGCAGTGGCCGCTGGGATCTGCTGTCCCCTTGGAGCCGGTGGCGCAGTCGCAGATGAAACCCAGAGGTTGGATGGTACTTGGGAGCGAAGACGGCGTGTTGAACATTGACGTTTGTCCCGGCCCCTGGCCTCATGCTGTGCGTGGAGAGGCGTTTAATAAATCAGCTTCAATGATGATGATGACATTCTCAGGTGGCAGGTTCGCCTCCCCGTGCTCTGCGAGGATGGGTCACTTGCACCGAGCACGCCCATGACACGCGTCTGACCCCTCCACATCTCGTGGCTGCCATGTGTCCGTCCGTGGCACAAATCTGCCAAAGAGGGGCCCAGGTGGGGACAGTCCCCCAGTTCATAGGACCTTAGCGCAGCCCTTCGTGAATGTTTCGGGGCGAGCATTTCAGACGCAAAGAGTATAACCGGTGCTGTCCGTTTGGCTTCGGGGTGGAGGGAAGTCGTGCGTTTCCTGAAAACGGCCATTTGCAAGGCTCAGGGGCAGGTGGCCCCAAAATAGCGTCACCACTTTCTTCCTGCGTCCAGAGACGTTGGGAGAAACCCAACGTGCTATTTCTTTACTAGCTTTAAAACAGAAAAACAAAACAACTCTTTCTCGATTGACGTTGCTCGTGTTTGGTGTAACAGTGTTTGCGTTCGTCCACGAGTGACACTGACCCTTCCTTTTGCTTTCTCCCGGTTTCTTCTTAGCTCTGGCCCCCTGAAAAACGACTTTGGGAAGCGTGCCCTCTTGTGCGTACACAGTTGGCATTTTATTTTATTTTTGCTTCCTTACTTGTTTGTTCACTTGACTGGCAACGAGGTCAGAACCCGGCAGTTTCCTCGTGGGGAAAATGTTGAAATTTACAGTGTCTTCAATTCATGTTTTTATGTCTAAGAAGTTGTCCATTTTACCTAAGATTTTAATTTTGGCATCATGTTGTTCATAGTACCCTTTATTTTAAGTATATGTAGAGGGTGCCCAAAAAATGTATACACGTTTTAAGAAAGGAAAACTGCATTAAAATTCTAACACCATGAATCAGGCTAGCGTTCCTGTGATGAATTCCATTTTTAGAGTGGATGTTATACCGTAATTCAATCCAACTTTGGAGAGTAATACATAGAGAACATCTCTTAAAATGTGTCCATTTTTTGGCACCCCAGGTATGTATAGAATCAACAGGCATAACCCATATCTCTCGTCTCCTGATGTGGCTTTTTAATGTCTCTTCTTTTTTTTGTTGGTGAGTTTTGTCAGGGGTCTAAGATTTTTACTAGTCTCTCATACAACCTGTTTTGGTTCTGCTGATTTTTCTCTCTGTTCGTTCCTTCTTTAGTTCGTTCATTTCTGTTCTTTCTTTGGGCCTTAGGTTTCTAAGTCTCCTCACGAGGCAAAATCGGTCAGAGGACCCGATTTGAACCAAATTAAAGTCTTAAACCTGCCCTGAGGGTGACACACGTGTTTTATTTCCTACTAAGGAAGGACGTTCAAAGTCTGCGACAAAAACGGTGCGTTTATCTCTACGCCGACCAGATTCCGCTTTAGGTATTTTCGGTCATTGTTTTCAGCTGCGTGCACGGGAATGGTCGTTTTATATTCCTGGCGAATCGAGTCTTTTGTCAGGAAAATGTTTTTCTCTTCATCTTTAATATGTACTTGTTTTTATTAAGTTCTTCTTTGATGCTAATATCACTTCACTGTTTTTGGGGGGGAGGTTACCCTTTGCATAATACCAATTGTCATTATTCGTGGTAGATGCAGCCTATAAAGTCTCCACGGGGCACAAGTTAGTGGACGCAGACCCCCTCACTCCTACGGAAAACAGTGAGAGGTTGCCATGAGCCTCTGCTCACAACAGTTTCAACAACCGATAAGAACGCACCCTTGTTTTATGTGTGGTTCTCTTTCAAGCCACGTTATTGGTGCACATTGTTCACTTATCAGCAGTGACTCGTGCCTGAACGAAGCGTTATCTAACACCTCCATTTTCTCCAGCAGGCACGAGGCAGCCTTTTCGTGCTCTGGTGCCCTGGCCACAGAGCAGGTTTTCACCGCTTCACGCTGGAGCCATTTCGCAAGCACAGAGTAGCCCCAAATGCAAAAACACATGGCATTTGGTACACTGAGAAAGGGACACTAGTTTTCAGCCCAAAGAATAAAAAGCTCGCAGGGAAGGAGGACTCAGGAAAGGATGTGATGTTTGCTTTGAAATATTTGAAAGTCTGCCCCGTGCAAGAGCCATTGTATCTGCCAACACACAGGATGACGGATGTTATACTCAGGGGAGCAGGGTCAGAAGAGGCGTCTGAACGCCAGCGCTGGCCAAGCACAGAAGGGCTCCTCCGTGAGGGGGTGACTATCCTGTCACTGGACATATGCAAGCACAGCCGGGCGTCCCCCTCAGAGAAAACCGAACGCAGGTTCCAGGCACAGGTCAGAGACTGGGGTTCAAGACCCACGGGTGTTTTCTAAGCCTTGGCGCCCACGAGAAGGGCATTGGTTGGGGTGTAGGCCAGCTTTCTCTCTGCACCTCCAGCCATGCCAAACGAATCACTTCAAAATTGAAAATGCTTCTTTGCGTCTTTTCGGGGCCCCCTCGTGTCTCCAGCGGAAAGAATGGTCTCATCGTCTTGGGCAGACACTTGGCAGATACCTTGTAAAATGAATGTACAATATTGTCTTACTCTCAAGCCCCACATTACACATAATTTGTCCCCAAAGGAAATAGAACCGTTTTTAAACAATGCAAGACACATTAAGCCTCACAGTCCTATTGCAGTCCAAAAAAAAAAAAAAAAAAGTCTGAAAGGTTGGACTTTCTTTTTTTTATGACAGATTCAGAAGTTGAGTCCAGAATAATCACACCACACTTTTTCTTTTCTTTCCTTTTTTTTTTTTTAGAGCCTGCATTTACTCTGGGAAGATCCCAAGGGCCTTAAATTCCAAACGTAAAGTGGGGACTTGTTTGGAATTTGGCGGGATGCTGTCCAGTGTGGCCCGGGCCAAGCAAAGGATCATGCGATCATTTCCCACCAAAGTAGGCTCGGTGCAGCTCACAGAAAGAGGGACAGCCTTCCTGATTGAGGAGAGCACAGCTTTCCAGGTAGGGAAAATATCCTGTTGTGTTTCTTTTTTCTTTCTTTCTTTCTTTTTCTAGAGTCAAGTAAGAGGGGCTTAGGAAGGAGGCGTTTTAAAAAGCTCTTCTCTGCATGTCAAGCCGGGTGGGGACATCTCCTCTCGTCTGTGTCCCTACGTCTCCTCGTGTGGCTGGTTTCGTCACACCCAATTATATTTGCTTCCGCCGCCTGGCCATCAGAGCAGGACTAGCTGAGGAAGGGGCCTGTGAGGCTCTAGGAGACTTTGCAAGGGCAGTGGTGGGAATGTTGTCACCACGTTTCAGTTCCCGGGTCCTGGCTTTATTTTCTGGAGTCTGGTTTTATTTTCTGGAGTCTGGTTTTATTTTCTGGATTCTGACTTTATTTTCTGGAGTCTGGTTTGTTTTCTGGAGTGCGGTTTTATTTTCTGGAGTCTGGTTTTATTTTCTGGATTCTGACTTTATTTTCTGGATTCTGACTTTATTTTCTGGAGTATGACTTTATTGTCTGGAGTCTGGTTTGTTTTCTGGAGGGTGGTTTTATTTTCTGGAGTCTGGTTTTATTTTCTAGATTCTGACTTTATTTTCTGGATTCTGGTTTTATTTTCTGGATTCTGACTTTATTTTCTGGAGTCTGACTTTATTGTCTGGAGTCTGGTTTGTTTTCTGGAGGGTGGTTTTATTTTCTGGAGTCTGGTTTTATTTTCTAGTTTCTGACTTTATTTTCTGGAGTCTGGTTTTATTTTCTGGATTCTGACTTTATTTTCTGGAGTCTGACTTTATTTTCTGGAGTCTGGTTTGTTTTCTGGAGTGCGGTTTTATTTTCTGGAGTCTGGTTTGTTTTCTGGAGTGCGGTTTTATTTTCTGGAGTCTGGTTTTATTTTCTGGATTCTGACTTTATTTTCTGGAGTCTGGTTTTATTTTCTGGATTCTGACTTTATTTTCTGGAGTCTGGTTTTATTTTCTGGATTCTGACTTTATTTTCTGGAGTCTGGTTTTATTTTCTGGATTCTGACTTTATTTTTTGGAGTCTGGTTTTATTTTCTGGATTCTGACTTTATTTTCTGGAGTCTGACTTTATTTTCTGGACTCTGGCTTTATGTTCCTTGCCATCTGGGGCCTCTCTGACCCTGGAGGAGACTATAATCCATGACACCGGTGGTCCGTGGCCGTGACAGTTGGCCCACTCACACTTTGATTAAAGCACATCGTGTTTTCTTCCAAAGGCAACGTTTCCACGCTACACTCCTGCCGAGGGTTTTGCCTACCCGCACATTGCTAGCAGGAATGAATTTTGCTGCCTTCTTCCTCACACCCCCCTGACTCCCGAAGGTTGTGACCAGCTGGATTTAGGCATGTCCTTCCCCAACAAAGTGCAGATGCACGTTCTTCGGTGTCTGCCGGTCCTGCCTTGGGTTTTGCACTTCAAATCGTAAGGACGTTCCTTTGTGATGGAGGCGGTAGATGAGTTGGCCCGGCGGCCGTGACAAAGCCACACAAACCAGGCAGCTTAACACACACGTTTCTTATCTCGGGGCTCTGGAGCCTGGAGTCTGAAGTTTGAATTCAACATACAAATTTTGGGGAGACAGACGTCAACCCATAACAGGTCGTGATACCTGTAAATAGAGCATATGACCCCCCCCCCCACACACACACCAAAAAAAGGAGGGCAATGAGAAGACATGGGCTCACACAGCATGCAGAGCTGGTTGTAAGGGGTCCTGCGGCGTCTGCAGGATGGACCCCGTGGGGCAGTGAACAGCGCGTACCTCAGAGAAACAGGAGGGCAGACGCGTGGGGTGCAGGGAGCTGCGTTGGGGTGGGGGCTCCCTTGTCCACGCCCCTCCCTCCATCCCCACACGGCCTCGGGGACGCTGGGGGCCGGCCCAGGGCAGCCACTTCCGAGAGGCCTCCTTTTCTTCCTTCTGAGGATATCCGCCTTATTGAGACATAATTGACCCATCAAGCTGTAACATGCGTACAGAGAACGCCCTGGTGATTTGAAAGTCATTTTCACGTACTGTGGAAGGAGTTCCCATCTCGCTCATGCACACATCCATCACCACATATTGATTGTGTGTGTGTGTGTGTGTGTGTGTGTGTGTGTGACACAATACAGGGTTACCCACTAGTCCCCGCCTCGGCCCCTCAGACCTCAGCCGTCTGACAGCGGGAAGTTCACACCCTTGGAGCCACACGTCCCCGTTTCCCCGCCCACCAGCTTCTTCTTGAAGCTCAGTCTGTCATGTTTCGTACAAACATGCAGGCATTATATGTCACCGATCCCGCTGACGTACTCTGGTGAGCTCGCTCGGACGTCCAGATGTTGGTGGTCTGGGCTCCTATCCTGTTCTGTGTGCAGACCTGTTCATTCTATGCATATTATACGTGTATCTGTGTGTCTGCTTAGGTCGGCTGTCCAGACTTTAAATCTATTTGTATGCATTATATCCACACACATTTATGGAAATACATATACACATGTGTCTTTTATATGTACATATATGATTGCGTAGATACATGTATGCAAAACGTGCAAGAAAAATGCATACACATGGTAAGGAAGGAAAAACCTGTATTAAAACTGTCATACTCAGTATATACTGGTAACGAAAGATGAACCCAAGTCTCGTTCCACGTCTGCAACGACAAGAAGTGCTCAACGTGCTTCCCATCAGCGTCGTTTTAATCCAGTGTTTTCCTTTCTTAAAACGTGTATGCGTTTTTACCGCCGTCTGTATGCGCTTACGTATCTGTTTATCTATTTTATATATATCTTATATATTTGAATGTGTTTGTACACCATTTTTAGAGTTGAAGTCCATTTCTGCAAATTACCTTTTTATGGAGATTTCCAGATATGTGGATATTTGTCTTTTGTCTGAGTATGTACGTAGATGAGGATATATACACAATAGCCTTATATACATTTCTGTATCTATTTGTGTCTGTGATACACATACTTTATATATGTACATGTGTGTCTACTTATACCTCCTGCATTCAGATTTTGGACCTACCAATATAGACTTATTTACATAAATTGTCTGTCTATATAGATTTCATATGTATTATATGTGGGAACCATATACGTGCACATGTGGACACACACACACATTGTACATGTACCTTTTGACGCTCACACACAAATCTGGAAATACACTTTAGTGTGAAGCTAAGAGACGGTGTTGGAAAGCTGTTCCAGAAGAAACTTGAGCCACATTTTTTCTCTGTCTCCTTGGACTGCCTCCGTCTAACGGACCCTGTGCCTTTAAATAGATGTTTTTGAAAGGCCGTGCTTCGTCTACTTCCATTAAGTGTTGATTTTGAGGGTAGGTGACATATTTTCCCTAGAATGCCTCGTCCTCAGTGCCTTGTCGTCGGTCGATGTTTAATCAACATTACCGGAGAGAGCGCGAGCGAGCCCCTCAGTCAGGCGATTATTACAGCCTGTTTTTGCAGCTTGCTAATTTTAAGGAACTAGAGAGTTCATTTATAACGACCTGCCTCGGGAGGAAGAAGTAAGGATCTGTCATCCCACTCGCTTTACTCGGCGTGTGTGCATTTTTTAAATACAAGTCTAACCAAGATCTCCAAAAGGCATCTGAAAAATGTCTTAATGTGTCTAAACCCTTAATTTCCCCACGGTTGGACAGCTCAAAAATAGATGAATGGATTTCTGAGACTTTCCCAGAAAGTCCCTTTTGAGCTAAAACTAACAGTGCAGAAAATAATGGGTAAGCATAAAAAAAAAAAAAAAAAGAAAGAAAAGGAAAAAAAAAACTGAAAGAAGGGCTTTGGAGTCAACTTATAATTTCAGCCTGAAGAACAGTCTTGTTTGAAAAACACGGAAGTCATATTTCAGGTGGCTTTGAGAAATGTCATCTGGTGATGTCGCAACTCAAAATCGTTCTCGCGATTTCCGCCACGAATCTGAGGCATGCCGTCCCCGGTTTATAAGAATCCGGTTTGCTTTTGGCAACAAAATGGTATCATGAGGGCTTTAGAAGAAAAACACAAAAAAAACGAAAAACGAAACTTTTATTAGAGAAAAGCATACCAGCCTCTGAATTACCACCAAAAAGGCCATAGTTTTACACAAGGCTCCCATCCTTGCCTTCTTGAATCAGGAAAAATTAATACTGCCACCTGCATTGACCTTGCAGCTGCCTGGCACGAGCTGATACTTTATTTTCGCTCCAAAAGACTAAGATTTGGCAGGTCTTAGAAATCAGAAACCAAGAATGAGGGTTTGAATGTAGACGGGAGAGTGACACAGGAAATATATTCCTCTGTTGCATGTATTTCAGAAGTTGGAAAATGAACTGCGTGGGAGCAAAAGAAAAATCAAGGCGTCGACATGACAAGTTTTTTTCTTTCTTTTTTTTTTTTTTTCCATCCTGGAATTTTTTTTAAGTACAATTAAAACCCAATCTGACGCAACTGGGAGAATTAAAGACTAACAGTAAGCTTACTTCGAGTCTGGAACACGACAGTCAGCTCACAGAGACAGCAATCCAGGGTAGTTTCGATTGGGTTTCAGTTTGGCTCTTGATGGGATCAGAATCCTTTTCAGGTTTAAAAAAAAAAAAAATCACTCTTGGTTATGGGTCTTCAATTTCGATTAGATCATGCAAAATGAAAAAAACAGACACACTCAAGTACCTTTCAAAGGTCAGTCGTTTTGGGCCTGCACCAAGATTTCCTCCCCACAGCCCCCCGTTATGGGGTGGACTTTGCATTTGTCTCTGCGTGCTTGCCCTTCCCGTTAATCTTTTTTCCATCTCGACGGTGCCGGAATCTTCTTTCTCCTTGGCCCCTCCGTGGCGTACCCTTTTCCAAGTAATTGCATATTTTAGACAGGTGAGATTGCAGATGGCAATATCATCCCCCTGGCTGCAGAATACACCCTCTCTGTCAGTTTCCTCTCGCTTTCTTCTGGCCAACTCCACTCGTTCTCTGAAATACTTTTATTATGATTAAACATGAGTCTTTAAATATTTAAACCGCCCCCAAGAGTGTGTGTGTTCATTTTAGAAACGGCGGCTGTGTTTTTCATCAGTCCTCCTGCTGCTTCTCCTCTCCCTCTCTCTCTCTTTCTCTCCACTGCCTGTTTCAGCCACATGCCTACAATCCCAACTCTTGTGCACACCTGTACCTGGGTCACCTGGGGCTCCCGTGACATCAGGCCCCACAGCCCTGGAATTCCCCCTCTCTCTCTCTCAGGCAACAAGAAACCTGCAGGGAGGCTGCTCAGGGCTGCTGCAGGCACTCGACCATGTCACGTGATGTGTCTGCAATTGTCGTTCCTTTTCCCTCGTGCCTCGTCACAGAGTGGTGACTGTGGCTCCTGCCATTACGTCTGCGTTCCAGGTGGGAAGACTACGGAGAAGCAAAAAGGGGGAAAAGAAGGCCCCCAATGGCTCATAAAGAAAGAGAAGTTCTTCCTTCTTAAGGGAATTGGTCTGAAAGACCCCACCCACCCACTGCTGCTATTTCCCACTGAGCCAAGCTGCCTGAGTTGGCCATGCACGTGGGTGGAAGGTTCTGTGTCACGCGGGCCCGTGTGTCCTGCACATGCTCCCCCATTGGCCCCCTGAGGTGAGGACGAAGGGAGCTGGGGGACTGAGGACACAGATGTTTTCCACTGTGTTTAATGTTCAACAGCCCCCTCCATCGGAAACAGAACCCTTTTTCTTAGGTCCACGCAGGACTCGCACACGTTGAGTGTGCCCGTTCTCAGTGTCCCCTACATTGGGTGGCAGGACTCGGGGCTCATGGGCGGTCGAGGGCTGGATGTATGGACGCTCTCCGACGCCTTCGCTCATTCACTCCATTCATTCATTCATTCATTCATTCATTCATTCATTCATTCATTCCTTCATTCATTCACGCACAAGTCCGTTCTTCCTGCCTGGGTTCCATGCGTGTGTACCAGGCTCTGACTAAGGGGAGGACCCAGGGTCCCAGGCCACGTCGCCGAGCCCCACCTCACCTGGGTGCAGGCCCGAGCGCGGGGCAGACCTGGGCTCACTCTGGTCCTTCCTGTTGCAGAGCGTGGCGCAGACCCGGGCGCACCTGTGAGCAGCTCTAGTGACGTCCAGGTGACGAGCTCAGCCATGCCTTGAGCTCGGCCGTCTGGGGTCATAGCTGGCGTGGTGACTGCAGGTCACGAGCGAGGTCACTGCAGAGCGGGCAGGTGGAGGGGCGAGCAGACAATGCAGAAACCAGAGGCGTAGCTGTGAGAAGCGTGCCCTGCAGGTGACACTGTCTGTCACGGAGCCGCCTGCATTGTGTTGGTCTCGCCCTCGCGTGGGGCCCCTTTTATCTGAGTCTCCAGATGTGCGGAGGGAGGGCCGTGTGAACACTTCCCGAATCAGCCCCCCAGGAACCAGCCGTCTGTCTGGTGTCGGCGGCGAGCGAAGGCCGGTTGCCACAGCAGCTCCCGAGTGTGTGCACGGCTGGGGGGGGCTGCACCCTTCTCGGCAGCACGTTGCTCTCAGCGGCACCCAGGCCAGCTGGGTGTCAGCTTCCTGCCTCACGGGACAAAAGTGCCGGGGGCGGGGTGCTTGCAAGTGACCCCGATTTCCAGCTGCCAGTCCTGCTTTTTGCGGTTCCATCCCCCACGCGTGTCTTCCCCGTGATGGAGTCGGTGTGGGGCGCATTTGGGGGCCACATGTGCAGTGTGTGGGCCGTCAGGGCTCCCATCCCGGCTCCGTGATTTCTGGGGTCTTGCTGATTTGCTGTGTGGTTTGCAAACACGCTCAGCTCTGCAGCTCGGGCGCGTGCGGGGCCTCCCAAATGTCCCTCAACAGGAACGTATCGTGACCATCGTCTCGTGTCCCCCCCATCCCCCATCCTCCACCTTCTCGCGACGAATATTCGCTTCCCTTCAATCAGCTGCGGTTGCAGGATAAGAAAATAAACACCTGGCGGCAGTACCTAGGTGGAGTGTTTAAAATAGCTCACGGGAAGGGAAGACTCCACGACACCATATGTTACGTGTGGCTGTGAACGTAATGTCTCTTTTCCAGACAAGAGCCATCAAGCCGTAGGGAAATGATGACCCTTGCGGTTGGGCAAAGAAAGGGCAAAGAGACATATTCCAGGGCTCATGCTGGAACTAGAAAGGCATGCCCATCAGGTATTCCTACGGAGGTCTGGAAGCCTACTTAAAAAAACAAAACAAACCTGTAAACGTTGTTCAGTGGGGGAATATCTCTGCCCCACAAACACGCGATTAAACATTCAGTGTGTTCAATCCTTTACGCAGAAGTCAGGAGACACCGCAGGTCCCCGCACGTCCCGCCCAAAGCTCAGACGTGCAAAGGTCTCGGCAGAACGCAAACAGTTCGCCACAGGGCACAGACGTCGGAGCAGAACGAAGGCTCAGAGGAGCCCGTCGTCCCCTCCTTCTTCTCACAGCCGACGGGGAAACGACACAGGGAGCCTGTGAAAATATTCGCGCACGCGCGCCCACCTCCTCAGGTTCTGCTGTTCAAGCAGGCGTGCCCCCTCGGCAACGGAGAAAACCACGTGTGGAAAGCAACGCCCTGGTTCACAGACGTGACAGGACACGCGGTGGCCCCGTAAGGAGCGGGGTGACCCGTGGTGGCGGGACGCTGACACTGGAACACACGCGTGTATTTGCACCACGGCCCTGTTGTCTCAAGAGCCTGGAAACACGGGGACGGCTTACAGTTCACGCTGACGTTGTTTATTATTATTATGTTAGTTTTTAATAGTTTTTGCTTTTCAGTTGCAGTACAGACACAATGTTATATTGGTCCACATGTTCACTGCAGCAATATGTACAATATTCAAGGCATAGAAACAACCTACGTGTCCATCAACACGCGATTGGCTCAAGCACCGGCGGTTCACACGAGGTCTGGCAGTGACGTTGGCGAACTTGTTGCAACACTGTTGGTCACCTTTTCTGATCTCAGAGGTAATTGTCCGGCCTATGCAATGGACTATTATTCGGCCACGAGAAAGAATGAAATCTTCCCACCTGTGCTGTAAACATTTGTGCACAAGTTTCGTGTGAACCAAAGTCTTTGTTTCTCCGGGGGGATAAAGGGAATCAGTGCCCAGGAGAGCAATGGCTGCGTCTTATCAGAGCGACATGCTTCTTAATTTTATTTTCTAAGCAAACCGCCCCCCCTGCTTTCCAGAGAGGCTTTCGCGTGCGCCCGTGACCCCCAGTGTTTAGTCTTCTCACAAGTTTGTGTTTCGACAGGCGTGTCCTGATGGCTGACGTTGGTTTGACTTCGAATTGGCCTCGTAACTGTCCCGTGACCATTTTTTTTTACCGCTGAGTTGGGAGATTTCTCTATGTGTTCTCGCGATGAGTCCTTCGTCAGCACGTAGCTTGCCAACCTTTCCTCCGCTTGCAGCTTTGTTTCGTTCCTTTCGACCAAGCCCTGTTGACCTTTTGTTTTTATCTCCCTCCTTTACCGACCGTGCTTTTGGTGTCACGTCTAACAACCTTCGGCCCGGCCCTACCTCCCGAAGGTTTTTACACTATGCTTGTTTTGTTTTTCCTAGAAGTTTCACTGGTTTTCATTCAAGTCTACGAGGCACGTTTCCGTTCAATTTTGTATAACGTATCAGACTCCGTGTGAGGTCCCCCCCATGCCGAGTTATTACCGCCATTTGCTCTGCGTCTCCTTTGAACGGCTTTTCCACTGGGTTAGACACGTCTGTGCGACGAATGTGCCTGCTTCTATTTCTCGTTCTCTATCCCGTCCCACCGACCTGTGTGTCTGTCTTTAAAGCCACCCCTTCTCACGCCTGCCGCTGTATCGTGGCCCCAAGTTGCATGGACTGGCCCTTCCTTCTCCCGTGGCTTCCAGCTCAGTGTCAGTGGCCCAGCCCTGTCACGCGCCCTCCGGGAAAGCAGAGCCCCAGGGTTCCCATCGAAGACGGACATTTCAGCACTTCAGGTTCACGGCCTCTGGGGACAAGGGGACGTCCGAGACCAGGGAGCCGCCCTGTCAGTTCCCGGGGAGACTCTCCCTCTGGTTTGGGGGCCCCCTTCTCGCTGTGCCCTTCTCGCTGTGCGGCCACATGGAAACAGAGTCAGGAAGCTCTGTGCCTCGTCTGCAAAGGACGTGAATCCCATCGGGGGCCCAGCCCCATGACCTCATCTCACCCAAACCCCCGCCCTCGTTCAGTCCATAGGATTTGGGTTGACCTTGAACCAGATCCAGTGTCCTGAATTAATGGAGGGGACATTGCAGGGGGTTGTGTGGTCGACGTGAGACGCCCGTCCCAGCCCTGGAAGGACGCGTCGATGTCACGCAGACAACAGACAGAATGAAGACGGCTTTGCCGGGGCTGGCGAGCTCTGCCTTTCGACGCCACGCAGCCGAGGTGGTTGGGCCGCACTCTCGTTTTCCCGGCTTCTCGTGCTGCTGCCTCAGAAGCGGCCGTGGCTGACGTCCGGGGGCTTCTTCCAGGGCAAAGTAAAGAACCATGTGACGGCCACCGACGGGAGGACTCAGGTCTCTTCTGAAAGCTTGTTTCCCGTCGAGCAGGACGCAGGCCGTGTGTGACCCGCTGGGCCCTGGGCCTGCAATTACTTTCCCATGAAGAAGTCAGCTCTGCGGCTGGGCGTTCGGCCGGGACAAGCAGCGACCCTTCTTTATTCTACTCGTCATACTAGTGGCGTTGGCTTCCGAAATGCGACGATGTCGCCGTCAGGTCTGCCTTGGGCTCCACACGTGTGCGTGTACCCTTCCTGGAAAGACGCGGCAGGACCTCAGCCGTGGGGACGTGGGGACGCGCTCCTGGAAACCACAGACGCCTCTCCTGCGCGGACACTCCCGGGGCCCTCGCCGGCTCGCCGGGCCGTGTCTCTGATTTCCTACAATGTTGCCTTAAGTCCCAAGAGGGGTCCGATTGGATTAAAAACAAGAAGTAACGTTCTTAATACAGTCTGCACTTGTAATATTTCCACCCGGCTGTGACTTAGGCTCCCGGAGATGAAAGATGATTTTAAAAATTGCTAAAGGTAATGGTTTTTTATAGCTTAATTTAGATTATATTGAAAATGAGGAGGGGAGGGGTGGGGGGTGGGGAGGGACCGACCAAAACGCACACCGGGAAAAGCTGCCACCTTATTAAACGTCTCCGCGTTTTTGCAATTTAAACAGCGCACCCCGTCACAAGTTTCGTGCATTCATATTTCAACCATAAGCATTAATAACATGGTAATATGTTTATTTCCATACTGTTGCTTTAATATGCCACGGGGAGCCGAGAGGCCTGCTCCCTCGGTAATTACTGCCATTAGAGCGAGCGGGTTTTAGGAAAGGGCTGGCATTTCCTGCCGCGTGGAGAAGGCTGGGCTCTCAGGCCCCGGCTGTATGGGAACAATGCGCAGCCCTATTTGGGGGTGACCCGGCCCCCATCCGTCCGGCAGGGGCCTGATGTCTCAGCATCTGAGCTCAAGAGGGAGCGTGTGAAGCCCCCAGTGGGGTCTTGGGGAACTTCCCTGCACGGAAAGCTGGCTGCTCGTGACACCTCAGCCAAGGAACGTGCCCCATGGGGTGGGACAGGGGCTCCGGTCCTGGCTGGGGACAGCCTTGGAAAACCGTCAGTGCAGCTGCCCCGGGCGTAAGACTCCAGGGTCTGGGAGGAGACCTAGTTGTCATCGGGATGTTTACGACGCTAAAACGCAGCCACGAATGACCTGGGACACGGGACGAGGGGACCTGGTGGATGGACAGAGCTTAGAGGCCCCCCCAAATGTGGGCAACACTGCGGCTTGCTTGGGTCTTTTCCCGCTACAGTAGCTGGGAGCCCCTTCCCCCCAGGGAAGGCCCAGCATGCGTGTGCACGGTCGCAGCTCCCAGGTCTGAAGGTCCCTGCTTCTCCCCGCTTTGGGGTCCACCTCGGGGGGCGTCCCCCCATCCCGCCAGGGAAGCACGGCACCTCTCCCAGTGCACTGCACGTCTGTGCTTTAAATCAGAGCAGTGCATCCGTGAAAGGGGGACCTGTTGTCCCCGCGCAGGCCGCCTCTGCTTCTGTGGGTTCCAGGGCACGCCCTGCCCAGGAGACATGGAGACCCGGTCTCCAGGACGCACGTTGTTTTCCGTGTGGGAAACAGCCTTCCGAAACGCAACGCAAAGGAAGAGAAACCTTTCCCACCCCTGCTGCTCACGGATGGGCACGAGAGAAGAGACAGGCGGCCGTCGGGACAGGGCTGTGAGGACGGTCGGGGACTCTGGGGTCCCACACCCACCCTGCTGTCTGGGGGCGGGACACCTGTGAGACATACCTGCCGAGTTGGTGGGGACACCGACCCGTCTGTCCCCTCCCTGTGACATCCTTTACGAGAATGCAAAGGACAATTAATTGCCCCGTGGCCCTCACCGACCTTGGGAGGACGTGGCCTTTGGCTGTGTCGGGGAACAGACCAGCTCAGGATCTGTGCTGCTTTTATGGGGCGTCCTGGTAACTTGGAGACACGGTGTCCAGGGAGTGGCCGCCCAGAGCGTGGGTCGCGTGGACGGGTGAGGGGGCAGCTGAGAGGCTGCAGGACGGGCCCAGAGTCAGCGTCCCTGAGTCAAAGGGGCCACCTTGGCACTTAGTTAAAAGGTTTTCTCCGTTCCTTTACTCCCAGTGTAAATGGACGTGTGTGAGAGTGTGTTTGTGTCACACACGCACGCACACGCATACGTTTTGTCTCCTGGCTGGTAGCAAACTGTGTTTCACTTAGATGATACGCAATGCTTACGAGCACACAGAAATGTCTGTGTTTCTTCACAGTATTGAAGAAATCCAAATATCTTAACCAAAAACAGACAAAAAAGTGTTCTTCTTCCCCCAAACTCTGATTTCAAATCACGAGACGGAGAAGCAGAAAGCAGGACAAATGAGCCCGTGAATCCATGCGCCTTGAAGAAATTGTGGGTGCAAAACGTCACAGAGATTTCAGAGAGACGCCATCAGTAAAAAGGAGGCAGGCAAGTGTTGAGCTGCTCAAACACCGGCTTTTACATTTTCTTGGCAATAGAGATGTGTGTTTGTTTGTTTGTTGGCTGCTGTATGTGCCGCTTCCCAGGACAGAGACGTGTCATTGAAAAGCGAGCCCTGCTGGAAAACAGCCTGAGTGTGGGATAACGAACGTCCCCCTTCGTCCCAGAGCCGTCAAAGCCGCCAGCACCCGCGTGGGACGCAGCGACTCCGGGGTTTAACACCCTGAGATGCCAGAAGCTGCCTCCCCTCCCCTCCAGGGCCCCTGCCCAGGAAGTTGCGGGTGTTTCTGAAGCGTCTGCAGAAGGTCCCTGCTTGTATATGGGAACTTGTGTCGCAGGCACTCGGTTCCCGGCTTCACTGCATTAGACGCTCGGTGGCCAAACAGTTCCCTTTGCTCAGCTCAGCGAGCATGGACTGCAGAAGGTGAGTGGGGCCGTTCCCACGAAAGGCGGCTTTTGTCCCAGCTGGTGGGGGGGGTGAGGGTCCGGGGGGGGGGGGGGCGGCTGGGTTACCCCGACTCCCAAAGAGCCGGCAAAGGCAAGTTCTTATTCTCTCGCTCTGTTTCCGTAGTTTAAGAATTTTCACAGGAGCCCTGCAGGGCTACTGTCTTCTCAGGGGTTACAATGTATCTACGTCTGTAGCTAGTTCTCAGGGGTTACAATGTAGCTAGTTCTCAGGGGTTACAATGTAGCTACATCTCAGGGGTTACAATGTAGCTACATCTCAGGGGTTACAATGTAGCTACGTCTCAGGGGTTACAGTGTAGCTACGTCTCAGGGGTTACAATGTAGCTACGTCTCAGGGGTTACAATGTAGCTACGTCTGTATCTAGTTCTCATTCTCTGTCTATGTATCTCTAGACAGAATGTATGCCTGTAACTGTATCTCTTATACAATGTATGCCTTTATATGAAATATGAATCCATGTTACACATTTCAGGAAAACAGTATATATAGCAAGATACAATTTTTAAGGAAAAAGGCCATTAGTGAAACAAGCCCAGGGGGCCGGAGGGAATGTGTCTTCAGCTCTCGTATGTCGTATGTGGCCCGGGGTGGACTCCCGCTTTGGACGCCTTGTCCTTCCCTCCCTCTGGGGACCCTTCCCCTGCCCCCTCCACCAGCCCTCACTAGGTCTGCGAGTCCGTCCCCGCCCCACCTTCCCCGCTGGGTTGGGGGCCTCGCCTGAAATTCTAGCTAAGTCTCTGTTCTTGGAACCTCAGGGCCGGTCTCCTGGACCCCCAAGCGTGGGTCCCCTCGATGCGTCTCTCCTGCTCCCCGGGGCCACCAGGACGCCCTGGAGGACGATGACAAGTGTGCCGAGTGTTTATTTCCCACGGTGGCCAATGATGGGTGCGTCTGTGCACGGAGTGTGGGGACTCGTGTGGGAAGGTCACCCCCCCCCCACCCAAGGTGTGCACGGCCGGCGTGACTGGGAAGACCGACTTGGAAAATGTTCTGGACCCTGGAAGCAGCCAGTCTGCGTTCTCAGGCCTGCAGGTCGTAGGACACACAGTGACCAGAACTTGTGGTCACATATTTTCCCCCACTGCATCCTTTGGCTGGATTATTTCTCTTCCTGTCCTTTCTGTATATAGTTCCATTCCCGTAGGGTTTTAGGTTGGTTTTTTTGTAACCAGCAGGAACCAGTCTGAAGCTTTAATATGTGTAAAGATCCCTTTATTATAGTTATACTACTATACAGAGAGAGGGTGCCAAAAAAAATGTGTACACATTTTAAGAAAGGAAAACAACGTATTAAAATTGTAATACTCAATATACACCAATAACAAAAGACGAATACAAGTCACGTTTGACGTCTGCAATGACAAGAGGTGCTCAGAGTGGTTCCCATCTGCGTAACTTTTAATACAGCTTTGTCCTTTCTTAAAATGTGTGTGTCTGTGTTTGGCACCCTCTGCATATATAATACGTGTCTTTATTGTGGTCCAGCCGTCACCTTCTGCTATTGAGTTGATTTCGCAGGAGTGTGTTCCCGTAGCAAAGGAAGACACAGTTGGTGCCGATACCAATAAGTGACGGGCACAAGTATCTCTGGACGCTCTTGCGCGCCCGGCTGACCGCTGCACCCGCAGAAGACGCCCAGCCACCGGCTGCCTCTCGACGTCTCCAGCACGAGACTCACGGTGTGACTGCATGTGTGACCGCCCAATTACCCAAGAATGCAAACACATGAGCTTCGTTTATAAAAACGGTTTGTCTCCGTAAGACTTAGAAACTGGGGTGCAGGCATTTCCTGGGCTTGTCGTGTGTGGCCTCGGGGTGAACAAAACGGACCGTGGCCAAGGACAGGCGGCCCCGTGACAAGCAGGCAGAGCTCACCGCTCGCCCCACACCCGGTCCTCCAAACGTGCTCCGCTTTGTTTTTTCTCTTTGGGAGAGTTTCCGGATCTTAAGTACCTCGTTTGCTCTGTGGATGAATTGCTGAGAAACCGAACGTCGCCCCCCAAGTCACGAGCTTCCTCAATTTCCTGCCTGGGCAGCCAAATGCTCACTTGAAAACAAGTGGGTGCCACGGGGGTTCTCCCCGAAGCTGCAGGTTTAGCTTCACACCCTCGTCTCGGCCACTTGTGCCTCTAGAAGTCAGATTGTTTTTATAAGGGGGACGAGGCATGAACAGCGTCACTCAGGGGAGGGAATTGTGGCATTAACTGCCTTGAATCGCCAAGGGAGAAAATGCCAGCTGCCCACGAACATCATGTCTCTGTGGCCCGGGCAGGGTCCTTTACTTGCAAAGGAAAAAAATAATGAAAACACACAATGAGCTCCCGCAGAGCCAGCGAAAGTCGGCCGTGGCGATGGTTTCTGAGGAAGGCTCTGTCGTAATGACAGTGCAGCAGGGGACAATTTCTATGTCTTGTTACATGTCCCTTTAACTCTGGGGGATACACAGGCCCTGGGGGAAGGGGACAGGAGCTGCAGGAGCAGCAGGTGGGTCTGAATGCAGGCTGTTCCCTGGGCCCTGCAGCTGGGGGTCCCCTGGAGCTTTGCAAGAAAGAGGCAAGGACCGCACAGCTCGCTTTTCGTTGCGATGCCCGGGAGACGGCTTCCCCGCACCCCACGCTCCCGCCACCCTCCACGGCACAGGGTCTCCGTGTTTCCATCTCGGGCGCTGCTCCTGCCGACTTCACCTGACACGATTCAATCTTACCCTCCCAGACTCCCAGCGGTCCCATTAATATTTTAATTTAATCAGAATTTCTTGAACTTGCTCGCCATCCTGCGTAACCTAGTTACCTGTCAGCCTCCATCAGCTTGTCATATTAGAAGGGATTGTCCCCTGAATCTAATCTCCGTTAAATGATTCCGTGGGGTGGGGGTGTCTATAAATCATGTCGGAGCGGCCGTGACCCAGGCAGGCGTGGACGTCGCTCTACTAACTTCTCATTGATTCCCGCACGCCAAGAGGTCAAAGGCATGTGCTGCTTCCCGTAGACAAACACCAGTACGATGACCGGTGCTTGTGAGCCACCCTCATGAGAAGCCATGGCAACCGTGCGTGGACGCCAGCTGGCGTGGGGGCCGGGGTCGCGTGTCCCCACCCAGCCCTCGGCGGTTTGAAAGGATTCGCTCGTTTCCAAATGTCCGTCCCCCTCAGTGTCAACAGAGATCAGGTGACTATTAGGGACCTTTCAGGCACAAAGGGGGCTGCAGATGAGATGAGATGCCGTGATGGGACTCGAGCTGGGAGACGCGGCCGCGGCGCCCCAGGAAAGGGCCGCACCTCCAGCCGTGTTGCTCGGAGGCATGTGGAGGGGGCCCGGGCACGCACACCGAGGCATGCCGGCCGTGCACACACGCAGCAGAGCACGCGTGCACACGCACTCATCCCCGATGGCTCCGAACACAGACCTGCACGCCCCTCCCGCGTGTGTCTGCAGCTGAGTTGTCCGTGAAGGGCAGGTGACCAGGTCCTGGGACCTGAGACGGGTGTCAGGGGTCCAGCCTGCGGGAGCTGCCAGCCGGGGGGCGTGCACCCCTCGCCTTCCGGCCGCCGTCAGACACACAGGCGTGTTTCCCAGAAGACGAGCCCCCCCACCGAGAGGGGACACACCAGGAAACACTCGCAGACCCCAAAGAAACACACGGTGGCCGTGTCCCGATGCGTGCCCCCTGCGTTCCGGGAGGCGTGCGGGAAGCTGCCGAAAGCGTGAATGCTGGGAGGGGGCTCCCGGGCGGCGTGATTTTATATACAATATGGAATGGTAACACCCACCGCTCGGCACTGTCGCCCACAGGGTATTTTCTCGGAACTGCACGTCTGGTTTGCCCTCCATGCGCTGGACGCACGTTGAGAAATGAAACGACACGGCGTTATTGGTGTTCGTGGATCAGAGGTGGGTGGCAGGGCTTGTCCTGGGGGTAGGTCCCCTGGTCACCTGGGAGTGACACCGGCACACACACTGCCCGTCGTGGCACTGCTGGCGCGGTGACAGGGGCGTAGCGACCAGGGCACAGGCGGCACCGAGGCCCGTCGGGCACCTGGACGCAGACACTCGCAGAGCAGCTGTATCTCCCCACGGAGGGACTGTTCCCGTGGGGCCCACAGCCTGCGGCCGCCCTGCAGGGGGACAGAGTAAAAGGACATCCCAGAGCCTGTCAAACGAAACCGCTCCATTTTAAAAACAAAGTTTTGTGAACGAAGGCAGGAGGAGGCCACAGGCAGGGTGAAGGGCCCCCAGCTCCCAGTTTTGTCCGCGCTGGATGTTTCACGTGACCCCCACCTGCTTCTGCACGTCCGGGTCACAGGGTCCTTGGGGTATCATTTGCCGTCATTTCTGAACAGCGAGGTAGGACGTGCCTGGCAGGGGACACCCCGGGTGCACATGAGCAAAAATTAAGTGTGAATTAAGACTTGATGTTTAATTCTGACGGGTTCAACCCGTGTGGGCTGAGATGGTAAGAGGAGGGGGAGGATGTTCGCAAAATGGGAGGGGGTCGTTGTCAGACTTCCCGAAGCTTACCCGAATCCCCAAGGGTAGATTGTCACGGCGGAGGGCACGCGGAGCAGCGCTTCACTCGCAAACAGTCTGAGGGTCGCCACGCAGCCGTTTTCCGTGGACGCCAACACCTTCCCTCCGTCCTGCTCCGTGGCTCGGCCGTGGGCAAGCCGTGCCTTCTGTTCGGGAGGAAAAGCGAGACGATGTTGTATTTCAGCAATGAGTCTTAAACACTTTTTTTAAATACAATTTTTAAAGGCAAGCGTTGGAGGCAAATGTCCCGGCCACTTCCTCCTGATATTTCCAAACAGTTCGTTTCCGGACCCTGCGCGGTGATTAGAAACGGGCCTCGTACGAGACGTGTTTACTACTTTCTCCTCCTGACCTGGACAGACATGCGGGTGGGTATTCCTCGTGTAACAAAAAAATAAAAGAAAAAAAAAAAAGAAAAGAAAAAGAGAAACATGCCTTGTGAATTTTATGAACTCGAAAAAGCAGAGCTGAATTGTTTTCCTGGGTTTGTTCGTGGGACTGTAACGCTAAGACGTTCTAAATCGGGCATTCCTGGTTTTTCAATTATTCTGGTGGCTTTTAGGAAGTTAGCTGTGCCCTGATGTGTCCGTGGGACAGTAATTGTCATCGCTTTGCGTGAGCCCCGGAATTACAAAATCTGGGCACTCTACATATTAATCTGCCTTCTAAGCAGGAAACAAGGAGGAAAAAAAAACCTATACGGAGGATAAAACCAATTAATTTACAAATGGGGATGGAGAGGGCTCTCGGGTTTCAGAGAACAAAAGGAGACTGGGTTCTTTACGCAAAATACTGATTTTTAGTTCCCTCTTATTCTCAGGGTGCTAATGGCCTGCATGTCTCAGCGACAACCCGAAGCCACAATCACTGATTGCCCATAAAATAATTATTCTGTGTAAGTACGTCTCGGGTTGCGTTCGTATTTGAAATATCATCCTGGTCGTGAGCGGCCGTTTCGAGAAAGCAAAACCGAAACTTTGAACGATGAAATGGCCCGTGTCTACCCAGACAAGTGGGAAATAATTTAATGGGGCTTTCTTTGGTGGCAGGGGGTCTCGGCTGGTGGGCTGGAACCTGAGTCCCGGGAGGAGCCGGCCCCCAAAAGTGGGGGGGGCGTCAGAAAACAGACCCCCGAGTGCGTAAGGCACGGACGGGTGCTCACCGAGTTCCCCACGGTTGTTCCCCAGCATTGCCTTCCTTTGTGTTGAAAATAAAAGTGGCACTGAGCATTCTTTCAGAAATACGGAGGGGTGTGAGGAGGTGAGAAGTTTAATTGTCCCCCCCTTCCCGGGGAGCTGCAAGCCGTGCAGGAAGAACCGGGTGGCGGTGGTGGTTCTGGCTGACGTGACTTGCGGACCGTGGTCCTATTCGTGGGGTTCGTACTCCCAGGAGGGAGGCTCAGCTTGGAGGACACGCAGCGTCCTCCGCTCCCAGTGAGACGAATGTCCTAAAATGTCCGTGGCGTTCTTTGTCAGAAATCCATAACTGCCCCCATCCTGGGACCCTGGGAGAGGACAGTCCCCGACTCTGCTTGTGTGTGTTATATTTGGGGGAACCCTGGGTTCCGTTTTCCGGTGCATTCAAAGCCTGGGTATGTTGTGTTTTCTCCCAGCATGATTTAAAAAAAGAAAGTAACGTTTACATTGAGAAAGAGAGAAAAAAAAGCAAGTGAAATAATGTTTTCCTTTCCCCAGACACACCGCAGTAGGCCTTCTGTCTCCGAGCCTCCCTGAGACTCGTCAGGTGAAATACAGCGTCCCCCCGCAGGTCTGAACTTCAGAGAAACGGGGGACACATTTAGTGCACACATGTCCCCAGGAGGCCCAGTGAAATTCAAATTTCAGATTTAACAAAGAAAAATGTTTTAAGGAAAAGTGCATCCCAAATATTGCCTGCTTGTCTCAGGAGACCGGCTGTCTGCCAAGTTTCTCAGGCATCGGGGAATATTCCGGAATTGTGCCCTTACACCCAGCTGGAAACACAGTCAGAGGAAGCCACGGCTTCCTGTTCAAGACCTTGACTGAGGAGCCCGTGGATCGGGGTGGAGACCCAGGTTACAGAGGAACGCAATGTGTGCGGGCGGGGGAACACGGGCCACGATCCAGAAACCCCAGAAACCAGCACGTTCCCGGACCCCTGCCCCCGAGCTCGGTCATAAACCCCATTGGAACACAGCCCAGTGTCTAAAGGGGGCCCTTCTTTTTCACCCGGCCCCCACGCGCTACTTTTCAGGACCCTAAGTGGGATTTTTGTCACGTTAATCTGCTCTTTGGGGCGTTTACATGGAAACTTGGGTACTTCGCCCGACACAGAAAGGGCCATCTCAAAAGCCCCCATTATGTAGTAGGACAAGTCACAACGTGCTAGAAACAATGACAACACACATATAAATCCGCATGGCTAGGCCCGAGCAATCACAGGTAGACCTCATGGGGAACACGTAGCTGCCCCACCGGGAACACGGACCTGCCCCACCGGGAACACGGAGCTGCCCCACTGGGAACACGGAGCTGCCCCACCGGGAACACAAAGCTGCCCCACCAGGAACACGGAGCTGCCCCACTGGGAACACGGAGCTGTCCTACCGGGAACACGGAGCTTCCCCACCGGGAACACGGAGCTGCCCCACTGGGAACACGGAGCTGCCCCACCGGGAACACAAAGCTGCCCCACCAGGAACACGGAGCTGCCCCGCCGGGAACACAGAGCTGCCCCACAGGGAACATGGAGCTGCCCTGCCGTGAACATGGAGCTGCCCCACTGGAAACACGGAGCTGCCCCACAGGAAACACGGAGCTGTCCTACCGTGAACACGGAGCTGCCCCACCGGGAACACAGAGCTGCCCCACAGGGAACACGGAGCTGCCCTGCCGTGAACACGGAGCTGTCCTACCGGGAACACGGAGCTGCCCCACCGGGAACACAGAGCTGCCCCACAGGGAACACGGAGCTGCCCTGCCGTGAACACGGAGCTGCCCCACAGGGAACACGGAGCTGCCCCTCCGTGGAAAGTCAGCACCATCACGTCTACATTGCGAGGCCCAGGCTTCCTGCTGTGACTGGGCAACGAGTCCTCGGGTCATTCGTTCGTCACGGGAAACACATTGGCAGCTCACCACAGCCACCCACACACACTAAAGAGACGAGGTGCCTGCAGGGGGCATTGAGTGGGAGAAAGGGCACCTCCGAGGCCCTTTGTGCACGAGGGTCACCCACTTCAATGCAACAGGAGCGTTTCCTGTGGCAACCCTAGCCCCACCGTCCCTGGCCTTTGGGTGGAGCTCATGCCCTCATGCTGCGTTTCACACACTTGCTCATCTGCGCCGAGGCGACTGCTTTCTCTCTTCTCCGGTGGGGCAGTGACGTCTGCGACGATGTGTTGTGTGTTGCAACATTTGTCGTCAGCTATTTCGCAGACTTTTACATCAAATGAGCCGTCTCCCCGGGGAGTGTGTCTTGGACACTTATTTATTAGATCGTGACGGTGGTGTCACCTTCCGTAATTTCGTCTCTCTCCTTTTCCAGCGAAGCAACGCTCCTTCGTGACCGTGGGTTTGTGTTCTGGCCCGAGCCGCCCAGAGATGGCTCTCAAGTCAAAAAGAAAATCGTTGGGAGCAAACCAACATTTTATGTTTTTTCCTTAATGATTTTTAAGGCAGTGAAAGGAATGAGGCAAGCAAGGGAGATGATGGAAACTCTGAATTAATTGCTCTCTTTCTTTTTTCTTCTTCTTGAGTTTGCCATTCATGTGTGGCCCGAAAACCAAAGGAAGTGTAATAAACCTGAAAACGCCTGTTATTCAGAGCCAATGTTTTTGCATTTCGCTGTGGACCCAAGAAGACATTATCGCCGTCTCTTGTGGTGGGGTTGCCAGCGACAGAACCTGGGAGAGCTGGAATCTGGCAACAAAGAAAAGCATCGAGAAAGAGTGGGAAAGTCAGTCTGCACACGGATGGGGGTTCACGGCGCAGGCGGAGAAAAGCGGGGTCTTCTGGACGACACTGGTGTGTCGTTGTCCCGGACACCAGGCCACCTCGAGCTTCTCCAGGTGGACGGCAGCCAAGTCTGGGGACAGCCTTTCTCTCAGGGGGATCCCCAAGGGTCCAGAGATGGCGTGTGTCCTCGTCTGGCCCCACGGCCCTGGGGCTGGAGGCCTCTGTCCTTTGTCCCTGTCACGAAGGGAAACTGACTTCTGAACTTCATGCTGAGGGTGTGTGGGCAGGGAACGGAGCCCCACACAGGGGCCAGAATGTGGGGGCTCCGACTCGGGGTGGGGGGCCCTAAACGCCGACGGGGGAGGAGCTCTGTAAAAACCCACATCATGAAAAATACATGAAAGCAACACTTTGCAGGGCGTCTTGGGGGTGTGAGCGACACGGCGTGGCCGTGGGCAGCTCCATCACCCACCGGTGAACCTTCTCAGCAGCGTTTCAGGAGAGGCGGCTGAGCCATCCCGGAGATCGATGCTGCCTTCTGGAAACGAGACTCTTTAATGCCGAGAGGTGAAAGCGGGACGATATTGCATGAAGAAAAACCGTCTGGCAGAGGAAATTGTTTTCAGCAGTCCCGGCACCATTTGAATATTCAAGAGGGACTGGGTGCCATGAGGGCAGGCCGAAGTCTTCCTTCCGGAGCTTCCTCGTGTGCAAAGGGACGGCTGACGGGCTCAAAGGAGGAGCTTTGGGGGTCGGGTGCCACGCAGGCACACACACACGCACAAGCTTGCACACACGCACACAGGTGCACATGCCCAAGCTTGCACACGCTTACACACACAGGCATGCCACACGCACTGCCCCAGCCAACAACGTTCCTCATTGTAATGTAGCTTTTCTGCTCCTTCTAACCTGAAAGGCAGCATGTGGCACGAGGACTCACCCCGCCGCTTATTCTCCGAGATGAAATGTTTCCACAGAAAGAAAGGCCCCCAAACTGCAGGAAACACCGTTTTCAACCTTTTTTTTTCCTTTTCATTGTTTCACAGTTTTGGTCCCACTTCCTCGGGGCGGGGGGGGGAACAGTTTGCGGGTTGCTTTTGTGGCCGTCATTATTTCAGCCGACTTTCCCCCCGTGGTGGGTGCGTGATACAAAGGGAAATCACCGTGGGATGAAGTTGGGGTGTTTCGCAAGACGCAGGAGCAGAAGAGGGGTGTGTGTGTGGGGGGTGGCTGTCTGAACAGACCCTCTGGTTGGCTGTCGTCAGCTCGCCCCAGAAAGTGGGAGTCCAGGAGGACAGGGCTTGGTGTTATAGGCCCTAATTAGCGTGGGTTTTATGACCTGCCGTTAAAGAGCTGGGTCAACACTTGTAAATGTCGTAAACCCGTCATGCACCCGCTCCCCCCTCTGCAGAGCCCTTGACCGTGTGGAACCATGAATACCTTTCACTGTTGCAGATCTGCCCCCATCCTCCCGGCTCCGTGCACTGCCCTGAAAAGGAGGCTGTAATCTGCAGACGCCGTGGGAGACCTCGGCCAAATTAACTGTGCGTCTCCTCAGGCCTCCCGCCGTGGTTCCCGCACGCGGATGGCAAGACGCAGGAAACGGACCCCACTGGTGAGAAGATATGCTTATCGTCCGACGCTGCTTGGGCCTACGAGACGATAATGGCATTGTCAACTTGTCGACATGCAAGGTGGCGTCGTGGGAAGGCGGCGACCCAGACACCAGGCGTCCAGGCATCCAGCCGTCCGGGCCCTGATTTCCTCATCCTCTCTGAGGGCTGCAGGCCTCACGACGTGTGGGTAGGTGGTCAGCGCGGCAGGCAAATGCCAGTATGCTGAGACAAACGATACGTATAAATTATGTGGGAGCTCAAGTAACGGCAATTTGACTTTTTATGAGCCTGTAACAATGTCCCCAGAGATGGCTGTGTGAATTTCTGGGGATCATTGCATTTTCATGGCCTTGGCACACGCTGGAAGGTGCCGCTCTGGGTTTCCGTGTCTCCACGCATAAATAAGAGCCATTTTCTGGGGTTTTTTAAAGTCTGATGTTTGCATGAAATATGTATATTCTAATCCTTGCCGTGTCTTCAAGGAATGGTCGCCGGCCATGCAATTGAGACTCTCTCATTCTCAGGAAACGTTCTTTTCCAGGGGACGGTCCCTCCTGCCCCTTCCAGCTCCTGGGGGCTCCAGGCGTCCCTGGGCTGGTGGCCGCGTCCCTCCCATCTCTGCCTCCGTCTCCACGTGGCGTACAAAAAACGGGGCTGGGTGGGGGCATGTTCCAAGGGGGAAGGGAACCCCCTTGATGACTGGAGCTGGAACAATTTCGGCAGCAGCACATGTGCCAGTTTATGGGTCTTTGACGTGCAAAACACCATAAGCACCCACGGGTCCATACTGTGATAAGTGAACGGTTGAATCTACAAATACGTGCACGAGAAGAGTCAGGGCTTTGTGACAGGGCATTTCCAACTGGGGTAGACAAAGGAGGGGGTTTTGAGGAGACCTGTGGAATGTGGGGTCCACACCCCGTGCAGCGGGACCGAGAGATGACGAGACACGAGCATCGAATGCTCTGCTGGCGGGTAGGCGGGACCCAAGACGGGAAGGGAAAAGGACCACGTGTCGGGCTGGCGTCCTGGGACCAAATCCCCCATAGCACGGAGCTGGAAGGGGCTCCGTTTCAGAGGCGTAAGGGAAGGACGGGTTATTTTCTGTGTCTGAGGGACTGGACAGTCCCATGACGGTGGTGGGAATAGAACAAAGCGTCGTGTCCGGATGGAGCTGGGGTTTTCCTCAGGACTGCTGTGCTCCTTCCGCTCAGGAACGTACATCGGTTTGCACAAGCCAGGTGGGAGCAGCATTTCTGGGTGCCGTTCTACAGTCAGGGACACGAACATAGGTGAGTGGCGTTGGGGTCTCCCCACGGGCACTCAGCAGGCTTCTCTCGGGAGTGCCTGTCGAACCTCGTCCCTGTCAGTTCCGGGATGCCCTGGGGACAGGGTGAGAGGACAGGTGCACCTCCTGGGTGGACCCCACCTGGGGCACCCTCTCCAGCATCCCTGTGGAGGGAGTGAAGGTTATCTGGCTCCGGGCAGGACTTTGGGGGTCAGGATCTCCCCAACCACAAGGGAAACACCTCATCTAAGACGTGGAGGTCCCCCATTCACCTGGGGTGACACCTGGGTCAGGAGAGAGGGTCACTTCTTAAGTCACCTTCAGCCATGTTGTCTTCTCCCGTGTGACCAGGTAGCGGGCTGAGGTCCTCACGGAGGGTCGATACGTACTACGTACGGCCTGTTTCCCGTGGACATTGGAGCTAAAATATGGGGCATAAGAACACGAGGGAGGTTCTTGTTCAGCCTAAGGCACCCCCTTCTGTCTCTCCATATCGAGCCCTATCTACCATTTATACATGTATCATCTCTCAGTTATCTATCTATCCATCCATCCATCCATCCATCCATCATCCATCCAACCCCCATCCATCCCCCATCCATTATCCATCCATCCATCCATCCATCATCCATCCATCCCCATCCATCATCCATCCATCATTCATCCATCCATCCATCCATCATCCAACCATCATCCATCCATCCCCACCCATCATCCATCCCCCATCCATCCATCCATCTATCCATCCCCCAATCCATCCATCCCCCATCCATCCATCCATCCATCCATCCATCCATCCCTCCATCCATCCATCCATCCATCCATCCATCCATCATCCATCCACCAACCCATCCATCCATCATCCATCCATCCATCCATCCATCCTCCCTCCATCCTCCATCCATCATCCATCCATCATCCATCCATCCCCACCCATCATCCATCCCCCATCCATCCATCCATCCATCCATCCATCCATCCATCAATCCATCCACCATCCCCCACCCATCCATCCATCCATCCCCCAATCCATCCATCCCCCAATCCATCCATCCCCCATCCATCCATCCATCCATCCCTCCATCCATCCATCCATCCATCATCCATCCACCAACCCATCCATCCATCATCCATCCATCCATCCATCCCTCCATCCATCCTCCATCCATCCTCCATCCATCATCCATCATTCATCCATCCATCCATCCATCCATCCATCCATCCATCCCCCATCCATCCATCCCCCATCCATCCCCCATCCATCCATCCATCCCCCATCCATCCATCCATCATTCATCCCCCATCCATCCATCCATCCATCCATCCCTCCATCCATCCATCCATCCATCATCCATCCACCAACCCATCCATCCATCATCCATCCATCCATCCATCCATCCATCCTCCATCCATCCTCCATCCATCATCCATCATTCATCCATCCATCCATCCATCCATCCATCCCCCATCATCCATCCCCCATCCATCCATCCATCCATCCATCCATCCATCAATCCATCCACCATCCCCCACCCATCCATCCATCCATCCCCCAATCCATCCATCCCCCAATCCATCCATCCCCCATCCTCCATCCATCATCCATCCATCATCCATCCATCCCCACCCATCATCCATCCCCCATCCATCCATCCATCCATCCATCCATCCATCCATCAATCCATCCACCATCCCCCACCCATCCATCCATCCATCCCCCAATCCATCCATCCCCCAATCCATCCATCCCCCATCCATCCATCCATCCATCCATCCCTCCATCCATCCATCTATCCATCATCCATCCACCAACCCATCCATCCATCATCCATCCATCCATCCATCCCTCCATCCATCCTCCATCCATCCTCCATCCATCATCCATCATTCATCCATCCATCCATCCATCCATCCATCCATCCATCCCCCATCCATCCATCCCCCATCCATCCCCCATCCATCCATCCATCCCCCATCCATCCATCCATCATTCATCCCCCATCCATCCATCCATCCATCCATCCCTCCATCCATCCATCCATCCATCATCCATCCACCAACCCATCCATCTATCATCCATCCATCCATCCATCCATCCATCCTCCATCCATCCTCCATCCATCATCCATCATTCATCCATCCATCCATCCATCCATCCATCCATCCATCCATCCCCCATCCATCCATCCCCCATCCATCCCCCATCCATCCATCCATCCCCCATCCATCCATCCATCATTCATCCTCCATCCATCCATCCATCCATCCATCATCCATCCATCCATCCATCCATCCCCCATCCATACCCCATCCATCCCCCATCCATCCCCCATCCATCCATCCATCCCCCATCCATCATCCATCATCCATCCCTCATCCATCCATCCATCCATCATCTATGTCTCACCTATCTATAGTCTATCACGTCTCTCTGCACATCTGCCCCCGTTTCTATGCCTCTACGTATCTAACTGTCTTCCCCTCTCTCCCCACAGAATCCCTCAGAACGTTTGCCATTCTGGTGCTGATGCTGAATTAGAACGGGTCAGGGACGGCCAATTATTTCCGTAATGGAGCTAAGCAGCGAGGTGGGAAAAGCCGGCCCACATACAAAGCGTTCCTTTCGTTTTCTGCACATTGGGACTAAAACACCTGCAGGTTTTGCTTCCGTCACGTGGGTGAGCACGGAGCATGCAGACACAAGTACACTGGGTGCTGTCATGAGATGTACGTGAGTGAAAAAGGCAGTGAGGTTCTCTCACATGAAAAGCTAAGAAGGGACCCTGGCAGCTGGGTTTCTCCAGCCAACGGCGATGGATATACTGGGGTTCTGGTTTCATTGACAGCCTGAAGTGTCCCCGTTAACCATCGGCTCCCATCTCCCCGAGCTGAGAGCTGACGTGGGATGGTATAGGCAGTGAATTAGAGTCCCTTAAAAAATAAGCCCTTGAGGCCATGCTTATCCTTTTAAGTTACATTTGGAAGTTGCAGGCCCTCTGGGCAAGAAGAGCGGGACCAGCCAGCGCGTCCCTCTCTTGGGCTCAGTCTGTGTCCCACATTCCGTCCTTTGCGTCTCGTCTCCCCGTGCGACCGCCGTTTGCAGACGCTCCCCACTGCACGGAACCAACTTGTCAAGCAGACAAACTCAGAAATTGCCCGGATGCCCCGAGACCTTGCAGCCCCAAGAATCCTTCGTCTGAAAACGGAAATTGGTGCCATTGGAGCTGACGTTAAAGCTGATTCTTCAACACGTGTGCACAGTCTGTGCCGGTTACAAATACAGCCCAGGTGTACGAATAACCGCGTGACGTGTTTACAAATGGCGAGGTCATGTGTGGTTGGCCGGCACTGGGGCTAAAACGACACAGGACAAAGGGGCGACAGCGCCCTGGCATTTGCACCGGTCACCTTGCACGTGTGGCCATTGTTTTGGGTGTGACTTATGCCCCAGGAGGTTTAAGGCGAAGAAAAGACCCCCAGAGGCGAGGGACCCCAATTTGAGCCAGATATGAGAAGCGATACTGTCTGAGCGTTTGCAGTGTGTCTGGGGAAACAAATCCCATGTCCTGTTGGCTTTGCTTTTCCTCTACCTGCCCTGTGTTGTCCACGGCTCCTGAAACTGTCTTGTTTTTGTCACACATTAATAGTCGACTACACTCGTGCGTGGAATTATTTCCTAGGAGACCGTAAGCTCCCCGGGGCCGGACATGCAACGGGCTGACCCATGCCGTCCATCAGCAAACCCCACGCCTGTGGCTGCTGCGTGATTTTCTCGGGAAGCGGCACAGATGAGAGACAAGGGAGAGGTGTGCACGCGCGGCTGCCCCCACAGAAGGTCCCAGGCCACCTCACTCTTCTGAGGAAGGCGACACCTGGTTATTTCAGGCGTCAATGAAGTCTTCCACAATCTTTGAAGGGTTTGCGACGGGCGCCCCCCGTTTTCTGTGTGTACTTCCCAAGAGTCTTGCAGGATTGCTCAGGGTGAGCAGGGAAGGGACGTCACTGCAACACGCCTCTGAGCTGTCACACATCTGCCCGACGGGAGCGTAATGTCACCGGACAGAGGGGAAGGACTGGTTTCTGCTGGTCGCCAGCTGGCGGCCGGGGGTGCAAAGAGACGGACGCAGGAGGAAACAGGCTTCCTTCCAGCTGAGCTCCGTAAAGTGGGTTTAGCCTAAAGAAAAGCAGTGGCCGTGACATGGTCATGGATTGATGTCAGCCTGGGGTCCATCTCTGTCCCTGACAGGATGACAGCCCGTGTCACCCACCAGCCCCTGGTGGCGCTCGGGTCCCCTCTGTACTAGCTGGAGTCCCAGCTCCAAGTCACAGTCCCCGTACTTTGCTGTTTGGTGTCATTAGCTGCAACGTGAAAGGGTCGTAACTCCAATTGTCGTCCCCGTGGGGCACGCTGCCCTGTCTCGACCCCGCTCCCCGTGCCAAAGAAAACGCTGGATTCCGTTCCGTTTTCTTCATTTTCATTTTCCTGCCCACTTAAGAAAATTACAGTCAATGAGCTGTGGGAGAAATGCACATCAACGGGCCATGTAATGCAATTTCTGGTATATATTCAGGAAGGGGGAACAGAATCCTACATTTTCTTTCATTTCTGTCAAAATCAATCACATTGTACGCAACGGAGCGCCATCTCCGTGAAAGCGAGGGAGGCGACTCCGGCAAAAGAAGGTTCCACCGCGAGGAAACACGCACGTAGTTAAGAGGTCCCTGTTTTAGTTTTTTTTTAATCATGCCTAATTAGTTTTTTTTTAATCACCCACACAACTAAGCCTCCCGCCTGCATAATTTATGACGGAGAGGGGCCGGTGTCAGAAATCAAATGTTGTAAATTAAAAATAACAAGTTTGAGACTAGTGATTCAATTAAAACCCTAGAAAACATTGGATTATGCATAATTGAGAGCTTGTATGCAGAGCCGCGTGTCACGCTTGTCAGCTTGGATGGGAAGATTGGATTGGGGCTGTCAGGGGTATTTAAATCAACTCGGTAAAAAAATTAGAAAACAAAGATGATATTTATTATTAACCTCCAGTGTTCAAAAATAACACCAAGAGGTCTTTAAATTGGATGGTTAGGATGACAAGCCTTCATTTCAAGGGGAACTTCTAACCTCTGGAGGGGGTCGGGCTGGCCGAGCGGGAGGCCACCCCCCGGGCTGTTGGAGGGACCGTGTGTGGGTGACACGGAAGGGGGGCTGCTCAGAACAGAGCGGGGAACCCTCCCGAACGCACCCCAGGGGACCCTGGAGGAGAAGGCGTTCTCAGGGAGCCTGTGGCAGGTCGGCCGGGAGGGTCCTGGGGACAATAGGTGAGCGTGTCCCCAGCCAGAGGGGAAGGCAGGCATCGTCCCCTCCTCTGCCCCCACCCCAAGAATGTTCCGGGCCGGGAAAGGCAGTGGAGTTAGGCCCCCATCCCCTCCATCGGGAGGCCAGGGCGCTAGAAACAGGGGGCCTGGGACACAGACGACACTCACGCTGGGTCCTTCAACCTGGCTTCCTGGCAGGTGGGGACACGCACGGGCCTCCCTGGGAAGGGACCCTCTGCGGAGCCACGTGCATTTGCTAAGTCGCTCTGAGGGGCTTTGCCTGCACAGGAAAACCCCACCAAAGGCCGCTGGTTCTTGCAAACAACTCTGGACTCGGTGACGGCCCAGCCCGGCTCGAGGTGAAGAGGACACCGGACCCAGCCGTGACCTGCCACTCACAGCCGGGGCTTTGGGCCCACCGCCCAGCCTCCCCGTGCCTGGTGCCCTCTTTGGTGAATTGGCGCAATGCTGCTTGGTGACCATGCGCGGCACGCTGTCCCTGCTCAGCGTGGGTCCACGTGGGGCTTCTCGGGGCGTGGGAGCTGTGTTCCTATGAGTGTCCTCATGTCGGGGGTACGGCCACCTCCGTGTCACCCACAGGCACCTGGTCCCCTGCCTCCCGCCGTCGGCAGGTGAATGGATCTCAGACGCGGCTGAGCTCCCCACCCTGGGGCTGGTGGGAGAACTGAGGCTTCAGAGGGAGACTGTGAGCAACGTGAGGGAACGTGCAGACCAGGGGTGCCAGACTTCTGTGTTTCCAGGATGCACAGCGCAGATTTCAAAATATTGAGTCCTGTATCTCACGACCTTGGGAGACGCGCCGATCCTTTGTACCCACGGGCCCGTGAGACGTACACCATTGCGTGTTCTTCCGTCGTGAGCGTGAGGGATGGCATTCTGCTCCTTCCCGTCTGACGTGCACATTTGTATGGTTTCTCTTATTTAGAGAACTTTTTTTCTGTTTCCTGAGAACCTCTGGTAAAACAGAACGTGCCCGGCTGCCGGTGTCCAAGGGAAAACGTCCAGCGTTGCTGCACGGAGCGTGACGACGGCTGTCCACCTCTTATAACCACCTCTTCTTGGATTCAGGGAAGCCCTTTCGGTGTCTCGTCTGCTCCGCTGTTTATCCACTCACCGATTCGCTACTTTACGTCGTGGGTGAAAGCTGACATTTTCCCAATTTCTTCTGCCTTCGTGGAGATATCACAGGACGTTTCACTGGGGTTCGGTCAAGGGGGTAATTTGCGGCGCTAAACCCGTCTTCGTTCCTAGAAGAAACGGGGCTTCGCATGACCTGTTATCTGTTTATACTGCTCGTGTTTTATCACGCGTGTTTCTGCCCATGTTCACAGACAGCGTGGCGTCTCAGTTTCCTTCCTCGGTTTCAGGGTGACAATTATGCCAGGGACATACAGTGAGCTTGACATGTTTATAGGATCTGTCGTAATTTCCCACTTTTTATCCCCGATATCGATCTCCTACGCCTCCTCCGAGTTTCTCCATGGGTCGTTTTCAGTGCGGGGGTGTTTTCTGTTCCTGAGGTCATTGGTCTTTCGTGTCTGCGGTGTGGTATGTGACGCATTCGGTTCCCCCTTGCTTAACTCTGAGGTCATTTGTATTATTTGATCCGCACGAATGTGTTTGAGTTTTTGCTGTGCTTTTTCTAATTTCTTAAGAAAGTGGTTTTGCAGATGGATACTGACCAAGACGATTCTACCTGCCTTGGCTTTAAATTGCATGCGTCACGTTTTCATTGGCTCCATTTTTGTGAGTGGTCGAGGGAGACATAGGTAGGTAGGAAGACAGGTGGTAGCTAGAGAGCCAGATAGATAGACAGATGGGCACGTAGATGAGAGAGAGAGAGATGGTAGATTTTCCAGAGGAGGGAGAGACAGGAAACATGAGAAGGAAGATGTGTATCTGATGGGCTCTTGCCGCCGTGGGGCCTCCAGGGCTGGGTCTCGGGGTTCTGGGTGGCCAGACCAAGTTCTCAGTTTCTTCTCTCACAGTGAGCCCTGCAACGTGACGGGGAAGGGCCCCCACGGTCCCCAGGCCTGCTCCGCAGCCTCAGCCCCTCCCCCAGTGACACGAATGACATCAGGCGGGGCCACTCCTGTCCCACTTTGACAACGGGCAAAGCAGATGTGACCCGATGGTCCCGTGCTGTGTACACTGTTCCTGGCCTTTCCAAATTGTGGCCATGTTAAAATATTTCCTACAAACGCACCGTGCCGTCCAGGCATTCGTCCACCCCCATGCTCCCCCACCCCCGCCATTCCTGTTTCCTCTTTCCTTTGATGTCTTATTACCCGCAAGGTTCGTTCTCAGCAACCCTCGCGTGGCCCCTTTCAGAACAATCAACGTAGGAGCCGTGGGACGCTAAAGGGCATCTCGAATTTCCCTTCCGATGGGAGGAGGGCGCGTTGCGTCAGGCGTGCCGGGGAGAGGAACCAAAATGAGATCGACAAGCAAAGTGCGTGTCATTTCTGCTGTCCGCGAAATCTGGGGGTTCTCGGCGGAGAGGTGAGAGGGGGAAACACTACACGGCCTTCAAATGAAAAGCAGTTTTGTGCGGCTGAAAATTGCACACACATTGGGCTACGAGCAGGTTTGTTTTCTCACGGTGGACGTGCTTGAGCCTAATCCTGAGTCCTCCAAGGGAGAGACAGAAAGATGAGGGAAAGGGCAGGAGTCCAGCACTGCCCGACGCCGGTTCACACGTGCCCCAGAGGCTTTGTTTTTCAGAAACACCCCATCCCTTCTAGGACTTTCCAGGGGCCCAGGGGACCCTCCAGGCTGCAATGCTCCAGGGCACTCTCATTCCTGCAAGATCTAAGAAGATGTTGGAAACCTTTCGAGGAGGAGGAAATGCTAAGAAGTGACATCATAGGACCTGTCCTCCAAGACTCATTTGGGTTTCAATCTGTCGTTTTCTTTTGTTACAGATTCACTCATTCTTTTTTTTTTTTTTTCATTAATCTTTGCAACATGTTTGATGTGGGTTGGACGGTGTCCCGTCGAAATTCAAGTGCTGAAGTCTGACCACACTCCCCGTGCCTCAGAAGGGACTTTGTTTGGAAATAAAGGGCAGGGAAAGAAAGAAGGTCAGTGGGGACATGTCATCGCAGAAGCCATCAGGTAAGTTCAGGTGAGGTCACCAGGGAGGGCAAATCCACGGAGTCGTGTCCTGATAGGAAAGTCGAGCTCGGACACACACGTGCGTAGAAGGAGAAGCACGTGCGGACACAGGGAGAGGACGGCGTCCGCATGCCCAGGAGAAGGCCTGGGACAGCCCGTGTGTCATGGCCCCAGAAGGAACCAGGCCACCATCTGATGGAGGTCGTGACCTGCATCTTCCGACCTCACAGAGGAGGAGTCCTACGCCTGCACCCCCTTCAGCTGCTGCGGGAGGCGCGCAGGTGTCTGGTCGTGTAGGACGAGTGACGTCCTGCAAAGCAAACTCAGAACGGGGGGTCATAAATCCACCGATTTGGGGTGTTTATAACTGATTATGTTCATTTACAACAAGACATGGTTGGTGTCCAGGCTGGAACTGCTGTTGCACATACACCACATACCCACACACACAGCACACACACCCCCCGTCAATACACACACACTGAACACACACACACAGGCCGTATACACACCTCACACACAGCCCCACACACACACACACACCAGGGGAAGTTTCGAGAAGCAGCACCTGCTCCAAAGTTGTCCCACAAGACTGCGAGTCCTTGGACCTCGGAAGTGTAGGCGACTGAGTCCGCACAGAGCTCAGAGCCATTGCTTGGTGCCACCTCCTCACGCCAGGCCGGCGGTGTCCCAGCCACCGGGGACGCACAGCTGTCCTTTCCTAAAGGACCTGGGACGGAGCTCCCCCCGAAAGCAGCTGCGGGCCGCCTCTGCTGTCCTGCCAGGCCGACACTGCAGACGTCCGTCCGTCTCTTGGCTCCGTGTGTTGGCCTATGCAGAGCAATGTGTAGCACAGCTGCACATAAATGGATGGAGATCGCGTTCATTTATAAAAACAAACAAACCGAAACCACTTTCATTTGCTGAAAGAGGGTAGCTTCCCACCGGCCGTATGGTCAGGAGTCTCGACAAGCACAGCCCACGTGACATGGTCCCAGGGCCCGGCAGCGATTCTTGTTTTTCTCTCTATGTCAGGCAGCTCTGAAGCCTCTGTGGCTGCTGCACCGGACTTCGGGACGTGTGTGCACTGGTGTACGGAGGCGTGGGGTCCTCCCATCTGGGCCACGTGAGCCCAATGTCACAATGCTGTAGTTGTTTCTTGTGACTGTCTTACAGGTGACCATAAGGCAGATGGCTTAAACCACAGACACCCATCCTTCCCCGGCCTGGACACCAGGAGTCTGCCATCAGTGTGTCCCAGGGCCACGCTCCCTCCGGGGGCCCCCGGGGACAGTCCCTCCTGCCCCTTCCAGCTCCTGGGGGCTCCAGGCATCCCTGGGCTGGTGGCCGCCTCCCTCCCATCTCTGCCTCCGTCTCCACGTGGCGTCCCCTCTGTGCCTGTGTCCCTCCTCTTCTGTCTCTGATGAGGACACTGTCGTTGGGGTCAGGGCCCCCGATCCAGGACGACCTCACCTCAGACCCCTCACTCGGTCCCATCTGCAGGGACCCCATTTACAAACACCGTCCCGTTCTACAGTTCTAGGTGGGCATGAATTTGGGGGGCCATGAGACCACCTGGAACATGTCATCTTCATTCTATAGCGCCTGGGAGCACATGTGTGGGATGGAAAGGAGCTCTGTGTGTCTGAGTCACGATGGCCACCTGCGTTAGCAGAAGAAGGAGGCACCTGCCCTTGGGTGGGCTTTTCTGGACGTCTCCCTGGGAGGCCGTGTGCCAGGTGTTCACCCGTTTTCCATGAACGGGCTTGTTAAGAAGGACGGAGGGTGGTGTGGACGTTCCATACCAAGTCCCAAGACTTAGCGTCAGGAAACTATTTCTGCCGGCCTCGAAGCAGGAGTTTTCAGGAAGCGACCCTGCGTGGGTTGTCCTCAGACCCAGGACACACTTCAGTATCTCGGCACATGACAGAATTGCTGAGACGGACAGGTTCCCACACCCAAAACGGTGTCAGCTCCAGCAGCGTGTGGAATTCCCAAACTACAGCAGGAACACATCAAAGCCCACAACGCCACCCGCCGACGACTAGAAGACTCTTAATTAGCAACAATGCTCTTTAATCTACAAATAATACAGTGATCGCCGAGCTCCCCAGGGAGGTGTGGGAGGAAACGAACCCACACGCACGTCATTTCACAGACTGAGGTCAGTGCTCCAGACCAAAGCTGACCATTCCCTTGGAAGTCCACGTGGCACTCGGTGACACAGCCCCAAATCCAGGCACACTTTCGGGACATCACCTTCACCTACATACACCCTAGGGGTGAGACCCAAGTCACTTGTTTGCTTCTTGGGCACGTGCAAAGCCACCCTATACTCAGAATAACGTGGAAAACACCGACTTTAAAGTCATAAAACACCTGGAAAGACCTTTTGAAAGAAAAACATACCTTTTCAGGTAGACACACCACCATCTGAACGCACAATGATTACGGTTAGAAGAGGCTGGGCCCCCTGATGGGATTTGTGTCCTTCTAAGAGGTCGAGACACCAGACCTCTTTCTTACCATGTGAGGACGCCGCAAGAAGGTGACAGACGGTCTGAGAACCATGAAGAGAAACCTCACCACAACCGACCACACAGAGCCTTCATCTTGGACCTGTGGGTTCAGACTGTGGTCAATAAATAGCTGTTGTTTGAGCTGCCGGGTCTGGGGTGTTTTGTTACAGCAGCCTGCGATGACGTGTACACCCACCCCCATATTAGTAGTGCTAAAGGTAAGAACGCCTGAGCTAGGCCGTCCTGCAGGGGGTCTTGGCGGTAACAACGGCTTAAGACAGGCACAGGCTTAGAAAAACTGTCCTTGGGAAAAGCCAAACCAACTCCATGGGATAAGGCCAGGGGCTTGTGGGTAAAACCTGGAGAGCCCCAGGGCACCGTATAGTAGGGGCGAGTGGAAGAGGAGAACGACTCGGATTTAAGCGTGGGGGCTGGCACCGTTCAGCCGGCAAAGGGTCCAACCGACCCCACGAGTCTGAAGGTGGAGGATACGTGGGCTGGGTATAAAAGCGACCGGTCGGGCACGTTGTGGCCGCCGGCCACAGCCTGGTGGCTAAAGGGGAAAACACAAGGTTTGTCCCTTCAAGTTCCTTTCTTCGCTGGGAGAGAGTGACTCACATCAGTCGTTCTTCTTTTTACGCAGGAGTAATACCAGTAAATGGCGTGGTTCACTGTTAGAGATGAGTGGTCGGGGCATTAAATGTAAGTGCAGATCTCTGACTCCGACGGGTGGAGGAAGGATGGGGTCACAGGGTTGGAGCTCGAGGACGTCATGTCTTTCCCTTTGCAAGCTTTTGGGTCCTCTTTTCTTCACTTACCATGGTGCCGGGTGCTACATACGCTCACGTGGCCTTCAGAGCTGTTCTGCAAAGGGGCTGGCAAGGTTCCCCCTGTGCCCCATGGTGGGGATGGGCATTCCTTTCTGGGGTGTGTGGCTTCCTCAGGGTCACCGTGTCACAGGATGGAGCAGCTGGCCCCTCTCCCTGTCACCCTCTTATCTGGACCGCCACCAAACCCCTGAAGGCTCAGTCCTCAGAGCGAAAACACAGGAGGGTGGGAGGGCAGGAATTGATGTTGTCTTATGCTTCCCGTCTTCAGAAAGCTGTTTACTGTGAGACTTTCCGTCACTTACAATATATATTTCAAGGGCAAGTAGATGTATTTAGGGACATAAATCATATCACCATAGTCACACACCCAGTTTGGGCCACGAGATAGACGTTTACATAAGAAATGATTGATAATATTCTGAAAGTGTCACTGATTAATAAGCTTTTTTTTTTCCACCTGTGCTTTTCAATGAGGAACTCTTTGAATTCATTAAAGAGGCGTGAAGAGGGGAAGGAGCGTGTGCCAGGTCTACGACGCTTTGCTTTTCTATCCATATTCTGCATAAAACATATCACTGCACATTTGTTTTGGTAAACACCCACTCGGCATGCTGTAAATATTAAACCCTCTCAATGCATTTACGTCAGGCAGTGGAGGGTGGGGGACGGGGCAGGGACAGTCCATCAGCTCATCAGGGAGCTGAGGTGGGAGTGGGACCGTCACTGTCCCACGTGGGAAGACCCCAGACGAGTGCCGCCTGCAGGAGGAACCTGGTAGAAAGCGTAAGTCAGCAGGGAACAGCAAACATGAAGGGACGTCCGACTGGGTCTGTGGGGGCTTGCGTTTCCATGGCGGCAGCACTCTGTGTTGGACTGAAGATGTGTCACGGTCCCTCACGTGAAATGATTGTCGCCTTTCTGACAGTCTTGGGATTGTGTAGGTCAACCATCAGGGACGGTTGGGGTTGTGTAGGTCAGCCGTCAGGTGACGGTGGCCTCTTGGACGGGGGTGAGAGCTGGGCAGACAAGGAGCTGATAACAGTGTACGTTCACAGCCGGCCGGGGTGGCGTCCACATGAGCAAACGTACGCAGAGCCAACCTGCCACTGCCCCCAGCAGCCCCCGACACCCTTCCTGCTTTGCTGTCCCTCGTGACATTTGTAACCAGGTAGCCAACTCTGTGTTTCACTGACTCATGTAATTCCCCACCGAAACGTACGCTCGGTCACAGCTGGCACTTTTGTCTCTTTTGTTCACTGCGATATCTCCATCTAGCGTCTGGAGCAGCAGCTGGTACTCGAGAGGTGCTCCATACATGTTTCTAATATGCGACGAACGCGCAGAGAGAAACCCTCAAAGCCGCTGCGGGCGTCAGACGGGGGTGGCCCACGCGGAAGGTTTGGTAAAGGTCTCAGACAGGGGTGTGGTTGGAAAGCAGGTCACAGCACAGTGGTCCTGGACTGTCAGACTAAAGAAACGTAGGGTGTACATTTGAGGGCAAGGATGGGAAACGTGTTTGGGGTTATGGGTGAGCTCTGGGAGCTGCCAGCAATAGCCAGGAGGGTAACTGGCACAAGTCACGTGAATTCTCATCTGCTTTCCTGCCTCCAAGGGCTGTTTGCACTTACAGATGCTTGAAGTTGCTCGTTTCAGACACAATATTACACACACACACGCACACGAGGTCTGACAATGAAGTTTGTGAACTCGCTGCAACGCTCTTGCTGACCTTCTTTGATATCAGAGGGATTATTCATTATGAATTGGTACCAACTGGACACATAGGTAACCAAGTTGACTATTTGGAAGTGCTGAATGGGGTGCGTGAAAAAGTTAGACGACCTGAACTTTTCGCCAACAATTCATGGCTCTTGCATCACGACAATGCACCAGCTCACACAGCACTGTCTGGGAGGGAGTTTTTAGCCAGTAAACAAGTAACTGTATTGGAACACCCTCCCTACTCACCTGATATGGCCCCCAGTGACTTCTTTCTTTACCCGAAGATAAAGGAAATAGTGAAAGGAAGACATTTTGATGACACTCAGGACATCAAGGGTAACATGACGACAACTCTGATGGCCATTCGAGAAAGAGTTCCAAAATGGCTTTGAAGGGTGGACTAAGCGCTGGCATCGGTGCATAGCTTCCCAAGGGGAGTCCTTCGAAGGTGACCATAGTGACATTCAGCAGTGAGGTGTGGAGCACTTTTTCTAGGATGAGTTCACAAACTTAATTATGTGACCTTGTGTGTGTGTGTGTGTATACACACTAGTTTTTTCCCCATCTCTGCTCTAGGTAAAGGAAAGACATGGGAGAATTTTGAGTGAGATGCAGGGGTATGAAAGTGATGTCATATGGAGAATATTCCAGGAAGTGGAGGCTGAAGTGGGACAGCCTGGGCGGGGAACCCTTGGGGACACGAATGCTTTCATCCAGCCAGGAAATGCTTGCGACCAAAAAGTGGTAGTTGGCCCCTGTTACTGACGTAAGGAAAACACAACTCAAAGGTCTTGTGAAAGCTTCACTTACTCCCTTCCAAGAAATAAGAGTGTTTATGTTACAAATGTAAACGGTAAGAGTATGTAGTCTGAGGACGTTTTGCCAAGCATCATAGGAACCCCACCATAGGGGAAAGGGCCATTCAGGTTTAAAATTCCTATCTATCAGGCAAATTATTAGGTGCCAGAAGCTTGGGGAGGAATCAAACACAATATTACACACACACACACACACACACACACACACACACACACACTAACTTAAATGTGTGGTTTGGTTTAGCAAAACATGAAAACAAAGACTAAGGATTCAAATGAGGTGGAAGTTCCTTGTTTCTGCCACGATAGGAGGGCAGAGTGAGGATCCCGGGCTCTCCTGGGGGTCCCATGCGATTGCCCCCCGTGCTCCGCATGTGACTTCCTGCTCATAGCCCAACAGAGCTGCCTGGGCACCAGCCCTCGTGTCTGCATCCCAGCCAGCAGGAAGAGGGGAGAGAGGAGCCCCTCCTCACTGTTTAAGAGGTTAAAGGGACTCGTATCATCTGAAGACAGTTCCATTTACTTTCTATCGGTCCAAACTTTGTCACACGGCCACCTATAGCTGCAAGGGAGTCCACGAGAGGCCGTCACACCACGTGGGGATGGATCCCTTCTCAGGGACCCCCGAGCTTCCCTGTCACCCTGTCACCCCTCTGTTTCTCTCGGTGTCACAGGCTGGACTTTCTCACTGTGGGCAGCTGTCCTCCAGGAGGCAGAGTAGGAAACACTGAGCGCTACCGCGGCGGGTTTACACAGGTTGAGGTTCTGTCTCCCTCTCTTGGTGTTTGCTGATTAAATTCCAGGGACGGGGGCGGCTGGTTGGCTCAGTTGGTTAGAGCGCAGTGCTCATAACACCAAGGTCGCCGGTTCGATTCCCACATGGGCCGGTGAGCTGCGCCCCCCGCAACTAGATTGAAAACAATGACTTGACTTGGAGTCCATGGGTCCTGGAAAAACCCACTGTTCCCCGATATTTCCCAACAAAAATTAGAAAAGAAAAAAACACCAGGGACAGGCTGACTCGCGTCACCTGTAGCACATGTCTCTCTCCCTGGGACTGTCTCTATGTTGGAGAAAGGTGCCAAAGGCAGGTTTCCCAGCAAAGACGGCATTTTCTGTTACACTTTGAAACGTGAATCCGATTTTGAGACAACTCGGGAGTGGGTGGGCAACGTTGGAAATCTGAGAACGTCGTGGTGGAGTTGGGGCGTTCAGTGTGACAGGGCGAGGTACACAGAAGTGGGCCAGAGCTTTCCATGTGGGTGTTTACGAAAAACATCCAACTGTGGTAACGTTCCCGAAGTGTTCTCTGCAGACAGTGGAGAGCCACCAACATTTGGTGACCGGTCACAGCAACATTTTACAACCGTTACCTTGGGACCCACGTACAGGACGAATGAGAAGGGAGAGAACTGGAGGAGGAACCTGGGGGGACACGTCACAGGGTGATGATGATAATGGAGTGTTGAAGCCTGCACCACGTGGAAGGGAGACCTCAAAAGGGACTCATGCATCACCAGAGAAGCAAACTGACATGTCCCTGTGATGACGGACACGCATGAGTGAAAGGTGGGTCCACAGCTCTTGGCTGGAAGGTTGGCTGGGCAGCAGGGTCCGAGTTACAGGACACGAGTCTTGTGAGGGGAGAAAAGGAGATAAAACCAACTCAGTCTTCGATTGCTGCACTCGTCTTCGGAACGGGGTTCTTCTAAAAAACAAGAAAACATGGGAAGGAGATCAAACCAAGTTCCACCGTTGTTGGTTCCCCTTCTGTCCCAAAGGACAGTCTTCTAAACCGTGGCCGGCAAGAGAGTCCAGGCGTTAGGACAGGGACATTTTGGGGGACGTTATTCTGTGTGTCACACGGGGATTAGGATGGAGACGTCCTCCTTACACATAGAATGGTCCTGAGACACCGTCATCCCCACCACGCCGTGTGCTGACCACACCGCCCGGGCCGACCCTCGCCCACCATTCTCTGACGTTTCCTTATTTGTCCATCAGCACATGGAAGGTCCAGAGCCCTGGGTCTTTGTCATTCTTATTTCTTCTTCTTCTCTCTTCCTCCTCATTGCTGTAGCTCCAGTTTGCAGGCCAGGTCCTCACCGGTGAGGCCTTCAGTCAGCACATGTACGCAGGAATGCGTTTTCTTATGGAAATCTTTTCTTTTTTTAAAAAATAAATTTCAGAATTGGTGAATCCCATCACAATTCCTCCCCGAACACCCATAGTCCGTTTGAAGAATAACTCCATAAAATAATTGAATGTTTGCACACGGTGTGTGGAAATGTAAACGGCCCTTTCAACCTAGATTTTAGGGACTCGTCTTTAAAATACTTGAGTTGTAATTAGATCCCCCTGAAGCTCTTCTGACGGCAGCAGAGGACGGGAAAGAACTCATTGGCAAGTCTGTTCACAAAACCCGAGTAAACAATAACCCACCTCAGAAAAAAAAGAAGCTTTAGTTCACTTTGTTCTCTCAGTGGAGAAAGCAAAAAAGGACGGAGGGCTGGGCGTGGATATTTGCTCTGCATCTGAAAACCCCAGGCGCTGGGTGTCTCCTTCTGAACGACAGGAATGTTGAAAAACCATCATCGCAAGCTTTTTGGGGATCGTAGGTTTTGAATGCATTTCAACAATCCTAGAAGCAGGAATTCAGGGGAGTGTTTGTTTTCTCCAAGGAGACCGTGCCATCGTTTTGTTTTTTTTTTACAGTGTGAGGTGTAGGGATGTGATGTAAGTAGTAAGACCTACAGACCTAGTAAGACGACCTCAGATTGTCACCCGCCCCTCAGGTTGTCAACACTGGAGGTGTTGTGATGCTTTTCTAACTAAAGTAGGTGCTGGCCTAGCGTGAGGCCGCTTGGCTGGAGAGGGAGTCAGTCTTCTTGGCAAGTCTGAGAAGGGGGGCCTGCAGGCTCCACCCTCCCTGGCAGGATGACGTGAGCTCCCCAAGGAGGACGAGCTCTCCTCTCAGATGGAGCCTGCATGCCTTCTCCACATTCCTGTTCAGCGCATTATTTCTCACCTCCTCCCGGGAGCCAGGAGGGTCAGGGTCTTCCCTGCTCCTTGCTCTTTAAACAAAACAATATGAGAAATCTGCCCTCGGGGTGGTTGCAGACGTTTGGGGGTGAAGGGACCACATTCCTTGTGTGTTTGGCAGCGGCAGGAAACAGAAGTGTGTCTGCACGTGGGTGTTAGCGGAGCAAGCCCCCCAGGCAGGCTGGCGGTGAGGCTGTCACCTTACCTCCTTGCAGAAACCCACCGTGACACCGTGGGCCCACTGCCTTCTCTCAGGGAGCAACGCCAGACCGCACACGTCCCCGTCCCCCGGAAGGACAGCGCTTTGCCATTCGTTTCCAGATTGAACTCTTTGCTGACGGGTGGGGCTGGAAATGTGAAAGCACGTCGATTCTTAGATAACGTAATGGTTTGCAGCTGGGGCCGGTCGCTGCTTCCTGTTTCTTTCCCAAGACACGCTCGCAGGTTGGGTCTCGTTTAATAATGATTCAAAGGCAGAAAATAAATGTTTTCCTTTTGGGGGTCCGTATGCCCATGAGCCGGTGTCTGGGACGCCTGCTGCTTCTTGGGTCCCACCTGCCCAGCTCCATGAGGGACCGACACACGTGTCCCTACCCGGACCCTCGGGGGGTTGCCTCTACTCAGAAAAAATAAGGTAGTTTTCATTTCTTTATTCACTTTTATTTTTTTATTTTTAAACATTTTATTGAGGGAACAGGACTTTCTTGGGGAACAGTGTGTATTTCAGGGAGTTTTCCCAAGTCAAGTTGTTGTCCTTTTGGTCTTAGTTGTGGAGGGCGCAGCTCAGCTCCAGGTCCAGTTGTCATTCTTAATTGCAGGGGGCGCAGCCCACCATCCCTTGCAGGACTCAAGGAGTCGAACCCACAACCTTGTGGCTGAGAGCCCCCTGGCCCATGTGGGAATCGACCCAGCAGCCTTCGGCGTCAGGAGCACGGAGCTCCACCCGCCTGAGCCACCGGGCCGGGCCGGCCCAAGTAAGGCAGTTTTGAAACAGGACAGCTCTCCCCTGCCAACGCTGCGCCTTTGGAAGGACTCCTGGGATTCAGGTGTCTTGCGAAAAGCACAGATGCCATAAAACCAGTTGCCCCGTAATCCTGGTACCTGACACGGATACGGACATCGATGGCTGACACTGCTGCTCACGCCGGCGGTCCTGGTCCTGATGGATGCCCTCGTCTGGAGCGCCGCACAGCCAAGTGGGGGCACTGAGCTGCCAGGTGGCCCCACAGCCAATGAAAGCAACAGCCGGGAAAGTAAAGACGTAAGCCTTCACTGCGATGGTCCCAGCCAGAGGCCAGCAGGGGAGGGAGCCCCGACTCCCCCCTCCATGACTCCATTTCCCATGGTCCATCACAGCGCGGTCAGGGGCCAGAGAATCACCACAGATGGGGGTGGGTCTTCCTACCGGGGGAGCCCCGAGTGAAAGTCTCCTTTATGGACCGTGGGGTGCGGTGAGGGAGGGGGAGGTTTGGGGTGGAAAAGTGCTGGGGGCGGGGGGCGTGCACGTGTCAAACAGGCTTCCCTGCCCCACAGCATAAGGCGAGCTCAGCAGAGACTCGTGCACTGGGCTGCGTCCTAGGCCTCAGACAGAGACAACGTACGAATGGAAGTGCTGGACCAGGGACAGTCACTGAAGAGCGTACGCCCCACAGGTCCTGAGTGAGACCTTGATGCAGCCCCCTATACACACACACACACTGCCCGTCACCCCGCAACAAACCTGCTGTGGGAGGTACACCTTCCCCATCGGGCCGGCCACGCAATGCCCACGGTCAGGCCTCAAATTCCACACTGCGTGCTTTAGGAAACAGGTGTATGAGGATATAACTGACAGACGGAAACGGCCCACGCTGAATGTGTACCATTTGATGACTGTGGACGTACGCAGACACCCGAGATACCGGCACCCCGCAATGAACATGACAGACCTACGCGTCCCGTCCAAGGCTCCACGTGTCCCTTCTTGCTTGTAGTTTTGCTTGCTTGTGTTTTTCTGTAGTAAGAACACAAGAGATGGAATCAACCCCTCTTGACTTCTGACATGCACGCGATCCAGGCCAGATATGGGAACAACGCAAGCGTCCGTCCAGCCGTGAACGAATAAAGAAAAGGTGGCCCAAATGTCCGCGCCTCCCCGGAGCACGGCACACACATCCTGACCAACACTGGTGGTTGTTTTAGGGGGCATTTCCAGCGCCGCGTCTCTGCTTCTTAGGGCCTGAGCCAGCCCTTCGTTTCTACTCCTTGGTGACCCATTTGTTCTTCAAAGCCGCCATTTCCCCACCAGCCAGAGTTGTGCGGTCAGTGGCTACCAATGGGTGCCCGGGAAGCCTGTTTTCTTCTCGAAGAAGTTTCACATAAAGTAACTCACGTGTTTCTCACCACAGCTGCATGCCGCCGGTCCACAGCAAGAAAACAGTAAACCGAGTCGCAGGGCTTGCAGACAGCAGACGTGTGTCCTGCGTGGGAGCTGAGTCTTACCCACTGTGGGTGCAAAACCACGGTCCCTCCGAATGGGAGCGTCTCTGGTTTTGGGGTGAATCTGCGAAGACTTTCCAAAGGGAAGATTGTCACAGGGTTTTGGGGGAGTTTGTGTTTGTTTGGAACCCACTGTGGGATTTTTTCCCCCCACATTGGGCTTGGCTGCCTTTCCCCCCAAAAAGTCCTCTTGAATGTAATTGCATGAGGAAACCAAGGTCAGTCCTGCCTGAGGGGAGGACGATGGTGAAAAGGCCCCCTGGGTAAAAAGCGACCTGTGTGAGCTGGGTGTCAGCCCGTGACCGCTTGTTTCAAGGGTGGTAAAACATAGCATTCACCATTTTAACCAAAATGGATAATTCAGTGGCAGTTAGAGCCTTCACAGCATTGCACAACCATCGTCTCCACCTATTTGGAGAAAATGCTCATCATTCCCAAAGGAGACCCCGTTCCGCAGGAGCCAGGACTCCCTGTCCCCCCATTTCCAGCTTCCTCTGTGGACACGGCTGCTCTGGACGGTCCATGAACTTGCACTCAAACCCTGTGGCCCTTTCTGTCTGGTTCTTCTCAGTCCTTTGGGCTTCAGTTTCTCAAAGCACAGATTAGAAACGCAGCACCGCGTTCTTCTTGGAAGACTCCACAAGTCCCAGGCTTGCCACCTGGAGAAGGGGCCCCCAGCCAGATTCCCCCCAGTAGCAAGCCACCGCATCAGAAGCCAAAAACAAGAACAGGTAGCTGTGCTTCTTCACAGGATGATGCTTTTCCGGGGAAAAAAATACCTCAGTTGCATAGTATCACGGTACCGTACCCATGACTAATCTGCTCTGACAATATTCCCCGAAAACCACCACTCATATTAAAAAAAAAAAATTTTTCTGCTGTATTGATTTCCCAGCATCGGCGTGTGGATTTGAACGTCTGCGTTCAATGCCTGTGCATGGGTATCTCTCCGTTTTAAAAACAAACGCACCGTGGAGCTTTAGGGATGCGAGTTAGTTCCTCACGGGGAAGCTGCCTGGACATGCGTGGGGTTATGCCCCCCCCCATTGCCTCCTTCTTTTGCCTTCTGGCTTGCTCAGCGTTTTGCAGTGACCTGGGGGACGTCACCCCCTTGCTCAGCCCGGGACATGGGTGCGGGTGGGGTGCGGGTGGGGGACCGGCCCCTGCACACACCGTGCAAACTGCTTCCTGGCTGTAGGGCAGCCCCCTGCCCAGCGAGCACTCCAGGCCCAGGGACGCCCTCCCTGCAAGGACAGGTCCTGCGGGAGTGACAGGCCCATCCCAGGGCAGGCGACCCAGCGGGTCCTGTGGGAGTGACAGGCCCCATCCTGGGGCAGGCGACCCAGCGGGTCCTGCGGGAGTGACAGGCCCCATCCTGGGGCAGGCGACCCAGCGGGTCCTGCGGGAGCGACAGGCCCGTCCTGGGGCAGGCGACCCAGCGGCCGCAGGACTGGCGCAGCGCGCAGCTGTGCCATTGTCCTGACACGTCCCCGCCGTCCCCTCCCCCTGGGGGAGCAGATGTGGCCGAGCACGCCGGGGGCCCCAGCAATTTCCGAGCGCAATTTCGGGTCTGGGGCGCAGCTCCCCGGCCCCGCGCGGCGAGCCCCGCGGCGTCTAATTGTATCCAGACGGTCACCTCAGTGTGGCCCGTGGCCCCGCGCTAACCCGGGGCCCTGCCCGCTGCTCCCACATGTGGGACGGTTTTCCAGGCTGATTGCTGCGACCTGATTAGGGGCAGGGAGGGATCTGGCGTCCTGCTGGGCGCCCGGCTGCGGCTGCTGGGGACACGCGGGGAGCGCTTTCTGCGTGCGCCCCAGGACTGAAAGTGGTCACCGCCCTTGGTCTGGGGGCAGTGTCCCTGCGGGGGAAGGGCGATGGCAGGGTGGCACACAGCCTCACTCCTTCTGAACCAGGAGGGCAGCTGAGACAAGGAGGGGGGAGGGGAGCGGGGGAAAGGATGGGGGAGGGGAGCGGGGGAGGGGATGGGGAACCTGGCGGAAGGGAGATGGAGGAGAGGAAATGGGGGAGGGGTGGGGATGTGTCACCAGAGATGGGGGAGGGGAGAGGCAGGGGGATGGAGGCCGGAGATGGGAAGGGTGGGGGAGGGGAGGCAGGGGTGGGGGAGGGAGGGGTGGGGAGGGGAGGGAGGGGTTGGGGGGAGGAAGGGGTGGAGAAGGGGAGCAGGGGGCAGAGGGTTGGGAGAGGGGAGGCAGGGGTGGGGGAGGGGAGGCAAGGGTGGGAGAGGGGAGGCAGGGGTGGGGGAGGGGAGGCAGGGGTGAGGGAGGGGAGGCAGGGGGTGGGGGCGAGCAGTGAACGGTGAGGGAGGGGAGTGATGGGTGGGGGGAGGGGAGGGGGAGGGGTGACAAAGGAGGGAGGTGGGGGAGCCAGTGCAGGAGGGGAGGGGTGCTGAGGGACGGAGGGGGAGACCCGGTAAGGGAGGAACCAAGATCCCAAGTGATGTGAGCTCCTGTCTCAGCAATTTCAGCATGTGATCACATCCAGAGTGGGAACACGGGCCAGGCGTCTGCCACGGTGGCATGGGGGCGTGCCAGCACCCTGAGGATCCGATGGCTGTGGCCTGTCGCTCACACACACACACACACACACACACACACACACACACACACACTCTCGCGCACTGAAGACTGGCATTACCCAGACCCCTTGTTCAGCGTTCAGCAAGGGGAAAGTCGCGTCCTGGGCAGACCGACGTGTGCCTAGAAACTGTCAGTACTCACGGGTCAGCGGCTCTATGCAGTCATTTCAGTGACTCGATTCATAAACTACGCGTTGGGCCCTTTACGTATCAGCCTGCACAGCTGAGGCTGTGCTGCGTAACAAGCAGCCCCCCTGGTGCCCGGGCCACAGATCTGCTGTGGGTGCGTCTTCTCAGTACCAGGAGAGGCACAGCCGCCGACCTTCGGATGTCTGTCCCGTGCTGGCCGTGACACACGCCGCCCTGCAAGCCACACACTTTCCTTCCACTACCAACTCTTTGGCCAGACTGTCCCCTGTCCTCATGCAGCCCTCTCGTGGGCTTTGGATGAGAAGTGCCACCCATCACGGGTGTGGGGCGGTGGAGAGTGTCAGGAAGATGATCGCAGACCCTACAGGGGTCTGGGCGTCTGTAGAGCCCTTGGCTGGGACGCAGGGGACCCAGGTGTGAGCTGTGTGGCAGGTTGGAGCCAGGGAGCCTGGCAGTGCTGGCGTGCTCCCAAGTCACGAATATTGTTAAGGTCACTGAAATCAGATTGTAGGGACGAGAACAACTGTGGCATGACCTCTGGGCCCGTCAAAGGGCAGCGATGGGTGGTGGGAGCCACCCTGGCATTTGGTATCAGACGTTGTCACAACCTGTCACAACTGTGGACCAGGGCTGGTGAGTTCCCGAGAAGCCGGACAGGCATCGCTGTCATTTGTGAGGCAAAGCACCCATTTGTTTATTTATTTATCGGGGAAGGGGAACAGGACTTTATTGGGGAACAGTGTGTCCTTCTAGGAATGTTTCCAAGTCAAGTTGTTGTCCTTTCAGTCTTAGTTGTGGAGGGCGCAGCTCCGCTCCAGGTCTAGTTGCCGTTTCTAGTTGCAGGGGGTGCAGCCCACCATCCCTTGCAGGAGTCGAACCGGCAACCTTGTGGTTGAGAGGACGGGCTCCAACCAACTGAGCTCCATGAGTCCTGAGCTGCGGGCACGATTCTCTGAGTATGGCCCCAGGACGCCGGGTGGGGACAACGCGGGGGAGAGACCAATAATACTTCCCCCGGAAACAAAGTGACTGTGCAAGCCCTGTCCTTCCGTTTGCTGGGTGGGTAGCTGCCCGTGGGAACCTGCACCCACTTCTTTCATAAAGTAATGTGTTAACTATGTGCAGGAGTCTGGGAGAGAGCTGCGTGAGGGACGGCCCCCAGCTGGGATTTCCACGGATCTGTTGCAGGTGTCCCTGGGACCAGCGTTTTTCACAGCCCTTTTTAATGCGCTCCTAAAAGTAATACTTAGAACCACTTAACATTTGCCGCCCGAGAAGATGTGTGCAAGAGTCACAGCACAGCTCTCTCCCCTGATGGGATCAAATTGCAAACCGTCCTCCACCGGACCCCAGCCGTCAGGCACGGCCGTGGACAGGCCCGACCACGTTGCGACTCTTCTCTGCTTTCCCCCCCCCTTTTTTTAATTTAATAAACCCCTGTTCAAAAATAAACTTAGAAATTCTTCTGTCACAGCCCGAATCTGTTCCCAATTTCTTGTCCAAACAATGAAAAATATACAAGTGCATTTTCGCGGCCACTCCAGCTGACCTTTCGGAACGCACAGAGGCACCAAGCACAGTCGGTGACGGTTTCTGAACGTTTGATGTGAAGTGCAGGCCACCTGTTTCTACAATTCATCGGGTGGCGTCCGACCACGCTCCCCAAAGCGGGGCTGCGAAAGCTGACATCCAGGAGGGCTGCAGGTCTCCGCTTAGCAAAACAGACCGAGATTTCTGAAGTGTTTAAATGACTTCTGCTTATTTGGCTGTGTTGATTATGGAGATAATGGGTACCAAATTGAAATGGGAGATTAGATGTATTCCCCAGACGCTGGTGAAAACAATTACGTGTGTGTGCGTGTGTGTGTGTGTGTGTGTGTGTCTGTGTGGAGAGAGACACATACACCAGACAGATACATAAATAAGATATAAATTAGATTAAATAGGTGATAGAGATAAGTAGATAGGTTCCTGATGGATAAATGGATGGATGAGACATAAACAAATACACAGATAGATGAGAAAGAGATGCAGCTTCTTTAACTGCCTAGGATGTGTGCTGCTTTCGGGGGAAATGGTTCCAACGGCATTTGTGTCTTCTGCTTATTTTGAACCTAGACTTACGTTTCCACGTTTCAGCTACAAGAGGACACAGCCCATGTTGGGCACCAGTTTCTGTGGTTCCCAGTGGCCGGTGGGAGAGAGCGGAGGCTGGAGGGTGTCTGGCACCCCCCCACCTGCCCTGTCCGGGCTCCTAAAGGTGTGGGAACGTCCAAATTCGTGGATCTGGGAACAGGGCCTTATCTGTAAATGGGGTCTTTTTAGACGTGACCGAGTGAGGGATCTGAGGTGAGGTCGTCCTGGATCGGGGGGCCCTGAACCCAATGACAGTGTCCTCATCAGAGACAGAAGAGGAGGGACACGGACACAGAGGGGACCCCACGTGGAGACGGAGGCAGAGATGGGAGGGAGGCGGCCACCAGCCCAGGGACACACGGTGTCTGAGGGGCCCCTTGGAGAAACACTGCCGGAGGGAGCCAGCATGTCAGGGGTGGGGCAGTGGGTGCAGAGCTGGAGGGAGCAAGAGGGAGGGGACGTGAGGCAGGGACCCTGCAGCTGAGGGTGCAGGTCTGTCACTTGTGCTGCAGCCCCAGCCCCTCCCTCATGGCACAGGGTCCAGGAAACTCATGCAGCCCGTGAGCCAGCCCCCGAGACAGTGGGCCTGTCCTCGCAGGCCGGGGGTCCCACGTGATGACCAGAGGGGTCACCTGCTTGGTAAGTGACGAGATTCCAGGGTGGTGGCTTCCTGGTACAGATGCCCCTTCTATTATTAAGTGAGCAGCTGTGGGACCGTCACCATCTGAGCCCAGGCCCCCATGGGGATGCAGGGCTGCGTGCGCCTTCTTACCGGGGAGGACACGAGTGTCCAAGGGCTTCCCACCAGGGCCAGGGCTGAACGTGGGTGCGATGACAGGCCCGGGGGACCAGCCAGCAGCCTTTCGGCTGCACCCAAGGCCTCCCCGTTCCTGTGAAGCTATTGAGTCGTTCACAGCCCGGGGAGTTCTCACCTGTCAGGGCCACGGCCACCGGTTCCGCGTGTGCACCCGGCTCCCTGCACAGCACGGAGGGTCCCCAGGGTCCCCTCCTCGGGTGCCCAGCGCAAAGGGTGCTGACGGCTCCGGCCCCGGGGCACCGTCCGTGGGGTGCCGACTGCAGCTGCCCGTGCGCACCCAGCGCGCAACACAGCCGGGCGTTCCCGTCCGTGGACCCACCGTCATGGTCACGCGGGAGCGCTTTCAGGAAAAGCCACCCCCACGGGATGGCATTCCGTGACATAGCCTTGGGATCGGAGCAGCCCCCAAAACGTGTTTGCCCCCGACCCCCTCTTCTCAGACACGGGGAGACTGCCAGGTGGGGGCAACACTCCCTCGCGTGGGGTGGGCTCTTGGCCCTATGCTGGGGTCTCCACAAAAGCGCGTGTGTCCCGAGCGGCTGGCGGTCCCTTCCCAGGCACACGTGGCATCTTGCGTGTCTGTGGAGCTCCCCGGGCTTCCGGCCGCAGAGCAGCCCCGGGACCTCGGAGCAAAGCAGAGTCCCCGGGCCCTGGGGGAGCACGCGGGGCCCCCATGTCCCCCAGAGACGCCCCGGGTCCCGTCCGGGGGGGAAAAGAAACGTGTTCGTGGGATTGCGTCCAACCCAGGGCTCGTCTCCGTGATAAATGCCAGCAAATGGGATGTAATTGCCTCCATTGAATTCTGAGCAAGTCCTGGACCGACCTCGCGTGGAGGCAGACGGTGCGCCGGCTCCGGGGCCCTCGCGCGTGACATCACTGCGGCCATGTGACCGTGTTGATGCAATTTGTCCTCATTCTGGCTGTGCCGTGTGGGGGCTGTAGGCGTCGCCCCCGCCTCCCTGTGAAGGCCGCGATGTGGGCTGGGGGCGTGCGGAGCAGAGGACGAAACCCCACCGAAGCCATGTGATGACTTCCCAGTGCCACGAGGCCCGCGGGTCCCAGAAAAGCACCCGCAAAGCTGGGGACACCTGTCCACGGGCGTAGCTGGCACTGTGCACGGGTTTGCAGGGACAGCCCTGGGCCGCGAGCCACTGCCCCGCCCCGCAGACCTCAGCACCACGTGCACTCAGGTGGGGACACCTGCTTTCTGTGCAAGGTGTCATCGGCCTGAGGATGACAGGGGCAGGTGGACACGGGGGTGTGTGTCACTGGCCTTGGGGCAGCCTGAGCCGTGAGGGCGGAGCTTCCCCGGACGACATTGGGTCCCCAGGGAGACCTGAATGTCCCGGCACCATCACACAACTGTCCACGGCCAGGACGTCCCCCCCATCGCTGCTGCCTGCCTCAAACCCCCCACACCTTTCAAGCCTGACTGCAGCCTCCTGCGAACACACGTCCACTCCAAGTTGCAATTTTATTGAAAGCGAAGGACTGGTGTGGATGCCATCGAGTCCTGGCAGGGCTTACAGATACGAGAACCCGGGATGGCAGCAGGTTCTGGCTGAGACGGGGGCCCCGTCCCAGGTGACAGGGACACAGGTGGGCTGTGTGTGCAGCGGGAGGCCCCCGCGGATGGCTGCTTTGCTCGGCCAGCTCAGGGGCCACTCGTGGCTGGCCCATCGCCACGGAAATCTCCGAAGACGTGTGTGAGCTCGCTACAAAGCAGTGCATAAAACCAGATGAGGCATGACGGAATTAGAGTCTTTGAGACGGGGGTCGCCGTGGCGGGGAGCCAGCGCTGAGGCAGCCGGGCGGGCCCCCCAGACCACGGTTCCAATTAGCTCCCCCGATGACCTCATGCGGAGGGTATGGCCCGAATATTAAAAATTCCTGCAGCAAATGAAAGGAGGCTGGCATGAGGGCAGGGGACAGGGGTGCAAACATGTTTCATTTTATTTCAACACTCGCCCCGCCGGCCGGCCTGATGGTGGGAGAGGAAATTGCAGGGTTTCGCATCGCGCTTTCCTGAATGGCAGACAGATTTATAGCACATGGAAGAAACAATTAGGACGGGGGCTCTGCCAACTACAAAGCGGGGAAATAAATTCACGTAATGAGACGGGCAAAGCACAGGGCGGGAGTCAGCTACGTGCTGGCGTCCAGAGGGTAAAATGTCAAAAAGCCGCAGGTCTCCAGTGAGCTGCCCCCGCTCCAGATGGCCCACAGGTTTCCGCCACCCACCCCCCGGCCCCCTGGCCTGCCTTACGTTTTTATGGGACTCTCCCTGGCCTGCCTGTCCCCAAGCCTCCAGGCCAGAAATGTCGCTAGGACACCGGTATCTATGCCTGGTCCACGGAATAGCCATGAATGTCGGGGGGCGGGGAGCACGGGAGGGGGCGACACAGGAGCTGCGATTGGCAGTGGGGATGCGGGCAGACGTGCTGCTTGCAGGGCTCAGTGCTTCTGATGTGCACAGCTGTGCAGCCCCAACACAAACGCAAAGGGAACGTCAGACAGCCCCGAAAAGGAAGGCCACACAGACCCGTGGGACCGTGTGGCTGGACCCTGAGGACGGGACGCTCGGTGAGTGACAGAAGCCAGACACAGTGGATAAGTGATGGATGCTGATGATAGGCAGACAGACACACAGGGTGTCTCATGCTCAGGCAGTTTCCCAGCCTTGAAACGTCTCACGTCTGGGGCTGCCTGGCTCTCTGACGTGGGGCGTCCTGGGCCCTGGGGGACGTTGAGCCGCGTCCCTGGCCTCCACCGCCACATGCGCACAGGACCTCGTCCCCCCACTGGCGACAACCGCAAAGGGCCCGCACCTTGTCCCATGTCACAGCCCCACGTGAGATGAGCTGCTCTGGAACTAGCACGTAAGCTCACGTCGGAGAAATACCCACAACGTAATAATTGGTGCGTGTGACTTTCGGCCCTGGCCATGCAGGAGTCCGGTCCCAAGCGTCACAAGCCATGCTTCCCCGACCTCACACGTCCGTCCCTCCTGCCTCCTCAAGGAAAAGCCAGAAACTCCCGCCCCAGCCTTCTGGGAGCTGGGGGGAGGCTGTGGCCCAGCCTCCATTGATCGAAACAGTGCTGGAAACTTACTTTCAGGAGCCGGAGCGCCAGGACACACGTGCCACTTGGAACCCCTCCTGCCACAGGTTGGAGTCCAGGGCTGGCAGCATAAGCCCTGACCTGGGGGGGGGGTCCCAGCAGCCAGGACACCGGGCGGCTTGCACGTCCCCACCTCGTGCATTAACCTGCACTCCCGGTGTTTGGGTTGTTGTCGCAGATGGGAAGCCAGCCAGCAAGTGCTGTGTGGCAAATCCCTTCTCCGCATAAACCACGTGGCTCACGGCCACGCGTGCAGACAGACACACTGCAGCCAGGCTTCCTGTTGGGGCCACTGGACCAGTGAGGAAAGAAGAGCCCCGGGCACAGGTGTGCTCACCTGTGTGTCAGGTGTGGGGACGGCTCGGGGCCCAGGGAACTAAGTTGCCAAGATCCGGCCTTCCTCTCATCACCTGTTTGGTTGACAGCCCCTCTCACACGTTTCTGTCTGCTGCCTGTGTTCAATGCAGAGCCCCTTGGAAGGGCAGAAGAATGCTTAAACGTCCATGGAATTCAAACGTCAGAGCTGGAAGCTGCCATGGACCTCTTCCCGTGGAAATGCTTCATTTTAATGATGGGGAAACGGAGGGCGGCAAAGGTCAGCCCACCTTCCCAGGACTCACACCTAGTCTGCAAGCCCCGCTGCAGACCCTAAGCTCTGAGCATCATGCAGAGCGGTCTTTGTTTCACGGGGACCCAGGTGCGGGGGTTGTACCCTCACGCGAATGGCTGCGTCTGCGGGTGACACAGCCTGAAGGCCTGAGAACCAGGAGAGGCGAGGGCAGGACAGGACGGCTGTTCCAGCCTCCGCAATCCGGGAGAGCGTGAGTTCTCCCTTCCCCCACCTTTTTCTTTTGGCGCGATGCCGGCCGTCACCTGATTAGACGAGGCCCACCCACCCGGGGAGGGCAATCTGCTTTCCTCACGCCGCTGATACGAATGCGAATCCCTCCGGCTTCCCTGGCACTTCCTCTGCTCTCAGAACTGGCCACTCCTCTACGCACGTCCCACAGGGCGCCTGTGAGGCGTAGCAACCGTGTTTCAACTTCCTGAGGTCAGTTTTTGGAAAACAAACTCGGGGTCTTGGTTCCCTCCAAAAGTGATGAAAGAGATTGCGTCCCCAGGCCTCCAGGTCTGAAGGAGTTCATGCCCTTTTATGTTTGAGATTAGGTTTTATTACTGGCAACTTGCAAACGACCCATTATCATAAAGTAGAAAAGGCCCCTCAAACGCCTCCCACATGAAGGGACAGAGACGTTTGCCAGTTCTCACGCTCGGCAGCCGCGAAAATGAACCCTTCACGTCGCGAGGCATGTGCTGGATTGAAGGAACGCTCCCCCTGCTTCCTCTGGATTTCTGTGGAATTATTGAAATGTCCTCCTCGTCCCGCCACCCGTCCACTTGTGTTTCTGGGCACGTGGGGAAAGCGACAGGCATCCTTCCTTTTAAGGAGCCTGTGTGTTAAGGGCAGCTGCTAATTTTACGGGGTATTTTTACTGAGCGTGAAGCCGTGGTGCTGGGACGGCCACCCACCCACCGAGCTTGGAGGATACGGACCCCGGAGTTGATCGATCGGTCGTGCTGTTCCTTCCTCTGCGGTGAGGAGTTCCTCCTGGAAACCGTTCTCCCCTGGGCAGAGCCGATGGATCCAATGCTAGTTACATAATTAGGGTTGCGGGGGGGTGTCTCGTGTCCCAGACGCCCGTGTCCCAAAGGGGCCTAACACTTCTCAGAGCCCCCGGGTCACGGCGCGCCTTCCTTCTCCGCTCCTGTTTTCCAGCCGTGAGCACGAGGGTGGCATGGAGGGCCGCCTTCGGAAAGGCCCGGGACTCATGTCAGGGTTTCGGTCATTTTGTCCAAGGCAACAACGTATGCGGCTCCGTTGGTATAAGGCTGCTGGGCAGGCAGAGGACGGCCACCGTGCTGTGTCATCTGAGAGCTTGAGAGTGCCCTGTGCGTTCATCGGGTTACGAGCGTGGAGCGCCTCAGGGCTGAGTCGGGATTTCACTCATCCCTGGGCTCACCCCTCCCGCTCCCCGGGGCGTCCTAAGAGGACATTGTTGATCTATGCGTCTCCACTCACACGGTGTTGAAATCGACTTCATTTAACACCCAGGGTGTCGGGAGTAAGGAGTCTGCCTGTCAGCGCCCGGCGTCGCACCGCGAGGGCTTGGGGGGCAGTGAAAGGAAGGCGGACGGCAGGGACTGCAGCTCGAATAACTGACAGGGGCCCACTGTGAAGTGCAAACAGGGCACGCGTGTTCAGAAAGGGACTGAGAACTTCCAGCCGACAGGCTTCACCTCACAGTGTGATGGGGCGCTGCGCACCTTGCCTAGGGGACCAAAGCCCGACGCTGGTCCTGCCCACGGCGGTGCGAGGAGCACACCCAGCCTGCAACCGCTCGGCTTTGCACTGGACGGGACGTTGCAGACAATTACATTCACAAATCCAGCCCAACACCAGGGGTCCTGTCTATGCGGAGGGTGGGGAGCCTGCTCTGAGCACCCATTGTCCCCCTTCTCACTGGTGGGAAATGCACATAACCCAACACCCATCGCTTTGCACAGTACAGTTGAGTGGCACTTAGCACACTCCCAACGTTGGGCCACCACGAGTTCTCTCGCCTTCCAGAACATTCCTTCCCCCTCAAAGGAAACCCTGAACCCATTAAACCATCACTTCCTGTCGCCCATCTCTTCCCAGCCCCTGGAAACGCCCCGTCTGTTTCCTATCGCCATGCCGTTTCCTACTCTCGACATTTTATACAAAGAGAAGCACACAGTATGTGGCCCTGTGTGTGGGGCTTCTTGCCCTGAGCCCTGTGGTTTTCAGGTTCACGCGTGTGGTGTCGAGTATCAGCGTGTCATATATGTATATTTTAATGGGCGAGGAATAGTCCACTGTCTGGATGGACCGCGTGCTTTGTGTGCGGTCATCCACAGATGGACACTTGCGGGGTTTCCACCTCTTGGCAATCGTGAAGAGCGCGGCTCTCAATGGATTTGCACCATTTTGAGCTTGAACATGTCTGTCCTACTCTGTGGGGCCCAGACTGAGCGGTGGAATTGCTTGGTCATATGGTAACGTTCTGTGTCATGTGTTCGGGAACCGCCATCCGGCGTTCCCCAGTGGCTGCACTGTTTCCCGTTGCCAGCAGCGATGACAAGGTCCCACGTCCTGCAGCTCCTGGCCAACGCTCGTTCTTCCCCCCCTTTTAAAATAGACAGCTTACCTCGTTTATCCCATTCGTCTTTCCTTGACCTAGGGCAGGGGACCCAGGCTGGACAGACTCCCTGACTTGGTCCAGCCAAGTGCACCGGGGCTTCCATTGCTTACCCGGCCAACTGACGGTTAAAAATAGGGTTGGCCGGGGCGGTTGTCAGCATCCCAAGTATAAGGGTGAAGACCCCTCAGCGGGGGGACGCGGTGTGCAGACAGCCAGCTGTCACCTACGTGACGTTTCTCCTGGAGGCCACAGCTCAACCCCTTGTCTCGTCGTTCGTGTGAGAAACTTCCTCCACGTCATTCAGACGTGAAGGTCCCAACAAAGGGTCCTCGGGGACCCAAAGGCAGAACAAGTCTGTAGTGACTCCGTGTTGCTCTATGCTCCCTCGTGTGTCAGGAGAAACGGTGGCCCAGAGAAACGGTGCGTTCACGTCTGCCTCTGGGGCACATCCTCCCCAGGGGCCAGCGCCACAGAAAGGTAACACTGCGCGGTCCCCGGAGAGCTGGGGACGGAAGTCGGTGTGTCCAGGAGACGGGTGTACGGACATCCCAAGGTGACCTTCCGTCTGTCACGTGGACGGCCTGCCTTGCATGATGGTTGAATGGTGTCTGGCTCGGCCATCTCCAGCAATCGTCCTCAGCACGCGGCGGGTTGAAACCCCGTCTCTGCAGCTGTGTGCAAACCATGTGTTCCGCGACTCTGAAGTCACGCTGCTCCCAGCACTGTCCCCCCAAGATGGGCCGTCACCCTCAGTCTGTCCTCTGACCCACGGCAACTTGACTTCATGTCTGACCATCTTATTCCTCTTTCTGATGCCTCTACAGGGTGACGTCTTTCTCTGTGGTCCCCATTCAACCTTGTCAGCATTTGCTCTCCAAGAGGGGTTTCCTCCGTGGGAACGACCTCAGGCCGGCGTGTCCAGGGTGTATCTGGGGGGGAAACGAGTGCCGCCTTCGTAGCTTTCCACTGCCTTGCGCGTTCTGTTCCGAAATTGTTCACGGGTCTTTCCACTTGACGAGCATATGTTCACAGAGCTGTGTGCAGGCATTTGACCCCAAATGGATGCGTGAACTCTTCACAGGGTGTCCTGGGCGGGGGAGGGAGGACATACCAGAACAGAACGAGTGCAACGTGGTTTGAATAAACGGTGACAGTGGAATGAATTTAGACTCCTACGAAATGCAGTCCATCGGGGTCTCGAAGGACTTGTGCGAACATTTTTGGGGGAGGGCGCGGCGCCGATTAGCATTTTGTGAGTTCTCATTTGAATTCGATGTTTGAACGGTGTCCCGGGGTCAAGGGGAATGTTTCCAGGGTGAGGTTTGCAACAATTAAATCTCACACGAGAAGCCTTCATCTGGCTGCAATTGACTCCAAGCTGTACCAGCTCCACTCCAATTGACCTGCCGATGGGATTGGTTGTGGAAATCGGGGGGCGGGGGGTGGGGGGAAGTGAGCTCTTTCCATAAAACGTGTGTGTGTGCGTCTCACGCCTGAGGGAAAAACCCTGGCTACTCTGGGGCAGTAAATGGGACTGTCTGACTGAGTTACCTTCCAAGAGGGGAGAAGAGACCACTAGGTAATGGCCCCCCAAGAGCCGGGCATCCACCTGGGGCATCTGCGGGGGGTTACGTTGAGTTTCCTGGGAGGGGGCAGGCTCTGAGATGGAGGTTAGCATTGCAGGCGGGTTACAGGCACAGGGGGAGCTGGCCTGGGACTCCATCACTGTGGAGCGCCCATTGAATCGCACCAGGACGTCTGCGGCTGGAACGGCTCCTTAGAACCCATTGGTGCTCAGGGAGGGGGCTGTGCTGTTGGACGAGGTGGCTCCACTTGTCTGGGGGCAATTTCTGGGGGACGGGCTGAGCTGCCGTGCGCCCAGAGATGGTGTGCGACAATGAGTGTCTCCCCTGCAGGGGAATCCTACAGGGACCCCCCCTTGGTACCCACCCCAACCCAGCCCCTGGCCGATGCACTTGTCCACTCACCCAGGAAACGGGGAAAAGAGACATCCAGGACACACCCAGTGCATCGTCTGGACGGCAAATATGTTTTCCTGTGCCCCCTGTTTATCAGCGGGTCGACCCTCTCCCGATGACCAGGGGCAATGATCCCTTGCAAAGTGGGGATTCCTTTCTGCCCTTGCTGGTCTCTTGGAGCAGCAGGAAGGGGAGTCCCAGGGTGGCTCCTGGAGGAAGCGTTGCCTGTGCAGAAGCTCTGGACCCACAGAGGCTAAAGTTGCAGCAACAGGAAATGCAAATTCCCCTGGGGGTCAGCTCGTGTGAGGGGGAGGCCGCCCTGCTTTCACTGCTGGGTTCCTGGGCCCACACGAGCACGGACACCCCCGGCCATGCACCACAGGCAGAGTGGACGCGGGGATTTGGGGAAGCAGGAGCCGTGACTCCCTATTCCCAGCAGCTGCTGGAAGAACCAATTCCGTCTTAGCGTGCGCTGCCGAGGGCTGTGCTGGGCCTGCTGATGACTTGTGTGCCTGAGGGGTGGACTGATCACCGGGCTGCCGGGTACCTCACAGCAGAAACCCCACCTCTCCCAGGACGAGAGCACACGGCATGGCGATGCCTACCATGGCACTGCATGTGATGGCTTCTCAAACGACAGTGAGGTCTTCACTCTATGTTCAGAAAGTATTAGTCTGTCTATCTATCCATCTATCCATCCACCCATCATCCATCCACCCATCATCCATCCATCCATCCATCATCCATCCACCCATCATCCATCCACCCATCATCCATCCATCCATCCATCCATCCATCCATCCATCCATCATCCATCCACCCATCATCCATCCACCCATCATCCATCCATCCATCCACCCATCATCCATCCATCCATCATCCATCCACCCATCATCCATCCATCCATCCATCCATCCATCATCCATCCACCCATCATCCATCCATCCATCCATCCATCATCCATCCATCCATCATCCATCCACCCATCATCCATCCATCCATCCATCCATCCATCATCCATCCACCCATCATCCATCCATCCATCCATCATCCATCCACCCATCATCCATCCATCCATCCACCATCCATCCACCCATCATCCATTCATCCATCCATCCACCCATCATCCATCCACCCATCATCCATCCATCCATCCACCCATCATCCATCCATCCATCCATCTATCCATCCATCCATCTATCCATCCATCCATCCATCATCCATCCACCCATCATCCATTCATCCATCCATCCATCCATCATCCATCCATCCATCATCCATCCACCCATCATCCATTCATCCATCCATCCATCCATCCATCATCCATCCATCCATCCATCATCCATCCATCATCCATCCATCCATCCATCCATCCACCCATCATCCATCCATCCATCCATCCATCATCCATCCATCCATCCATCCATCCATCATCCATCCATCCATCCATCCATCATCCATCCATCCATCCATCCATCCATCCATCCATCCATCCACCCACCCATCATCCATCCATCATCCATCCATCCATCCATCCATCCATCATCCATCCATCCATCCATCCATCATCCATCCATCCATCCACTCATCCATCCATCCATCCGTCCATCCATCCATCCATCCATCCATCCATCCATCCATCCATCATCCATCCATCCATCCATCATCCATCCAGCCATCCATCCATCCATCATCCATCCATCCATCCATCCATCCATCATCCATCCATCCATCCATCCATCCATCCATCCATCCATCCACCCACCCATCATCCATCCATCATCCATCCATCCATCCATCCATCCATCATCCATCCATCCATCCATCCATCATCCATCCATCCATCCACTCATCCATCCATCCATCCGTCCATCCATCCATCCATCCATCCATCCATCCATCCATCCATCATCCATCCATCCATCCATCATCCATCCATCCATCCATCCATCCATCATCCATCCATCCATCCATCCATCATCCATCCATCCATCCACTCATCCATCCATCCATCCATCCATCCATCCATCCATCATCCATCCATCATCCATCCATCCATCCATCCATCCATCCATCCATCATCCATCCATCCTCCATCCATCCATCTATCGTCTACCATCATCTATTATCTATCATATCTCTGTTGAATCTAATCTAACCTGTTTCATTTATCTATCCATCATCTATTTATCTTTTACTCGGCTCACTTGTTATTTTTCCAACTCACCTGCAGATTCCTCATCTTTGTTGCTCCATGTAGAGCGATGTCTGTTTGCTGATGGGTCAGCAGCCGCTGGATGCGTTTCACGGGCCGTCCTGCGCGAAAGCCTCTCCGCAGACAGGACTTTTTCACTGTTACCTGAGCTGATCTATTTTCTGAAATAGGCAAACTGTGCATTTGAAAGGAGCAGTCCAGCCTCAGCAGTTAATCAGTGCGCTTAAGACCCGCTCATAGGCTGAAACATACAATGTAATAAATGACGGCTGCACTTGATTAAACCGTGACACTCACGCGACGCATTTAATCAGCTGCCTACGCTGTTGTCCGGGAGCTTGCCACGGAGCCAGCGTGCTCGCTGCACTTATGTGACAAGCCGTGAAACGAAAAATAGAAAATATACTGCACGGAAAGTAATAATATGGTAATCAGAATGTATCTGCTTCACGCACAAGACAAATTCACAGAAAATGATGGCAGACGGCCTCTCTGTGGCTGGTGCAGCACGTGCAGAGACCACTGTCAGCGAGGAAGGTGATTTGCACGACTTTAGAGAAAGATGTGCTTTACTTAAGTGACATCTGGCTCAGTGGCGAATGCTGGGGACCCTGCCACGGGGGAGGACAAGCGAGGGTCGTCACGGACACGAGTTGTAACCCCATTTTCATGGCCGCCAACGACACCAGTGTTAAAACAACTGCATGAAGACATTCGTTTGTCCTTATCGGTCCAAATCCTTTAGACTCCTGTAGTAGTGATTGGGTTATTTCCTAAGGCGGCTGTGACAAAGTGCTGTAAACTAGGGGCTTAAAACCACAGACACCCATTCTCCCCCAGGTCTGGAGACCAGGAATGTGACATCAGTGTGTCCCAGGGCCATGCTCCCTCCGGGGGCCCCTGGGGATGGTCCCTCCTGCCCCTTCCAGTCCCTGGGGGCTCCAGGCGTCCCTGGGCTGGTGGCCGCCTCCCTCCCATCTCTGCCTCCATCTCCAAGTGGCGTCCCCTCTGTGTCTGTGTCCCTCCTCTTCTGTCTCTGATGAGGACACTGTCATAGGGTTCAGGGCCCCCTGATACAGGACAACCTCACCTCAGATCCCTCACTCGGTCCCGTCTGCACAGACCCTGTTTCCAGTTAAGGTCCCATTTCCAGGTGCCAGGAGCTCAGACATGAGCATATCTTTTTAGGAGCCACCCATTACAGTGACATATGTGAGCCTTGCCCCGAGCTCGTGCACTTGACAATGTGATTGGATGTCAGTAGACGTAATTGAAACAGAAGCTTGGAATATGTTTTCATGGGTGGCCTTGTCCACTGGTGTGTCTGCGTGACCATGAGAAGAAGCTGCCCCAGGGAGCTGCTGCTCCTTCAGCCTGGGACCCAGAAGGTGAGGTGCAGAACAGAACACACGTCCAGGTGCATTCTAGTGCCGGGGACGTGCCTGACGCTGACCTGAGTCCACCTCCTCTCTGGAGTCTGGACCCTGGAGCCGAGGGTCTGTCGTCCCACCAAGCCCACCGATGGCATGTGACCCCCACATCTATGAGAAAAACTGTCACCGTGGGCCAGTGAGTTTGGGGGTCATTTGTTACGCAGCCTTTTGGGGGCACTCGCTGACTATCACACCCATTGTGTCCAAGATACAGCAGACTGCATTTCTATGATGAGAAGGTGTCCGGGGGGTGGGAGTTATCTGCCATGCTTTTCATATAAGGTCTGAAACCAAGACTTGGGGGGCAGTCTCGGTCACTCAAAGACTTTCTGTGTGTTCTTATCATACGGAGCTGTGCACTGACTGGGGCCCCTTTGTCTGCAGTGGAAGCCATAACCCCACTGGGAGTTAATTTGGACAGAGCGCTTTCAGGAGTCGATGAAGGTTAAATGTGGTCATAAAAGTGAGGCCATAACCCAACAGGATTGGTGGCCTTCGAAGAAGAAGAAAACAGAGAAAGAAAGGTCTCTTTCTCTCAGCAGCGATGCCTAGAGGGTGGATAGGCCCGTTAGGACACAGCAAGAAGACAACAGGGTCTACGAGCCAGGAAGAGAGCCGTCTCCAGGAAGCACATCTGCCCGCACCCTCATCGTGGACCCCCAGCCTCCAGAGCCGTGAGAAATGAATGTCTTCTGTTTACGCCACCCGGAGGTGGTGTGTTGTGGAAGCAGCTCGAGATGACTAAGTCTGGTTTTAGGCTCAGAGAGGTTAGGAAGAGGCCCTGCGTTCCTTCCCACCTCGGGGACGTACCCTGTGTCGTCCGGCTGACGTTGCAAAGCTGACACGTGACGGCTCATGTGTCCGAATGCGGTTCCACTCCTGGTGGAGGAGCCTGGCCCAACAGCCGGGCTTTTGGAAGCACAGTTAATAGAGAACACTTTCTAGCAGACATTTTATTCATTAGGCCTTTTCCATAGCGATACAGCTATTGGGACGGCCGGGACGGAAAAGGGCCCCAAATATCATAAAACGCTTCTGTGTGCTCTGCTGCAAGATTTTCACAAACACAAACCATCTGAGGACAGTTAGATGCTGTTTCGTCACTTCCCAATGACTGTTGGCCTAATGTGTTTTCTCTGCAGACTTGGGGTTTGTGAAACGTTCTTTAAGCTGTGGGCAATTTAAGAACAAAATAGTCGTTGTTTTCGACCATGAGGGATCCAGGGTCCCGAGCCAGGGGTCCCAAGCTCCTTGTCTGGCTTTGGGGGAGCTGTGTGTCTTGAGGGGTGTCTCGGGAATCCTCACTGCCCACAGCCCAGGGGGTAAGCGGCTGTTTGAGCCCATCCCTTGCATTGGACTCTCTGCAGTGGACAGTCTCCACCCACGGCCACCTGGACACACAGAGAAGGGGCCAGACTGGAAGGAGACCAGGGAAAAGGCTTTTACAGGGATGTGTGTGTGGCAGCTGAGCCCACGCAGCGACACATACAAACGCAACACACTTACTGGATTAGGCAGAAGGGGGTTCCAGGAGGACGGCAACGTGTTTGTCTGAGATGCCGGAAGAGTCACCGGTCACCAGAGCAGGCAACATGGAAAGTCTAAGGTTTGGTACCCAGTGACCTTGCTTTGACCTTCCACCCAAGGGCAGGCATCCAACCAACACATGGCTGTGATGGGCTGGGAGGGGTGCAGGGTCCGGAGTTGGTGGTTCCAGGTACCCGCTGTGGTCAGTGTGTGCACATGGCAGGTTGAGGATGGAGAGGGATAATCACCAAGAACAAAGACCCGTCCGCGCCTCAGAGGTCTGACTGGGGGGAGATACGTCGTTTATGACTTTGGCAGATTGGACTGAAACGGGCCCAGGGAGAGTCAGCGCCACCGGCATCCGTCTGTCGGGCAATAACACGGCCAGGGTGAACCGGCGAGCACTCAGGATGCCAAGGAAAGAGAAACGCACATGCTCCAGCCGTATCTGGACAGGAGACGTCTTAACCGTGCTGGGGACAGAGGCGTCAGAGACGGCGGCCTTCACAAACTTTCGGGCAGAGGCAGCCTGAGCTGCAGCAAGGGGCATCTGCAAACCCAGCTCTTCAAAGCCCCACGATTTGCTGAGCTGCTCCACACGCATTTAAAGGAGACATGTGGAAGCTTGTACTCGAGAGACGGAGTAAATGCGGCCCCCAATTTTTACATTAGACGCGCGCGCAGACGTTTATGAGACAGTCCCCCCAACATAAGAGATTCGAGGAAGAATTGAAACGAGCAGCAGAGGATATTTCCCTCAACAAGGCTGCAGGAAAAGATGGATGTAATTGCAAATAAGGAATTTATGAAATGCAGTCGCTAAGCTCTTTCCCTCAAGACAGCGACAGAGTGGGTCACCAAGGGGAGCGCAGCTCCGGCTGCGTCAGGCTGCCGCTGGCTTCCTCCCCCTTCTCTACGTTTCACGTTGTTCCTCTCCGGTCTCCGCCTGTCTGTTGAACACCAGGTGGTCACTCTGTCCAAGAGGGAAGGAGGACACGGGCCAGCTGGCTCTTCTCTGCCCCCACCAGAAAGGACGTCAGACGTGTTTGTGTCCTTCAGGGAGCGGTGAGCACAACCGATGGTGGTCAAGCTCCAAAGCAGGAATCCCCACATTGCAGACCAGCCATCGGTGCCGTGCACACAGACCGCACTCGAGCTGGGAAAGAGTCGTGGTGGCTTTTGGCGAAGCCTCGCTGACAGCGTCCAGCACAGCCCTGCCCTCACGGTCCCCTGGAAGTCCAGCTGAAGCCTCATCGGCATAGAAACGGGAGTGGAAGCAGTGCTTTCATCCACCTGCCGATGTCTCCGAGCCCAGGAGGCTTCCGAGACCAAACCTCATTCCTAATCCACGTGCCATTTTCCCCTTCGAAAGTGAGAAGCACGAAAACGACGACGAACGAGGGTTTGCAACAGCCTGGGGCCACATCCTTGGGAAGAGTCAGCTGCGTCTGGCTGGTAAGGAAGAGCAACACAGCCGGGGTCCCTTCTGGAAATCTCCCTGTCACCCCAGTCCCCTCCCTGCCACGTTCTTCCCCAACCTTCACTTCTCTACGGGTCTTGCTTGTTTATGGATGAATAAGGGACACACAGAATCGCCCTGTGTGTGTGTGAAAGAAAATTCATGGCAACCCTCATAAGGCCAACCTGAGAAGGCCCCGTGCCATAGGATTTCAGCTGTGACATCTCAGAGAAAGCTCAACTCTGGAGACGGTGAAACAATACGTGGTCGCCCGGAGTTGGAGGGAGCGAGGGGGACCCCAGAGGACATTTAGGGCACGGATGTTAGTGTGTGTGATCCCGTCATGGTGGACACGTGCCACTGTCCATTCGTGCAAACCCACAGAACGTGCACCACCCAGCGTGACCCCTAATGCCAGCCGTGGACTTTCGTCAACAGCAGCGTAGCTTCTTGGCTCATCAATGATCAGAAATACACAGCGTCAATGCAGGACGTGGGGAAAGGAAAACCAGGGAGGACGGAGCCCAGGGTTTCAGCACACACCGGATGGCCCCTGTGGGCCGTGGCCGAGAAGCGTGGGGAGAAACAGAAAGATGACACGTGACAATCAACACAGGGTAACACAGCGTACGTTTGCCTCCAACGTGCAAAAGGCAGTGAATGTTGGGAACCTATCCCATTGTCCTACGTTCATTCTACACTTTTAGAGCCATACACCCCCCCGGCCGAGGATTGACATTGCCCCCGAACTGATACATGGTGATTCCAGGTTATAAAAATGTTTGTAAAATGAGAACATGGATTCGTTTTCATAAAAAGAAAACCCAACCTCATGCGTCTCTCAGGCATATTTAGGATTGAAAAAGCCATCCGCCGATTTGCATATAATATTCTAAATAGGAACCATCTGCTCGTAGGGTAGTTAGAACAGGACACAGTTCCCACAAAACAGCAAACCCCTTCATTAAAAAAAAAACGTGTACATGCAAAGCGTGCGTGTGTGGATATCTTTTTACACGTGTCCCCAAATAGTTAATATGTTGTGTATCGCCCCACGTCGAAGAAAGTTGAGTGGCGTTAAACTCCAGCACGTTAATTTTCTCTCCCCGAACGCCTTCTGGCCGGTTACAGACAAGCTCTCGGGGCCGACACACGAGAAAATTCACTTACTCTCGGAATGCGGGTATTTCGCCTTTCTCTAATACATCGTGTGGCGTCACGCTATTGAGCTGATGTTATTAGATGTATTAAAACTCCAAAACTGCTTTTGAAAATATAATCATTCTGCGCGCTTTTTTTTTCAGAAACTTAAGAACATTAAAAAAAAAAAAACACACACACACACACAACAACCCAGGCCCGAACATTCGGTGAAATTGAATTCTAGGTTATGAATCAAATCGTCTTTTGTTCTCCAGAAAGGCTCACAGAAAAGTCTGCCAGTTTCTAGCAACTAGTTATAAATACCAGCCGAAATTAAAGGGACAGCATCGTCTCCGGGATTAAGTTTCTTCTGGAAAATTAGTGCTGCAGGAAATCTTTGAAATATCCCCCAAGACTTGATTGACCCATATGCGGAGACTTATTTTTCACGTGATTTAAAGTCACTGTGGCATGGAGAAAGAGGAAAATGGGACCGGGAAAGCATTTGAAATTGTTACAATTACATCTGTCCGTCACCAATTACGGGGAAATTATAAGCCCTCCTCACAAACGGCGGGGGGGAGGGCACCACTGAAATCAATTCCCGTTTTTACCCTTTTCCTCTCGCATTTGAACTTCCACGCACAAAGCTTTCAGGCTTGAAGACGTCAGCCTGAAGACAATCCAATTAGGGTTAATTTGGCCTCTCATTTGTGGCTCAGTGGTGTGGTCCGACGAGCAGGTTTGCGAGCCCAGAGAGCACACACAGATTAGCCAAAATTACATCGCGTCTGGGGAACCATTTAAAAGCAGCGTTTGCAGTGAGCCTCAGGTTTAGAAAAGCGGAAACGATGAGAGGTGGGTTCCATGTGGCAGGGGAAGCCTGGGTCCTCACATTAACTCTTCTCAACACACTCCAACCAGGGGAGGGAGGCAAACTTGGCAGCGTTTGGAGGAGAGTCACATGGTTACAAAGGGGATGGGCCAGAGTCGTCCTCTGGTGGCCTGCGCATTGGGGAGGGGAGAGGTTTGGCTTTACGTCATCCCTCTGTGTCTGGAACCTGTCCTGCGTGGGCGTTTCTGTCCTCCTGCCCTTCCCAGGCTGCTCAGGGCCTATCGGGAGCAACCTGTGCTCTGAAAACAGGCCGAAGAGTTCTGCTCATTTCAGCAAACACATGTCGTCAGCCATCCAGCCATCCATTATCCATCCATCCATCCATCCATCCATCCATCCATCCATCCATCTATCATCCATCCAGCCAGCCAGCCAGCCATCCAGCCATCATCCATCCATCCATCCATCCATCCATCCATCCATCCATCATCCATCCATCCATCCATCTATCCATCATCCATCCATCCATCCATCCTCCATCCATCCATCCATCCATCCAGCCAGCCAGCCAGCCATTATCCATCCATCCATCCATCATCCATCCATCCATCCATTCATCCATCATCCATCCATCATCTATCATCCATCCATCATCCATTCAGCCATCATCCATCCATCCCTCTATCCAGCCATCCATCTATCATCCATCCATCCATCCATCCCTCTATCCAGCCATCCATCTATCATCCATCCATCCATCATCCAACCATCCATCCATCCATCCCTCTATCCAGCCATCCATCTATCATCCATCCATCCATCCATCATCCAACCATCCATCCATCCATCCATTCATCTATCATCCATCCAGCCAGCCAGCCAGCCATCCATCATCCATCCATCCATCCATCATCCATCCATCCATCCATCCATCCATCCATTCATCTATCATCCATCCAGCCAGCCAGCCATCCATCCATCATCCATCCATCCATCTATCCATCCATCCATCCATCCATCCATCCATCATCCATCCATCCATCCATCTATCTATCATCCATCCATCCATCCATCCTCCATCCATCCATCCATCCATCCATCATCCATCCATCATCTATCATCCATCCATCATCCATCCAGCCATCATCCATCCATCCATCCATCCATCCATCCATCCATCCATCCCTCTATCCAGCCATCCATCTATCATCCATCTATCCATCCATCCATCCATCTATCCATCATCCATCCATCCACCATCCATCCATCCATCCATCATCCATCCATCCATCCACCATCCATCCATCCATCATCCATCCATCCATCCACCATCCATCATCCATCATCCATCCATCCATCCACCATCCATCATCCATCATCCATCCATCCATCCATCATCCATCCATCATCCATCCATCCATCCATCCACCATCCATCCATCCATCCATCATCCGTCCATCCATCCATCATCCATCCATGCAGCCCCCACATACATACATACATAGACACATACATACACACGTACATATATTCACCCACCCATCCAGGCTTTGCTCACTAAGAGATGAAGGAAACCTTTTCTGTTTCCTCATGCAGAGCTAACGCCACCTGCAGGGAGACGGCACCCTGATATGGAGGCAAAATGCATGAAGTAAAGAGACGAGAGGCATGGAGGGCACCACAGACGCCCGATGGGAAAAAGAAAATCGCCAGGCTGTCTCCAACTGGGACAACTACGAGAGGAAAACTCCACTAGTTCTGCTGGTTTTGTGCTGGTGACCCTGGCACGTCCTGGGCTCCGGTTGTGGCTGTGGGTGAGGTCGTGCTGGTTTGAATGCACAGGGTCCCAGGTGGTGCTGAAAGCACCTCTCCGTGGACTTGTGCAACGTGACCCCTTGTACGCGGGGGCCTCTTGTGGGTGTCCACGAGTCATGTGGGTGTCCCGTCGGTAATGCGACGCGTGGAAATTCACAGCCTTCATTCACGAGCAGCCTCAGAGACCCCGTCCTGCATGCGAGAGAGAGTCGGCCACTTGCCTCCGACGCAGGCTAGACCGTCTTGACGTACAGGGGGGGTTCTGTAGCGGGATTCGGTGCCGACCTGCAGGAAGGGGGTGGCAGCCGCTGGCTTTCCCAGCCCAGCCGGGAGATTCCTGTGTCGGCTGGGCCAGCAGGACCTGTCTGCTCCCTCTTGGCTTTCCCAAGAGTCATGTCTGGGGTGCACGAGCTGGCGGGTGTGCCTTGCGGAAACGGGGTGTGGGAAGGCACGTCTCCAGGACACAGCGGGGCGTCTTCATGTCTCCCACGAAGTGCTTCGTTCTTGACTGCGTTTGCCCTTTCTCTGTCAGGACCCCGGACACACAGCGCTCTTCGTGTGTACGTGTGGTGCTGGGCCTGGCCGCTGCCCCCATGTGGTTGCCCTCGTAACCAGGGTGGTCGGCTGTCAGCTCGCAAGTCACCCGCCTCCTCTCCAGGGATCAGTCACCTGTCCCCTGGCAGCGCAGGGCTGCTGACCAGCGCGTGCACGTCCGTCCCAAATGTCATTTTCCTGCTTTGGCCATGTTTCTCCCCAATATGTGCACGTCCCTTTTCAAGGCATGTATGTCCGTCCTGCCTTCCGACCGTCTGTCTAGGGCTCCCACACCGGGGCCCCTCTGGCCCTGCATGAAATGACAGCCCAACGGTGTCTGCATATCAAGGGGTACAGACCCTTCTGGCCACCACTTTCCGACCTGACACGAAGTCACTAACGATTACTCGGCCGCGCTTGACTTTTCAGACAGTTGCTGTATAATGACTCTTGCTTGGCCCGCGTTTTTCCGGAGTCTTGATGAGATGGATGGACGGGGCTGTGCCTTTCCCGATGGAACTGCAGCCACCCTGGGAGCAGCCTGCGTCTGCCCGCCGCGTGGACTTTCTCGTCACGAAATGAAGTAATTTGCTTGACAGGGTTCAGGGAAAGACTCCAGGCCCAGGGCTTATTATTTAATAACTCATTTAACCGCCAGCCCGAGCTCATCCCTGAACGGTACTTGGATTTAAACGAGGGTTTAATTCTGCTGTGCAAACACTCGATGGCCCCAGTCATTTCAGCGACAAAATAAGCCAGAGCTGTCAGCCCACAGGTTTAAAAATAACACAGGGCCGAGCCCAGCTGCAGGTGGGTCTGAGGGACAGTCACCCCCTTTCGTGGTCCCACCTGCCTTCCATTTTTATCTGAAGTGTGTCCTGTTGGTGGGGGGGAAGCCCTAGCTGGATGGGAGAGGGGACGGCTGGCCTTTCCGCCCAAGGCCAAGGGTCGTAGAGACAGTACTTCAGGAACCAGGGCTTGGGTGACAATAGCTGGCCTTGCGAACGTCACATGTGGCTCTGGGAATGTTTGGGGAACATGAGGTGCCCTGGCTTTCTCATCGCTTTACCCAATAGAGTGAGGGTGGGGGGGAAGGCAACCAGGGGAGGAGGGTGGGAACACTTGATAACGAGGAAAGGGAAGGAGGCCGGTTCGGAAAAACAGGCCTGGCTCTCCGCTGCGTTCAGGGAGGAGGACAGATCTGTCGACCGAGGAAAGAAACTCCGTCTCACCTGCGTGGGTGGGCCTCGTCTAATCAGGCGAGAGTCTGAATAAAATAAACCTGTGCAGGAAGGGACAATACCAATGCTTTTTGCAGAAAGCACCTCTCTCTCCTTCTCTTTCCTAGTCTGACTTCTAATAAGGTGGGTGCAACTTCCCAAACGTGCCATTTTAATGGCAACAAACCTGGCCGCCCTCGGAGTCTCGTGTTAGCGGAGTGTCTTGCGCTCCTTTCTCGGTAAACTCGGCCGAAGAGATATTTGACTCCGACGACGTGAGCCTGCTTTCATCCCTGCCCCGTGCCTGCGAGCTATGGGCGCGAAAGTGAAGCCACGTGAAAACAGACTCTTGTGTATGAAATAGTCTCACTGCCGGGGAGGGGTCAGCGTGCTCAGCTCGGCTGAGCGTGGCCTGGCCCGGGGGCCGTGTCACAAGCGAGCCGCGGGGACCCATCATCCCTCACGTTACGCTCAGGCCACCACCTAGGGGCACGGGCCTCCTGATTTTTTTTTTTATCTTCCCACCGCGGGCCCGGAAAATGACTGCTGCACATTCATTTCCTTACAAAACGCCGGGTTTTCCGTTCAAGCTGAAATGCAGGCAGGGTTGAGGGGAAGGATGGTTGTATTGCTGTTTGCAGATGTGGGAAAGGAGAGCTGTGTAGGAAAAAAGACCCCAGTGACAACATTTTCTACGGACAACAAGGCATGTGCACAAAAAAACTTTCCTTTTTCCACCATTTTTTGGGGGGGAGGTCAGGGTGGGGTGGGGTTACGGTGCCTTTGGTGTCGTTTTTCACTGAATTGCAGCTCTCTGTACTCCAAGTAATCGCAGTGTAACCTTGATGAACCGTAACACACACTGTAAATATGAGGGTTCTTCACGGCTCCGAGAGATGCTGTTTTCTCTTGTGTTCCTCAGACCAACGCTTTGGGCGAAGCCACAATTTGGACGGGATTAGTTAAAAGTAGCCTGGAAACGTTGGGAAAGTAGCACATGTCACCTCCTTTCCGTGTATTCTTCACCGGGGTCTAGCCTTTACCTTCGTGGGTTTTTCTTTGTTAACCCCCACACGACAGGAGGGGAACCATCGGTGCCGTCCGTGAAAATGGTGCCAAACAGTGAATTCCGGGGGGGAAGCTAGTTGAGTGGGTTTGGCTTTCGTGTGAGAAGCCACAGGGACGGTTTCTGTGTCGTCACGGCCGTCACACGTCATGTCCCAGACCCGATTTCCAGGCTGCAGCTTTGTCCCCCAGGGGTGCAGTTGCCACCGCGGTTTCCGTCTCGGGGGTGAACACGGGTAACCCCCGTCAGGTCTCCACACGCACCTGGCTTCCAGAGAGCGACGGGGACAGAGATTGGAGGTGACAGGAAGCCAGCCCTTTTTTCCACGGTGGTGCCACCGAGCCCTCGTTTGACGGCACTGGACACCCACGTAGAATTAGAAGACGACGCAGAGACAATTGCACGGTGCGTTGTTCTCATTTCAGGAACACAGAGGACCCACTGCCGTTAGCAAACGCTGCCCCCTGAGCTGAGATGACGTCAGTGGCACCGTCCTGAGGTTTGCAAAGCCTGCACGGAGCTGACACTGGATGCAAGTCTGCAGTGTCCGACCGAGCAAGGCTGTTTGCCCCGGAAATCACCGTCTCAGCGCGGCTCGGGGACGCTTCCTGCCGGTGAGCTGGGGGACTGTTTTCGGGGTCTCATGTCGGCTGCCGGTGGCTTCGCAGAAGAGGCAGGAAGCGTGGGGTCGCTCGCGTTGGGCCGCCAATAATTAGGCACGAGATGCCATGTTCTCGAGGCACAGGGACTGCGCGTGGGGCTGATGGCAGGCCACACGCGTCTGCTCCAGCTTCCAGGGACAAAGAGTCGTGTTGTCTCGTGAATACGCTTCGCCCTGTCCCGTGGACAGACACGCTCAGCCACCGTCCCAGAAACTCAGCAGAAGAAGCGTGAGGCAGTGAAGTGGGGCGGACCCGTCAGAAAGGGACACTGTCTGCACCTGTTGTCTCATTTCCACGTTGTTCCCCGAGCAGGTGACCGCGAGCCCCCCTGGGAGTGGAAGCGCCACCTGTCAGGGGAGGTGACGGGAGCTGACGACCGAAGGTCACGTCCGCGCCTGAGCTTGGGTGGCTGCACGGCTTTTGTTCGCTTGGGCTGGGCAGGCAGTGGTGCCGGTGGCCGGTCCCCCGGCACACAAGCCACATGAGCCCGTGACAAAGTCCCTGCCCTTGGGAAGTCCTGTTTCTTCCTCCTCAGCAAAGATGGGACAGGTGACGAGAGGCGTCACGTGAGGGCAGGTGCCACGGGTGGGGGTCGCAGGGGCAAAGCGGCCTACAGCTGGGATGGGACGGGTCTGCACGCATGTTTTGGGGGCCTGTGTCGTTGGCTGTTTGGGGTGGTTGCTGCACAGTGGGCTTTCGGGGCCACCTTTAAGGGACGTCTCGTTGTTCCTGAGTGACACATGCAGTGTGGGCGTGCGTGGGGGACGGGGAGAAAGCTGCGGAGACGCGGTTTCACGTGGGGGTCTGTGTCTTCCCCTCTGCTCCGTGGCACCACCCCCGGTTCTCACGAGCCCTCCATGTCCAGGCCCAGGGTGACAGCCAGACACCCAAGTACAAGTTCATGAAAACCTTTGCTTTGTTCAGAAAAAGCACCGGTGCCCGACGTCTGGCATTTGTCACAAAAGCGCTTCAACGCTCGATGGAACCGTTTGTCTTCCAACATCTCCCCCGACACAAGACACTTTGTACCTTTGATGAGTATTTGTAGAGAGCAGGCAAGGTAACAGCCAGCCCTGTATTTCAAACGTTGGTCCGCTGAATAGGATTTCCGTGTAGCCCTACTGCGTGCCGAGCGCGGGGCCTGTGAGTTGGGGTGTCGGGTCCCCCAGCCGCTCCGGGCACCCCACCCACGTTGGGTCCCCATTCCTGACACCGTGTAATTCTCTCAGTGTCGCCCTGGCTACGACGTCCCGTGTTACGGGCTCACCATGTCGTAGACTTCAAGGTCGCAGACGTACGTGGGATTCCAGGAGCTGTGCCGACCTGAGGAGGGAAAACAGGCAGGACGAGCACTTAGTCAGCCCGCGGCGTGAACGGCCCAGTGGCTTCCCGTGTGTGCGTCTGTCACATGCACGGCGTGTTCAGAGCCTGCAAGGACGGTCGGTCTGTGGCCCTGGAGGGGACGCCGGGGCCAAGCTGCAGGTGCCGGCGAGCTCGCTGCAGGACCCCCGGGCCGCGTCGGGCCGTGCAGCTCTGACAATGTTCCCAAGTGACAAAAACCCTGCCATTCCGCGTTCACGCTGCTCTCTGGGTGCGTTTTACTGGTTTTCTAATGTTTCCTTTTTTTTTCCCCCTTCGTGTCTCCACTGTTTGATACACAGAACTGGATGAGACGAGAGGAAACCTGATGTTTTTCATTCCTGTCCCAGGGCGGGCACATTCCTTGCGCCCTAATTGATGAAGAAAGTGGGTCGCTGAGTTGCCTTGTGTACTTTTTTTATTTTACATAATAGGTTCACTTTTAATAGCTCCCTAAAAACAATTTTTGAAAACTCGGGTAATTGCCGAATCGACTGCCCTAGCTCTTCTTTTTTTCAGTTTTTTATTTTTTCTGAATGTGCCAAGTTTTTTCAAAGTCTGACCTACTCTGCTTTCCCTGATTAAAAGAGAGATGCTCTTTAAGGGGACACGTATCACCCAGTTGTGTCAGGGCACATATCATTAACGAGACGTAATTGATGGTCCCGGATATTAAAGAATCTGGACGGGTGTTTTTCTTTTTTTAAATGGTCAGGAGCCTCTCCTGGGCGCCCGGAAACCTCGTGCCACTTTGGGGGCATCAGCAAGCTGGTTGGGAGCAGTGAGGATTTGCTCCCACTTTGGAAAAAACAGACCTGGGCCAACCGGGTGGTCGGGGCACTGGGGCTTCCAGGGTGACCTTCGTGATTTCTGGGCAGTGTGTGTCCCAGGGCGGCCGTAACAGGCGCCCCCAGGGTTAAACCACAGACACCCATCCTCCCCCGGCCTGGACACCAGGAGTGGGACATCAAGGTGTCCCAGGGCCACGCTCCCTCCGGGGGCCCCAGGGGACGGTCCCTCCTGCCCCTTCCAGCTCCTGGGGGCTCCAGGCGTCCCTGGGCTGGTGGCTGCGTCCCTCCCATCTCTGCCTCCGTCTCCATGTGGCGTCCCCTCTGTGTCTGTGTCCCTCCTCTTCTGTCTCTGACGAGGACACTGTCATTGGGGTCAGGGCCCCCTGATCCAGGACGATGTCACCTCAGACCCCTCACTCAGTGCCATCTGCCCAGCGCCCACGGGACTGGGTGACAGAGAGCATCTTGGCAGCCAGCAAACCCCCCGTAATGCCCAAGGGACCCTTAATTTCCCACGTGTGCATTAGAAGCTGAGAGGATCCGCATGAAGCCACTGGTGTGCCCAGGGCCGTAGGTGAGCTCGGGGTTGATGGTTCTGCCGACTCCGGAATCCACACGGTGGCGTGACAGCGGGCACGTCCCACCGGTGACAGCGGGCACGTCCCACCGGTGACAGCGGGCACGTCCCACCGGCCACCCCGGGCCTGCAGGCGGCCCTTGGAACCAGCCCCTGCACAGGACGTGTTGGGAAGCATGGTTTCTGGTGAAGATAGGACGGAGCGCACGTTGCCTGGCGTTGGGAAGAGCAGCTCACTTCTGACTGGGACCGTGCAGCACGCACCAGCCCCATCGGTCTGTCTCCCGCCTGCAGACGTGCATCTCCACGTCCCCAGCTTCGCGTTGCAGCCGCTAAAAGCAGCCCCTGAATTGCTCCAATCTCTCCATGCGTCGCCTTGTGAAAAACACACACAAAGAAAGGGTGACGTTTTACAGAAAGGACAGGGGTGACGCCCCCGATGGCTTCAAAAGAGACATACATTCTCCTTCCTCTTGTCCTGCTTTGCCACTTTGTTCCAAGTCACGGGTTCCGTGTTACTTTATTTCCAAAGGGTTTTTTTCTTAACAAAACAAAAAACTCAGCTCCTTTTACCAACTGCAGAACAGACAGCATGTGCCCTATGGGGGGAACTAGGCCTTTTCATCAGAGTCCACAGCAGTTGTGATTGGCCTGGTGCAGCCCGTGTGAGCCGAGTGCTGTTTCATGAGCACCTACTATGTGCCAAGACCAGGAATCTCGCGCCGAGCAGCCTGGGCCCCTCCGAGGGGCTCCCAGTGTGCAACCCGAGGACACAGGGGGTAGCGGACACCAGGAGGAGCGCTGCAGCTGCCCCCAGCGACCCGGCAGGCCCTCGTTTCTTATAAAACATAGCTGCACACAGCATTTTCGTTCACGGCGTCACGGATGGTTGCTGTTTGAAATGCAGGGGGATGAACGGTGAATTGCAACGCGCTTTAGCTCCAGCAAAGATGACGCACTTAGCGTTTGGTGGGTGGAGAAGGGAGGCCTCTGGCCCGTGGCCGCAGGGTGTCCCCTGCAGCTGCCCCGTGTGGCAGGACGGTGTTTCCCTCTGTGTGCAGCACGCGCTGGTTCCCACCCAGGGGTGCGTGGTGACAATGCCTGAGGTGGCCTTGGGCACGACGCAGCCGTCACGCAGAACGAGCACCCCGTTTCAGCGTACGCAGGGCCCCCGAGCCCACATCTCAGCGTGGATGGTTTTCTTGCCAAGACAAGTCATGAGGATGGTACAAAAGCAGCAAGCTGGCTGCCGTCGATCCGGGAGCTGGGAACAGAAGCCAGTCTTTTCCCCGTTAGGGCACCGTTTCTCTGCCGCCGGGTGGCTGGGGGTTAGGGTAAGGGGGTCCAGAAGGAGACCCCACGGCACGGGCCCCCGACAGGTATGCGGGAAGCAGGTGTGTGCGTGAGACCTTGCACACGCGTGTTCACGGCAGCAGTGGTCACAGTCCCCAAAACGGGGGAGCAGCTCAGTGGCCGCCAGTGGGTGGACGAATACGCAGAGGGACAGACAGGGCAGTAGTACTGAGCCGTGGAAAGGAGGGACGCGCTGACACACGGGTTCTTCTCAGGCCCCACGGAACAGCAGCCGACGGGCCTGGGGGCTTTCCTGAAGTCCAAGGCGGGTGTTGTGAAGAGGAACCCGCCTGCCGGGGCGTCGGGAAGAGGAAGCCGCCGTCGGCACCAAAGTGACCCAGACACGGTCGTACCTGCACGAGCTCCGTCGTCTCTGTGAGCGGAAATCACAGGAAAACCAGCGTGGCGACAAATGATGGGCTTGCTCAGCCTTGAGGAGCCGTGAGGACATGAGGGGAGTCGGGGGAGAGAGAAACGTCCGCAGCAAAGCCCTTGTCCCTCCCAGGTTTTTTCTCCTGAAGCCACACTGCTGAGCAGCTGAGCTGGAAGTGCCCCTGAGGCCTCAGCTGGGCCCCTCTTCTCGTGTCGCCTCCCAAGGTCCCTGAAAAACAGCCTCAGAAGCGCGGACATGGCCATTCACTGCAGCGACTCCGCACGAGGCGAAAGGCGGAGACCGGGGCCATCCGGGTGGCAGCTGGAAGTGGCCGCAGCCGTGTCCCCCCTGAGCCGAGGGCTGTTTGAAAAGGCACCGTCCCCAGGGCGGTAGCAGAGAGGAGCCCGCAGGAGCGGGAGGGAAGCAGAAAGCCGGCCCCTGGGGCTCTGCGGGCCCGTCATGCAGCTGAGATTCGCACACACAAGCCAACGCTTTTTCTTCAGCTGGTTACACTGCTCGGGGCCCTAAAAACCCCTAAGTGTCACCCATGCCGTCATCGTCCCTTCTGCAGATGTGACTACACGCCACCCCCTGGGGCACGGGCTGTGACTTCTGCTGGAAACCCTGCAGCGTCTCCGTGGGACCACGGCGTCCCGTCCCCGGCCCACGGGATGGCGTACGATTTCACAACAAGGACGCCGCAGGAACACGAAAAGCAACAGCGCAGGGGGCGGGGGCAAACAATGAAAGTGCTAAACGTGTTTCCATCATTGAGGGTGTGTGACGCACACGTCCTGATTGCTTCTTCTTCTTCTTCTTCTACTTTTTTTTTTTGGTGGGGGCAGCAGGAGGGACTGCATTGCTCCAACTCTACACAGTGGGACTTCTGTGAAGTTTCCATCGTTTCAGGAGTGATTCCGTCTGAAATGGCAAAGGGGAAATGCACCCGGGAGACACCCCGGCCCCTTAAACATGCAGTTACGGAGGGACCTGAAGTTGCGTGTCCTCTGTGAAGTGTGCGTGTGTGTGTGTGTGTGTGTGTGTGTGTGAACGTGTCCCCTAAGGCGTCCACGAGAAATCTGGGTGGTGAAGAATTACGGGGAAAGATTTCCACGGAGATTCCTTAAAGCCTGGAAGGTATTTCGACTCGAGGGAGACTGGGTGAAGCACAACAGACCCATCACAGTAAACCTGGGGGGCAGAGGCCGTCCCCCCCCTCACCCAGTTCCTGGCGGTGCAGCCGGAAGCCGGGTCTCGGAGCCTCCGCTTTGTATTTGGCTGTGTTTTCGGTGTGTCTGGCCCCCTGTGACACGGGGCACACAGCGTGGCTGCCCTGCAGACAAATAAGTGGCTTGTGCACAACGTACAGGCCAAGGGCCTCGTGACCCCCCCCACGTGGCAGCCACCTCCGTCGTCACTTTGCCAAATGGCAGATAGAACTTGACACAAGGGGTGCAGCTGAGTCAGAAGGGGCCGCACGGAGAGGAGGCTCCACACAGACCCGCACGGGGGCTGGGCGGGCGCTGGGGCCAGCGGGCAGCCGTCCGTCTCTGCGGCGACCAACGTGACGAGGACACACATTTGGCTAGGCCCTTGCCCGACTGACGTCCGTGCGCGCAGCGCGTGTCCCAAGCCCATGAACCCGGTAAGAAGGACACTTCACAGTCAGTGGTGCCTGGACGGGAGTGGGGGTCTGCATGACGCTGTCCCTTGTCCCCCTACGTCTGAGGTGGGTCCCAGGTCCAAAATGGGCACGCGTCAGACGATGAACACGGCCGCATTCAGGGCGTCTGCGTGGTGTCCGGGGACGTGAGGCCTGCAGGCTGGCAGCCCCTTGGAGGCCCTGGGTTCCTTCCGCGCCCCCCAGGCCCCCACAATGTGCTGCTTTAACACACTGGGGGTGGCCCGCCGCTGGCCTTCGTGTGGACTGCACGCTGGGGTTCCCGGCCCCGCGAGGAGCCAGCCAGGCGCCTTTCCCTAAATAGGAGCCAGTCGGAAGCTGGGTGACATGTGAGGGCTCATTATCCGGCTTCCATTTAATTGTTATTTTGCCGACAGAAAAGCCTGGAGTGGCTCTCCCGCGGAGTGAAGCTATTGTCCTTTTCTGCTCCCCGGGGGACAGCCTCTTAAAAAATGTCCTCACGGTCTCTCCAGTGGCGAGAGGCTGCCATCACATCAAGTTGCTCTGCGCAGTGGGGACATTCTGGGAGGGCGGGGGCGCGGCTCGGCCCTGCGGCTGCCGGAGAAATTGGTGAGGCTTGTCTGCCGACTCCCAGCCTTAAAAACCCGTGACACGTTGACATTCTCACTGCTAAGTGGGAGTGACAGGGGCCCATCAAGCACAGGCTGTGGTGATGGGTGTTGTCAGGGATCATACCTCCTGCCTGATGGGGACTGATGACTTCCGGGGGGGGGGTGGGGGCAGGCAATTGGGCTTTTGTGGCCCTGGCTGCGATGACGAGAGAAGAGGGAAGTTACTCGGAGCAGGACGGCGGCCCACGTCCCCACCTCAGTCATCTTGGAAATCGGCTGCAAATTGTTGAAGCCCCAAAACTGCGCCGGGATGAATGGCTGCCCATTATCCCCAGTTTGGAGAAGGCTGCGCACCGTCTAATAGGCTCCCACGATGGGTTTCAGATGTCGGCGTCCGCCAGCGCCGCAGAGAGGACCGAGGAAGGTTGTCACCGAGCGAGCGTGCCCGTGGCCCTTCTGCTCTCGCTGTCTCTCTTGCACTTTTTTCTGTGTTACCCCCTTCACCCCGAGAATCGAGTGGCATTAATGAGCGTCTTCGCTGGGTGCACGGCTCTGACCTTTTGTGCCTGGGACGCGGGGAGGGACCCTGCCTGAGCCAGAGTGACGGGCGGCCTGTTGGATCTGAAGGGTGGCCGTGGCCCAGGCAGAAATCGGTTGTGACAAGTCGCAGCTGAATTCCCACGGCGTACCCACACAGCCACCCTCCCCACCCCCGGCTCTCCTGTCCTTTAAATGCTCCAAAATGCACCGTTTTATATCTGAGGGTGCCGGAAACGGAAGGCGGCCGCCGGGGGCTGCGGGACATTCCCCAGCAGGTGAGTCAGCCGCAGTGACAGCTCCAGGGGAGCGGAAGGATGCCGGCTTGGTCCCCCCCCCCCCCCCCCCCCCCCGCTCCCGACGCTGACAGGGGACCTTGAAAGCTGTGCAGGAAGAAATTAACGGCAGGATTTCAGGGGGCTTACCTTCCCGCTCTGTCACCCTGTTTGGGGACAGGCAGTCAATAAATAAGAAGGTAAATGACACACACGCTTTCACGACCCAGACCTGTTGACAAAAATGAGTCGCAGGGCCTCACCGCCGCGTGCCCGACAGGTCAGTGCAGGGCAAGGGGACCGTAGGCGGCCGCCAAACCCCAAGGCCTTAGTTTCTAAGGAGACCCAGGAAGGAAACAGGAGGCCGTGTCTGGAACGCAGGGATTTCCAGCCACATCTGGAAAGGCACAGGTATGTCCACAAAAGGACCATGCCTCACGGGAGCAGCCGTCCCCGTCTCCGGAAGGGACCAAATGCCCGCTTGTCTGAAATCCATTTGCAGGATATCACCAATCCCTGCCCCTGGCAATGGACACATTCATTGTCACCGCTGGGACACCCTGCTCACCGGGACAGTGCTCATTCTCAGTTGCTGCTGCAGATCAGGTTTCCTGGGGGATTCGGGGTGCCTCCTCTGGGACCTGGGGAATGGCGTCGTGGCCGTGAAAGCCACTGTCCCATCCCACCTCAGTGAGACGCCAGGAGGATGTCCCTTACCTTCCCAGGTGACACCCCAGAAGGGCGTCTTTCCCTTACACTCCCAGGCGTGGGTTTCCATGAGTCCCAACCTCCCGGGAATGATGGCATCGCTGTCACCGACCCCGGCAGGCTGCCCTGAGGCCCCCTCCCTTTTCCTGATGGTACAGACGGCCCCCTGACCCCTGCTGGAGGAAACACCTGTGTCGGTTATGCTGGGAAGGGGGGCACAGCTGCCTCGTCCCTGCAGCTCGGGCTCTGAGGTCACTACGGCTAACAGGTGCTTTCCCTCAGAATCAACTTCTTGTCTGCATTCAGCCCAGGAATTGCAGGGTCGTGGGGCAGAGGTCAAACGCAGCAGCGTGGGGTCCCCCGGGGGGGCTGGGGCTTCCCAGATGGTTAATATTATCAGAGCTCATTTGCCGAGGCTGTGATGGAGCCTTCTCCACGGTCCCAAATAAATTTAACGAGAGCGACTTTGAAAGCCCGCCGGGTAGAGGGTCTGCCCAGCGGACGGCCCGGGTAACGGTAATTCCAGGAGGCAGGTGGGCCCCCTCCACCGGGGAGCCCAGGCGCTCTGTGGCCTGGCCCCATTTCTGGTAATTTTGGGGTCTCATTTCCATTTGTAAGAAAGATAAGTACTTACATATGGAAGCAATAAATAAGAGAAGTCATTAAAATCTCTCTCATTTAGAGAGAAAAAAAAAATCTTAATGAAGTAATATCTTTGCCAGCGCCGACAGAAATGTAAATTAGACGTTGGAACGAAACCTATTAAAAGGGGTTGCTATGCCGTGCGTCTGTTTTTCTGTGTGTGTGTGTGTGTTTTTTTTTTTTTTAATCTAATGAATTTATGAATTGTTGGTTGTTGGGTCACAGACTTTGTTAATTTCCTACGTGTTTAGCTCGGCAGCGAGGAGGCTGTGTCCCCACCGTGAATGGTAACTCCATTAGCCGGCTCTTGCTAATCAGAACACAAATGGCAATTCCGATGGCCTGGGATTAAGAAATGCACATTAATTATTTTTTTAAGATTCGGGTGCTTTTCCACCCCCCACCCCCCCATCCAACATCTGTCAGTTGTCATCTGAGAATACAAACAGCAGGAGACACAATGAACCCGGCCCCTCGGCAGCCCCCCGACTCCCGGTTCCAGAATTTACATCCAGGCTTTTTCACCAGGTCTCCTTCCCTGCTTCTCCTGCCTGGACTGTTGCACAAAGCACGAGGGAGACAGACACGTGTGCAACCGTGGGGTTTCGAGGACAGGGACGTGGAGACCAGGACAGACATGTCCCTCACGGGTCCCCAGGCGGCTGCATAACAAAAGGACAGGGGTTTGTCTTCTGCTTTTGCAGCCCCTGCACAGGTTTGCAAGGTCCTCAGGCTGCCCGGGAAGGAGGGCGTTGCCTGGGCCTCAGCAGAGTTTTCGGGAGACAAGGAAACTGCTGGACCCCCACAGGGGTTCGGGTGCCCGTGAAATCCTGTGGGAATGATAATAAGAGTGCTGTCTGATGGGAAACGTGGCCACAAAAGGGTTACCTGTCGTCTCGAGGTCATGTGGGGAGCCATTCGGGAAGACCTGGCTGGAGGTCTTCCACAAGGTGACCCAGTAACCCTGTTTTGCTTGGGGCTTTCCCTAATGTAAAACTGAAAATCTGCACCCCGTGTGACCCCCTCATCCCCAGGCAAGTTGGGACAGTGGCGGCTCAGTGGAGAGTGTGGCGCATGAGCTGGCCACGTCGGGAGGGGCTGGCCTGTCCCCGCCTGTCCCCTGCAGTTTCGGCCATGCCCCCCGCCCCCCGCCCACCAGGCAGCTGAGCAGAGACAGCTGTGAGCAGCGCTGCGTCTCCTGTTTGTAAATCTTTAGCGTGTTGGGGGTACCATTCCCTCACGTTGCAACAGGCTCGACACGATGAGACATCACCTGGTACCATCACACAGACGCTCCCAGGAGAATGAGCTGGTCGCATCAGGTACCAACAGGGGCAAATGGACACGTCGGTCCCCAGCCCTTTCTGCGAAGGAATCCGTGGCTGGACATGCGACGATTTACTTCAAGAAACGAGCTCCTTGGATGACATGTGTGTCTGGTGGTCAAGTGGACACGGGGTAATCAGTAACGCCTGTAGGGGACAGGTGAGAACTCCTGGCGGAGGACGTTCAGCCCCCTGGGACAGAAGCTGACTTGCCAGGTGAGGTCGTCTCGCTGAGAACGTGTCACACCCAGCAAAGCACCGTGGAGATGAGACGATGAAGGAAGGAAGAGGTGCTGCGCTGCCCCTTGAAAACAGAGGGTAAAGAAAACGGGGGGTGCACATCTGCAGGGGACTGAGACTCAGCTGTGAAAAGCAGGGCATTCTGCCACATGCAACAGCACGCACGGACCAGGGCCCCGTGCCCTGTGACAAGCCAGTGACAGCAGGCAGGACAGATTGCATGATGGCTCGTTTGTGAGACTAGGCCGTGGTGTCTGGCCAAGCAGAGCAGCGTGTGGGTGGCAGGCAGCAGCCCCTACGTGTCCCCTGTGGGTGTGTGACGTGCATTCCTTGTTGGGGACAAGCACACGCTGCCTCCTTGGGTCCCGTGTGAGCAGACACTCCCGTGGCCAAGCCCCGCTGTGCAGCCCAACCCAGAGGGGACATGAGCCTCTGAGCTCTGTTTTCTCGGCTCCCAGGAGATGCACACAGGGGTTCCATGTGCTTCTTCAGCTGGAAAGTTCCACATTCGGGGACCCCTGGCTTTGGACGTGACGTCCCTTGACTCGGGACACCTCTGTTGCCTGCTTTGTGCAGACACAATGCCACCTCCCAAGCTGGGTTCTGCAGACTTTGCACACACGTGCAAAGCGTGTGCGTGAAAGTGCTGTCATGACACAAATGTGTGCAGACTATGGGCTGGTGACCCCCCCACCCCCGGCTCCACCAACAACTGACAGGACACAACTGAGCGTGTCTTCCCTCTGCAGGGAGCAGGACCCCTGAAAACGCAAGAAGGGGTATCTCCAGGATGTTTCCTTCTGCATTTTGGTTCCGAAAGGGGTCTTTTCCCCTGACAAGGGACCGGGAACACTGGGATTCCTTTCTGTGGGTCCTCACCCGGCGAACCGGTGGCTGTAAAGTCAGATTTTCCTGCGCCATCCCTCCGTAGCCGGTTTGGAAAAGGAGAAACAAAAACCAGGGGCACTGGTGACGAAGGAAGGAGGAAGGTACTTAGAGAGGCAGGCGTGGAAAAATCCACCGCAGACTGCTGTCGACTTCATGTCCTGACCACACTGGGTGTAAATGGAAATACCTGTGTGGGTTTGTGTGAATTAAAACATTTATAGAGCCCCGGGCTCCCGTAACCTCTTAGGCGTCTTATTAAAGTCCCGTTACTATAAACATGGGGGTTGTAAACCTGCTGAGCCCAAGCACCAATTAAAATCATAAAAAGCAAAGAGCTGCCACAAAGTGAAGGGTGTTTGGCAAAGGCTCCTGGAGGGAGGGGAGGGGAGGGGACGGGAGACCTGGCAGAGCCCAGAGGCCTGCACTGGCTGCAAGAGACAGCAAGGCGGCTTCTGTCGGAGGGCAAAGGGGTCGGATCTGCGAGCCGTCAGGGCTGGGATGGAGCCAAAGGTCGGTGACAACCTCTGGGTGACAGGGGGGAACCATCCATCGCAGTTGTTCTGACAGCAAGGAAGGGATCTGTCCCCACAGCCCTGCTGGGCCAGGGCGGGGGAGGGAGGGGATGGGCCTGTCCCTGGGGAAGGAGGGGACCAGCTGAACCTCCTGAGGTCACTGGTGGGCAGTGAGACCTGGTGGGGACGGTGTGGGCCTGGGCCCTGGACAGACACCCACACCCTTTGCTCTCTTGCTGGTCCCTTTACAGGTGTGTGTCCAGCCCTGGACACGCAGGCTGGACAGCAGCCCTCAGTCTCCTGCCTTCTCACTTGCCCCTCACCTCACCTCCTTCCGTACCCCTGGCAGGCCCCTGGGGCTCACCTCCTCACCCCGGCCAGCCCGTCACGGACCCTCACAACCCCAAACTGCCCCCAACCTCATCAACGGCCGCTTGCTCGTCCCCCACCTCTGCTCCCTCCTTATCTCTCCTCACTGCCCCCCCACCCATACACCCGCACTCCCACTCCACCACCCCACACCTTGCCAACCCCACACACTCCACAATCCCCAACTCACCACGGCCCCCACCTCTGCCTGCCCCACCACCTCAACCACTCACGTGCCCGTGAAACCAGCCAATCGTCACTCTCCGTTCTGACTCCCCCACCTCCCCTTCTCGTCCCTCCTTCCCATCCCACCTCCATCTCGCTCCTCAATCTCCTCCTTTTCTTTCTGCCTCTCCCATCTCCCACCCTAATCGGGTTCCAAGATCACTCTTTCCTTCCCAGGATGTCCTACCTGGAGATCACCTCTGACCATTGTTATTGGAAGCGGAGATGACCACAGAATGCTCAGGGAGAGGGGTGAACATTCATAGCAGTGACAGTAGGACATGAATCTTAGGAATAGGACTATAATAGTAGACCTAGTAGAACATTAATAGTAGGACATCAATAGTACACATAATAGGACAGTAATAGTGCACATAGTAGGACAACAATAGTAAGACATCAGCAGTACACACAGTAGGACATCAATAGACATGGTAGGACAATAATAATGGACATAGTAGGACTTTAATAGCAGAAATGGTAGGACATTAATAGTAGACATAGTAGGACAGCAGTCGTAGATATAATAGGACATCAATAGTGCACATAGCAGGACATCAATACTGCACATAGTAGGACATTAAAGTACACACAGTAGGACTATAATAGTGGACATAGTGGGACTTTAATAGTGGACATGAGACAATAATGGTGGACATGGCAGAATATTAATAGTACACATAGTAGGACATTAATAGTAGAAATGGTAGGAAATTAATAGTAGACATAGTAGGACATCAGTAGTAGAGTAGGACATCAGTACTAGACATAGTAGGACATCAATAATACACATAGTAGGACCTCAATAGTGCACATAGTAGGACATCAATAGTACACATAGCAGGACCTCAATAGTGCACATAGCAGGAACTCAATAGCGCACATAGTATGATCTCAATAGTACACATAGTAGGACATCAATAGCGCACATAGCAGGACATCAATAGTGCACATAGTAGGACCTCAATAGCACACATGGTAGGACATCAATAGCGCACATGGTAGGACCTCAATAGCGCACATAGCAGGACCTCAATAGTGCACACAGCAGGACCTCAATAGCGCACACAGCAGGACCTCAATAGTGCACATAGTAGGACCTAGTAGTGCACATAGTAGGACACTAAAGCACACATAGTAGGACATGACTAGGACACAGGTGGTCTCAGGTCCCACGCTGAGGACGACACTCGGAGGACACTCTGGGAGGCGGGTGGCTGCCTGGCTGGGTGTTCCGGGCCCCGGACGTGGGCTCCCTCTCCCTCCAGGTTCCCCTGTGAGCTGCTGCCTGGCGGAGGCATGAGGACGCCGTGCAGACCCGCAGGCCAAACCTGCTAAGTGTAAGTGACAGGGCCGCCAGGTGGGGCGCAGACACGTCCAGGGGGCCGTTGTGAGCAGGCAGGCCCACCCTGCTGTGCGGGTCACGGAAACATGTTCAAACCATTTTTCTGCTGCCTGCTGTCTGCCGTGCTTTTCCAAGAAACCCCCTCCTTTCCTCATTCATGAATATTTTGCCGAAATATTAATCCATATGTTTCCGTTTCGACGGCTGTTAACTCGGTGGGTTGCTCTATTTTCCCCCCCCTTATCGGTTGACATTCATTTTAGGAGATTAGAGGGGCACGCTGAATTCTGTCAATGTGGAGGGAGGGTTTTCGGGGCTAAAAGTTGAAGCGTGCAGATGTCTGATGGAACAGCATAGCTTGTTTGCTCTGCAGTCTGGGTGGGGAGACACAGAGGGCTTTCCCGGTCCCTTCCAGAAGGCTGGGTCCCCCACCCATGGCGAGTGGGCATGCACCCTCCAACCCCCCGAAATGAAGGCCCTGAGCAAAGCTGGGGCCACAGCCGAGAGCTAGTCCCTCTGAGGTGCAGGGACCGTTTCAGGCTTGGCCAACTGTTCACAGACAGGACTGAACCAAGAAGCACACGTTTTTACCTTCCAGTGGCTAAGGTAAAATCGAGGGCATTTAGTATTCGTACAGGAGCACCCCTTTTTTTTACGTTACAGAAAGCAGAGCACGTCTCACGGAGTCAGACCGAATGCACCCAAATTAGCTCAGCGGTTTCCCGTTTCTTTACGATCGAAATGGTCTGTGCCATTCTAGAACAAGAGACACTCCAGGAAGGTCTGTTGGGTAGACCTTTCTGGCGTCAATAACCCCCTGGGATTCTGGCTCCTGGGGGAGCACCCGTCTTTCCCTCCCGCGGACACGTTTTTAGCTCCCGTTGCTCAGTTTAGCATTGTTCGCAGAGTGGCTTGGCATGGCCTGCACTCAGCAGACATGGTCGTGTGTCGTGATGAGTATTTTCATCAGCACAGCTTTGTAAATACAGCTTCTGTGGGGTCCCACACATGTTAGCACTTCCTCCCTGGTTGTCATTCCGGGGGTTAAGTAATCGTGGTTTTGCTGCACGACGTTCTCTGTAATGCAGGGGTCACTCGGTCGTGGGCTTGATTACTGAGCGTTTGGGGTTCTTCGACTCTGTTCCAATACTGAGTTCAGAAACCTTCGTGTGTGTGATGCGGGTCGTTTAAGCTCGATTGCGTTTGCTTTTGTGGTTTCATAGCTTACCTCTTGTGGAGGGAGTCTCAGGCACGTTGGGGCAGAATGGTCCTCTGCCATGTCATACACGTATACAAGGTGTGACAAGGAAGTTTGCCAACTTGTTGCAACGCTGTTGCTAAACTTTTCTGATATCAGACGGGTCATTCATTATGAATTTGTACCAACTGGACACACAGGTAACCAAGTTTACTATTTGGAAGTGCTGAAAAGGCTGCGTGAAAAAGTTAGACGACCTGAACTTTTCCCCAACAATTCGTGGCTCTTGCATCATGACAAGGCACCAGCTCACAGGGCACCGTCTGTGAGGGAGGTTTTAGCCAGTAAACAAATAACTGTATTGGAACACCCTCCCTACTCACCTGATCTGGCCCCCAGTGACTTCTTTCTTTATTCGAAGATAAAGGAAATAGTGAAAGGAAGACATTTTGATGACTTTCAGGACATCAAGGGTAATACGACGACAGCCCTGATGGCCATTCCAGAAAAAGAGTTCCAACTTTGCTTTGAAGGGGGGACGAGACACTGGCATCGGTGCATAGCTTCCCAAGGGGAGGCCTTCGAAGGTGACCGTAGTGACATTCAGCAGTGAGGCGTGTACCACTTTTTCTAGGGTGAGTTCGTGAACATAATTGTCCGACCTCGTATATGCCTATATTTACGTACTTATAGGACCGTCGTCTTTCTGTCTCACGGATCTAACAGTTTCTGCACGGCATGAATCACAATCCTAGGACAAATATTTATTTCTGTGTGTGTCTCATAACAGTGCTGCCCATGTTTGCTGGGTATGTTTTCAGGCTGCGTTAGAGCCAAATACATGACTACATTACACAGCTTGAGAGGAGGACCTTATCTTGGATTATCCGCGAGGGTCTTAAAATTTAAATGTGTAGTGTGGAAGCTTATAAGAAACGCTCTCGGAGGTTCCAGGCACACAGAGGAGACGCCACGTGGAGACGGAGGCAGAGATGGGAGGGACGCGGCCACCAGCCCAGGGATGCCTGGAGCCCCCAGGAGCTGGAAGGGGCAGGAGGGACCGTCCCCTGGGGACCCCAGAGGGAGCGTGGCCCTGGGACACCTTGAGGGCAGACTCTGGTCTCCAGGATGGGGGAGGATGGATTCCTGTGGATTTAGCCCCTCGATGGTGTTCACTAGAGAAAGAGGACAGGAAGTTAAAGCAAAGTCCTCTTTCTCTGTGTTCCTCGTTTTATTTGTGAAATGGCTGGTTCCACCTATATTTCTTCTGGGTGATGACAGAGAGTGACTCTGACGGGCCCCTTTTCAGAAAGCATCTGTGTTTCTTCCTGTGAAATCAGCTTATCTTCTTGTGCTGGAGAGTTTTAGCTGGAAAGTCACCTGGAGGGCTTGGCAACAGCATGGTGCCATAGATGGCTGGTTCTCCTAAATGACCTTCTCGTAGGAAGTGACACCTCCCCACACCCGACGCTGTCCCCTCTGTACCTCACTGGCCATGGCCACCTGCTGCATTGTTTCTGATCCGCATTCCTTCTGGAACTGTTTCAAGACGTAACCTCTGTGTCCAGTTTCAGTGGCCATAAGATTGCCTGCCTCAATTCCCTTCAAAGCCTGGCTTCTTCATTGAGTTGGATCAAGGATATTTGGGTCACCTCCAGCCGTTTCACTTCTCAATAACCCCACACATGCTTTTCAGCCTGCTTCCCGTTCCTTGCATGACGTCTGTGGCAGCTGAGGTCCGGGGCTGTTTGTTACACAGCAAACGCTAGCTATTACGTGACACGTTTTTCTAGCTTGAGACGGACGTCTTCCTTTTTGATTTTCAGACATGCACCCAGCACGATCGGCACACGGCCTCTGTAGATGGGGTATCGAGAAACTGGACGTTGTGGATCAATCAGATTGTCACTAGTGTAGATGTAGAGATCAGATCCTAATTAGCTGACTGAGTCATGACGAACCCATACGACGCCTTTCATTCCATTTTGGCAACGACTCTTTTCCGAGAGGTACTGTACCTCTGCTAACACGCAAATATATAAATATTCAATTAGCAGACACAGATACACAAGATCTGAACCATCGTATCAAGTGTTTTGTTTTTTCCATTTTGTTTTTTGGTTTTTTTGTGTGTGTCTTTTTTTTAAAAGCCTATAGTTGATTAAAGACTGTATTTACGGGAATTTTAGAAATCCCCCAGGGTGTTATAAATTAATCATCCGCTATATTTATTTATGTGCTGTCGATGTAATCCAGTCAATTATTAATGAGTACATTTATGGCGTATAAATAATAAAATTTCTGTCTCATAGTACAAGCGCTGCTTCATGTTAATTTACGGAGAATAGCACATGAATAATGAAATAAAGGTAAATAACGCCATGCGAGCTGCCAACCATTTGTTTTCATTCACACACTTCAAAGGAGCTCGTCAGAAGGCTGGAGTGGGTGCACGGTGACTGCTGGGTGTGTGGGCTTTTAAGCACTGAGACGCCAGGCAGGTGAAAGGACCGTGGCAAGTGAACCCCAGACTCCCACAGCTTGGACCTGCATGGATGTTTCCACCCCTCCAATGTATTAACAGCAACAATAATTCAACGGCGCCCTACGCTGTGCCAGACCCAGTTCGTGGGGCTGCCCTGTGACACGCACGGAAGGCTCGTGGCCACCTGGCAAGGACATGCCAGGACCCTCAAAACCAGTCCCCCACCCCGGGCCCCGGCAATCCCACTTCTGCTCTTTTCCCCAAAGAACTGAAAGCAGAGTCTCAGACAGACATTTGCCCACCCATGTTCTGCATTTCCTTTTATTCCTTGCAACTTGGCTCTGGGACGGATTTGGAGGTATCACTCTGGGCCAAAAGACACACAGCTACAAGCTGAGTGGATCCATCTACCTTTGGTAACAACCGAGAAGTGAAACGGCACGGACACAAATGAGATGAACGCTGGGCGCGTGGTCGGCGGAGACCTGACAAGCCCAGGAGAACTGTTTAAAAGGGAACGGAATTGCGTGTCCACGGAACAACGAGACAATGAGATCCTTATCACGGGGTTTCGGCTTCTCAGACGGACGGGGGAGAGGAAGGTGACGTTTAACTGGATCTTTATGCACGGCTTTCGTGCTGTGTCCGTGCGTTGGGATGGGATAACGTAAAGAAAGGCAAAAACACGAGAAGAAACCGTAGGATGGTAAAGTGAGAGCATCTTCGGCGACATGTGGCATTGAAACCGTTCCTCCTGCCTTTGGAAAGCGCCGTTTGCTACCCTGGCAAATACCCTAGAGCGAAAAAGCTGGCCGTGTACCCCGATGTCCTCCAGTGTTCACGCTTTCAGCTGTTTACGATCGTGGGGGAGGGTTTGGCCCCCTCCGTCTACTTATGCGTGACTCCAGGATAGAAGGCGGCACTAAATGTATGTGCTCTGGTCCCAGTATCCCGAACACTAAGAAAAAAGGACGTCACATTCCTATGCAGAGAGTGAGGATGGACGCCTTTTATGTCACAAGAGGCGTAAAAATAATAAAAGTGCTGACTTAAAAATAAGAGGCCTTTCACACCGAGAGGCGGCCAGCGTTTATCGGAGCTCCATGAACAGCTATTCGGAAGCCCTGACTCAGGCGGAAGCCCACACATGTTCCGATGGGGACACAAAGGCCAGGCGTGTTTATGACAAAGGGAGGGGACAATGACATCACAGAAGGAAGGCGTTGCTGTTGGTGACCCTGATGCTAAACAGTGTTTTTAATTTTCAGCCCAGAGTCACCCGTCCTGCAGTCACGACACCTGCTTTCTTGTTGTCTTTGCAAACAGCTCTTTGGGACGCCAGGTTGCTGAGGCCCCGTCCTCAGGTGACTTTGTCCTGCTTTCCCATGCACAGGTTTGAGGTGTCAGACGTGCCAGGCCGTCCTCTGGGAGGGCAGCTCAGCTCCATGTCAAAGGGGCCCTGTTTCTGTTGCTACTTATCTCCCTAACGTCTCTTAAGATAATTAAACAGCAGAACACAGCAGCCTGGGTCCGGGTCTGCTGCTGCCGGGCTCCACGTTCCTTTCCAGCCACGAGCTCTGGACCCCGACACCCTTTCACGCCCAACCACCCGCGTCCTGCGCACGCCTCCCATTTGTGTGGGGACCGGCCGGAAGCGGGAGCCGCCGGGCTGCTGAGGATTTCCACCAGGTCTTTTTAACGATGAAGATGAGAGTCACAGAAAATGAAAACAACCACTTTGAAGTGTTTGTTCAGTGGCATGTAGCCCAGCCACAGAGCTGTGCAATCAGCACCGTCTCATTCCAGAAAGTTCCATCTCCCGAGGAGGCCCGTCCCCATGAGCTGTCACTCCCGCTCCTGTCCCCCAGCCCCTGACCACACGCACCCACGTCCTGTCCGTGGAGGAGCCTGTTCTGCACGTTTCACATAAACGGAGTCACACTCTGGGTGGCCTTGCTGTCTGGCGTCTGTCACTCCCTGAGCAGTGTCCGCAGGGTCCCTCCACGTGGTGGCGAGTGTCAGCACCTCCCTCCTTTCCAGGGCCGAGTCATATTCCGCTGTGTGGACAGACGGACCCCGCTGCTGGAAATGAATGCTTCTGATGAGGCGAGTGTTCTCCGTGGCGTCTGGGGAGACGCCAGCTCTGCTGGTCCTTTCAGCAGCTCCTACTCTACCTTCTCAGCAGCAGAACACCGACGTCCCCTGGGGAATATCCCTGGGCTCCTGCTTTGTTGGCAGGCGGTTCTCTGACTTTCCATTGATTTAAAAAGAAAACGGAGAGAAAGAGAGAGAGAGACAGACAGACAGACAGACAGAGATGCCTCCACCCCCGGCCACGGATGGAGGTCAGGGGGTCCCTGTGTGAACAGGACACAGTCACAGAGACCCTGCACTTTCTAAGTGACCAGACACCACCTTGCCGTGTGGCCACCTCATAAAACCCCTTTAAGACAGTCCCCTATAGTCTACTGCACCAGTCCGAGCACGTTTAATCCTTCAATGCTCTGTCTCAATGAGGGGACTTCTGACCTTCGTCCACCAGCGGTAAGTAACACGAAGGTTGTCGTGCTCACTGCGGGTTCCTGGGGGCTTCCCTGCCCATATTCAAGGCATTTCCCACTAACCTCCCCTCCTGTGCTAAGTGCACTCGTTTCCCCCAAAGGGAACCGACGGCCTCCTTGCGAGGACACACACAGACAGAGCTGACCAGGGGCCAAGAGAGCACATAAGGCAAGCGTGTCGCTCTCTCCCTGTTGACGGAAAGAGCTCTGCCAGCAAGGAGCTCCACTCACTCCCAAAGTTGATTAGCAGGTGTTTTATTTCACCTGAAAGCGGCTGTCTCCGCCCAGACAATCCTTTCCGTACCCTGTGGGGGGGACGTGGCGGTTCCCAAGTTTTGGACAAAGACTGGTTGGGAATTCTGCTTCCAGGGGACACTTGGCAATGCCCAGTGACATGTATGATTGTCAAAACTGGGGGTGGCGGCAGGGGTGCCATTTCAAGGCCTTATGGGGCCCAGGACTGATTTTACCCCTCAGGGCACACAACGCAATGTCTGGAACATTTTTGGTGGTTGAAATAGGGGCAGCGGAGCCGCTGGCACCTGCGGGGTGAATGTCCACCCACAGGAACGCTGCTCAGCCCCACAGGGCCCGGGACACTTCACATCAGAGCGTCCTCAGCCCCCGACGTCCGTGCTGTGAGGTTAGGAAACAGAAATGGACAAATACGTGAGTTCCTGGCGCAGCACTTGGCGTCTCTCCAACCCGTTTCTTTCCTGCACCTTCCCTGATGTTTGACTGTCACGCTTTCCCTAATTATACAATTCTGATTCACAACCACCCGAATGCACTCCGCACTGCAGCCCCGTGGCCCAGTCTTTGGGGGGAAAGACTAACAATGAACCAGGGGGCCTCGGTGGTTTGTTTGTTTGGGGTTCTGCACAAAAGGCGCCCGCAGGCAGGGCAGGCCGGGAATCTCTGGGGTTTCAGCAAGGCACTGCGCCCGCCCCCGGGGCCCAGGCTCATTGTGAGGGACACAAAGAAGGACGGGGGACCCTGCTGAGACCAGCTGGGCAGGGGTCCAGCCTTTGTATGCAGCTCTTTCGTATTCAAATCTGCCTCCTTTTGCCCAGGCCCCTCCCTCACCAAACACACTGCTGCTGGGCCCTGGAGACTGTCACCGGCCTGCTGGGCCCAGGGCTTGGATGCCGGAGACCCTTTCAGAGCCAAGCTGCATGCAGACCAGTCTGCTTTCCCAGAAGACGCCCCCAAGACTGTTTTCTAAGGGGCCAATGTTACTGGCAGGAATCCTTGTTCCCCGGGCCGGGGCCTTTGGATGTGTTGAATGGGACGTTCCTATAGACCGGTACCGTTTCCACCCAGTGGGCACCTTCTAGCAGCATTTTTGTCACCCAGGGACCCAGCCTGATGGCGCCCACTGCACACCCCTTGTTCTGGGTGATGGGGGAGCCCCACAGCCCAGGCAGGAAAGAGGGGGGATGCTGAACATTCAGGAAACATCCCGTGCATTCGCTGTGTGCTTTGCAGAAATGATTTGGGGCACCTCTTTGACTCCAAAACAATTGACATGAAGTCAGAAGCCTTGGATAATTGTTTGCTTTAAATGCTCTTTTGTGTCCCCCTCCCTTCGAACCGCACCTGATGCTACTGAAATTAGGCTGCAAAGAATTCCAATTCCCAGGCTGCATTCCCTCCATCAGCAGCCACGGTGCCGTCGAAAGGACACTTGGCGCTCCTCGCAGATGCCAGTAAAGCGTACGGGACCTAGATTCTGACGTGTGGCCTTTTGCACGTCCTCCGTGTTCCCGGGAAAACCATGACACCCTCTGCAAACCTTGGCCGTACTCGTCATCTCTCCCAATCAAAACAAAAGCATATTATTAGCTGCGGGAGGTCGGGTATGTAGACGTTTTCATCGTGCCAAGAGCTGTACGTACGAATCCGAGCTGATGCATGTCCCTGGGCCAGAGGACCAGGTTTGGAAGGACCCGGTTTATGGGGGCAGCAGGGGGAACCTCCCAACTGAACTCTGAAACACGGTGGAGCTTCCGTGAGATGCGAAGGCCGATGGGTGAATGGTGAGGGGTAGTGGGAAGCTGGTTCTTGCTGCCGGAGCCGTTTAATTCGATGCGTATTTCTTGAGTGTCCACTGTGTCACAGGCGTGGAGGGGGCCACGATGAAAATAAAACCCCACTGTGCCTGGTGGGGTCTTCTCTAGCCTGCTCTTCTCAGCCTGGTCCCCTGGTGGGGATGGGGTTCAGCGCCCACTCCCCCAAATAGGGCACCTTGACATACTGAAGGCTTTAAGCTTTTTGAAAACGGCAGAATCGAGACGGTCACAGTGACCTCACTCTCGTCCCCTGAAACACGTCATAAGAATGAGTATAATTGCTGTGGGCCTCACGGGAGAAATGCCCCCCGGGTGCCCAAAGGACAGCAGCATTCTTATCTCCGAGGCACGGCGTCCCCCGGAAGAATCCAAACAATCGTGGATTGCTGGTTTCCCCCAGTTTACTGCCCTTTCGTCACACTCCTCGACGGGTCCTGTGTCTCTGCGACTGTCCCCGCTTCAGCAAACCCGGCAGAAAATACTCAGGTCTGTTTCTTCCCAGGCTCCTGTGTTGTGCAAGAAGGATTCTCAGCAAACACATGTGCTTTGCTTCTGTTCACCTGCCCCTCGCTGTAGAATTTTCAGACCCAGCCAGGGACCCGAAGACGATCAAGAAGCACTTTTTATTCCCCTCCAGTTAGCACAGCGGAGCCTTGGGGGTTCTATTGTCAAATCTCGAATGCGATCCCTGCAGCCCAATAAAGTCGGTCAGCAGCATGGAGGGCAGAATGAGTGTAATTGCCCTAGGCCTCAGTTTCCCCATCTTACACGGCAGATCCCCTCAAGGGAAACACACGGGGAAGAGTACGGGAGCTCGTACACGCCGTCCGATGGGTCTCCTTGTTCCTGGCCACCATACTTATGGGTTGTGGTCGGCGGGGAGTCCCATTTGACCCACGGTCCGACTTCAAGTGGGAGGAGCCAAAGATGTCTGTTGCCATCATGTCGTGAAAACGGCTCACTGGTTTCCAGGCAATGCGATGAGACGATACATTAGACAAATAAGAAGTTTAATTTTTAGAGACCAAACCCATTTGTGATCACCTCTGACAAAATCATTGCCTTCTAGACGGCAAGGAAATAAATAATGATCAAAGGTGTGATCATGAGGCCTAAGAAGGGATTTCGTTGAGGACGGGACGACACGGCAGTAGGTAAGCAGACACCGATAACTATTTTGAAAAAAGTAATGAAAAGAGGAAAAATGGATATACCGTAGAAATGCACAATGCGAAACATATTAAAGTAGAAAGCTGTCCTTGCAACAAACTATAAAGTGCCTCGAATCAACTTTATAAGAAACGTACTGGAGCGATCGAGAGGAAAAACGGTGACGTTTTATTTATGCCCATAAAAGAATATTGAAATGGAGACGCTTGCTGCATTCCTGAATGTAAAAGGTTCAAGGTTGTAAATATGTCAGTGTTTCCCGAATTAAAATACGGGCTTTATCCCTTTTTTAAGTTTGGAAGCAGTAGAATGATTCCAAAATGGTTTTGGAAAACATAAATGGGTGAAAAACTCCAAGCCATTCTTTGAAAGGAGTGAAGAGAGGGAACATACATTAGCAGACAATAAAACTCTTTATAAAGACGCAGAAAAATGAAAGCCGTAAGAAACTGGCCCATGAATAGACAGATCCATGACAATGAAGAAATGTACCCAGAATTTATGATGTGAGAAAGGTGTTTTTTCTAATTCATTCCATAAAAAACAAAAAAAATCCAAGACTTCTGTGTGTCACAAAATATATACAAAATTAAAGGGAGCATGAGGAAACATATGAAAAGTACATTACACACCAAAAAGATCGTTAATACGGAAAGAACTGTTTCAAATCAAAGATAAAGTTCCCCAATAAAAAAAGCCAAAGGGCACGAGACAAATGGCAAGTAATCAAAAGAAAATGTTCGACTTCGGTAAACATTATGGAAATAGTTTCTTTCAAACAATGAGACCCTGGCTGAGTCGTGCAAATCGGTGCTTTTGCCCTCACGGTGATTCCACCGGTGTGTGCGTTCTTGGGGGAAGGCGGTTTGCAATTAGGGGCGTCTCTTGGTCAAACCTATGGTAGGAAAATGGGAAGCCTTAAAAATGCTCCCCCCACGCTTGGATGCAGAAACGACATCTCTCCTAAGCGCTGGGAAGTGGAAACCAACAACAGCCACAGAAGACAAAACTGGTGAGAAGGCCAATAGTCCCAAGCGGGGGTCATCTTCTTCCAGGGGCGTAAGCTATGGATGATTTGGGAAAATCTCCGCAGGCTCCCGCCCGTACTTTTGCCATTTCCTACTGGGGATACACGTCAAATGTAAGATTTTAAAACAGGAGGAAACGTATGTTGAAAAGGAGTCGTCAGTTTGCATGCCGGGGCGTGGTTGACCGAACCGTGATGGGAAAATTGACCGAATCTGACAGCTGGTCGGGTACGCGTCAGGGAGAAGAGTGAGTGCGCGTCTGAGAAGCTGGAGACGCCCGCCGTCTCCACAGCAGGCGCAGCACAGAAGTACTGGGTTCGAGGAGGTGCCGTGCTGAGTTACAGGTCTGGTGACCGTTGGGGGCGGCTGGCCACGCAGGCCAGGCCCATACGTGCACAAAGCCCCGTGTCCTACTTTATTTGGCTTCATGCCTCCCAAATGATGCCTTCCTTCCTTCCCACGCCCTGTGACATGGACAGAAGGAGAGCAGCCTATCACAAGGTGGACACAAATGCACCCAGGACGAGGGGGTCTCTGAGGTCACCCTGCCGTGGAATGAAGGGCATCTGCCGTGGGTGGAAGGTGTTTCTTGCAGAGCCTTCGTGGGCTGGCCGGAGCGTGGCCGTCAGTGGTCAGCCTTATTTGGTTCGTGATGTTTCCCCAGGATAGCACGCGTGTGCGACTTTCAAAGGACCAAAATTGCAAGGGGAGGGGGAGAGAGAAGGGCAAGCGGCAACTGAAGAGGCACAAGAGAGCTGGGAAGGGAAGGAGGGACCCCCCACCAGCCACGCTGCAAGGAAAGGGGTCGGGGGCCACCGTGGACAAAGTTCCTATGTGATAAGGACACTATATGCAAGGGGACATTTAGTAGTTACGCAGTTTTAAGAAACTACCAAGTGGGCTCCAATCAAGCATCTGAACAAGCGATTTGAGAAGAAGGTGGAGGGAGGTGAATAAGACGTCCGGGGAAGGTCTGCCTGGTTTTCCGGGCTGGCTGCTCCTCCATGTTGTGTAGGTGAAGATGGCATTGGGGCACGCAGGCGGCACCCCCAGATTCTCCACGCGTCCCGGGACACATCTGTTCTGTTTTGTTGTAGCTGGCCGTGCCTTACCAGAGGGGAGGAAATGTAATTAAAATGAAAACGGCACACTCGCGTCTTTCTGAAAGCAGTTTTGTGGAATTTCAAGAGTGACCTCGGTGTGGACCATAAATATAAAATTCATATGTGCTTGGCTTCCTGCCTATAATTACCTATCAAAAGGTTCGGGGTTGAAATGAAATTCTTTATGAAGCAAGAAATGGCATAAATGGTAGAATGTGGCTTGCTGCTCACTCCCCCCACCCCCCAAACATGTACGGGCCGCTGGTCCGTGTTCGCATTTCCGAGATGGAGTACAGCATGTGGAGTGCAGGCACGTTTGATGTTTTAATCCCATCACAAGATGTTTGTTTTTTATTAATTTCCCTCATGGAATGTTTCCTTTGTCCCCATGTGCTGAAGGAGAGGTACCCACAACCACGCCAGACGCGTGGGAAGAGACGAGACACGGACTTCCCTTCAGCGTGACACGACTTGACCTTTTGGGATCCAAGAAACCGGGTTGGAGGTTCGCCGCCCGCCCCGGGGTGGAGAGCCCACCCGTAATTGCAAATCATCAGCCTGTCGTCGACAAACGTGTCCTCCCACCTCAGAAGTAAAAGTTCAACGGAGGAGAGAGGAGCCCTTGATTTTGTATCCCGATGGTCTCAATCCTTCCAGGAAACCTTTAATCACCAGGGGATTATTTTCCCCCAAACGTCTGTATCTATTCTAGTCACCGGCGGAGCGTATTGTTTCTGCATGCTACGATTTCCTCTGGGTAAATACGCTCACGGTCTCAAATTTCTCCTCATGTTCCAGACACGTTGGCTTGTGGATGCCCTTCGCAGTTCAACAGGCAGGGCTGCCTGGCTGGGCCGGTGACATATTCTGGGGAGCAGGGGCAGACAAATGCCGTGCAGAAGTCAGGCCGTCGCTAATGCTTTTCAAAGGGTCGCCGATGGTCTGGCAAATCAGTGTGATTCTAATGGATGTTCCTGCCTGCTCTACACTAAGGCTGAGCCATGTGTTCCAAATTTCCCCCACCCCCCGCCACCCCCGCCGCTTTCCTCTGCATGTAATTTTTAAACTTGGCTTAGTTGTTGAGACAGAGCTAAATCAAACTAATTCTAGAGGACTACAAATTCCGGGTTAATCGGAATCTGTGCTTGTTAAGATAAAGGCGGTGCAACATGTGGTCTTTATTTGCAGGGAGTGCCTTGCAGAAGGCTGTGCAGTGGGGTTGCTGTGGCGTTGATGCCATCTGGTGTAGCCTGTGGCGTGGAGGGTGGGGACGAGAGCCACAGGTCTCCCCTCGAGCACGGAGGGGTGCAAGTGACCGGCTCGGGCATCACCTCCATGACCTGTGGTCGTCTGCTCCCTCGGTACGAGTATGAAGCCTTGAGGAAGAGCCTTCTGTGTCTACGGTGGGGAAAGGCTCGTCCTCTGACTCCCTGAGAGCCCGGTAACATCCTGACAAGCTGGTTCTGTTCCTCGGAGCCGAGACGCAAGCTGGAGACACCTGACACGACATCTGACAAATGGCATGCACGTGGACATATCCATCTGCTGGTTTCTGTGATATGCGTACAGGATCCCAGACGTCCCATTTCCATCAGGGCCTGCAGAAGACAGCCTAAGCCAGAGATCAAAGAGTCCTTTTCAGCTTTAAAATGGATAATCTGACAAAAAAAAAAGAAGAAGAAGAGGAAGACAGAAAATCCCTTTAGTGTCATTTAATCTATTTGCACGTATGATGCTTTCCCATATCATATTTTCCAAGACGTCTCCCAGCTGGAATGCATATGGCGTCATTTCAGGAAACGCTGACCCCTAAGAGATCCTTCCTCCATTTATCCTCAGCATTTGCTCTTACAATGTCCTTCTGCCGTTTCCAATGATGCTTTCAGAAGCCACCCACATGTACCACGGTCCCTGCTGGAGGTGGTGTCGTCCGAGCTGCACGTTCCCATGTCTTGTGGCAGGACACAGTGCTGGGCTTGGGGACCCAGCGTCCATCAGCCTCCGTTTTCTCCGTGGTCAAGTCTGTGAGTGGAAGATGCTTCGGAAACTCCTGGGCCCCAGTGATCCGCCGAGCTCAGTAACAGAGAGCCAGGGTCTGGTCACTCACTCACTCACTCATCAAGTGCCATTGAACACTTGCCTCTTGGCTTGTGGGTTTAAAACGCAGGCTACGTCACTCATTGTTCCTGACACAACAGGATAGATGGCCTCACAAGCAATTAACAGGTTCCTAAGTTATCTGGCAAATCGACGTTTAGGCTGGACTCTGTCCATTACTTTAGCCATGGAGATATCTGATTAGGATCGAATGTTCAATGTCAGATGGATTCAGAGGGGTCGTCATGGCAGCTGAGTCACTGGGACGTGGACGGCAGCCACACCAGCACATGGGGACACTCACTCTTACGTACAGGTGGACCCTTCAGGTTGATTTGGGGGGACAGTAGGTGTCCAGATTTGGTTGTCACTCACTGGGCTGGTGCTAGGGTGAGGCCAGTGAGGCATGCACCAGGGGCACAGAATTTAGGGGGGTCCTGAAACTCAGCCATCAAGACAAATAATACTTCAATGCAATGATTAATACAAGACAAATAATGCTTTAATGCCGTAATACTTTAATGCAATAATACAAAGCGAATACAAAAAAAACCCACCATGGTGAATACATATCAACATTTTTAATAAAGACCGGCTCTTTACAGGAAAAGGTGTCTCACCGAGCCCTGTGGTAGCTTAAGCAAGAAGAAAATTCTTTTTTTTTTTAAAGACAAAACAGTCCCGAGATGTAAAGGACAGCACAGGGAATACAGTCAATAATATGGTAATAACAGTGTATTGTGTCAGGTGGGGACTAGACTCATTGGGGATCACTTTATAAATTATGGAAATGTCGGACCACTGTGCTGTACACCTGAAACTAATGTAATATTGTGTGTCAATGTCACTGAAAAATATTTTTAAAAACCTAAAATAACGACAAGGCAAGTGAATCCCTCCTTCATCCCACCTCCCCACCCCACCCCCCAGGTGTCATAGTGACCCATTAACACATCATTCACATCCTCCAGGGTCACAGTGAAACGATTTGTAGCTTCAAAACACACATTCTTGGGCGTCCTTTTCTTTTCTTGTTGTGTTTTTTTTTTCAGACACTCAAAACTATGTTTAATACAGTTCTAAGAGAAAAAAGCAGGTCATAAAATTGCAATATTCTTTTACAGCGTTAAGAACACATAACACACTCTACCCTCTTCACAAAATTTTAAGTATCCAGGGCAGGATTATTAACTGTCGGCACAATGTTGTATGGCCGAGCTCTAGAAATTATTCATCTTGCCTAACTGACACTTTATGCCCGTGGACCACCGACTTCCCACTTCCCCTCCCCCGTCCCTGGCAGCCACTGGTCTCCTCTCTGATTCTGAGTCTATTTCAGATTCCCCGTGTAAGTGGAATCAGGCAGTACCTGTCCTTTTGTGACTGGCTTCTGTCACAGGGTCATCTGGGTTATGACGTATGACAGGTTTCCTTCTTTTTAAAGTTTGAATGATACTCCATCGTGTGTATTTATCGCACCTGGGAGAGGGCTCGTGCAAGGAGGCTGGTGTTTGCCTGCTCTCCTTCAGGAACAAAACCTGAGGATTTGGCTCCACCTTGGTACTCTCCCAGTGAGGAAGAGATGGAGAGGGAGAGAGAGGTCGATATGGATAGATAGATGATGGATGGATGGATGGATGGATGGATGATGGATGGATGGATGGTGGATGGATGGATGGATGGATGATGGATGGATGATGGATGGATGGATGGATGGATGATGGATGGATGATGGATGGATGGATGGATGGATGGATGGATGATGGATGGATGATGGATGGATGGATGATGGATGGATGGATGGATGGATGATGGATGGATGGTGGATGGATGATGGATGGATGGATGGATGGATGGATGGATGATGGATGGATGATGGATGGATGGATGATGGATGGATGGATGGATGGATGATGGATGGATAGATGGATGGATGGATGGATGATGGATGGATGATGGATGGATGGATGATGGATGGATGGATGGATGGATGGATAGATGGATGATGGATGGATGGATGATGGATGGATGGTGGATGGATGATGGATGGATGGATGGATGGATGGATGGATGATGGATGGATGATGGATGGATGGATGATGGATGGATGGATGGATGGATGATGGATGGATGGATGGATGGATGGATGATGGATGATGGACGGATGATGGATGGAGGATGGATGGATGGATGGATGGATGGATGGATGATGGATGGATGATGGATGGATGGATGGATGGATGATGGATGGAAGATGGATGGATGGATGGGTGGATGGGTGGATGGATGGATGATGGATGGATGGATGGACGGATGGATGGATGATGGATGGATGGATGATGGATGGATGGATGGATGGATGATGGATGGATGGCTGGGTGGGTAAGTGGGTGGGTGGATGGATGGGTGGATGGATGGATTGGATGGATGGATGGATGGATGGATGGATGGATGGATGGATGGATGGATGATGGATGGATGATGGATGGATGATGGATGATGGACGGATGATGGATGGAGGATGGATGGATGGATGGATGAATGGATGGATGATGGATGGATGGTGGATGGATGGATGGATGGATGATGGATGGATGATGGATGGAAGATGGATGGATGGATGGGTGGATGGGTGGATGGATGGATGATGGATGGATGGATGGACGGATGGATGGATGATGGATGGATGGATGATGGATGGATGGATGGATGGATGGATGATGGATGGATGATGGATGGCTGGGTGGGTAAGTGGGTGGGTGGATGGATGGGTGGATGGATGGATTGGATGGATGGATGGATGGATGGATGGATGGATGGATGGATGGATGGATGGATAGATAGATAGATAGATAGATAGATAGATAGATAGATAGATAGATGATAGATAGATAGATAGATACAGATAGATCTATAGGTAGATGGCTGATTGACAGATAGATAATAGATGAGATAAATGATAGATGATAGATAGAGAAATAGATAGAGATAGATAGAGATAGACGGATATGACTAGGTTCTATTATTTATCTTCCATATTTACAATTTTTCTTTAATATTTTCCATCTCGTTCATTCTTCATTTTATTTTCTTTTAATTTTATTTTTGTTCTCTATTTCTGATCAGGTATGACCTGCTGTGTTTATTTGCTCTTGTACTTCTTGTCTAATCGTCAATTGAAAAAATGTATCATTTCAAATTACTTTCTGAGTTGAAAATATTCTGTTGCTTGTACACACATTCTCTTTTATGTATCATTTCCTTCGTGTGTCTTGGCTCATGCTCCTTATTCTTCATTGTCGGTGGGGATAATATTTCTCTCCTATTCTTGTTCTTCTTTATAAAAAAAAGTTTGTGTGGGATTTTTCTATGAAATTCATTTTTCTGAGCTCCCATGAGGAAGGTGTGGTTTGGGGAAGATGTGGTTTTCCTAACTCGATGTCTCTAGACCTTCTGGACAGTAAGAAGGTCACCTCCTGAAAGAATCTACTTCTATTTCCCTATCTATCCCCCTCCTTTTTTATTGTGGTAAAATGTTTATAACATAACATGCAGCATTTAAACCACACTCAGATGTACAACGAATGGGACCGAGTCCCTTCACAACGGGAATATCGGTGTTCAACCACCATCTCTATCTAGTTCCGGGACTTTCATCTTTCCCCAAAGTAGATCCCACACATGTCAAAGAGTCACCCCTCCATCCATTTACATAAAACAGCCTCCCTCACCTTTACCTGACCCTTCTTTCTTCTCTATATCTATTATCATGTCCTCTTCAGTTTAGATTCTGTCCCAAGGAGTTCCTTGCAATGAACCTTCATTGGGAACTCCGACAGATTTGGGGCTCCAGGCTGCCCCAAACCCCTCAACAATCTACCATGCAGCCTTCTAGTCACCCAGCGTTGGACTGTGCAACCCCTGCAAGTTTCATTGACATGGCCTCTTATTTCTTCTTTGTGATAAAATACGCAGCATGGAATTTACCATTGGAACCATTTTTAAATGCATGGGTCAATGGCGTTAACTGCATTCACATGAAGTGCCACCATCACTGCCATCCATCTCCAGAATTTTCTCATCGTTGCAAACTGAAACTCTGTTCCCATTAGACAGTGACTCTCCATCCCCCTCCTCCACTCCATGGCACCTCCATCTACTTCCTGTCTCTATGAATCTGACTCCTCCGGACTTTGCATAAGTGGAATCACACAGTATTTGTCCTTCTGCAACTTTCTTATGTCCCTCAGCATCATGTCCCCAATGTCCACCCATGTTGTAGCAGGTGTCAGGATTTCCTTCCTTCTTAAGGCTCAGTAATATTCCATCTTCTGGGTGGACCACTAGCCATCCATCCACCATCCATCCATCCATCCATCCATCCACCATCCATCCATCTATCCATCCATCCATCCATCCATCATCCATCCATCCACCATCCATCCATCCATCCATCATCCATCCATCATCCATCCATCCATCCACCATCCATCCATCCATCCATCCATCCACCATCCATCCATCTATCCATCCATCCATCCATCATCCATCCATCCATCCATCCATCCATCATCCATCCATCCACCATCCATCCATCCATCCATCATCCATCCATCATCCATCCATCCATCCATCCATCCACCATCCATCCATCCATCCATCCATCCACCATCCATCCATCTATCCATCCATCCATCCATCCATCATCCATCCATCCACCATCCATCCATCCATCCATCATCCATCCATCATCCATCCATCCATCCACCATCCATCCATCCATCCATCCATCCACCATCCATCCATCTATCCATCCATCCATCCATCATCCATCCATCCATCCATCCATCCATCCATCCATCCATCCATCATCCATCCATCATCCATCCATCCATCCATCCATCCACCATCCATCCATCCATCCATCCATCCACCATCCATCCATCTATCCATCCATCCATCCATCCATCCATCATCCATCCATCCATCCATCATCCATCCATTATCCATCCATCCATCATCCATCCATCCATCATCCATCCATCCATCATCCATCCATCCACCATCCATCCATCCATCCATCCATCCATCCATCATCCATCCATCCATCCATCCATCCATCATCCATCCATCCACCATCCATCCATCCATCCATCCATCTACCATCCATCATCCATCCATTATCCATCCATCCACCATCCATCCATCCATCCATCCATCCATCCATCATCCATCCATCATCCATCCATCCATCCATCCACCATCCATCCATCATCCATCCACCATCCATGCCACTGTTGGTTCCAGCTCCACACACCCGTGACCCTGTGGGCTTTCCAAGGCCGTCTCCACGAGGGCGTCGCTAAGCCTGACGACCACGTCAGTATGTCCCGACACCTGGGACCATGTCCGACGTCCAGGCAGGAATTTGCCGGGTTGATCAAAAACACTCTGCCCAGACAAACACGGAAATTCATTGTTTTTAAGAATCGACTCTGACTGTGAAACCCCATTTTTGGAAGTACAATGGCATTCAGGGGGAAAAGTGGGTGTTTGGTTCCAGGGACCTAATCGCGTGTTTTACACAAAGGGTGGCAGGTGACAAAGGGCTGCAAGGAGGTGGCTTTGCTCTGAGACAGAACTATGCATAATCGTTTCCAGGGTCCTTTCTTCGAGGGCAGGAACGGGAAGGGGGTGGAGACCCTTGGGCTGTGCGACCCACGCTTTTCTCTGAGTGCCTCACTTTGCTCACCATCTCCCCACAACTGGGCCAACACCCACTTTTAATGTCCCCACACTGGCCAGCGAACTGCTGTGCGCACCCCCATTTGAACTGCACCCCCCCTCACACCTGGGCCACTGTAGAGGGAACACGTCCTATTTTCAACCACCGTTTTCCTGTCTTATGTCTCCACACCTCAGTTTTCACTGGTCACGCTGGTTGGTGCCTCAGTCCTATAGGGACACGGGAAAAGAAGGTGTTTCAGAAACGCGTGGCTGGGGACCAAGATGTGTGGGAAAGAGACAGTTAGTCTCAGGCCACTTAGGCATTGTCCCCACATGCATGGCCCTTCCCGGGAGGTGTCTGTCCCCATGGGAACACCCCCATGTCACCCCCACGTCCCCACTTTCATTGCATCCTTCGTCAGAAGCCCTCACGACTGTTGCTTTATCAATCTGATTTCAGATGGCTCTGCCAAGGGAGCCTCAAATTTTCAGGAACTTGAAGACTCTTCTAAGCCCACGCGTGTCCCTACAGTCTGCCTGGTGACAAGAGCAAAATCCCCAATCCCGCAGAAGTGATCAGACATCCAGGGGTCCAGGCTTCCCCAGATGGGCACGGGGCAGAGTTAGGGGACAGTTGCAGAACGTGCCTTGGAGGTGTGACAAGGATGGGAGACGCCGGGTGCGTTCGGTTGGGGTGGTACTCCAGCCACGTGGGTTGGGTACCGGGGCAACTCGGGCCGAACCCTGGAAGGTCCCGGAGTTGGGGTGGCTACAAACCAATCGGAAGAGAAGAGGGAATGTTGCTCCCGGGCCTGACATGGCAAATATTATTGTCCCCACCCAGCCCGGCTGTGAGGTAGGGAGAGTGGTGGGCGGCCCAGCCACGTGGCCTGTTTTCATCTGGACCACGGAGACCGTGAAGGCCACACAGCGAGCGTTGCTGGAAGGGCCATAAAACTCAGGAATCCACCCAGCCCCAGCCCGCCCTCTGGCAACAGGGTTTTATGAAGATGACTCAGTGTGCGGTGCCGTGCGTGGGAAATGTGTTGAAACAGGAATGCTCGGGTCTTCGACTTAATGGTTTAATTATGGGGCCCGGATTTCCACAGCACAGAACGCTTCTGTACGGGGCGTCTTCTGCGAGCTCCTTTCATCGCCCGGGCGCTGAAGACAAAGGGTCAATTGATACGGGCAGGAAGTGGCCGCCTGGCAGAGGGGAACTCTTGTACATCACCTGGAGGGTGCAAGCCGGGAGCCCCCTGGGCGGCTGTTTGGCCAGCGTGGCATGTCACACGTCCCCGTACCAGCCCTAGGTGTCCGAGAATCAAGGCAAGTGACGAGATTGGAAGACTTGTGAGCAGTCATTGAGCCTGGTAGTTATTGGACCTACCCAGACACACAAGCCCAGAGAGCTCGTCTGCTGGCGCACGCTCACCTGCAGAACACAACAGGTACCCAGCATCATAAAAGTAAAGATGACGTGCGTGTGACCAGTCCCATGTACCCAGCCTTTCTCTGAAGGTGCCCCCTGCCACCCGTTACAGCACAAGGCTTCTACCCACACATGGTCTCGCGTGGCGAATTTCACAGCCTCCGAGTCTGTGCGCCCTCCGCATTTTTTTTCCTTTTTAAGCCGTCTCACTTGGGGTGCAAGGCGAGGCTTGGAAGCCGGTCGGATCCACGTTTTATGAGGCGGAACGTTCCATACTGAAAGTCAGAGCGCGCTGAAGGAACTTCTGAGTCCCACTTGCTTGGGTGGAAATAGAGGAATGCGGTCGTAAAACCCGGGAGTTTTCTCACACAGAAATTGTCCACGTGACATGGAGTCACGCAATGGAACCCAGAAAGCACGCCAGGCTCAGAGTGTCTGCAGGGGCGGCCCTGCCCTGGAAAGTCCCCGACGCCCAAAGCCAGGGCCACATGCAGGACACCCACAGGCTTCCTCAGGATGTCCTCACACACAATGGTGGGGACCATCCCGAGAGGTAGTTGCCTCCAAACACGGCAGACGAGGGCGGACCCCAGGAAACTGTGGAGTCCAACCCCCGTGTTTCAGACTCGGGAGCTGAAGCTCGGAGAGCCGCTGTGGCTTTTCAGGGCCAGACAGCCAATCAGTGGTCAGTGTTTCGTGTTGTTTAATCTCCACTCCAACCCCTACCCTTTTTTTTATGAGCTGGCACTTTGAAATCCCATTTGGGCTTTTTGGCCTTTTGCAAATCTCCATGAAAGGATGTTTTCCCATTCGCAAGAGGGTAGGAGAGCAAACACAGGCGTTGTGCATGCGTTTTCTGCCAGCAAGAGCCCCGTGTGGGAAAGGTCATTCCAGCTGAGTCTGGGAGGCCACGGGCACGCCCTTGCAGAGTGGGGTCCAGCGTTCCCCCTTTCTCCAGTGGGAGGTGGCACCTGCCAGGATGGGTGAGCAATGTCAACAGTGGTGAAAGTCACCACGCTTCGTCCCTTACCTACCTGACGTGACCTTGCCCAATCCTCAGCCTACGCATGCACATAAAATGAAATGAAGTAAAATGAAATGAAGTAAAGTAAAATGAAGGAAATGAATGAAAAGAAAATAAGTAAAACGAAACGAAGTAAAATAAAATAAATGAAACGAAGCAAAATGAAATGAAATAAGATGAAAAGTGTCCCCCTAACAAGCTCATATCCTGTGTAAACGTCCTTCACACAGCTGAACGCGTCCCCAGGTGGGGTCCGTGTCCTGAGACAAAACCTCAGTGTGGGGTCCGCACAGAGTCTGAGCACTTAGGGTCAGAACTGACTCGAGCTGTAGGGCCCCCAGCTGGTGTCCTCCAGGAGCTGGGGAATTGCTTGGTGCTGGAAAAGCTCATAAGTTGACGTCAGAGGTGGAGGGTGTAAGGAAGGAACAGTTGTTAGGTTTTCTTTAGGGCAGCCCTTAGGGAGTCCCAAATGCCGTCCACAGAGTCCCATTCCTGCCCCTTGGGGACAAACCTGTTTCAGGACAAGGAAGGGTCGTCACCAATGACCGCAACCCTCCATCACGTGCTCAGCTGAGCTGCCGGGTGTTGGAGAAGCTAATGAAAGCAACAAGAAACGATGACATAGGACCATTGTGACCACATGGATGGATCTTGAGAGTATAATGCTAAGTGAAATAAGTCAGACAGAAAAAGCAGAGAACCCTATGATTTCACTGATGTGTGGTATATAAACCAAAAACAACAAAAGAACAAGACAAACAAATGAGAAACAAAAACTCATAGACACAGACAATAGTTTAGTGGTTACCAGAGGGTAAGGGGGTGGGGGGTGGGAGATGAGGGTAAGGGGGATCAAATATATGGTGATGGAAGGAGAGCTGACTCTGGGTGTGTCCCCTCACCCAGCCACCGTCTCCCTTCTTTAGCAGCTATTCCAGGTGGCCGGTGCTGTGTCCGAGTGAAAGTTTCCAGTGGGAGGTGAATTGGAAGAGGGCACCTTAGGGGAAGGTGCAGCTATCAGACACCCTGCAGCTCCTTCTAGCTTCCCTGAGGCCTTGTCCAGCGGGTTCCATTCCTTTTCCCATTTCCCAGACACGGTCACTGGCAGCTTCTTCTGCTTAGCTGCTCTCTTTCCTGCCTGGTTGCGTCAAACCCTCAGGCCATCTGCAGACGTGCTGCATGTGGTGTGACTGGTGGAGAGGATGCAATTCATCCACATGGGCTGTCTCGCCAGCACGGAGGGCGTAGGCAAAGCGAGAGTGAGCACGAGGTCCCCGAGTCCTCTCCTCTGTCCTCCGTGGGCACCGTGACTCCCGCACTCTCCCCTCTGCACCCTGAGGTCCAGTAGGCAAGGCCCAAGTCTTCATGGCTGCACGTCCAGCTTGAGAACAGCTCACTCATGGCCATAAAAGTGGGCTGATCGGGAAGAAAAAGACATGTTTTGGTGGCCAGCGTATGGAACCTTCATTGGGTCTTCGTTCGGGGACTCAAAGAGAAGGGCCTGAGAGGGGACCCCCAAGGAGCTCAGAGTCGGCAGGCCAAGGTTAGGAATTTGCCCAAATTGACGGTGCCCCTTCATTGACGATGATTCTGGTCCCCACCGCTGACCATCATCACAGGGCACTGAATTTGTCTTGTTTACCATGTTGGACTTGCCATCGCAAACACAATTCTTCAGCGAGTGACCTGACTTGGGCAGTGGGAATACCAGGGAGGATGGTGGTGCTGGTGGTGCATAGATTTTTTTTTTTAGAAAGCCAGTCACTGAACTCCTATTGTTATTCTGAGTTGACACATAGTAAATCCCATCTAAAAATTTTAGGTTGTATTAGTCTGCGCAGGTGGCCGTAACAAACAGCACAGACGGGGCGGCTCACACAACAGACTGTCATTTCTCGTGGTCCTGGAGGCTGGAGTCTGAGGTCCAGGTGTCCCAGGGCTGGTCCCCCCCGAGGCCTCTCTCCTGGGCGTGTGCACAGCCGTCTGCTCCCCGTGTCCTCACATGGCCGTCCCTCTGTGTGTGTGTGTGTCCTCATCTACTCTCCTTATAAGGACACAGTCCTATTGGAGCAGGGCCCACCCTAGTGACCTCATGTCACCTTAGTCCCCTCTTTAAAGCCCCATCTCCAACACAGTCCCATTCTGAGGTCCTGGGGGTCACGGCTCCCACATGTGGATTTGAGGGGGACACAGTTCAGCCCATCACACGGACGTTTCACGCAACGTCTTCCTTGGGAAACTGAAACACGCAGCTGGAGAAGGAGGAATTGCTCAGAATCATGTTTCGAGCGCTGGATGGTGGGCAACCTGTCATCCTGTGCATGGAGGGGCTCTGTGACTGCTGGAAATAAGTAGATCTATAATTCCTTCCGCACCGTACCACTCTGAGTCTGTTCGCTTTTGAGATGAAAATCAGATAACTGGCAGATCGAGGCAGGCGACTCCCCTAGGATCTCCACAGCTGACTAAATTAGCACGATTCTGTGATCAGCAAATGAATGGTCTTGGCGGGACGGGCGTCTGGCATGATCAAAGGGCTGTTCGGCTGACGCTGACAGGTGAGGCGCGGAGTCACCCCAGCGCGTCTCCGGCACCTTACATCAGCAGCAGGAGGGGCGGGAAGGAGCTGGGCTCCATGTGTTCTGAGGTGGTTACCACGGAAACTGCAGCCGACGTTCAGACACTCGGGGACAGACTCTCAGAATTCACGGGGAAGCCCGTGTTCACCAGCGGACGCGGGGCCACCGGCCGCTCGGCACGACCAATACACATGCAGCTGCATTGGACATGGCCCGTCACAGCTGACATGTGCCCCCATTGCCACCGGGAGCGGGGACCTCACCACTCCAGCAAGGGCACTGATTTGTGTTTGGATGTGCTCCAATGTAAATCCCTTTCTGATCTTCTGGAAAACACAGGGTTTCCCACACCATGTGGGAGGCTTTGAAACAGCAGGGCTGGTACCTCAGCCCCAGAGACCCGCCACCTCGCAGTGTCGTCTTATCTCTGCCCCGCTGACTCTCAGGAGGGACCAGTCCCTGGGAGCTGCGGCGAGCAGCACATCTCCCCGGCTCCCCTGCGTCCCCCACACTCTTTCATCTGTGCACCTGTTGGGGGCCTTTCCCACGATACTCTTTCTAGCCTGGCCAGATGATGCGAAGGGCACAGTCGGGGTCACAGCATGTGCGCCCTTCATGGTAGTGCCCCCCTTCCATGTGCTGCAGGAGGAGACGTGGCAGTGCCTCTTCTAACACCCAACCTCTTGGAAGGTCCAGGGAGCCATGGCTTGCCAGACCTGTGAGGGTCTCCCTCCAAATTCTCTTAGAGGCCCACCTCCCTTTCTATCTATCTGTCTATCTATCTATCATCTATCTATCATCTATCATCTATCTATCTATCTATCATCTATCTATCTATCATCTATCTATCTATCTATCATCTATCTATCTATCTATCATCTATCTATCTATCCATCCTTCATCTTGGAATGTGGGGTGGCCGAGCTCACCTCAGGCGAATGGCTGCAGCTTTGTCCGGGCACTGAAATGCAGAGAATCCACAACCGTAGCCTTACATTCGTGTGAATTTACTTCGCTTATCGTCTTTTCAGGGCGTTCTACACTCTCCAAGTCAACTCCCCACACTGGCAGGAATGGATAAGGCGGAAGGTCCCAGGACACTCGCTGGGAACGGGGCAGATCCAGGGACGAACCCCCGGAACCCAAAGGAAGCTTTGGCTACTCTGATGGATCGGTTCTTATCTTTCTTCTTGCAATGTTCTAATTGTTTTCCTCTCTGGCGGGAACTCATTTTTTTCTTACCTTTTTTTTTTTTTAATGGATGTGACTTGCTACACACTGTAAAACGTACAGATGGTACAATCTGGCTCTGTGAATTTTTACGAGCATTTACCCCCTGCACGTATCCCCCAGATCACGAAATCAAACACGGCGAGTCCCCACAAGGCCCCTACGTCCATCCAAGGCAGTGCCACCAACCCCAAGTCAGCCCCGCTGTCCTGTGATCTCTGTGGATCCTTCCGCCCCAACTTGGTCCTTTACGTAAAGGGGAACGGGCAGGGGGCTATTTTTCTCTGCCTGGCATCACCACTCATCGATATGTCTGTAATAATCAATAATCACCCATGTTATTGCACGTGGCGATACATCCTTCTTCACGGGTGCCTAGTATTCCATCATACGAATGCTCTCAAAGGTGCTCACCTCCGGCGATGGGGGTGGACAAAGGGTTTCCCTTCGTCGGGCATGACACAGTGGGCATCTGGGAGCCTGTGTGTCGTGCCCCACGGCTTCCAACTCCACGGCCCCCACCTCGCAAGGGAAGGGCTGCGTCGGCTCGTGAGTGTATGTCCGACGTCTGTAGACATGGCCCGTTTTCCAGTCCGCTTGTGGAAATCTACTCTCTCATGAGCAAAAGATGCCGGCTCCGTTTCGCCCCCCACGTCCTTCCCATCACTTGACGGCCCCCGTCTTTTTAGTTTTGCATCTTGGTAAAGCCCTTCGTCTTGGTAAAGACCTTCAAAGCGTGACCGGTCCTGATGACAGCACCCAGAAAGCGTCAACGCCCCGTTATCAGAGCAGACATGTCTCTGCATTTTGTGTGCCTTCCTGAGCTGCACTCGACACCCTTGTACAATGTCCTCTTTCTTCTGCAGATGGTGAGAGGCGACCGCGAGGACGGACGCAGAGAGAACAAGTTCCAGTGTGTCGTCTGATGAGAAGGCACATGGGGGTGGCCTGGGTGACCAGTCTCTCCGGTCCGAGGACTTTTCGTTTTCCAAGTTTCGCTCCTCGCATGAGTAGCGTTGTGCGTGGGGCACAGGGCGGCAGTCACGGTGACCTTGCCCTGTCCTTGTAGGGTGTGGGTGACAAACCACGCTGCCCCAGGAACCCAGGGGGACGCGCAGACGGGTGTGCCGGGCAGTGCTGGGAGGACTGGTAATCTATGGAGATGTAAGCTAATTACTTAATCACTTGCATTTGTAAATTGCGTTATTGGAAAAGAAATTACTCCGCTGATCGAATTACAGATATTTATCTGCTAATCGCCCTTATTAACTGGTGATGCTAATCTGTCATTTTGAAAGCTGATATTAGCCGCATCAATCTCGCAGGAAAATAAACAGTTTATGGGAAATAAAACTTGGGTCTGTCTTGGATCCAGGGTGCTGACGGGGTGAGTTGCGTTGGTCCATGAAGGGTTCGTGGGCGCCGTGGGGGGAAGAGCAGCAACGGCGTGCTGCATTTCACGAGCATCGGAGGGTGAACGAAAACGCTCGGGAGCGATTAGACTGGCCGGTTCCGAAGGCTCCCAGAAGCAGGTGGCCCGAGGAACACCCTAAGACGTTTACCGACGAGTCTTCCCAAGAAGAGTGTCACCTGAAATTCCAACAGAGAAGTGTTTATTTACCCACCAGACACCTGGTGGGCACCATGGGCTTCCAGTGCAGCCACATAAATACTCTTGCCTCTAACAGGGTTAGTTGACGGGAAAAAGGATGGCATAGGGAGATTTGTCGTGACTGTCATTGTCATTTTCAGGGAAAGCCGTGGCGGGGGAGGAAGTCCCCAGCATGTTTGCAGACCTTCGCACTGTGGTAACCAGTCACTGCCAGCGGAAGGCTGCGTTTTGAGAGAAGCCTCTGAAAGGTGCCGCCTCCCTGCTGGGCTGCCCAGAGGCCCTGGGTCTTGATGTCCCTTTACACGGGGACTCCAGCTCTCGTGGAATTGGCATCCCACCGACCTCCGGACCGGGAACCTGGCTGAGCTCTGGGCCGTGCCCAGGACGGAGCCATTACGTTTTGTTTCATTTATGTATTTTTTCCCCACTTGGTTTATTAAGGTGTAACGGACAAACAAACGATTTAGACCTTTTCGGGGTACAACAGATTTGGGAGGCACACACCATGTGTGACGGTGACGACACTGTAGCCAACTAGTACCACAGCCATTGCTGCCCGTGGGGAAAGGGGGTGACAACAGTTGAGATCGACTCACTTAGTAAAAGTCTAGCACACAACGCAGGATTGGTAAGCCGAGTCCCCGTCCTGGACACCAGATTTCCCGAATTTCTCTCGCAAACCTGCGAGCTTGGATGTTTTGACCAATATCACCCCATTTCCCCCACCCCAGCCCCTGGAAACTGCCGTTCTACTGTCTGTTTCTATGAGTTTGACTGTTTTCGACTCCGTGTATAAGGGGAACCACATGCTGTATTTGCCTTTCTGTCTTGAACTTATATCCGTTAGCATAACGCCCTCCGGGTATATCCATGCTGTGGCAAACGGCAGGATTTCCTTCTTTTTAATAACAGTCCATTATATATGTGACATAGAGATAGAGATAGACACACCGAGGGTGCCAAAAAAATGTAGACACGTTTTAAGAAAGGAAAACTGTGTTAAAATTGTAATACTCAATACGTATATAGAATATAAACAGCATATTTATATTCTGAATATTTAAACGGCATATTGAGATAGACTGCGCACAGGAAATATGAATAAATACAGCGAGAGAAATATGCGTATATACCATATCTCCATGCATGTGTTATTTGCCAGACACTTAGCTGGTGGACACACGTGATTGCATAATGAATTACGTTTAAACAAATAGCAAAACGTCTGGCCAACAAGCACAAAGCAGCATTGAGCTCCGGAGATCCCCACACACCGCGTGTTGCCGTTACCTCCTATAAAGGCTTCTTCCAGTTAATACCTTAGTATCGATACAGACGTTCGAATCCCTTCCCTCTCCCCCCGGCAACGGCACGTGTGGAAAGCCGGCGACAAGTTTCCGCGTCGTCTAGGAAGCTTCTCCGAGGACACATGTCAGGCAGGCTCTGGAAGACCCCGAACGTGACCTGTTCTCCCACGTGCTCAGCGGATTCACAGAACAGATTCACGGAGGCAGCCGCTCGCCCGTCTGAGCCCCCGTCCTCGGCCGTGTCTGGCTGGCCTGACACCACTTTGTCCAAGTCCCTTACAAAAGATGTTTCCTCTCCAGCGGCCCCGTCCCCCTGCAGCCTACGCCTGAGACGTGAGGCTGACTAAGGCGTTTCACACCTGTCTGTGCCCCAGAGCCACGTGGGTCGGTCGTCAGGGAGCAGAGGACACACCACCTTCCTCTTTCGTTTTCCATGCTCTTTCTTGGGCACTGGCAGGGTGGCCGGGGTGGAATAAAGCCTGAGTCAGGCTCATAAAATGTGCATTCTCCGGCACCTGTTCGCACTTCTTGCAGCCTCTTGCGAAGACCAAAGTCAGCGGATTAGAAAGGGTGAGACAGGAACGCTTCTGGGTCCCCAAGGGACCACTGAGTTTGGGGGCTGAGCTGGGGACCTGTGCCTGGGGCGGTGACTTTACAGACGTAACCAACTTACGAGGAAGTCATGAAGCTGGAATCTCCTGCCGCGGGGCTGCTCTCCCTTCAGGAAGAGGAGATTAGGACACAGACACAGAGGGGACGCCACGTGGAGACGGAGGCAGAGATGGGAGGGAGGCGGCCACCAGCCCAGGGACGCCTGGGGCCCCCAGGAGCTGGAAGGGGCAGGAGGGACGTCCCCTGGGGCCTCTGGAGGGAGCGTGGCCCTGGGACACCTTGAGGGCAGACTCCTGGTCCCCACGATGGGGGAGGATGGGTGTCTGTGGTTTACCTGGGGTTGGGGGCTGTGGAAGGCCTGCAACACACACACATCCCTCCCCAGGGGAGCTGGGGTTGAAACGCCATCAGGGAAACCCCAGCAAGAACCTAGTAGTGACAGGAGGGGAAAGCAGCAGGCAGACGGGGATGGTCTTAGCCAACCATACAGAGCACGTCTGTCCAGAACCCTCTCCCACGCCCGGGGTTAACTACAGACGCTGCGGCCAGGGGCTCGTTTCCATCCCCACAGACAAAGGGGCAGCACGGGGGACCTCAGGGCCCTGAAGAACTGATACCTAATGAGCGTGGAGAAAGGCTGGGACTGCTCCATCTTCCCTTCTTCCCCCACCCACTGAGGGCAGGTCGGCGTCCAGACGCCCCTCCGTTCAACGTGGCGAGTGAGTTGATGTGGATTGGCAGACCTCGGCACGTGATCGCGTGAGGATGGGCCCCTTCCCTTGGGCTACAGAATATTGGTGGCCACAGGGGCCACCGTCCATGTCACCCGCCCCCGCAACGCCAGCCTCTGAGGGCATGTGGACCTGTGCCCTGCGGAGTCATACGTGTTGGCGTGAGAGGGAATGCTGGCAGGGGCTCGGTGAAGGGCTGTCTTCATCCAGAGGGGACATCACTGAGGCCCTGCGCAGGGAGCAGGCTTGGCGCCCACACCACCAAGAGGCATCAAGGACGCTTTTTCTGTGGGGATGGAAACGAGCCTGTGTCCACAGCACCTCAAGCTCCCCAAGAGAACAAAGTCCTGTGGTTTCCTGTGTTCTCTGCCACGCTGCCCGGGACCTCTCCAAGGCCATTTGAGAAGCTGTGTCTTTATGAAGGAAATGTCACCAGAGTGATGCCGAGAGAGCCTTTCTTTCTTGTGGTTCAGGGAGAGCTGTGCTCCCGGCACCATGACCTTGAATTACTCGTAACCACACGAGAGGCCTTTCCCCCACCGACGACGTGTTAGAATGCTCTCTGTCCTGCTTTGTGGGCTGTAAACGCTTTTACGAGAGGCTCCATGTGGGCACATCGACTGCGAAATGAATCTCCATAGAGGACTCCTTTGAGACGCGAAGGGATGACCCGTGAACACAGGCAGGACGTGGTCCAGATTCACGGGTCTCCGTTACGGGAAAAAGGCCGGTGGTGAAAACAATGTCACGCACAGAACTCACAATGTATAGACACGTGTGACCTCTCTGCCCTTGGAGACAACGTGATGGAGGCGTGTCATTGGGAAGAGGTGATTGGAGGACATACAAAGAACAAATCATGGTTCACGGCACTAACCCCAAGAGTTGACGAGCCCCAGAGCTTGTGGAATCAGGGCTTCTCGTCGTCTTCATCCTCCTTCCCACCATCAAAACCCTCAGCCCCTGCGTGAGCTCACGAGGGTCGGCAAAGGCCACCTGTGACTCCGCTCAAGTGCCTATGATGGAAACATAGCCGTGCTCCCTTAAAACCATTCGGTCCAGGGCAGGTGTGGGGGTGTCTGGCCTCCCCGGGGGACAAACCAGCCAAGCGGGCGTCTTTCCCACCACCCGTGGGGATTTCTGCCCAGAGTACGGGACCTCCCACCACATCTCTGGGCCTCATGATGCTCAAAGATGTCAAGGGGACATTGAGACCAGTGTCCTACGATGCGAGAGCCCCTCTCTCGTCGCAGGAGCAGGTCAGACACTGCCTGCCGGCCGAGGAGGCTACCTTTCCTAACCAGCATCAAGGCAAATCAGAAAGACGCATCTCAGCTTGGGCCCCAGGACTCCACAAGTCCTGGCAGTAGGTGTGAGGGTGAGGAGCAAACACACCCCCACCCCTGGGTGTTCGTGCAGCTCTCTGAGCACCACGTTTCCAGGATCGCTGCACTGAAGCATGCATTCCCGGAGCATAGGACCCATTGCCTGGTGTCCCCACGCTGAGTGGCATGACTGAGGTGCCAGGCTTTGCTGCAAGCTTTGGGGGTCCTGTGCACAGACAGTCAGGTGGCTGTGAGGACCAGGGTACCTTCTGCCATTTCTTCACCACTGCACGGAACGTGCAAATGATGGTGTAAAAACACTTCTCTGATACATGACATCCTTCCTCTCCGCTTCCGCTGCTCTGGGCTCAGCCCCTCTCCGAACAATTTCCAAACCAGCACCTTTGTCCCAGGCTGGGCTTGGAAACAAGGGAGGTCCTTGCCGGCCGTCCACAAAGAGGGGGCAAGCTCGGACCTCACTCACGCCTCCATCCCTGCCCATTTCTTTCTGCAGATTTGCATTTCACATCTGGCTGGTGGGGTCACCGGGGGACAGCAACTGTGACTTTTTGTCCTATGCACACACTGTCTCTGTCACAGATACTGGTCACGCAAGCAGTGGGCTCCTTCTCAGGCTGTCATTCTCTGCGCCCTGGGAGAGCTGTGTCCCTGCAAAGCCATCAGCCCCAAAGACAGGCCTCCCTTTCCAAGTGCTTCCCGTTCCCCTGGGATGAATCACTCACTCATTGGACCCGATCAATCTCTGTTGTATATATTTTTTCATGCCGCTTCCTTTCCCAGCCGCCCCAAATACTCACCCCGTGACGTACACAGAAACCAAGAATGTAAGGATGGACCGGGCTGAGCACAGAGGCCCGCCAGGGAGGTCGGAGGGTGGGCTCCTTCTCGGCAAGGTGTCACATCTGCTGCGGGAGCCAAGCTGCCAGGGTTTGGGGGCAGCCCCGCCAAGCCAGCCAGGGCCCCCGCGGCCGTCCTGGAGCCTTCCCGAAGCCGGACCTGGGAGGTCTGCGGGGGGAACGCCGCGGCTCATGTTTCGCTTGCCTATTGGAATAGCTAACCCCAAGGCCACTTGGCTCTGCGAGAAGATATCACACCTTTCCTGGAACCCAAACACTGCCCGCTCTGTGGAGGCAGCCACACCCCCACAAGCATTTCCATCCGGGGAGGATACGACGGTCTTTGATCAGATTTCTCGATCTGGGGTCGACAAGTGAGAAACGTTGGTAAGAGGATGAGGCCGTGGAGCTCTCCGGTGGGGACGTCTCCGGTGGGGATGTCTCCCGTGGGGCGGCCGTGTGCAAGACCAGAAGCTGGAAACAAGTTGGGAGCAGGCAAGCTGCGCCCGGGCCCATGGCCAGCGGGGTCCTGGGGGTGGCCGGACGCTCAGTTTGCTCCCCCGTAATCGCTGGCACCAGAGCCCGGCTCAACTGCCACCATCCAGTATGGCAGCGGCCAACGTGGCTGGCTCCTGAGGACGTGGACCTGACTTTGTCATTGTAACCCATTTTAATGTAATATCGACAGCCCCCTGGGGCTGGCGGCCGCCCGATCGGATAACGCACACCTCGGCCGCTGGAAAGCGACCGTGTCACCCGCTCACCCCCAGGATGTCTTTCCCGTGACAAATTACAATTGCGGGCACGTTACTTTTTCTTTCCATTGTCAGGAATGAAAAGGCTGCACGAGACACTTACTGACACCTGTGTTGGGGAAGGGACCAAAAACTCAGGGTATCAAGTCAGTCATTGTCCTTTTGCCCATGAGTCAAATGATAAGAGCAAAAGCCTGTCAACAGCACAAAATGAGACAAAACGTGACACGGAAAGACGAGAACACCGTTGCCTAAAATTTGGGGAAGGCAAGAGGGACAGAGGAAGAGGACATACGAGGTGACATTTGCACAACAGGGACGTAAACCCATGCCGTGGAGAGGGCACACGTGACGGAAGTTCACGCCGTGAATCCGCATGAAGATAAAACATGGCCACGCTTTCTGGGCGTCGTAACAACGCGTCACGAAGAAGGAAGAACGCACACAATAGGAATTAGTCTTAGGTATAAAAAATACGACAATGTCCATGAAAAAGCTCTTCCCTTGAAATAGACGTCGAGGACCCTGTTCCATCGGTTAAAAGAAAAAGACGTGTGCGTGGATGTGTGCCACGTATGCGTGAAGGAATGTACGCCGTGTCCTTCCTCCCCTGAACCGTAAGTTTTTCTTTGAAAAACAAAACCGGAATAAAATTCATGTGCCAGAGCACTCACCATCCCGACCGTTGTAAAGTGACACCTCGGTGGCGGCCACCGAAAGCGTTCCTGCGGCCCTCATTTCTCGCAGCACGAGGCAGGCGGAGGTGTTGTCGAAATCCTGAGTCACTTCTCTTCAGCGGAAGAAGGGACGGCGACGGTGTGTCCCGTCATTTATATGTACATGACTTTGTCTGCAGCCCGGCCGAAACAGCTGCTCACGAGACGTCCTTTTTTGTACAGAGGAAAACAGAGCTCGGAAAGGACGGTGGCTGCTTTCGGAACAAATGAGAGAAAAGAGAGGCGAGGTTTCAGAGTGTCAGTACCGATTTTTAACTGGGTTGTTTCACTTAGTCTTTTTTTTTTGGAAACTCCGGTGTCCTCAGGAGTGTGTTTGAGTATTGGATAAACTCGGGTTTTGAACCTCTCCAATGACCGTTCGATTTGCCGTGATTGGAATTGTTTTTCCGCCTCTGGATGGTGCATTCACTTCCCTCTCCCCCCTCGGTCTGCTGCTTAAGGAATCTCTGTGACACGGATGAACGTGGCATCCATCCCAGTTAAATATCCGTTTGCCCCTCGCTGCCACGTAGCTGGTTCCGAGGCCGTGATGGCCCCGTGTGCCCCGGTTGCGTGTCTCCTGGCAGTCCCTTGCCCCACGTGAGTGTCCCCATGCCCGCCTTGCCATCACGATGTGTGTCACGCTCCTTTCAACGTTCCTCGTGGATTCCGCTTTGCGAGGATAAGCTGTGAAGTGGGTCTCACGAACATGTTGCCAGCAGACCAACACAGCCACGCACAATAACACACAGCAACGCATGTGTGTGGACACGCACGTCCACCCTTTTTCCTAAACTATGACAAAAAAGAGCATGTGTTTATTAAAAAAAAAAAAAATTTCTCCCAGGAAAACGGAGCCTTCGGGCACTGCGGGTGGGATTGCCAATTGGAAATACGGAAATCAGTATGAAGGTATCTCAAAAAATTAAAACTACGGCTGCCATATGAGCCAGCAATTGTATGTCTGGGTGTTTCGCGGAAGAAATTCAAAACATTAATTCGAAAACACACACGCGCCCCGATATTCATTGCAGCGTTATTTACGACAGCCGAGATATGGAAACAGCCGCAACGTCCACCCCTCGACAATCGGATAAAAAAGAGGCGGTACATGTATACAATGGAGTATTACGCAGCCGTAAAAAAGAATGAAATCTACGTTTAGACATCTTTCCCAGGGAAGAGGACATCCTGAGGCCGCGATTGTTGTCATTCACACCGGAGAAGAAACGTGGGCGAGAATGAAACGGGAGGTGCAGACAGCGGGCAGCCGACGGTCTGGGAAGGTGGCAGCAGGAAGGGGGAAACCATGGCACAGGGTAGCCCCGAGGCGTGGGGATGCTGTGTCGTGGGGGGAGGCTTCTTTCTCCAAAATTCCCCTCCACCAGGAACCTCAGAACAGGCCTTACGTGGAAACGGGGTCTGTGCAGACGGGACCGAGTGAGGGGTCTGAGGTGAGGCTGTCCTGGATCAGGGGGCCCTGAACCCAATGACAGTGTCCTCATCAGAGACAGAAGAGGAGGGACACAGACACAGAGGGGACGCCACGTGGAGACGGAGGCAGAGATGGGAGGGACGCGGCCACCAGCCCAGGGACGCCTGGAGCCCCCAGGAGCTGGAAGGGGCAGGAGGGACGTCCCCTGGAGGGAGTGTGGCCCTGGGACACCTTGATGGCAGACTCCTGGTGTCCAGGACTCGGGGGAGGATGGATGTGTCATGTTTTAAGCCCCCCAGTGTGGGTCACTGTGTGACAGCCACCCCAGGACACTCCCACAGGCGGCTTCTCCCTGCAAGCTCCCTGGTCATCCCCTCCTTCCTGACTCTAAATAGTCTTGTTTCGGTTACAAATCTACCCTGTCCCCATTATCTGTGACAATAGAAATATGTGTGTGTTTGTCACCTGGGTCAGAGGGTGTCACTTGGCATTTTCTGGGGGTTGATGACACAAGAGGAGGACTCATCTTTCGTGATCAGACGGCCCCCGGGCACTTACGGTGACAAGGAGAAGAAACAGCCAGCGGCCTGGGCAGTGCGGGCAAAACTAGGCCGCGTGAGGCTCTTTGGCACAAATGGGCACCGAGCACAGAAAGGGGTGCAGGAGGCAGGCCTGGGAGCCCACACGCTGGGCACGTGCTGCTGGGGCCAGAGAATCTCGTCCTGGTGCCATGGCATTTGGGGACGGGTCAGAGGGCAGGAGGTTGCCGATCTTGGCTCCGGAGCAAGAAAGGAGAGCAAAGAGGGCTGTTGTGCACGAGAGGAATTCCTGCCTTTCTTCGTTTACGTGCAACGTCCAGAACAGGAAAACAAACAGAGACAGGAAGTGGGTGAGTGATTGTCCGGGACTGGGGGAGGGGCATGGGGAGTGACAGCTCGTGGGCACGGGTCCCCTTTGTGGGGAATGACAATATTTGGCAATAGACGGAGGTGGGGAACTCCGTCGCCCGCCAGGCCTGCACTTCTGAGAAGGAACACTCTCCGCCCCTGTTAGTTGGCCTACAATGTCAGGGTCTTTTCACTTTGTCTTGTGCAATGCGAAACGCAAGCCCAAACGGGCCACAACTGCCTCTCGTAAAGTGTGGTTGGCTTCATACGCTTGGACTGCGACTTTTAGTGCCTTATGTTCGTACCGAGAGAGAACGATTTATGTGGCTGTGGGTTGCAACTTGAAAAGGACTCTGGCCTGAACGCCCTTTGTGCGACATTGTGTTATAATTTCGGCGCGAGGGATCACAGAGGGGGGTCGGCGGACGCAATACAGAGACTAACCTGAAACACATTTCGTTCACACTCCTGCTTCACTCCTCAAGCGGGTCCGTTTCCTGCAAGGACACATGCACGGCGTGATCACGGAGGGAAACGAGGTGCCAGGCTGGGATCACAGATGGAACGCTCTGGTTCATTTTTGCCCAATTTGGAGCCTGAGAAGTTTTTTTGTCTTTTGTTCTCGGGGGGTGGGTCCCCGACGGTTGCCGCTGTGCCATTGGGTGGCTCCTAGAGAAATCTCAGGTCACCGAAAGGAAATGGAGAAACAGGGAAAACGATTGACAGCAAGCGCGCCCCGGCTCGCTGCGACCACTGGGGAATCACCAAATATTTCGGAAGGTCCCGCGGTTCAGGCGGGAGAAGGGAGGTGTTTGCAGGACTTTGGGCAAAGGCACACGTAACTTGTCTTTTCCTCCGCGTTGGCACATGCTTTGAGGGTGAGATTGAAGCGGTTCTCGTGTTCCATCACCAGGAAACCAAGCAATCTGAGAGTCAGCATTGCCTCCGCGGCTCTTTGTCCCCAACGTCCTGTCTGTACGTTTTTATACGTGCAGACCAAGTACAGCTTTGGGTTCTCCTGGCCCTCTGTGCTGCGCAGACCGTCTTCCCGTCAAACCTTTCTCACTGGGCAGGAGGCGGTTTATTCCTTCTGCAAACCCCAGGGCCCTTCTTGTCCGTGTACGAGGGAAGCTCCTCGCCTTCTGTCTTGTGGCCCCTCCCAGCCTTGCCCAGAAGCGTGGAGCAACACACCCTCCATCAACAGATGCTTTTTTCTTATTTTAGATAAGAGCATGAGTTACTCCTTGCAAATACTCTCTCCTTCTGTGAATGTCTTCCTTTTTCCTTTTGGACCCACCGTCTGCTCATTGCAGACAGTAACCATCTCAGACGCTGCCTCTTCACCTGGGAGAAGTAAAGCCCCCTCGAATCATGCCCCATCGGTGCGCTGGAGCTCCCTACCCTGCCACGCCGGCAGGGCACCTGGAAGTAAGCTGCAGGTGGGAGACAGAACGTGAATCAAGCTGTGCGCCAGGGACGGAGAACAAACCAGCTCAGTAGCAAAACACGGTAGGAAGAGCTCAGCCGGATTTCTGCATGCAATCACGGTGAGTCGGGAGGGGTCGGGCGAGTGGGGTTTTGCAGCGTGAATACAAGTTTGCCAGGCATCCTTGGGGAAGTGAATTCACACAAAGGGAGTGGCATTTACAAAGGCCTGAAGGTGTGGACGTGGGACTCTTTCACGGCCTGAGATGGTCAAGGTACCGGGGTAGATGGAGCGTCCTGGGCAAAAAGGAAGAGATTTGTGAAGTCAGGATCACGTGGGTATGTTTTCATTGCTCCTCCCAAGGCCAGGGCCCGTCTTACGATGGTCGTGGTTTTCCTTAGCCCCCAGGGGCTTCGCCCTGGAGTCGGGCTCCTTGGTGCAGGAGGCTTTGCTTCTGCGTGTGCTTACGTAACCTCAGGTGTGCCTTTCAGGGGGTGTGGGCGGCCCCAATACACTCGTGTAGTCGTGGATTTTCAGTTGATTGGGGATTACCTTTCACGCTCTCACACAGCCTGTGAACCCAGCACGGAGACAAAAAAAAAAAACGAGGATCCTGACAATTATGGAAACCCATCTCCATGCCCCCAACGCGACCCCCTCCACAGATTCCCATGTCCTGCATCCCTCGATTTCCTTGGTGACGTACGGTAGGCCCGTCTCTCTGTTTTAGGCACCTCTAACGTTATGGAACGGGGAGATCACGCCCCATGTAACTTTTCTGAACTCATTCTTCCCAGCGAAACCGCTCAAGACCACACTGTCTGACTGTGGCCTTTTCGAGCCGATGCCTGTATGCTATGGCGTTGGGTGAAAACCCCACAACTTACCCATCCTGCCTGTGGATACCCCATTATTTCCAGAGTGTTGCTAGTTTGGAACAGGGCTGCTGTGCGCGTTTTTACACACGGTTCTGGATGGGTAAAGGAAGACCATAGTGGGACGCCCTTTTTACACTGATTTCACTGGCATTTTTTTTTTTTTTTAATAACGAATTGGGACCCTGGCCAACGTTGGAGACAGGGGCTTGAATGGGGACGCCGCCCATGGCAGGGAGGGTGCCGCCCTTTGGGAAAAGCACCTGGGCTCAGGTGGCAGCTCACAGTGCATCCTTCCCAGGCCGGCAATAGCAGCCCAGGTGCACCCCCAGAAAAACTGCAGGCTCCCCGGGAGGTTCGTGCAGCTCTCGCCAACTTACTAGGAGGTTTCAGGGACGGTATTAAGTCATTTCCTCCCTTCCACGCCTTTCCCGCCAAGGAAAGTATGGCTTAATTCGCCGGCCTTATTCCAAGAGTTTTAAATTCTTTATGGAGGGCTTGTAAATGTTTTATTTAATTGCCCTAAACTATGAGAATGCTATAAATGGGAGCTAGGAAAGACTTCATGGCATCGTAGGCTGGTGGGGCAAGAGGGAGAGAGCGCGCACGGGCCAGCCGCTTGTCACCGAGGGGAGAAGGCGTCCAAGTTCAGCCACCTCCCAGGGGACCCCGTCTGACTCTCGCTGGCCGCTCGGCTGGCTGGAGAGTGACGTGTCTATCAAAGGGACATTTTTCTCCTGATGCCGTCTCTGGGTGACGTTGAGGGTTGTGTGGTGATACCTGTAAAATGTCCCTAGCAAATGACACACTAGCCAGCACTCTTTGTTCTCCGAGACCTTCTCTGCAAGCTCATTGATTTCCCCCCACCTTTATTGGTGTGTAATTCACAAATAACGTTGTGGAAGTTTAAGGTGTGCCACGTGATCACACACAAGGTCGGACGATTAGGTTTGCAAGTTCACCCTGGAAAAAGGGCTACGCACCTCATTGCTGAATGTCACTGTGGTCACCTTAGAAGGACTCCCCTTGGGAAGCTATGCACCGATGCCAGTGCCTAGTCCTCCCTTCAAAGCAATTTTGGAACTTTTTCTGGAATGGCCATCAGAGCTGTCGTCGTATTACCCTTGGTGTCCTGAGTGTCATCCAATGTCTTCCTTTCAACGTTTCCTTTATCTTTAGGTAAAGAAAGAAGTCACTGGGGGCCAGATCAGGTGAGTAGGGAGGGTGTTCCAATACAGTTACTTGTTTCCTGGCTAAAAACTCCCTCACAGACAGTGCCCTGTGAGCTGGTGCATTGTCGTGATGCAAGAGCCAGGAATTGTTGGCGAAAAGTTCAGGTCGTCTAACTTTGTCAGGCAGCCTTTGCAACACGTCCAAACAATCAACTTGGTTACCTGTGTGTCCAGTTGGGACGAATTCATCATGAATAACCCCTCTGATACCAAAAAAGGTGAGCAACAGGATTGCAACACGTTCACGAACTTAACTGTGAAATTAACAGGGAAATGATGGCCACGGGAAGGCTGGTTAACACATCCACCACCTCCCAGATGTATCATTTTCTGACACTGGGTTAATTTCCAAAACGTATAAGAAACTCCTACCACTCATTAGCAACACTCCTACCACTGCTGCTGCTAATAATCATCTTTTTTTAGGAAAAAAAAAATGGGCAAAGGACCTGAATGGACATTTTCCCAAAGACGCACCGAAGGCCAACAGGTTTGTGAGCCGTAGGGACATGCAAAGCCAAAGTGCAACGAGATGTCATCTGACCGCCGTGACGCTGGCTGCCATCCACAGAACAGACAACGAGCGTTAGGGAGGCTGTGGAGAGAAAGGGACCCCCGTGCACTGTGAGTGGGAACGTAACCGGTGCAGCCGCTCTGGAAAACAGTACGGAGGGTCCTCAAGAACATGAAACATACACCTGCCAGAGGCTCACTGATTTGCTCCCTTCTCTGACTCTTCCCGTCCTTTTGTCTTTCGGAAACCCCGTCGTCAGGGTACTTTAGTCTTCCCGTAGAAAACGCTCTTCTGCGTCCTGCGCTGCCTTGCCACACTCATGCCGAGGGCGCCGGGTGGGCCCACAGGACACGGTCCACCCCACTGTCCCTGGGTGGCGCCCGTTCGGAAACGTGTGGTTTGTCGCTTTCCAGGGGATGGAAGCAGCGGGGCTTGGTCCCACACCGCTGCTGGAGGCATTACATGGCTTCTCGGCTGGTCAGCCCTTCCCTTCGGGGGGTTCTCCTACAACTCTGCTGCAGACAACGTAATTTGTTTTCTCTTTTTACAACTTGGCAGTTCCTACCATCAAAATATAGGTGAGAACGCAGAAATCCAAAGAATATGGGGGGTGGGGGTGTCCCAGCAAAGCATGGGGGGTGTTGCTCACTGACCACCTCTCTTCCTGCAAACTCGGACACCCCCCCCACCCATGCCTTTGGCCTGCACTCTGCCCTGGACCCCCGTCTTACATATGTGACCTCTGTGCCTTTTCTTATGCTGTTCCTCCCACGTCAATGCCCTTCCTGCTGCTCTATCTGCTCACCACCCACTTCCCCTCAGATCCCACCCTCTTCCTGACATGTTTCTGGGCCTGAGGGTCAAACACTTCCACCTAAATCTCTTCCCTCTGCCATGTCTTAGGGGTGTGACCCAGGATCAGCACGTACCGTGTTTCCCTGAAAATAAGACTTAGCCAGACCATCAGCTCTACTGCGTCTTTTAGAGCAAAAATTTTTATAAGACCCGGTATTATATTATATTAAAATAAAACCCAGTTTTATATCATATCATATAAGACCCAGTATTATATTATATTGTATTATGTACCCAGCCTTATATTAAAATAAGACCTAGTATTATGTCACATTATTATATTATATTATATTCCCAGTCTTATATTATATTAAATCAAGACTGGCTTTTATATTAATTTTTGCTCCAAAAGACGCATTAGAGCTGATGGTCCAGCGAGGTCTTATTTTGGCAGAAACACGGTAACTCCTCTGAGTCTCCTTATTCTTCTTGAACCTGCAAAGCAGGACTGAAAAAATCACAGCTGAGGGAATATTTGTGAGAATTCATTGCAATAATGTTTTCCACCAATGGTACTGGAATCACTGTATATTAAAAAGAAATGAACCTCAATTCTTACCTCCCGCCAGACCCCAAATCAACCCAAAATGACTCATAGATGTAACTCTATTAACTAAAAGCGTGGAATTACAAGAAAGGGAGTGGGGAGAAACTATTTACGACCCTGGGATAGGCAACGATTTCTTACATGGGATACAGACGGCACAACCACTTTTTTTTTTTTAAAAAAAAAGAGCGATAAATTTGATTTTATCAAAAAATGAAACTTTGGTCTTCAGCAGTCACCTGAGAGAGAATACTGGTAAAAACAAACAATAGGTATGAGTCGATTCTTCATCAAAGATGCGTGGATGGGGCATGAGAACATGAAAAGACACTCGGCGTCATGAGTCAGGAGAGAAATGGAAATTACCGCCACAACCAGCTGCGGCCGCACTCTAACAGTGTATATCTAATAGTATAATACGTACATAATACATAAAACACCTTATGTATACAGCATAACTTATAAGTACATATCTGGTCATAATGATGGCTAAAATCAACAGCATTGATAATAATAAGTGTTGGCAGGATGTGGCTGGCTGGAAATGCAAAATGGCGGCCACTTCGGGAAAGGGTTGGACCGTTTCTCATCGTGAAATGCACATCGTCGGCTCTAGTTGTTTCACGACTAGGGTTTTGTTCTGCTAGACATTTGCCCGAGAGAAAAGAAAAGGCCCGTCCATTCAATGACACGTACGTGAATGTTCATAGCAGCTCTGTTTATACTAAAACGTGGAAACGGCCGAAAGGTCCATCGGGGGTGGATGGATAAGCAAATTGTGTTCTATCCATTCAACCAAATACTGCTCAGCCGTGATGAGGAATAATGATTCGTACAGAGAAAAACACAAACGAGTATCAGGATAATTATACTGACTGCAAGAAACCCGACAAGAAAACAAGTATACGCATGTAGCATGTGATTCCATTTCTATAAAAGTCTAGAAAACACCAACTAATATGGGGGGACAGAGGGCACATTGGTGGTTGCCTGCGTTGGGTGGAGGGGACTGACTACAAAGTGGAATAAGGAAATTGTGGGGGGGTGTTTGGGGGGGTTAGAGAAACTATCCCATATCTTGATAGGGATGATTGCACAGCTCTGTGTATTTGTTAAAATACAATCCTTTTTTGTGATAATGACGTTTATCATAATTAAAATGTATAATAATGTTATAAAATAAAAAAATACAATCATTGTATATGCAAAGTGGGTACAGTGTCGTGGATGAAAACTTCACAAAGTGGGTTAAAAGGTCTTAAGTGCAGTGAGCTTGGGGAGGGGGGGTCCCCTGCAGGGAAATGGGGTTAAAATTCCCGTGACACGTGGAACGGCTCAGGTGGGCACAGAGCTTTGGAGGACGGCTGATCCTTTGTTTGTACAATGTTGTCACCAATGGCTTGGGCTGGGCTTCCGAGGTTCACGTTTGTAAATGCACGCGGGAAGAATCCACGTGCCGGGGATGTCCTGGCCGATGGGGAGAAGCATTGTAGTTTCCGTGCAGACAGCGAGGGACGCTCATGGGGTGTGCCCCTTGCCCCTCCTCCACGTGGGGCCACCAACCACCCTGCCCACCCCCACAGCGTCCCCTCCAGACCGTGTTATCGACCTTTGGGATTTGCCCGACTCTGATTGGTGGCGTGTGGTTCTCTGTGCATTTTTTTTAAAGCATCTTTAGTATGAAAAACGTCACCCGTAAACGCCATCCGATGAGACCCCAGAGAGCCAGCTCCAGATGAACACGTGGCGCCATTTCACCACCTTGCTCCATCCCTCCCCACCTCATTCTTGTTTTCATGTCATGGCCACGTATCATCTCGCCAGCGAAAGGAAGCGTCTTTCCACACGTTGAAACCACTTGCCTTTCCCTGTCTGTGAACTGTCAGTTGGCACTCCGCCTCCATTTCCTGTTGCGTTTCTCAGCCCCTGAAAGGCCTTACCTTTCCCCAGGTGTGCGGAGCTGGTTGCCAGGTGGTGCCTGGAGCTGCAGGCACGGCCCTCACCTCCCAAGCCCCGGCTTCCCCAGCGTCCAGCCTGCAAACCGCAGCAGGGGTTGCAGACGGGGAGCTGCATGCGTGTGCAAGGATGGGGTGGCTGCGGCTCCAGGAAAGAGGCTGCGTGCAATTCTGACGCAGCTCTGTGAGGCGGTGCTTCTTCTGCACCTGCGTGGGCGCCATCTCTGAATTTGCTCTGCCGCCTTTTCCTGCTCTGGGGCTGCACGTGTAGCTGGCAATGCTCTCCCTCTAGATGTTTGCGTGGCTGACACCGTCTCACCACCCAGGTCGTCTGTCAGAAAGACCTGCAATGCCCCAGCTCACGTAGTTGGGCACCACTGCCTTCTGAGCAGCGTGGCCACCCCCGTACGTGGAAACCGGAGAGGCAGGGGGACCCGAGGGCACTGGCCCGCTCCCGGTAACCAATGGCTTACTTAGAGCCACCCCTCTCCGGCTGCTGCGATGGCTACCGTCAAAGAATAGGCAAGGGAACCAGTACAAACTGCAAAAGTAACAAGCGCTGGTGAGGAGGTGGAGAACTCAGAACCCTGGGCAGGGCGGACGGCACATGCAGGGTCACGGCCCGGGAGCAAACCTCATGGCAGTGCCTTAAAAAGTGACACAGAATTCCTGTGTCGTCAGCCATTCCTCCTTTAGCTCTGTGCCCCCCAAGAAGTCACAGCAGCGCTGCTCCCCTTTGCCAACAAGAGGGGGACACCACCACCAGTGGATGAAGAGACAGAGGAAACATGGGGTGCCCACACCGTGGAGTATTAGTCGGCCCTGAAAAGGAGGGAGGCGCTGACACTCGCCGCCATCTGCAGGGAGCTTGAGGACACGATGCTCAGGGAGTGACGGACGCCGGACACGCAAGGCCACCCCGTGTGTGACCCATTTATGTAAAATCTCCGGAACAGACTCCTGCACAACAGAAGTGGGTGCGTGTTGTCCGGGCCTGGGGGAGGGGCAAGGGGAGTGGCAGCTCGTGGGGACACAGCTTCCTGTTGGGGACATGCAATGTTCTGGAACCAGACAGAGGAGGCAGGTGCACAGCAATGGGAACAGGCTACGTGCCCCTGTGCTGTGCACTTTGAAATGGTGACGTGTGGAGACATGCCTCCACCTGTGAGAACAGCGCAGACCCTGGCTGCTGGGCGGCCGCTGTCCCGCTTCGCTGTGGCACCGCGATGCTCCATGAGGACCCCACACGCAGGGTACAGGGCCGTGGGTGGCCCCTGGACACCCAGGGGCACGTCCCTGCCTGGGCTCCAGCTCTCATTCGCTGGAGCTGACTGAAGCCCCCGCCACCACCCTGAGCTGCACGAGTAACCGAGACGCAGGCCCCCCACCTCTTCCATCCTGGGTCCCCCCTGGTCTTGGCCAGACGTCCAGCGGGGCCGCTGGTGGCCAGAGCTTGTTTGGGGCTTGCTGTGTGTTCGGACGGGGCGGCTGGTGAGGCGGTGCTTGTCCTGCGTCCTCCGTTCCCGATCTTTGCAGGCCGGTGGCGCAGGCGGGGTCAGGGTGCGGGGCTCACGGGCAAAACCATGCCTGTTGGCCTGCGATCCCCACTCTGAGCACACTTAACGGCCCCGCGTCGGCCGAGCCAAATGAAGTCCTTATGAGACGCGTTCCAGAGTGCTTTTCGTGGGTCCCGTTTTGTGGTAATAAGAACAAGGGTTTGGGTCGTGTGGGGCCATCTGGCCCCGATTAGCACATTGCCTGCACGGAGCTGCCTGTCCCAGCTCTGTTTTCATTAAACGCCTCGTCTAGTGCGGCTGCAGGCTTTACTTTTTTTTTTTTAGCATCCAAGCAAAATGTGGAACACGTGGGTTGCTAAGAACCGACGACAGGAGACAGGACGTGGCAACTTCCAAATGCGTCTCCCATAAGGCCCGTCCGTCTCGGCCTGGGTCACTCTTGTGGGACACGGTGAGCAGACAGAGGTCGTAGTTTGACATTGAGACCGGCAGGTGCAACGCAGCCCAAACGGTAACCGAGACACTGGCGTCCTCCTGTCGCGTGTCGGAAAGGGAGGCAGTGTGTCACGACTAAATGCCATCTGTCCCTGGCTGGGGACTCCGTGTTTGGGGGAGCCCCCTGCCTTTCTGAGCCCCGCACTCCAGCACTAGAAACGCTCACCAAAAATACACTTGCAGTGCTCGGCACGTTGCAAATGGCCCTAAAAAGAACCACGGGAAGGGCAGCGAGCTCACAGGCCCTTGGGAACACATCCTCGCCAGTGAGTGTCAGTGCCCGACAGCGTAGCGTGTCCCAGATGGGGTACAGGACGGACACGGGAATTGGGGGCACACGGAGGGTCGGGAGCGCCAACCCTGAGACGCTCAGGTCTCTGGTCCGTGGGCTCAGGGCTGCGGGCATCTGAGGCCAGGCAGCGGGACCCTTGCTGAACAGACAGAAGGCAGGGACGGCAAGACTCACGGCCATGACGCCGAGTCACCTCCTCCAGGAAGCCACTTCTGATTCCGCCTTTTGTGCGTTGTGTGCACTTACTTTGGGAAGCGGTGCCAGCAGGCTCTGGGGGGAGGGGACAGAAGAGCCGAGGACAGAGAGAGCAATCGGAGGGGTGTTTCCCAGCAAGTTGGGGCCGTGTGTCTCCGTCGGGAGGGGCCAGGCATGTCCCACGTCCCACGTCTCTCGCGTCCCACACGAGAAAGTGGGCGACCCCCTTGAGTCCGGCAAACGTGACATGGGCGGTGGGTCCGTGGGGCCTGCCATGTGCCTGTGGCTGTGGTCACAGAGGTGCGTCTGGGAAGGGAATGTCCATGAATCCATGGAACCTTCCAGAGGAAGGAAGGCGCTCCCTCCAGGGGGAGCCTGTGGTCCAAGCTTGGCCTTAAGGGCGGAGGGCATTTGGTGTAAGGTTCCAGCCCTCCCTCGTCCTCCTTCCCGCGTCCCCGTCCCAGTGTCTGCCAGCTGCTTTGTTTTTCTGGAACGTTCCAGGGTCCCTTTCTCCTTCCCTCCGCAGCCCCACGCCGTCCCTTCCCCCAGCCCTTGCCCTGTGCCCCCAATGCTGCGACGCGTTGCCCCCTCTTCCTGGGTCCTCTGCCTTTCCCAGCGGTCAGCCCACCGTCCACTGAGCCGTGAGCGCAGAGCAGGGTGAAGAAAAGAGCTGAGTGAGGCCAGGCAGCTCACTGCTTGGACGTGACGCCGAGCAAAGCGAAGGAAGGGAAGGGAGGAAACCCACAAAGCCCACCCACCCGCCGCACGAGGGTCCCACACCCGGGGAGGCCGGGAAGGGCAGGGAAGGCCTTGGGGAGTGTAAGTGTGCCCTGTGCGTGGACGTGTGCAGGGCGGTTAGGGTTCCACGGGCAGACTCCCGCCGGGGACCGCAGGACGGCACACGCAGAGACCCACCTGTGCAGAGGCAGGTGCAGGCTGCAGGCCGCCTCGGTGACGTGGGGCCGCGCGGGGCTTCGGGGGTCGTATGCAAGCGATTACTAGGCCAGAAGATGGCAATTGCAGCCATCGCAGGGGCTGCCCTCTGCTCTGCTCTTAGCTCATTTCCATAGGAATAAGGAAAGTTGGGGGCAGGCTGGGGGCCGGGGGGGGGGTGCGAGGCCACCTACAAGGTCACTTTCACAGGGACCCACCAAAGAGGCCGCAGCGTCTGCCGCCGGGGGGGCAGGGTCACAGCCACCCCTGCCCATCACGTGGGGCCACGTGACCGGGGAGGGGAGGAGGGGGTCACTTCAGACCTCGCCAGGTTTGAGGTGTGTGACATTTTCAATTGCCCTGTGGCGGCTTTCAAGTCCCCGTTCAACCGGGCTAAGCCTTTAATCAAGTGACGTTTGTAATTTGAGTGAAACTGTGAAGCATCGGGGGAGTGAGCGTTTTCCTTCCCGACCACATGTCCACACGGCCGAGGAAGGAAGGGAGGCAAGTGGAAGGGACACGCGATGGGGTGACAGTGTTGCATCAGCCACGCTTCTCTCCGTCTCTCTGTGTGTCTGTCGTTCGCTGCATTGCTACCCAGGGTCCAAGGAGGGGCACACACGCAGGGAATTAAATCACTTGCTTACACTGGGTATTTCAAAAGTCCCCATTTATTATTGTTTGCACACACCCTCAGTTAAAATTATGTCACCGACTGTCACTCTGCGTGGGCCACTGTGACCAAGGACCCGGCCTGGGCGGCTGAAAGAACACACGTTTCTGTCTCCCATCCTGGAGGCTGGAGTCTGAGCCCCAGGTGTCCCAGGGCTGGTCCCCCCCCCCGAGGCCTCTCTCCTGGGCGTTACCTTAGTCCCCTCCTTACAGCCCCGTCTCCTAATGCAGCCCCGTCCTGAGGTCCTGAGGTCACTGCATCAGCCTGTGGTTTTGGGAGCCCCCAGCACAGCCTATAACACCCCCCATAATAATAACGAAGAGTGTGTAACAACCCTGCATGAACAGGCCTGTTAAGTGGGTCTTCCTTTGCATTTTCAGGTGTGTCGTCTCACACCGTCACCCCCCGCAAATGCACGCTGGGGATTTGCAACGTGCAGCGGGGGTGGGGAATAATCTGGGGAGGCCAGACACCCCCCGTGTGTAGCGTCGTGTGGATGCATTTGGCTACGAGCTGGGCGTGCAGGGGGCACACCCCAGAGACTCCAGAACGAGGGGTGCAGAAAGCACTGAGGTCATCGGGGGCGCAAGTGGAGTAAAACAGAGGGTCCTGGGCTCTGTGCTGTTTGGGAATCGGTGGGAATAGGGAGCCGGTCTTCAGGCCTTCCGGCCAGGACAGTATTGGGGGTTTGTAGATAAAAGAGAAATCGGTGCGCGTTCAAACTCTTTGCCACACCTGGATCGGCGCCCCGGGAGAAGAAGCTTGAGGAGTCCCCACAATGCTCATCGCGGAGTGACCACCCGAACCAGCAAGGCCCCTCCCAGCTGAGGACCCGGGTGAATGCAGATCCGGGGTGCACACAGACACTGGTACCCGCGTGCTCACAGCGGCTCCGTTCCCTGACACGCTTGCTTCTCATGGCGCGTGTCGACCTCCCAGGGCCAGGGCGGGGGGTGGGGGGCAGAGAGTTGGCTGAATGTTGTCCCTGCGTGCGTCTGTGAGGCCCTTTCTGGAAGACACCAGCATTGGAATCGGTGGGGTGAGTAGCGCAGATTGCCCTCCCCAGAGTGGGTGGGCCTCGTCTAATCAGGTGAAGGTGGGCGCAGCCCGAAAAGGCGGAGGAAGGGACAGTCTCCTCTCTGTGTGTCTGTCTCTCTCGCTGTCTCTGTCTCTCTCTGTCTTCTCTCTCTCTCTTTCTTTCCCTGACTCATGAGCTAGGACATCTGCCTTCCGACTTTGACTAGAATTTGCAGCACCAGGTGTCCTGGGTCCGCAGCTCGCTGACAGCAGACGAGGGCACCTCTGAGCCTCGACAGCTGCATGAGCCAATGTCTATGATAAATCTCGGTCTGTGTGTGTTGTGTGCATGTATGTGTGTGTACAGTATATAAAAATAAATGTATAATTAATATATACAACGATCCCCTATGCACGTACCTCTCATCTAAATATCATACACGTCTATTCTCCTGTTGGTCCTGCTTCTCTGGAGAGCCCTGAATGACACACTCACAGTCGCCAAAAGGAGAAAAGAACCCAAGTATCCATCAACAGATGGCTGGACAAACCAAAGGAGGTCTGCCACACACTGGATGGTCACTCGCCACACGTGCAGGGACCCCGAGGGCACTGCTCAGGGAGTGACAGACACACAGGGCCACCCAGCGTGTGACTCCATTTGGGTGAAACGTGCAGAACAGGCTCCTCCACAGACAGGACGTGGGTGCGTGTGGTCAGGGGCTGGGGGACCGAGGGGGAGTGACAGCTCACGGGGACGGGTCTCCTCGGGGACATGGAACGTTCTAGAAAAAGGCAGTGGTAACAGGTGCGATGCATTACAAATACGCCCATGTCACTGAACTGTGCATTTTCAAATGGCGACTTATGTGCCACGGGAATTTCACCTCAATGAAAAATAAAAATCAGGTAAATCCTTATGCGTCCGCTGAGCGGGATACGAGAAATCTAACACTAAAGACACCAGACGTCTCTCAGGAAAGGCAGCGTTCCCTAGAAGGGGTGGACACAGGCGTCCCTCTCTCCCTGCGTCATTGCCATCTGCTGGGGGCGACGAGGGGACAGGCTCACCACGAAAGAACACTTTGACCCAATGCTTTTAACGGAGACCCCATGTTTCCTGCCTAAAAACTCCCTCACAGACAGAGCCCCGTGAGCCGGTGCATGGTCCTGACACAAGAGCCATGAATTGTTGCAAGACTTTCACGAACTTACTTGTCAGACCTCATAAATACGTGTGCAAACGTTCGGCTGACGAGATGGGCGACCGGGCACTGGTCTTGTGTCAGGGGATGCAGCGTGTTGGGGCCAGGTCCCTGTGGGGGGCTTTTGGGTTCCCTTGGGGGGGACGGTGTGTGATCGGGGGTCAGCGGTGTAGGTCCCAGCTGGGAGCAGACGCAATGCTGCCTCACGAGTCACTCACCTTTTCCTGTGACTCCCTTCCCATCAGCGTTGAAGACACTGGGGTAGCCCCTGAGCCCCAAAGCTATGCCCGGGGACCTCTGTCACGTCACAGAGGAGCAGAGACAGACAGCTGTGGCACGAACTAACGTGCTGTCCCCATGGCTGGACCTGGTCGGCTCACTGCACAAATGCATATCCAACTGGGAGCCTTTAATTTAAGTCCACGGTGCAGCCACTCGTCCCAGAAATCATTGTCACATAATTGGGGGAGGCCAGTACACACAAACCAACAGGAGAGGACGCGTGCTGGCGATGACGTGGCAGCTTGGGGACTTTGGACACCGTGCATGGGAATGTGAAACGCTGCAGCCACTGAGGTAACAAGCATGGGTGCTCATCCAAAAAAAAATCAACAATCGGACGGCGATATAATCCAACCATCCCAATGCCGGGTATTGACCCAAAAGGATGGAAAGCCGGGTCCTGGAAAGAGGTTTGCACATGCACGTTTAGTGCCACACGTTTAGTGCAACGTGACACACAACAGCCAAAAGGTGGGAGAAGCCCCCCTGCCCCTCAGGGGGTGGAGGGAAAAGAAAACGTGGTCTCCCTGTCTATCCGGTGGAATAGTACTCAGCCACACCAGGGAATGGAGTGTTGGCACCGGCCACAACGTGCCAGAACCTCGAGCACGCGATGGTGAGTGAACTAAGCCAGGCATACGAAGACGAAGCCTGCGTGAGTCCCCCTCCTGCAGGGACAGAACGTAGCGAAAAGCCCCAGAAACACAAAGCAGAGGGTGGGCACCAGCGGCCGCGTCCCAGGCAACGGGGAGCGAGTGTCGCATGGGGACAGCGCTCCAGTTTGGGATGAATGACAACATTCTGCAGGTGGCTGGTGGGGATGGCGGTGCAACACTGGGATAGGCGTAACGCCTCTGAACCAGACATTTCAAAACCCAATGGTGCGCATGGTACATGTTTCGTTGCAGGGTTTCCCCCCCACCAGAATTTTTTAAAAATTCACATGTTCAGTGAACGTCATGCCTTACGCGGTGCGCCCCTTTGCGTCCCTCACTCGGGGTCATCTGGAAATGCACGTTTTGCTGTGTGTGAGGAGCCGGGACCGGCTCCTCCCCTTGTCTTGGGTGTTCTGTTTCCATAATGCCATAAAACATTCGGGAACTTTATTCCCCATGTTTTTTACGAGCGGCGTTGGGGTTTTATGAAAGACCCACACCCTTTGTAACACAACGCCCACAGAATGTCTGTCTGTTACAGGAACTCGACGTTGGCTTTGGGGTCTGGAGGGTGTTTTTTTCTTTTTAACGTGGTGAATTTTTTTGAAGTCAGTGTTCAAATGTCCACGTCCAACTCAGGGTTGTTTCCAGTGTCATTTGAATTTCGCCTCAAGGCATCATGGGAGACCCAGGGCAGTGTCCCGGGTCCTGAGAAGGCACCAAAGTCGGAGCATCAAGTGAGTGGCACGGGAAGGGAAGGGAGGTGGTGTCGCTGAGCTTTCCAGACGCATAAACCTGGAAAGAGCTGACGAGTCCCGAGGGGTCTCTCCGTGACCTTGCAGGAAACCCCTGAGGAAGCATGAAACGTCCCTCTGAGCTGACGAGGGTCTGGACACCTGTTTTCTGCTCCAGTGAGAAGGTGCAGCTCTTTGCAGGGACCTGTGGGAGCCACCCACTGGGCTGGGACTCACCGTTTGGAGGGCTGAGGTCCTTGGGGCTGGGACCCAGTGACTTGGGACTCGTAGTGCTGCCATCCACAGGGCTGATGCCCAGAGGGTCCGATACGTACCGCTGGGACCCATGGGCTGGGATCGTCAGGGTTGCAGCTCATACCTGAGTCCCATAGGACCGGGACCCATATTGTTGGATCCAAAGGGTTGGCCGACTCGGTCACTGCTTTCAGAAAGGCAGGTTTCTCAAGCTTCCTCCTGAAGAAAATGGTTGACGGGTGTTCTGAGTTCTCCTTGGAGATGTTTCTTCTCCACACAGGGTCCCCACGCCGGACACTCTTTCTCAATCACCCACGACCTCATTGTCGTCAAACACCAGGGACCTTTTGCCACCATATTGAAAGGCAGGACCACTTACCTTTCTTGGCCGCTCCAGTCACTCTTCCAAGAATGTTTCCTGACCAAATGACTGCCCGTGGATCAGGCACCGCCCTAGACACTTGGGTGGACCCATGAGCTCGTCTGCAGTCCTTGCTGAGCTGGGTTTACAGACACAAATGAAAGATGGTATATGGTACCAATACTTGTGGTTGAGATCTCCCGAATGGACCCATCGGAGGTTCAGCTCTCCCTCTATCCCTGGGGCCAGGCCACGTCCCCAGGGCCAAGGTCACAGGGCTCCATTCTCAGAGCCAAGTCTCTGTAGGAAGGCACAGGCCTGGTGAGCTGTTCACCATGGACCCTCATTTTCGTTTCGCTCTCCCAAGCCCCTAACAAACTTTCGTGGGTGAGTCAGCGTCTCTCTTCTGCAGGTGGAGACTTAAGGAGAAGATACCCATCGCTGGAGCAATACAGGAAAGCGGTGCCCCCATGAGGACAGCGGGGAGAGAGCAGCAAGCAGAGACTCCCCTTCTACGATGACAGGGCTGAAAAGGGGACAGAGGCAGGGCCTGGAGACTCAGTCCACCATCCCAATCCCAGGACACTGGACCCCTAATGGGTGCAGAGACCAAGGGGATTTTTAAAGACAGTTGTCGTTTTCCTACAGACCCTTCTTAGTTCCTACACCCCATGGGGTTGTCGTTTTGTTCTTTGGTTTGTGCATTTTTCTTGTCTGTCCCCCTGCCCTGATGTGAGCTCCCAAGGGAGTGGGACCTGGAATCTTATCTCTGTGCCTGGAGTGTGCTTGATACAGAAATGGTGTCCAGTAAGTGTGTGTTGGATGATGGATGGATAATGGGTGGGTGGATGGATGGATGGTTGATGGATGGATGATGGTTGATGAATGGATGATGGATGGATGGATGGTGGATGGATAATGGGTGGGTGGATGGATGGATGGTTGATGGATGGATGATGGTTGATGGATGGATGATGGATGGATGGATGGTTGATGGATGGATGGATGGTTGATGGATGGATGATGGATGGATGGATGGTTGATGGATGGATGATGGATGGATGGATGGTTGATGGATTGATGATGGATGGATGGATGGATGGTTGATGGATGGATGATGGTTGATGAATGGATGATGGATGGATGGATGGTGGATGGATAATGGGTGGGTGGATGGATGGATGGTTGATGGATGGATGATGGTTGATGGATGGATGATGGATGGATGGATGGTTGATGGATGGATGGATGGTTGATGGATGGATGATGGATGGATGGATGGTTGATGGATGGATGATGGATGGATGGATGGTTGATGGATTGATGATGGATGGATGGATGGATGGTTGATGGATGGATGATGGATGGATGATGGATGGATGATGGATGATGGATGGTTGATGGATGGATGATGGATGATGGATGGATGGATGGTGGATGGAGGGAGGGAGGGAGGGGTGGATGGATAGAAGGATGGATGAATGGATGGATGGATGCATGATGGCTGGGTACATGAGTGTGTGTGTGTGTGTGTGTGTGTGTGTGTGTGTGTGTGTGTGAGTGTGTAGGTAGGTGGCTAACTTTGTAGGCACATGAATCTGTTTTTTTTACTCCCCCCCAGTAAAACCTGCCCACCTCCCTTGACCTCTGGCCTCTGCCTCCCTTTTCAAAGCCAGCAGCCTAGCGTCTCCTTTCTCCCCTCTCACCTGTTTCTCTCTTCGCCCCTTTGTCTTTGATGGCAAATGTCCTCCCTCCCTCTTATAAGGGCCTCTATGACCACCTTAGGTCCACCCAGATGTTCCACGTTCATCTCAAGATCCGTAAATCAATTGCCTCAGCCACGTCCCTTTTGCCACGTAAGGTGACATAGTCACAGTTTCTGGGGATTAGGACAGGGGCACATTTGGGGGACTTTAGCCGGCTTTCCAGTCAAAATTCTTGTCATTCACGCTTCTCTATACACCTTCCACACGGGAGGGATGACAGAACAGTGGACAGCGTGTAGCCTTAGGCAGCGGGGTCCCTCTAGGTGTCTCTGTGCAGTCGCCCCCCTCCCAAAATTCACGTGTGGAGGCCCTAATCCCCAATGTGGTCATACTATGAGGTGGGGCATTTAGAAGGTAGACTCTGTTTGCAGAAGGAAAGTCAGCAGACGCTCTTCTGGGATTCTGGCCACTTTCATTGCAATGCCATCTGCCTTGACCCAGTTCCTGTCTGGGGGCCTGTAGATAAAACGGGGTAATTCCTAACAGCGTAGGCAGCTGTTCACAGACGTGGACCTTTCTTCCTTCTTTCCTTCCTTCCTTCCTTCCTTCCTTCCTTCCTTCCTTCCTTCCTTCCTTCCTTCCTTCTTTCACTCACTCGTTCTCTGATGTTCACTCCTTCACGGAGTAAGACGATCGAGCCACCTCTGTCCCCTGCAACGCAGAGCACGCCAAGCATGACAAGCCCCCCTCTCACCCTTCCGGATGAACAAACACATTTGTGACATCTCCCGCTTTTCCTGTCGCCGAGCTGCCCCTTCCCTCTGGTTTTCCGTGAAAGCAGAGGGTTTTAACACGGGCAATTACACGGGCCAGCAGGCAATGACGCTGAGGCCGTCCCTGGAGGAGTGGGGGGGGGAGGGCCCCCCTGCATGTGTCAGGGACTCAATGAAGACAGTGTCCCCCTGCCAGGCTGCGTTAACGAGCCACGAAGCCTCGCCTGACGCCGCTGCGCTCGCTCCCAGGCAAGAGGCCAGAGATTTCCTGTCTGTGAAAAGTCAAGACAAAATAAATTGACCTCCGCGTTGAAATGTTTCCAGTTGGGGCTCAGCCTGCAATTTTTTATTTTATTTTTTTTTTTAAGATGCCCGCGCCATGGAGGATAAGGGCTCCTGTCGCAAGCCACAGGAACCTGGCTTCTCATTACCACCGTGTCATGTCATTTGCAGAAGATTGAGGGCTCCCCGGACGGGGTCTCGGACGGGGTCTCGGGCAGGGGGACACGAGGCCGTCGCCCTGTGGATGGTGGGCCCGTGGTCCCCGTGGTAATCAGGGGTGCCGGCTGTGCTGGGGTCCCTCAGGGGTCAAGGTGGTCACCCTGACCTGCTGGGGAGCCGCAGGGAGACAGCCCGTGTGTGTGTCTGTGTGTGTGTGTGTGTGTGTGTGTGTGTCTGTGTGTGTGTGTGTGTGTGTGTGTGTGTGCACGGGTCAACTCCGGCGACATCGGGGGCCAGGCGCCCTGAGCGGTGCTCCCATCATTTTGTCACCCGCTCGGAGACGGGGACGCACGTGGCTTTCGTCGCCGCCCGAGCCAGCGAGCGTAAATGCCAGCTTGTCAGCCCCATCAGGCGGGAGCAAGTGGAGGAGAAGGCGCTTTGGTGAATGCTCCCCCAGAGTCAATTAAAATACAGTACGGCTGACATCTGCAGAATACAGCGTGATCAAAGCGCACAGTGTCCATGCAGCTCCTGACATGAAAACAGTGTGTTTGGCGGCACGCTGACACAGTGTAACAGGTCAGATAATTACGGGGAAATCTCTGATACATCTGTTGCAATTGGTTACCTGGCGCCCATTATCACAGCCGTCAGACCCGCCAGCGCGCTCCCCGCTGCACAATCCCCGCCACGCTGACACCCTCCGCGCTGATACAGATGCCATGTCCCGCGCGCCTCAATTAATTTGACAGTAAATAGGGGATCGCGGTTACCGCCTTGTTGCAATATATATTTTTTAATTGCAGTGGGACGGGGCGGGCGGGCGGGCAGGGGGGTGTCACGCGGGTGGGAAGAGCTGGGAACGCGTGCGCGCGTCTTGTCAGCGGCGCGTTCCCGGGGCCCACGCGCGCACCCATGCACTTCTGTGCCCTGCACAGCGTTGCACACACACACACACACACACACACACACGCGGGATGCTGGGTCGTCGTTTGCATGCTAATCACGCTGCACAAACACATTTCCACACCCCCCACCCTCCCTGCAACCCCAGCACCCAAGCGCGGAGCGCGCGCATTAACCACGATGATTAGGGGATGCTGGCATCTTCGCCCTGGACGTGTCTATTAAGTTAATGAAGGAAGTGACAGATGAATCTGTGTGCTGGGGGTGCTGTGTGCCGTGGGTGGGGGCGGGAGCCCGGGCTGGGTGTCGGGGGCGCGGGCGTCCTGCCACGCGCGCGCGTAATTGGCTCTAATGGGTCCTCCGCGCCCTGCTCGGGTTCCTGTCCCCCCCGTCTCTAAAGCAAACTAATTACAGCTTTTCACATTAAGTCCTAATAGATTTCAATTTATCTCCTCCAGATTACCGCAATAATTACAGTAATAAATTAGGCGCCTCGGTGCCCTGGATCAAAACGCGCGGGGGTTGTCATCGTAGCAGCAGGACGCGACCTGTGCTGACTAAACGCGTGATAATTGCCAGGTGGGTGGGATAGCACCTGAGCGAGCGTGTGTGTCTGTGTGTGTGTCTGTGTGTGTCCAACGAAGCCCGAGATTCATTCTGAAAGCCACTGAACATTTCCCACCCAATCAGGCTCAAATCAAAAGAAGAGATATTTAGAAATAATGATTCGGTGCTCTCCCAAGTCTCCAATTTCTTTCCCTTCCTTGCTTGTTCCCCAAGTGCCTTTCTGCTCACAGAAAACGTCTTGCCCACACAAATAAGCATCACAAATGTCCCCTTTGCTGAGTGCAGGGAGCACTGAATTCCATTTATACCCCAGCACCTTCTGTTCCATTTTAATGGCCTCCCATTTATTATTCTTGCACAGGACAAGGGACCTTCCTCCGGCACCTTTAATCAGGCAATCACCCCAAGTCTCTCGTTCCCTTGGACCTGCGGGGATCGAGTCCCAGGGACACTTCAGTGTCCAGGACAGGTGTCCTCGCTTTATTTGTCACTCCGTGCCAAAGCAGAATGTCAGGTGTGCGCTGCCGATGAAGTGCGTGCAGCAATCTGATATAAATTGGAACAGGACAGATGGTCCCAGAGTTTCAGAGATTTAGACAGCCGCGTCCTTTTTCTTTTCTTTTCTTTTTCCCAAGGGAAGTAGACCAAACTTTTAGACTTGCTTTCCAAACTCTGGAGGTGATGGCTCCCAGGTACTCAGAGCGCTTAAAAGCATATTTGTGCAGAAAAATACCACAAGGGCGGAATGCAACGCCAAGCGTGGTCATTATTTTAATTCGAGTTCTTCCAAGGGGGACAGTCTCCGCCTCCCTTACTTTTTAGAATGGCAATCGTTTCTTTTCAATCATAGTTTTGAATATTTCTTCTTTTATTTGGGGGGCTTAGGAGAATGTCAGACCAATTACTGTTAGGCAGCTGCACGTGGCTATGGAGAGCATGATATTTGCTGCACTTTCTCTGTAAGAAAATTCCCTGGAAATGTAAGCAACCCACGACGGCAGTCACAACTTTGTACAGCGGTGCACACACGTTGTCTGTAATGGCTAAGAGAGTAAGTATCTTTAGGCTCGCTGGGCACACCGTCTCCGGAACAACTCCGAAAGTCTGTCACTAGAGCACAAAACCCCCTGCAGACAATGCGTCCACAAGTGAACAAGGCCTGTGTCCCAATAAAACTTTATTTACAAAGACAAGTCGAGGGCCACGTGTGGTCCACAGAACCTGTTTGCTGAGTTCCATGACTCAAGTTGGATGAATCGCAATCATTAATGTTCTTGCATATTTGGGGGGACGTGCAGCTGTTTCCAATGTCATCCCCAGTTTATTTTGGGGGGCGTCCAGCAAGCTAAAACAGGATGTAGAGCTTTCCGGGTGCTCATGCACTCATTCTCCCATAACGAGTAAGCCCTGCAATGAAGACACAAGTGTGACCTAAACCGGGAATCTGTCGTCAGCATCTTTCTCAACACAGCCCGCCAGGAAGGTTTTGTGCATTGATGGGAGTGAAAGGCACGGCAAGATGTAGTCACAATTTTTTTTTTTTAAATTCAATCCACTTTACCAGAAAGCAAACACAGAGAGAGAAAATTCACCTCTTTGCTGTCTTGACTTGCCGTGAACCTTGAGGAGTGCATGCCCAAGTCTCCCAATCGATGTTTTGCTTTCTAAGAGGATATTCTTATATGAACTGTTTGACATGTGACCCCCCCCCACTGGGGTCCACCCAGTAGGCTGGGGAGTTCCCTTTAGCCATCACTATAGATGAGCACAAATCAGTAAATTTACAACAGACACCCATCCTCCCCGAGTCCTGGAGGCTGGGAGTCGGCCCTCAAGGTGTCCCAGGGCCATGCTTCCTCCAGGGGCCCCAGGGGACGGTCCCTCCTGCCCCTTCCAGCTCCTGGGGGCCCCAGGCGTCCCTGGGCTGGTGGCCGCCTCCCTCCCATCTCTGCCTCCGTCTCCATGTGGCGTCCCCTCTGTATTTGTGTCCCTCCTCTTCTGTCTCTGATGAGGACACTGTCATTGGGTTCAGGGCCCCCTGATCCCGGACGACCTCATCTCCGATCCCTCACTCGGTCCCGTCTGCAAGGACCCCATTTCTAGAGAAGGTCCCGTTCCCAGGTTCTGGGACCTGGACATACTTTGCAGGGAGCCTGCCCTAAACCCACTACACTGTGTATGCAGATGGAGCCACGATGTAGGAAGAGAAGGCGAGAAGGGAGAGAACCCAAAAAGAACACATAGGAATGTGAAGATTCCTTGTCTCTGATTGGTCAGAACATTGGCTCATTTAATGGCTGTCACCTTATCAGAATGTTCTCACTCATCCGCAGAGAGCAAGCAGGGTGACTCCCAAGAGACGCAAGCACCTCCCATCCCCCTTGTTTTGTGAAGGAACAGAGTGAAAACAAACAGCATCTCGGGAAAGAAACAAAAGGCAACTATGCAAATAAAGCACCTTTGAGGATTTATCCCAAAGACCCCCAAACGGGGGAAACGGAATGCACTGGTGTCTCCGTTCACGCCAAGATGGTGCCCGGTGGTGAAGTCTGGGCTCAGACCTCCTGCAATCAGGGTTTTCCTCCTGCCTGGGCGCGACTTGGGCCCTTCCTGGGGTCACCGTTTGGGGGGGCCTCAAGCAGCGTTGCAGAGCTGAACTGGGGGTGAGGGAGACCCCACCACCCATTGCCCACTCATCCCGCTGGTCAGTGTGTCAGAGGCACTTGTCACTTTGGGGTGTGTTGGGTAAGAAAGAGCACACAAAGACAGGCCAGGGGTCAGGAGCTGTGACAGGCAAGCATTCCTGCAAAGCCACGAAAATGCACAGGGGGTAAAGTGGAGGCAGAGCAGGGGCCCCTCAGTGGGCAGCCACCCCAGCAGGCTCTGCAGTCTGCAGGCTCCTGCCCCATCCTTCCTGGTCTCCTCAAATTGCAGCTTCTCCTCCACGGGCAGCGCGTCCACTCACATTCCGTCCCCCGCCGGCCGCCAAGGGAGTGACCCGTCGTCTCCTGATGGAAACCAACGGTGGCTCAGAGTCCGGGGATGAGCGAGAGCAGACATTTTGCCCAGAGACTGCTCCGGGATCCCGTGGTCCTGGCCGCGTGGGGAAGGAGCCTGTCAGCCCGCCTCTGCAGTAATTGCTTCCCGGGGCTGCCGCTGGGACCCAGACACACAGGCCAGGGTTGTGGCCGGCCGGCCTGTGCTCAGCTCAGCTCGGCTCTGCTCAGACCCTGATGGTGGGGTGGTCAGAGGACATGGCCACTGAGACAGGCAGGCGGTGGGGCAGGCGTGGGAAGGGGGGGGCCTGGGCCAGGAGGGGGAGGGGTGGGGCAGGGGAGGGGGAAGCAGGGGGGTAGGAGATGGGGAGGGAGGGGTGGGTGGGAGAGGGGGCGGAGAGGAGAGGGGAAGGGGAGGAAAGGGGGTGCGGGGGAGGGGAGGGGAGGGAGGAGGCAGGAGATGAGGGAGGGAGGGGTGGGTGGGAGAGGGGGGAGGGGTGGGTGGCCGAGGGGTGGGTGGGGGAGGAGAAAGATGGGGAGGGAAGGGGAGGGGGGAGAAGAGAGGGGAGGAGAAGGAGGGGGGAGAGAGGGAGGGGAAGGGGAGAGAGGGTGGTAGGAGATGGGGGGAGGGAGAGGTGGGGGGCAGAGAAAGAGGGAGGAGGGGGAGGGGTGGGTGGGAGAGGGGGAGGGGGGAGGGGAAGGGAGGGAGGGGGCAGGGGATGGGGGAGGGAGGGATGGGGGAGGAGAAAGAGGGGGAGGGATAGGGGCGGGTGGGGGAGGGGAGGGGAGAGGGGGGAAGAGGGAGGAGGAGGGGCAGAGGAGGGAGGGGAGGAGGAGGAGGGAGAGGGGAGGGGGAGGGGGAGGAGGAGGGAGACACAACGTATATTACATGTGTGCGTGAAGTGGGAGACAGTGAGGTGTGTGTTATCCAGCACACATGTTGTACGTGTGTAGTGTGTTAGGTTCTCTATACATATACAGGTGTGTGCGTGTGTCTCTGTACGTGCATGCGTGTGTGTTGACGGACAGGGAAAGACAGGTGTGTGTACCAGAATCACAGGGACATACAGAGGCCGCTCTGTACGGCTCCACATCACGTATGTTCACAGGGCACCTATATCTCACACACATGTAATTGTGTGTCCGTAAAGAGGTGTCCATGTGGTACACATGTAACAAACATGTGTGTGTATAAGAAGACTTTTACCTATCGGGTGTGTATACATAGCCCACGTGTAAGTCTGTGTCAGGCGATGTTTTTCATGTACCGGGGGGCCAAGCCAATGGGTACACGCGACTTGGATTCATCTTTTGTCATCAGTATAGACCGAGGATTACAATTTTAACACCGTTTTTTCCTTTCTTAAAATGTGTATCCATTTTTGTGGCACCCTCTGTGTGTGTGTGTGTTGCTACATGCAGGAAAATTCGCATTACGGACATACAGACATGAATTCACATACCTTACGTATGTAAACATCCACATGTAACGCCCAAGTTTACATGACACGTACACGTTGGGCACACACGCTGTATGGGCACATATATAAATTTATGCAGACTTGGATAGCTATAGATGTATGGGGGTGGGGACAGAGACACGGGACAGAGACGGGGACGGAAGGGGGACCGTGGGAGTCTTCGTTCTTACTTCTGAGGATTCGTTCTCCTGTCCAGCTCCCAGCGCCCGCCCCACGCCAGCTCTCCAGTTTGCACAAACAACCCTGGGCTCGGTCGACACCAGGTGGTCTCAGGTCCTTGTGGGAGGACAGCCGGGCTCTGGGGCTGAGAGAACAACGGTCCCCTCCCGACGAGCTTGCTGGGGTTCACGTGGGTGGTGTGGGGGGTGGGGCCCCTGGACCGTGCGCCTCTGTGCAAGGTCGCTGCAGGAAGGAGGGTGCTGCCCAAGGCTGCAGGCGTGGTTCTGGGGAACGATGCCGGACGAGTCACAGGTGCTGGGAAGTTGGGTCTGGCCCCACAGGGCACAAAACACCCAGAACCACTGCTCAGGGCTGTGCCGGCGTCTCCCAGACAATGAACCAGGAGACAGACACTCCCCCGCCCTGAGCAACTCAGCGGGCACGGCGAGGTCTGCACGCATGCAGACGTTGGGGACCCGGGACGGGCAGCAGAGGCAGTGCCTGTGGTCAGCGGAGTGACCCCAGTGTCACTGGGCTCCTGGGACCTGCGGTGGCGTGGGAGTCACCGTGGCGGGAGTGAACGAGCCGGGCTGGAAGCCATGGCGCCTGGGCACCCATTGGGGTCCCCTACCGAACCCCAACTTTGTTTCCTTCTTGGGGACCCTGTTTCCCGTCTCAGAAGACTGTGGGCGTACCTGTTGGGCCCCTTTCTGTTGTCGGCCCAGAACGGCGGGAGCCCATGGAGGAGTGGACAGGAGGACACCCAGAGCCTGTCCCTTTGTCACATTGAGTGAATGGGGGTAAGGGGGCATCGACATTGGTATCTGAACAATAATTCTGAGTCGGGAACGTGAAGTATGACCCCGGTGCAGAGGGAACCCCCCACGGCACGGGCCAGGCCCATTTTCTGGGCTTTCACCGAAATACACCACTGACCCCACATTGATATATAACAACATGTCTGATTAAAGAGGTTAGTGGACCAATGTCGAGAAACACCTCCAAGGATCCTGAAACACTAACCAAGAAAACCGGTTGTGCGCGAAAGCCAGACCGACCATTTGCTGCGATTTTTACGTGGTCGTCTGTGCGTCGCAGGAACTGCGCTGAAGGTCCCTGCAGGCCTTGGGCCTGTGGTGCTCGGCGGGGCCAGGTGTGGACGCTGCAGGACCCGTGATCACACCCGGGCCAGGCTCGCTGCTGCTGCTGCTGGTGGAAGTTTCCCGTGGGCAGGTGCGTGCACAGAGCCGAGCACTGTGACTCCCACACGGACCACCGAGTCACGCACAGACGACACAGCATTTAAAGGGAGCCCAGAGAACTGGGTCCCACACACCGCCTCAGAGCAGAGACACGAACCAAGGGACACTGAGTAGAATCAGGCGTCTCCCCACCTAACCGCGTGAAGCGGGAAATGCGTGGGCCCCAGTGCGTACGCGGGGAAAACACCAGCGGCCCGTTTCGCCTCACAGGGACTACGTCACTCGTTCCTCCCTAAAATTAAGTGGATTCTATCCATTATCACTGGTTGCTCCTAAATGACAAGGGCGTAATTGCACCTCCGCTGTCGCACTAACAGAACTTTCCTCTGTGGTTTATTCGAGAACCTGCGGCCGTGCCAGGACGGTGGGGGGTGGGGGTACATGGCCGCTGTCCTTGCTTTCACCCTCGTGACCCCGGCGAAGGCAGAAATCCTGCTCCACCTATTTGCTTGTTGGCGAATGAGGGAGAGGCAACACCACTGGGCAAAGTCAGCGGGAATCCCACCCGCCAACCCACCTAAAACAGCCGCCCGTGCCTACCCGTGCCAACCACTGCACAGGTCACAGTTATGAGCTGGCATGGCCGCACTTCACGGGGCACAGCCCCTCTGTGACCTGGAAACCGTCTCTCCTGCGGGAGCTCACGTGGTCGGGATTCGTGGGGAAGGCGTCTGCACGGCAGCACGTCGTGCTTTGCTGGGGGGGAAGACAGAGACATGTATTCACGGCGTGGCTTTGACACGTGGAGGTTTAGAGGTGGCGCACGTGTCCCCCACACACTGAGACGGGAAAGGGCTCTTGTGGAAGCCGCAGCCTTCCTCCTTCCATGCCTGGGCTGTTCCACTCAGCAAGAAGCAGAGGCGCCCGCCGGAATGATAATGGGTTGCGGAGGCAGAGGCTGGCAGAGACTTTCCCACCCACAGGAGATGGATGTGCTGCCTTCCACTTCCCGCCGGACCCCCAGCCCCACCCCTGTCACGAGCTCGGTCTCTGTGAATGGAGATCACCAGGCCGGGCGTGCAGGTGCGAGCAGGATTCGGTTGCTCAGGTAAAGTGTTGAGGCAGCGTCTGCTCAGGGGACTTTGCACACGTGCCACTGTCATTCATTCTTACCTGTCAGGGGGCGTAAATAAACGTCCACCCCCTGCTGTTCTCTGCGGGTGTCACCCGCGTGTGAGCCCATGAAACGGGCCTGCCTGGAACAGGTGTGAACACATTCCTGCTGAGCTGCAGGTGTGGGCCCAGGTGTGCGTGGGTTAGCTGTACATGTAGGTGTGCGTGCGTGGTACACACACTGGTGTATGTAGAGGTGCTCACAGACGGGTGGCGGGCTGTACAGGTGTAATATGGTAGGTACACGGACAGGTACAGACAGGCACAGGTGATGGGTGCCTTCAGGTACAGCTACAGATGTAGGTATGGGTACAGTGTAGATGAGGATGTAGTAATAGGTGTAGGTGTGATAGGTAGATAGGTAGGTGGGTAGGTAGGTAGGTAGGTAGATAGGTAGGTAGGTAGGTAGGTAGGTAAGTAGGTAGATAGGTAGGTGGGTAGGTGGATAGGTAGGTAGATAGGTAGGTAGATAGGTATGTAGGTAGGTAGGTAGGTAGGTAGGTAGATAGGTAGGTGGGTAGGTAGGTAGGTACATAGGTAGGTAGGTAGGTAAGTAGGTAGATAGGTAGGTGGGTAGGTGGATAGGTAGGTAGATAGGTAGGTAGATAGGTATGTAGGTAGGTAGGTAGATAGGTAGGTGGGTAGGTAGGTAGGTACATAGGTAGGTAGGTAGGTAGGTAGGTAGGTAGGTAGATAGGTAGGTAGGTAGGTAGGTAGGTAGGTAGATGGGTAGGTAGGTAGGTAGGTAGGTAGATAGGTAGGTAGATGGGTAGGTAGGTAGGTAGATAGGTAGGTGGGTAGGTGGATAGGTAGGTAGATAGGTATGTAGGTAGGTAGGTAGGTAGGTAGGTAGGTAGATAGGTAGGTGGGTAGGTAGGTAGGTACATAGGTAGGTAGGTACATAGGTAGGTAGGTAGGTAGGTAGGTAGATAGGTAGGTGGGTAGGTAGGTAGGTAGGTAGGTAGATAGGTAGGTAGGTAGGTAGGTAGGTAGGTAAGTAGGTAGATAGGTAGGTGGGTAGGTGGATAGGTAGGTAGATAGGTATGTAGGTAGGTAGGTAGGTAGGTAGATAGGTAGGTGGGTAGGTAGGTAGGTACATAGGTAGGTAGGTACATAGGTAGGTAGGTAGGTAGGTAGTTAGGTAGGTAGATAGGTAGGTGGGTAGGTAGGTAGGTACATAGGTAGGTAGGTACATAGGTAGGTAGGTAGGTAGGTAGTTAGGTAGGTAGATAGGTAGGTGGGTAGGTAAGTAGGTACATAGGTAGGTAGGTAGGTAGGTAGGTAGATAGGTAGGTAGGTAGGTAGGTAGATGGGTAGGTAGGTAGGTAGGTAGGTAGGTAGATGGGTAGGTAGGTAGGTAGGTAGATAGGTAGGTAGATGGGTAGGTAGGTAGGTAGATAGGTAGGTAGGTAGGTAGGTAGTTAGATAGGTAGGTAGGTAGGTAGTTAGGTAGGTAGGTAGGTAGGTAGATAGGTAGGTAGGTAGGTAGGTAGGTAGATAGGTAGGTAGGTAGATAGGTAGGTAGATGGGTAGGTAGGTAGGTAGATAGGTAGGGTGGGTAGGTGGATAGGTAGGTAGATAGGTAGGTAGATAGGTATGTAGGTAGGTAGGTAGGTAGGTAGGTAGATAGGTAGGTGGGTAGGTAGGTAGGTACATAGGTAGGTAGGTACATAGGTAGGTAGGTAGGTAGGTAGGTAGGTAGGTAGATAGGTAGGTGGGTAGGTAGGTAGGTAGGTAGGTAGATAGGTAGGTAGGTAGGTAGGTAGGTAAGTAGGTAGATAGGTAGGTGGGTAGGTAGGTAGGTAGGTAGGTAGATAGGTAGGTGGGTAGGTAGGTAGGTAGGTAGGTAGATAGGTAGGTGGGTAGGTAGGTAGGTACATAGGTAGGTAGGTACATAGGTAGGTAGGTAGGTAGGTAGGTAGATAGGTAGGTAGGTAGGTAGGTAGGTAGGTAGATGGGTAGGTAGGTAGGTAGGTAGGTAGATGGGTAGGTAGGTAGGTAGGTAGGTAGGTAGATAGGTAGGTAGGTAGGTAGATGGTAGGTAGGTAGGTGGGTAGGTAGGTAATAGGTAAGTAGGTAGGTAGGTAGATAGGTAGGTAGATGGGTAGGTAGGTAGGTAGATAGGTAGGTGGGTAGGTGGATAGGTAGTAGATAGGTAGGTAGATAGGTATGTAGGTAGGTAGGTAGGTAGGTAGGTAGGTAGGTACATAGGTAGTAGGTAGGTAGGTAGGTAGATAGGTAGTGGTAGGTAGGTAGGTAGGTAGGTAGATAGGTAGGTAGGTAGGTAGGTAGGTAAGTAGGTAGATAGGTGGTAGGTAGGTAGATAGGTAGGTAGATAGGTAGGTAGGTAGGTAGGTAAGTAGGTAGATAGGTAGGTGGGTAGGTGGATAGGTAGGTAGATAGGTATGTAGGTAGGTAGGTAGGTAGATAGGTAGGTAGATAGGTAGGTGGGTAGGTAGGTAGGTACATAGGTAGGTAGGTACATAGGTAGGTAGGTAGGTAGGTAGATGGGTAGGTAGGTAGGTAGGTAGGTAGGTAACTAGGTAAGTAGGTAGGTAGGTAGATAGGTAGATAGATAGATAGCTAGGTAGATAGGTAGGTAGGTAGGTACATAGGTAGGTAGGTAGATAGGTAGGTAGGTAGGTACATAGGTAGGTAGGTAGGTAGATAGGTAGGTAGGTAGGTAACTAGGTAAGTAGGTAGGTAGGTAGGTAGGTAGGTACGTAGGTAGGTAGGTAGGTAGGTACGTAGGTAGGTAGGTAGGTAGGTAGGTAGGTAGATAGGTAGGTAGGTAGGTAGGTAGATAGGTAGATAGGTAGGTAGGTACGTAGGTAGGTAGGTAGGTAAATAGGTAGGTAGGTAGGTAGGTAGGTAGATAGGTAGGTAGGTAGGTAGGTAGGTAGGTAGATAGGTAGGTAGGTAGGTAGGTAGGTAGATAGGTAGGTAGGTAGGTAGGTAGGTAGGTAGGTAGATAGGTAGGTAGGTAGGTAGGTAGGTAGGTAGGTAGGTAGATAGGTAGGTAGGTAGGTAGGTAGGTAGGTAGGTGGGTGGGTAGGTAGGTAGGTAGATAGGTAGGTAGGTAGGTAGGTAGGTAGGTAGGTAAGTAGGTAGGTAGGTAGGTAGGTAGGTAGGTAGGTAGATAGATAGGTAGGTAGTAACATCATGTTACATATAGATGACACAATAAATATATGCATGTATAGCTCCATAGACACACAGACACATGCATACGTCCACATATAGAAGACCTAACTAGACACAGACACAGATACGGAAGGTGTTCGCAGCACGTGTGTAATGAACGGCTGGTGTGTCGTCCCATGAGGGACTCCTGCAAAGAGCTGAGAAAGACGCACACAGCCAAGCGCCACGTGGACACAGCACCGAGGGCCGCTGGCGAAAGGCGGCCATCGGAACAGCCGCCAGCGAGCTGCTGAAAAGACACCGGGGAGCCGAGACCCTGGTGAGACCCCGGTCCTCAGGAACGCTCACTGGGACCTGTGGGCCCTGCCCTCTTTGTGGCACTTGGTCATCGACTGCCTAGGGCCGGGGCCACCAGGCTGGAAAGCGCTGGGCACGCAGCAGGAAGCCGCTGAGAGCCAGCCAGAGGCCAGCAGGCGTCCCCAGGGCCAGCCAGGGTGTGGGGACAGGCCCGAGTGCCCACCACAGCCGCTGTCAGGACGAGTGGTGACCACCCCTCTTGGCCGTGGAGCCTGCACGTGTGCCGGGACGCGGGTCACGAATGAGCACACACTGGGCGCTTCACAGTCTGCACAAGTCGGAGCAGCTGTGTGGGGACCTCGCTCCCCCTTCCGGTCGGTCATAGGGGAGGGTCTGGGCCAGGTAGTACCTTCCTTACACGTGACGTTCTTCCCATGAGCGTGTCTGGGTCCAAAGGTCTCCCATTTTTTTTATATAAGGACACCAGTCCTACTGCGTTAGGGCCCGCCCTCCCGCAGGACCTAATCGTAACGAATGCCGTCTGTGAGGAGCCCATCTCCGAATCCAGTCCTGCTCTGAGGTCCTGGGGGTGAGGCCTCCCACGTAAGCATCTGGGGGACACACAGCCCGGCAGACCTCCTGCTGGGCCCCAAATGGCTCATAAGTAAACACGGAGATGACATATGAGGCAGGTGGTCTCAGCGCGGGGAGCCTGCCTGTCCCTCCCCTGTCCCCCCAGGGCCCCAGAAGCGGGCCTGCCGCGCTGTGAGCCTGTGACGAGAACCATTCTTTACTTGCATGGTCTTTGAGAAGCTGTGTCCGCGCTGCTTTTGCTCAGGGCTTGTTTGCAGAAAAACATCACAGGTATCGTTTGCGTGTGAGGGGCCGGGGAAGGAGTGGCCATTAGAACAACGGGCTCCAAGGGGCTCGGTTGTCACTAAGGCCCTTGTGTGACAATACGCAGCAGCACCCCTCGCCCATGAAATAAATAAACACGGGGAAACTGGCAGTGCTGGGTCCGCCCCAATGAGGGCACCGGCAACTTTTGCTTATGTACGTAGTTTGTTTGAAGGAACAGGCTGCGATCTGTTCAGCAAATGAAGCCACAGAAGCTTCCCAAACAACGTGTGACGCCCGCCTGTTGGCGTGCATTTGCATACGTGGCGAAGCCGTGACAGACACAGCCAGTGTCAGAGAGCCGCTGGCACCGAGGACAAAACCCGAGCAACCTGCCACCCACCTGTTTCCAAACAGTGCCCCCCAAGAAGTCTCCAGAAAACATGTCGTTTTATTAAACGCAGGGAGATGTCAACTCCCGAGGGACCCTGGCCTGGCCCATGCACCCGTCACAGACCCGTGAGCTCCATGGGTAAGAGCGTGGCAAGCATTTCGCCATTTGACCTTCGTTCGGACCCCACAAGGTAGGTGGTGCCATTGCCCTTTTTACAGGACACCCAGGGCCGGGGCCACATGCGACACCACCTCCTTGTCCTTCGCCCAGGAGGGTCCCTTCCCAGCAGAGGCCCGAGAGTGACAGGCGGCCAGCGTCCTAGGAGCAGCAGCAGCAGCGGGCCAGGCGCAGAGGCAGCCCCAGTGGGGACATCCGGGCGGTGGCAGGTGGGCCTGCCCCAGGAGGGGACCACGGGGGGCGACCCCCACAGAGGACGCCCCGGGAGCAGCGGGACCTGCTGGGCACCCACGGAGAGCAGCACGGCTGTGGCTGCACGGGAGTGTGTGTTGTTTTCTCCTGCATAAAGGAGAGCCGGGATGAGGGGTTAGATTAGAAAACTTCAATTCAGTCTTTAAAAAGGCCATCTGCCGCACGGTGACTGGGGTTCCGTGTAAACAAAATGCCCGCGCTGGTTACAAACAAACGCTCTCATCCATCGTACGGTGCGACAAATTACAATGAGCTCCAGCCACCTACACGATACCTTGGCTGCATTTTCAATGTCTGCGGGGGTGGGGGAGGCTCCGGCGTCCGGGGTGCATGCTCCCCCCGCCGGACGAGCCCTCATTATCTTGGCGGAAACATCACTTACTGTGCATGGCGTCGCGAAAGCCTGCGGGTACGTATTAATTATCCTTTTGAATAGTGATGAAATTTTAAAAAGATCTGCTTTAGGCTCCCATCATCAGCAGATGAAACAAAGGCACGCACAGCTTGCGAGGGGAGCCTCACATGTGTTTTTACATCTGTTCAGGATATTTCAATTTGAAGCTCAACAAGCAGGGGCTGGGATTAAAGAAGAGGATGGGGGGAGAAGGCGCAGGGGGACAGAGAGGAACGGAGAGACAGAGACAGGGAGAAACACGGACAGGGACAGACGGGGAGGGACAGAGGATCACGTCCCTCCGTCACAGGCCCTTCCTGCGCTCGTGACCAACACGGCTTCCGTTCTTGCAAACTGCACGGTTGCCTTATTATGTCCACGTAGTCGTTGCGATTCGAGGCGAGATTGCCCGCGTGCAGCACGGCAGCGGCGCTGGGGTGCGGAGCCCACCTGTTACCTGCAGACCCCAGGCTCCCGGCCGACCCCCGACCCCGGCCCCCCGCCCCGGGTGCTGTCACAGGGTCCCCACCAGGCTCGTCCTCACGCTTGGTCACCTGATCAGAATTAGGAAGCCATCATGGGGGTGGGAAAAGAAAGGTCCCGCGTCTGCGAGGGGCGGAGTGCGTGACGAGTGAAGGGGGTCGTTGGACGTGGAGGGGCTATTTCGTGCGACTCCTTTTCGGGGCGAAGTTTAGGTTGGCACGGCCAAGTGCGCGTGGCCACTGCGTGGAACACGTCTTTGCTGCTCCCGTGTCCGGCTTTGCCTGAATCCTCGATGCTGACAGATAGCAATGACTTTTCTTTAATTTTATTAACTTTATTGGGGTGACTGGTTGATACGATTGTGTCGGTTTCAGGCGCACGATTCCAGGATGTGTCATCCATACGGTGCACGGACGGTCACCACCCAGAGTCAGCCCTCCCTCCAGCACCAATCTGCTTTTACTTCCTTCTTTCAAGACGTTGTCCTCACGTGCCCGCACGGGAAGGTTCCTTCCAGTGTTTACAAAAAGGCAAACGGAGCCAAAAGCCACTGGACAGTGCAGCCCAGGCCTAACAGGAAAGGTGTTTGAAAAGCTGCCGAACGCACCCCAAAAGCAAGTCAAACCTTCGCGTCCCTCTTGGAAACCCACGCGCCTGCTGGGCTGCACAGTTGAAAACGGACGACGTCCTGAATTGCGCGCGTCACCACCCGCGGACCTGCATGCACAGGGCCCAACAGGGCGGAAGGAGTCAAGTGGCAATGATGTCATTTAAGTGGTAAATGCCACGCCTGTCACTGTTGCCAAATAAGCAGCTTGTACGAGGGGCGTCTCCGAGCTCAGAAAGGAGAACCGAGCTCTGCGGTGTCGCTCTGTCTCGGGCTGGCTCGCCGGCGGCATTTTCACCCACTTTGGGTAACACCCAACTGCGGTATCATATTTGGCTGGATCTGGTGTGGCTCCTGCTCCTCGGGGAGGCTTGGGGACAAGCATCTCACGTGACCAATGCCCAAGTAAAGCAGCAAGGCCGTCTGAAGGCCCGAGACGACCCCACGTGACCTGTGGCCCAGCCTTCGTCGCAGCGGCACAGTGAGGTGTGAGCTGGGGAAGCCGTGCTGTGCGCTCAGACCCCCTCTCTGGACGCTGGCTGGAGACGCGCGGGTCGGAGGCCGTGTGCCTTCCCACGTGGGACACAGTGTGCGCTGTGCACACGCTTGCTGGCTCACACGCCCCTGTGTCTGTGCCCACGAGGTGCACAGGAAGAGAGGGACGTGAGGTTTCGGCCAGCAGGCGTGCGTTCAGAAGTAGCCCCAACGTGTTAGTCACACGCCAACGTTATCAGGCGCGCGTGCGGAGGCCCGTGGGTGCTAAGCAGCTTGCGTCCCCCGGCCCGGCCCAGGCGATGGCACCAAACCCGGGGAGTAATGTGACCCACACGGCGTCCGGCTCTGCTGCTGAACGCAGTCGTGTTTATACTTCTCTCTGGAAGAGCTTCAGGTGCAGGACCGTGGTGCCTGTTTTCTAACCCGACCCCTTCCCAAGGCCATTCGAGTCCTGACCTGTTGCAAAACAGCCGACCGTGGGCCTCAGGATCTGGCCCCTCGCAGAAGCCGTGTGACATGTTCCATGTATGACGCGTGTTCGGACACCGAAGCATTTGTTTCTGGGTTGGCGGCGTGCGTAAACCGCAATGTTCCTCCACGGAGAGGTTCGAACACCGAGGTACCAGTGTGCTTCCATTTGCAGGCTCACGATGCCAATTGGCACAGTTCTGTTGTGGGTTTCCAGCTTCGGGGCGAACGAGACATGTTCCCTTTTTCCTGCAGACTCTTTTGTCCCAGACTCTGTCCCACTGCCTGACGTGCACACGCCCAAGCGGCTTTATTTTTCCGTCCTGAGCTCGGCCTTCCCATGCAGCTGTATGTAGCGTCCACCGGAGCTGGGCCACGACTGACTTTGCTTGCAGACGTGTCCTTGCGTGTGGCACGCGCCCGGTGAGGGCACCGGTGCACGCGTCATAGTTTGCATGGTGACTGCAGGCAGAGGGGCACGCATGTCCCCCAGCCCCGCTCATCGGAGACGCCCTACGGGGTCGGACACGGCTGGCAGAGAGGGGACACAAAACGGTGGGGCTGGGGACCCAGAAGCAGGTCGTGACAAAGGGGCGAAGGACGCGTCGGGAGGTGACGGTAGATTTCTCTCCCTTTGGTGCCAAACGGCCCTGGGGTAGTTGTGTTAGACGTGGAGTTTCTAGGCTAAAAATGTGACAAGGACGGGTGTGTCACTCGTGCTGCCCTCCTCCCCCTCCAAGTGGAGACAGGGCTCCCACTCGACCAGGGTGACCCCACGAATGACTCCAGGGAACCCACAGGTCACAACACCCCAGGGAGGGACCAGACCAACTCAACCAACGGGCCTCGGCCTCTCAGGAAGGAGCCAGAAGTGACCCGTGGGACCCAGTGGGCCCATCGCAGGTGGCCCCACAGCCGACCCCAGTGCTCGCGTGGCGTTCACCGTGGTGCTTGCTGGTAGGAACGGTCGTCCGCGGAAACCGCTGGCCTTGAAATGTGGCCGTGGGTCTTCAGATGCCAGGAACGTCATGGGCATCGAATGGGAGAGAGGAATTTTTAGGCGTCTTTGTAAGAGGCGCTCGACCCTTTCCTAGGAATCTCAGGAGGTGTTTCTGTAATGAAGGCCGAGACGGGCCACCATCGGGAGATAAGGGACGTTAGAAAACGGGGCCCCCCCACAATGGAGACGGCAGGTGCCTTTGCTTCTAAACGCGTCGTCCCTTGGCTGGCTGAGGGGGATGGTCAAGTGGCACGGCCGTGTCACCCAGCGTTTGTACCGCGCGGCCCAGGACACAGGATTCCAGGCAACCGTGCGCCCGGAAGGCGTGCTCCGTGGCGGCCCTCACGGGAAACCGCGTCCGTCCCAACACCGGTCGTCACCTCCCTTTGTTTAAAAAGCCGTTGGCAGGTCCTCTGATAAGCTCTCGAAATGACCGAATGGATCTTTGTGTTCTGCCTCGATTGCGTTTCTTTCCTTTGTATGATGTTTAATTCCATCGTGGGCTTCCAGGTGGAAATTTTCAGCCTCCAGCGGGTTTGAGCAGCCGCGTGAGCGAAGCCCCTAAAAATAGGGCCGCGCAGCCAAAGTGCTGACATCACTTTATCTCCTCCGGGAGTGAAGGTGACACAGCTATAATTAAAAGGACATGCAGTGCTCCGTCTTTGACTAACCTAAATAGCTATCAGGTTGACTTAAAATACGGCCTCTCAGCATTCTGGAAAGCCGCAGGCCCCGGGAAGCTTGTTCTCCCACAAGAACGGATTAACCAATTCCGACGACAGGTGAAGAAAAGCGAGCTTGTCGCAACGACCCCAATAAAACCGTCTTTGAAAATGTGCTGTGAGTGGTCAACAGATGGGGGGACGCGCGGAGCGAAACCGGTGCACAAACGGCTGCCGAGTGGTCAGCTCCGTTGCCACACACACGTCCGTGGGAAAGGGACATTTCGGCCGGGCCGGGTGCCGGCAGCTGTACGTGTTAGTACGCAGCTTGGACATTCGGCGATAAAAACACACGTTTCCCCTCCTCTGTCTCTTTTGTTACCATCTTGCTTCTCTCTCTCTCCCTCTCTCTCCTGGATCCGATCCTCCGTTTCTTTCTTGAGCTTGTGAGAAGGAAAGCATCTGGTGTGATTTTTCATTTTCATTTTTGGTTAATAACATTTTCTACTCGGATTTCGTGGGGTGGCCTGATAAAAGCTGTCCTGTTTTATAAGTTAGCTTTTACGACTTCCCTTCCTCGTGGTTCCTGCTGGGCTCCAAGTTCTTCTTTCTTTCTTTTCTTTCTTTCTTTCTTTCCTTCTTTCTTTCTTTCTTTCTTTCTTTCTTTCTTTCTTTCTTTCTTTCTTTCTTTCTTTCTTACTTTCTTTCTTTCTTTCTTTCTTTCTTTCTTACTTTCTTTCTTTTCTTTCTTTTCTTTCTTTCTTTCTTTCTTTTTCCTTTCTTTCCTTCTTTCTTTTTTCTTTCTTTCCTTCTTTCTTGTCCTTCTTTCTTTCTTTTCTTTTCTTTCTTTTTTCTTTCTTTCTTTCTTTCTTTCTTTCTTTCTTTCTTTCTTTCTTTCTTTCTTTCTTTCTTTCTTTCTTTTTTTCTTTCCTTCCTTCTTTCTTTCTGGACTTCCTTCTCTCTCTCTTTTTTCTTCTTTCTTCCTTCCTTTCTTTCTTTTTGCTTTCTTCGTTTATTTCTTCTTTCCTTCCTTTTAGTTTTCTTTCTTTCCTCCCTTCCTTCTTTCCTTCTTTCTTTTCTTCCTCCCTTCCTTCTTGTTCTCTCTCTCTCTCCCTCTCTCTCTCTCTCTCTCCCTCTCTCTCTCTCTCTCTCTCTCTCTCTCTCTCTCTCTCTCTCTCTCATTCTTTCTTTTCTGCTCTGGTCTGGCTTCTCTCTTCACTCCTGCCTTCCAGCACAGTGTTAGAAAAAGACGTTTTCCTGAGCGGGTAAGATGAGGCACGTCGGGGCTTCTTTTCCTTCGTGCAGCTAAGTTTATTCACCCTGCAGACGCTTTTCTTCCAAATAGGAAGGTGGGTGAACCGTGAGGTGGGGTGTTGAGAGAAGACGTGACAGGGGCCACAAGGAAGTTATGTTTGGCCCAGTGGACGTGGAGGGTGTGGGACAAACAGTGTAAGTCAGGGGACGGCTCTGGGACATACGAAGGTTTCCCTCAGCGGCCTGTTAGTTCTAGGATTCAACGGGGAGCCCCCGAGACGCCTTTCCCAGCAGCTTGGTCCCTGCAGCTGGACACCGCAAGCTCCAAGCCCTCCGCATCCACTTCCCTGCCACTGGCCACTGTTCAGAAGGCCCCTGGGTGCTGCCACCGGAGCCTGGGGTCCCAGCTACGTGGCTCGTGTCCACACGACAATGGAAACTTAATCGTGTCTGGTGGGTTTCCACAGCGTACAGGTGTTTGCCCATCGTACCTGAGGCTGCCGGGAGGTGGATGACGTGGCAGGTTTCGAAGCGTGGGGACAGGGACGCGGGCCTTCATCCCTTGGGTTGCCCTGGGCCGGGCTCCCTGGATGTGCGTTCCTGCAGTGCCCTCTGCTGGGCGGCCGTGGGCTGCGCGCCCCGACTTCATCCTGCACACGGCGGCTTGCACACCGTCCAGGCCCAGTCCTTAGGGCCGCCTGCAGGGGTGGGGACACCCAGGGGCAGAGCGAGCCTGAAACCGAGGACCTCCTGAGGACGCGAAGATAAAGGGGGGCTGTGGGTGGCTGCACCCTGAAACCCAGCACCACCGAGTCACCGAGAAGAGAGACAGGAGGGTCCCTGCAGGGAGCGACGGGGGACCTCAGAGCTCAGTGCCGCGTGCCAGCCCACCCGGCACCCTGCCCCACGGTGCCAGCGCTGCCTCATAAGTGGGTGGGCATTGCGTTGGTCCCCTCGTGCGGCTGCGAGAAACGCCACAGACGTACGGGCTTAAACAGCACAAGTTGGTTATCTTGTGCGTGAGGGGTGGGACGTCTCACGGGGGTGGGCAGGGCTGGCTCCTTGCGGAGGCTCCAGGAGAAGCGTCTCCTCGTCTCGGCAGCTTCTGGAAGCGCCTGAGCTCCTGGGCTCGGGGCTCGTCCTCCCACGTCAGAGCCCATCACTCTGACCTCTGCTGCCATCTCACGTCTCTTCCTCTGACTGTGACCCAAGCCTCCCACTTACGAGGACCCTGGTGAGGACATGGGGCCCACCTGTGTCATCCAGGGTCGTCCCCAGCTCACAATGCTGCACTTAGTCACATCTGCAAAGGCCTCTTCGCTGCAGCAGATCACGTTGTCACGCTCTAGGAATTAGGACGGGGACATGTTTGGGGCCATGATTCTGCCTACGACACGGGGATTAGTGCAGGTACCGCTTTGGGGACCCCCATGCTGTCCACCCCGTGCACCTGTCACCTAAGAGCCGACACCTGCCATTGACAGCAGACTGTCCCTTCTGTCACCCAGGACTTCCCCTGGGGCCTTCGCAACACCAGACAGTCGCCGTTCACACACCTGAGAAGGTGCTGCACCAGCGTGGGAAGAGCCCGAGGACGAAGGTGTGTTCGGTTGGACGGCGCTGGCGTGAGACCCCCTGGACACGCGGCTCCCGGCTCCTGCTGCAGCCAGAGTGAGTCCCATGAAGGCTCCGCGCTTTTGCTTTCTTCCCCTGGTCTGTCCCCCCACCCCTTTCCCGGTCTCCGAGACCACGCCATCCCCTTCCCAAGCGGCTGAGGGTGGGACACAGGGGTCCTTGGGCATCTGCAAACCGGCGTGCTACCAGCCTTTATGGGGAAAGTTTTGTACCAGGCACAATGGAAGGTGCAACTCAAAGTAGACACGTGCTCTGCCTGACCCCGAAGCCAGCAAGATCCTCTCAAGGGACAGACAGGACCCACCAAACACCCCCGATTTCAAACAGCGCCCCAAGCCAGCAAGGAGGGTGCTGGGTCTCCACCACCCAGCAGATCCCCCCAATTCTGCTGGGACAGAGGGACGGTGCCATGGCAGGAGGTGGCAGCAGGAAGCCAGCCTGAACACACAGCAGACGTAAGGCCACTCTGAGCAGGACGGTCTGTCCTGGGCTTGTGGCGTTTGCTGTAAGGCCAAACCCTTGTTCCTGACTTGCACGCTTTTTACGAGTTTCAGTGGAGTCAGCGTTCTGGCTTGGGGGCGGGAAGGGACAGCGCATGGTTTAATTTCCTTTTCTTTTGTGCACTTGGAATTAAAACTGCAGCGTTCGCCGAAAGACAAAGGACAGGAAGCTAAGCTAACATAGCTCCCCCCCAAAACTTGAAACGGCTCCAGAGGAAGGCGTGGTTTTTTTTCTTTTCTGCAATGTGTCAAGTTTAAGTGACATCAACACAAAACCGACAGCCCACCTTCCCTGCAAATGCAGGGGGCCGTCCAGCGTCCGACACACTTGGCCACACACACCAGAGAGCCGGCCTTCTGGCGTTTCTTCCGTGGAATCACGTGCCTCTACTTACAGGGTTTGACCACCGGAAAGGAAGAGAGAAACCGCTGTGCCGAGCTCATCTTATATATCACCAGCTGGTCTCTGCGTTGCAAAAGGAAATAAAACCATCAGGAACCTCCCGCAGGACAACTGCTCATGAGTCCCCGGCCCTTGAGACACGAGGCTGTGTGCTCTTGCCAGGGTTGTGCACAGAAAACCACACAAGTGTGCAAAATACCCGTCTCCAGACGGCGGCCGACGCAGCGCCCTTTGTAGACGGGGCAACAAAGGGAGGTTGGGGGAGGAGCCACGCCACAGGTAGACACTCAGCTGGGCCCATGCAGGTGGGCACACACCTGAGAGTGTCGGGGAGACTCTGCGGGGATTGGTTCTGTCGTGTCGGATTTATTTGGGGAGACAAACGGACAGATAGATGATAGATAGAGATAGATGATGGAGATAGATGATAGATAAACAGATAATAGACAGAACATTGATACATAAAAATAAGAGATGTAGATATAGAGATAGATATATAAATAGATGACACATAAGAAAGGAGGGATGGATGAACGGATGGATGGTAAACAGACTTAGATATAAATATATGCAGGTATATATACCCTGTTTCCCCAAAAATAAGAGCAAGCCGGACAATCAGCTCTAATGCATCTTTTGGAGCAAAAATTAATATAAGACCCGGTCTTATTGCATATTATAGTATAGTATTGTGTTGTATTGTATCGTATAGTATAGTATTGTATTGTATATAAGACCGGGTCTTATAGTAAAAGGTGTATTAGAGCTGATTGTCCGGCTTGGTCTTATCTTCGGGGAAACAGCGTACGTACCATATAAATGTGCGTATCCTTTACATTAGGTACAAAACTATATCTATCATATCCATTTAATGTCTATAAACTTTGTAACGTTTGAGTTGAATATCTAGGTGTCTATTTTGATGCAAATATATTCATGTACGTAAAGTTTAGCTTATGTATGCCCGCAGAACATTGTCTTAGCCAGGGTTCTTCAGACAAACAGAACCAATAGTTACATGTCACAGACACAATAAGCATTGGCTGCCATGACTCTGGAGGCTGAAAAGTCCCCCCTTCGGCTGTCCGAAAGCTGGAGACCCAAGGCCGGTGGGGTACGTTCCAGTCTGAGTCCAAAGGCTTAAGAACCAGAGCTGATGATATAACTCCCGGCTCAAGGGCAGAAGCCGAAGGTCCCAGCTCACGCAGCCGGGCAGAGCGATCAAAGTCTCCTCCTTCCATCCACCTGTGTGGTGCTATCCAGGCCGTCCACTGATTAGACGAGGCCCACCCACACGGGGAGGCCCATCTGGTTTCCTTAATCCACTGATCCCCGTGCCAGTCTCCTCCAGAAAGACGCCCCAGAATCATGCTTAACCAGACATGTGGGCGCCCAGCAGCCACGTCAAGTTGACGCAGAATTAACCCCACATATAGACACATAAACTCTATAGTGTGGGGGGGGGGTGTGAGTCTGGATGTACATCTTTAGTGTTGTACGTACCTATGTAACGGACACGTGTACTGCGCGTATATTGTAGATGACCCACAATGCAGTTCTACTGTGTGCCGCTTTTTTTTTTTTTTAATGTTTTTTTGGTAGCTGTGGTAGGCGTGCCGAAGAATCACCCAGGGACACTCAGGGTCCCCACGTTCCCACAGCCCGCTTTCCCCACTGTCGACATCATGCGTTTGCAGGCTGTGCGTGTTCGCATCATGAAGCAGCATGCTGCATTGTCACTGGGCCTGCCCCATGCGAGTGGCTCAGAGCAGGGGACGAAAGGTGGCACCCGCTTCAGGGCCTGCAGCCGGTACGCAGAAAGCGCTGAACAACTGCTTTGGCTCCGTACACAACCTCCCTGGGCTGCTTCTGCTCCGTCACTGACACCCCCCCAGACCCAGCAGCAAGGTCCCTGCTTGGTGGCATTGCCCTGATGAACGCCTGTGAGGCACCGTCCCTTGGGGACCAGGCCCTCCCTTCTTGTCCTCTGAACCCTGCTGCCTGCGTCAGTCTATGTTCTCCAGGTGGATGCAGTGAAAGGAGATAGACCGCTACAGCTGTGGATATGGCTATTGATGTAGATAGATAGTGATAGCGTAGTGAAAGAGATAAAGATAGAGATCGATACTATGCAGATGGACAGATAGAGATAGGTGGATAGATACAGTGTAGACACAGAGCTAGACATGGATACAATGTGGAAGGAGAGCTAGAGATGGATACAATGTAGATACAGAGATAGAGATGGATACAATGTGGAAGGAGAGCTAGAGATGGATACAATGTAGATACAGAGATAGAGATGGATACAATGTGGAAGGAGAGATAGAGATGGATACAATGTAGACACAGAGATAGAGATGGATACAATGCAGATACAGAGATAGAGACGGATACAATGTGGAAGGAGAGATAGAGATGGATACAATGTAGATACAGAGATAGAGATGGATACAATGTGGAAGGAGAGCTAGAGATGGATACAATGTAGATACAGAGATAGAGATGGATACAATGTGGAAGGAGAGATAGAGATGGATACAATGTAGACACAGAGATAGAGATGGATACAATGTGGAAGGAGAGAGAGAGATGGATACAATGTAGATACAGAGATAGAGACGGATACAATGTGGAAGGAGAGATAGAGATAGATACAATGTAGATACAGAGCTAGACATGGATACAATGTGGAAGGAGAGATAGAGATGGATACAATGTAGGTACAGAGATAGAGATGGATACAATGCAGATACAGAGATAGAGATGGATACAATGTGGAAGGAGAGATAGAGATGGATACAATGTAGGAGAGAGGGATAGAGATGGATACAGTGTAGCAGGAGAGATGGATACAACGTAAATACCGAGATAGAGACGGATACAGATGGCGTGAGTCCCACTCCAAGGGCAGGAGGACACCCATGACACGGCTGAAACACCATGAGGCAGAGAGAGAGAGAGACCTCTTCTTTCTTCTGAATTTCGATCTACTCGGGCCTTCAGGTGGTCACATGAGGCCCACCCACACTGGGGAGGGCCATGTGCTTCACTCATTTCCCCGCTTCCAATGCTAATCTCCTCCAGAAAGACCCAGAGTGATATCTGACCAAAGGTCTGGATCCCCCAGGCCCAGCCACGTGGAGATGTACACTGCCCCCATCAGTCTCAGGAACTGGCTGCGTCACTGTCGTCCCTGCACAGACGTGGCTTCCCTACAAGGGCGTGTGACAATTCCTTCCTGGACCTGCGAGCAGAGTGGACACGGCCGTCCCTCCCTCCCAGAGTTCCCCTGCTTTTCGGTTTTCCTCCTATGCAGGAGGCACACGGCTGCTCAGTCTTCTGGAAAACTGCCCCCCAGGGGCCCAGACACATGCCAACTCGCTCTGTGTCCCCAAGGCCCTTATTTCACAAGCCGACAGGCCCCACACCCCCGCCATGCAGCCTGTGGTGACTTTCCTCATCCCACAGCACTTGCTCCCTTTCCCACCCACCACCTAACATGACAAGGGTTGTTTCTACGTGACAAGGGGTGCTGACCTGCCCTACAGTGGTAAACGTGTAAAAGGAGGATGAACAGCCTTGTACACGCAAAACTGCAACACGTGATGGAGACACAACGGCCGAGGGAGGCTTTGGACGGTCCTGGGAACCACCTTTGGGGCTCTGGGAAGGTGGGACCCCATCTCTCGTTGGAGGGGTACGTTCCAGCGGCCCTGAGCCTGTGCAGTAAACACACTTCCCCCGACGGCCTTTGTTTCTGGCGTGGGTGATGTATTAGCCCGTGCTAGTCCTTGCCTCTTTCAACCTATTAAATTGCATTTGTTCGTAATGGGAGACAGAGCTGTCTGTGCACGCAGGGCGGGGACCTCTCTGCTTGGGGACCGGGCCCCTGATGAGGTGCTAATAGGTTACAGTGGAGGCAGGAGGAAGGCTGACATGTGTGTGTCACGCTGGCGTCACATCCAGGCCTCGTCTGTGGACTTTCATGAGCTGCTCTGGAGGAATGCGTGCTGGCCCCACGCGCCTGTCGACCTGCTGCCTGGGCCTTGCCCCCACGCTGGGCGGCAGCCTTTGAACGTCTCAGGCTGATTTCCCGAGGACTGTGTGTGTATCTGTGCTGCCCGAGCTCCCCGCCGCGCCGAGGAGGGCCGCCGGCATGTGCGTCTGTGCCGTTTTCCTCTCCCCTGTTCCTGGGTTTTCAGCCCAGGTCTGGTTTGAAAGAGAAGGTGCAGGAGATTTCTCAGGGGGCAGGGGTCTCGTGTCCGCGCACACCCCGGCCAGGTCCCCTCACGGGGACAGGAAGCTGTGCTGGGCCAGACGGCGGCCCACCCGCTCTGTGCAACTTATCCCGGAGATTGGAACAAATCTGCAGAGTCATGTGTCGGTCACCACCCCCCGTCGCAGGACTCTGTGGCCTCCCCAGGGGTCACTCACTGTCCACTCCTGTCCCACAGCCCCCGGCGGCACCTCCGCCTTCCTGTCTCTGTGAGTTTGGTGGGGCTTCGGCCCTGCAATGAGTGGCCGCACACAGCATTGCTCCTTCTGGGTCTGGCAGATGTCACTCGGCCTTGTGTCCCCAGAGGTCACCTCCAAGGCACCCAATTCACGCTAGAGAATGCGTGGGACTCTGTGTGTTCCCTGGGGCGGCTGTGACAAAGGACCCGAAACTGGGCAGCTCAACACCACAGACATCCGTCCTCCCCATCGTGGGGACCAGGAGTCTGAGGTCAGCTGTCCCAGGGCCACGCTCCCTCCGGGGGACGGTCCCTCCTGCCCCTTCCAGCTCCTGGGGGCCCAGGCGTCCCTGGGCTGGTGGCCGCCTCCCTCCCATCTCTGCCTCCGTCTCCACGTGGCGTCTCCTCTGTGTCTGTGTCCCTCCTCTTCTGTCTCTGATGAGGACACTGTCATTGGGTTCAGGGCCCCCTGATCCAGGACGACCTCGTCTCAGACCCCTCACTTGGTCCCGTCTGCACAGACCCTGTTTCCAGATAAGGTCCCATCCCCGGGTTCTTGGCAAACATATCTTTTGCAGCCACCGTGTCACCTACAAAAGTGACATTGTTCTCATGCGATGCATGTGCCCCCTTCCCCGGGTCTTTAAAAGACCCCCGGCGTTTGAGGACAGCTGGGAGCCAAGGCTCAGTCCTGGGTGGCAGGAAATGTTTTATGTGCCTTCAGCGGAGGACACGCGCGCCCCCACCCCCGAGAGACGCCCGCAGACCACCCGGCGGCGTGTGTCTTTGACAACAGAGGGGGACACTGCCCTCCTGGAGGGCGGACGGAGGGACCCGTGGTGTCCTGCACACAGACCCGCTGGACCCCAGCGCGTCCCGACATCTCGGGAGGCAGACACGGTGCAGAGATGAGCAGGGGTGCAGGACAGTCTTATGACAACCACAGGAGCGTTCCCGGTGTTTACGTGGCATAAACACACGCAGGACACAACCACGTAGCCCCTGGAGGCCGTGCATACCTGCCTGGAGCAGCTCGGGTCACTGAGTCCGTAATCGTGGAAACACAGCCCCACGGCATCGAGCTGCCGCCCTCGTTGGAGTGCGTTACACGTGCCCTTGTCACCAGGCGCCACCCAGCGCTGGGGTCCATCAAAGACGCAGAACTGGAAATGAGGAGAGACGTCCACGCACGTCGGGAGCCGCGCAGCTTTTCCTCAGAGGCTGGCGAGGGAGGCAGTGCCAGGCCGTTGTTACTGAAATGAACACGGGAGACAGGGGCCCGTGGTCCTGCCGCCAGGCGCATGCCCTCAGGCTCAGCGGAGCTTCTCGGACAAAATAAGGACGCTGAGATGATCGCAGGGGTCCCCCCGGGGGATCCAGAACCACCCCCATTTCAGGATCCTCGGTTTGACTATATCTGCTCAGGACCCTTGGAGACAGAAGGTCCCACATGTGCAGCTTCTGGGATGAGGGGCATTTGGGGGCCATCATGCTGCCCGCGCCTCGGGGGTGAGGACGGACGTCTCTGGGGGACACCGTTCAGCCGACCCGCTTGCTTTCTGCACCCCAGGCCCCCGCTCGCCCATGCTGCCCGTCTGTGTCTGCTCGGGGTGCAAAGCCGGCTGACCTCTCACCACGTCCGGCTCCCTTTCAGCACCAGTCTGGGCCTCGCGCCTGTGGGCCCAGCGCCTGCAGGGGACAAGGCGCAGGTGGCTCAGCCCCGCGGGCCGCCATTCAGGGACCCTTCTGGGGGCTGTGGGGCTGCAGCTCATCCCAGGCTGCAGCAGGAAATCGGACCCACCGCCTTCCTGCCCGGCGGCGCTGACTTCACCACGCGCGCCTGTCACGCCAGCCTTCCTGGCCTGGGAAACAGCGTCAGCCACGCCGCCCAATCTGTCACCCTCACCTCTTTTATTCCAACCGTACGACGTTGCTCGCCACAGACTTTCCTTCCTTAAAAAGCAGGTTTTATGTCTTTCCTGGAACCGTGCACACGGCATGTTTCCTTCAAACGTCTGCGGGGAGGGGAAGGTTTCCTTTCACGTTTGACCGACGCACAGTTTTCCTGGCTTCCCTCTGCCCCTGCTGCTGGCGGTGGGCGATTTATTTCCTGGGGGGCCGGCTGCACAGGTGGGCCCAGCGAGATATTTCCCTGGCGTCCACGTGGTGATGGAAACAACCGGTGCCGGCTGGGGTCCGCGTGGGGGTGACAAGCAAGGACAGTGAAGCGAGGAGAAGCTTGATTGCAATGCTGCAAGTTAGGCTTCTATTCTCAGCAAAATTGTGTAAGGTCTGAACACACGACCACGTACCGCTCAGACACACGCAAGTTGGATTAGGTGGCGCCTGCGTGTGTCCCCCTGAGCTCCGCTGCCATTCAGGGTTGCGCCACTGTCCCCGGGGCGTCCTGGGCCCTGTAGGACATCGAGCAGCGTCTCTGGTCTCCACCCGGCAGAACCGTCCCCACTGGAGAACCCTCTTCTGCAGGGTCCTCTGCTGTGCGTGTCGAAGACCAGACTCACCCTGGCGTCACGCCGGCGCTGCAGAAACGCGTTACCAGGGGACGCTCCTTTGCAGCCCAGAATATCCTGTCACATTGACAGCCCCGAGACGCGGAAAGAGTCAGCTCTGTCTCTCTGCTTCTGAGGCCCAAATGAGGACCTCGCGGGAGGAACACAGGACAGAGCGGTTGGCGTCTCGACCGCACGGAGATTCACTCCATCTCCGCCTCTGGGAAATCCTTCTTCTCTCCCCAACACCTTCCCTCTGCCCAGGGCACACTGCCCGCTGCAAAGATGGCCCGTCTTCCAGGATTTGTATAAAAGTACGGTCTGAGCAAACCTGGTGAAAGAAAGCTTGTCTTTCACCGATCGTCTCCAACCTTCACTTTTTTTCTTTTTTTTTTTTCAGGGAAACTAAAAAGCTCACCGTAGAATAGTTCCCTTGTTTGTGTTCTCCCCCAAACAATAAACGATTTAGCCAGTGTCGTCCCGGCTTCTCACCTCAGCGGTCAAGCCATGAATTATGAAGCCTGGTCAGCTGCGGAAGGCCTGTCCTGGCTGAGGGCGTCCTGCCCAGGGAGCAGAGAGCAGCAACAGTGGGGGGCTTGTCCCGGCCGAGGGAGGGCGGGGGTCCCCCAAAAGGGGTCCTGTGGCTGCAGAAGCGGGGGCAGGAGTCAGGAGGGAAGGCGAGCAGGCCAGCCGCTGTGCATGACGCCCCTTTTCAGGCCCCGCCGGGTGGAGGGAGCCGATTGGGGTTGGTGGCGAGGGTGGACCTTGTGCAAACTGATGTTGAACTGAGCCAGCACCCCGCGTTAATTTTTTGTGGGTGCAGGGCTTGCAGCTTCCCGAGCTGGGGCTCAGGAAGGTCCTGCCTTTTGGGGTGCTCCTTGCCAGCAGACCGTCCCCCTCACAGCTGCCCAATGAATGCACTTCAAAAACCAACCCGTCCCCCCACCTCCAGCCCCAGCTGAAAGAGGCAGCACGACCGTCACCACGGAGCTGCTGCAGGCCCGGGGGTGCCAGGCTGCCGCCCACGGCAGAGCCAAGACTCAGACAGCCTGTGCTGGGCCGTTCCGAGGGTGGGGTCCTTCTTTGTCACCTGCCCCTGCCTCCGGCCCACGTCCCCCCACGTGCAGACGCCCACAGAGACCCGAGCTGCCTGTCACCTTCAGCGGCCCCCGTGCCTGCTGTTTTCTTCTCGGCAGCACCCATCACTGACGACTCATCTCCTGCCCGTGGGAACCCACGTGCCCCCTGAGCTGCTTTAGCGAGAGGGCCTGTCATTGCAGAACGGGGACAACCAGCCTGTCGTGGGGCACAGTTAACGCCAGTTCCAATGACACAGCCTATGCTTCAGTCAACGAACACTCGAAGCTCAGCCTGAACGCCCCTCGCGGGGGAAGCTCCGCGTCTTCCCTGAATCTTTCACAACCATGATTTTGGACTCATTTTAAACGTCACCGGCTGCTAGGAGCCCATGGAAAATTCCCTTCCTGGATCTCTTTCTTCATGATTATTTATATATACATATATTATAAATAATTATATATAAATATGTATATTTATATATATATAACATAAATATAAATATAATTTATAATATTTAATATAATATTTAATATAATATTTAATTTAAATATTTAATATAATGTTTAATACATACTATAAATATAATTTATATTTATATATAAATGTATATTATATTTATAAATATATATTTATATATAAATATATAAAAATAATTTATATAAATATAAATATATAGAGAATATATATATAGAAATATATATAGAAATATATGGAGAGAATATATAGAGAGAAATATATATAAATATATATAAATAAATATATATTTATAAATATATATATAAAAATATATTTATATATTATATATTATATTATATTATATATTATATATAATATATAATATATAATTAATATATAATAATTAATAAATAATAATAATTAATTATAATAATTAATAATTAATGATTAATAATGTAATATAATATAATATATAATATAATATATTATATTATATATATTATATTATAATATCTATAAATATATTTATATATTTATAGATATAAATATATATATATTTCTCTATATATTTCTCTATATATTTCTCTATATATTTCTATATTTATATATATATATAGAAACTTGTTTAATGGGGGCAGAGCCTCAGTTTGGGAAGATGAAAACATTCTGGAAAGGACGGTGGGGATGGTTCGTCACACGACCATGTGACGGTACTTAATGCCACAGCTGCGCCCTGAAAAGTGATGAAATCAAAGGGGTGAATTTTCTGCTCTGTATCTTTCACCACAATAAAAGCACATTACATGCAAAGACTCAGGCGGTTCTTTCAGTCTCCGTGGACTTTTACGGTAATACCGCTCGCTCGTAAAAGGAACCACCCCCTGAATATGTGTTGCCCTCGGGATGTCATAAAATCTTACTTAAGAATAACGCAAACCAGCCTTTTTCCTGTGACAATTTGGCCTCTTGAGAAGCTGCGGATGGAGTCTCCAAGTCAAGCTGTGTGTAGATTGAAAATCATTCCTATGTGGCTACTCTTTAGGCCTTTGGCCCTTTCTGTGGTGAGTTTTCTCAAAGCCCTGCTATGTAGACAGAAAGGGCCCCACGTCTGGCGCTGGGATCACTGGAACCCAAGCACCCACCACCGCCTGCGATGGCCCCTCACTGCTCCCCACATCGCCTCAGTCTCCCCAGGACACGGAGGGAGCACCAGTCCTTGCCTCAGACGCCGTTTCCGTGCACGCCACGACAACAGGAAACTTCCAGAAACCAATACGTTGACCAAGAAACATCAAGATATTAGAAAGGCAAACACGTCGTTTGTACCAAAGCCACTGCTGGGAAAGCTCAACCACACGAGGAGAAAATCCGCACCGTTTCCACCGGGAAAAGCGTGGGCCTTAAGCAATTCCATAACCTTAAATTCCACCTGTAGCGTTTGACCATTGGTACGTCTCCTCTGCGTTGGGTGAATGGCAGCAAAGCCTAAGTTTCAGCACGCGGGCAAGATACGTCAGCCTCACTCTGGACTGGTTAGCTCCATAATGGCATTGTTCTCTGCGTTTTCCCAAACAAACAAATAAAAAAAAAAAGAAACAAGGAAGGTTTGAATTACTTAAGCATGCAGAAAAAGTCAGCTTTGATTTTACGTGATGTTTCATTCCTTTTTTTATTTTTCAATCACAGTAGACGTGCAATATTATTCTAGCCTCGGGTGGACAGACCTGCAGGGAATTACGCTGAGCGAGACAGAGAGAGACAAACACCGGAGGCCCTCACTACCCGTGGGAGCGAAAGGACACAACAAACAAGCAAAACAGAAACAAACTCAGTTTACGTGATCGTAACAAGATTTTTCAGGACACTTAATCCAAGGGCCAAGCTTCTCCTACTTAGAAAATGCGTAACACATGCTATTTGCTTGGATGACCCAAAGTCCGAAAGTGCACAGGCAGCCAAGGAGGGGACCCTGCTCCATACGTCCCCCCCCCCCCCGTGGGGTCTGGTCACACTTCGTTTTTCTTAAAATACGCCGGGCAAGCCTGGTTTACCCACCACCTGCAGCAAAGCACTGTGCAGCATTTCCCGGGGGTGACGGTCACCCCCACACCCCCACCTGTTCCTTTCCTCCCGTGCAGCCCCTCCCTCCCTGCACCGCCCTTTCTGGACGATTTATTTAGACAGAGACAGAGGACGGAAAGCTGGCTGCAAGCTGAGTCAGTTTGGGAAGGATTCCGCCATGTCTCACAGGCGGTGGGACGTCTTTGGGGCGGATTGCCAGATTCCAGCTGCTTAGGGGACACTGAGACCCCCCTGCGATGACGCTGAGCTGACCGGGGACGCCTGCAGTGCCTTGCAGGGCTTTGCTCCTGTCCGGTCCTGCACGGCCAGCTGCTAGAAAAAGTCACTTGTAACCGGGGAGTGTTCTGCGTTGAGGAAGAAAAGAGACACGCGTGAGATGGTTCATCGGCACCCGGTCCTTCCCCTGCCCTCTACCCCGTGGGGGTCTGAGGCTTGTGGGGCCGGCTCTGGGCACCAGTCACACTTTTCTTACTTGGTGCCTGGGACGCGGTGATTCTGAGAAGCCGCGGACACGTGCTGCCACCCAGTGGCACACGGAGAGTGGGGCCCGAGTCACCGGTCTGAGAAGAAAGTCCTGCCACCTCCGTCCGTCCGGCCTCTCCAGGGTACACGTGAAGGCGTTTCCAAAGCGTTGCAGACGGGGCTTTCAGACCCATACGCAGACACTCCTGGCGTTCCTCGGTGTCTGCAGGTCCCCTCGATGCTGTCACCTCCTCCTGGGGGGGCCACGAAGCACATTTTGTGGACGTTTGCCTTGGGGCGGTCTCCATGGGCGACACAGAGGGAAGGGCTCAGGCCTGTCCCCCACCAGCCTTGGGGGATCAGGACACTTGGTGATGGAATATTAAATTTCCCTGAGACCACATGTTGGAGGGACCCTCTTGCCTCCAGGGACAAAGCGTGCAGGTGGCAGGCAGTGTCCCTCTCCTGAAGAAGGCTGTCTGGATTTTCCAGGCCATTGCTGGCTGCTGAGGCATGCAGGTTCCCATCCCGTGAGGGGACATTACTGTCCTCCCAGAGCCGGCCACTTCTGCCCTCGCCCTGAATACCCAGCCGGCCGCAAGGACCTGAGCCTGCTAAGTCACAGACCAGGATGACCTGTTTCAATGGCCCCGAGGGCTGATGTCACTGTGTCAGCTGGGGAAAGGGGAGGCCCCCTGCTGCAGAAACCGAAGGCTCTCTTAGCACGCCCTTCCCTTTGCCGAAAGGAGGTGAGAACACGAGTCTCCCTGCAGAGGGACGCCAGCTCCTGGCTCTGTGCCCACGGCAAACAGGCGCTCCGACCACGTCCCGTCAACGCAGGGGAGAGGCGGGTGGGGGAAAACGAACAGGGTGACAGAAGGTGACGCGACGTCTCCTTCTTCTCCTTCAAGGGCAGGGAGCACACAGTGCATAGCCAGGTGTCCTATGGTCACATCCTGCACCGGACACTTATATAATGTTAGTAGCCAATGTCACCCCAATACCTGGAATTAAAATTTAAAAAAACAACAACGGATTTCAGGTCAAAGTTAAAAATAGTGGGGTGTGGCATGTATCTGGAAGCAAGCTCTCAACCCACGGAGAGAACTGCTTCCCAGAAATGACAGTTTGCAGCTCCTTTTATGCATTTGCAGCTGGGTGGCTGTCCCCTGCCCTCCCCGGCATGCACTCAGGAAAGGGCCCCTGGGCTGCAGCGTGTGGGTCACAAGTGCAGGCAGGGTCCCCGAAGTGACAAACTAGCTGCCGTGACAGGTAAATCGGGAAGGCAGGTCCAGGTCCTTGACGAAGGACCCCACTCACCCCATCCTCCATCTCGACACCAAGCTTGTCAGATGACATCAGTGGTGGCTTGGGGTCCCCTGTCATCCGGCGTCTGGACACAGAAAACTCATCTGTGGCAGGACGCGCTGTCTGTCCCCGGGAAACGGTGGGTTACCATGAGGGCGTGCACTTCAGGTTTGTGGGAGTTTGGCTACTGTGACTTGGGCCTTAAGGGACAGTTGGGCTTTGGGAATCCTGTGAAATCGATTTCTGAGGGTATCAGGTTTGGGGGGGCAGCTTTACTACCGCACTCGTGTGCATGTGTGTGTGTGTGTGTGTGTGTGTGTGTGTGTTTAGGGGATTGTCAGAGAGAAGTGTGACTTGTCTCCTCTGCCGTTTCCTCTGCTTGTCCCTCTTCCTAACACATCTTAAATGTTAGCCTTTGTCCCGGTGAGAAGGGCAGTTACCCAACGATAAGAAATATGTGGGTTTCGCTTCCATTGCAGGAAAAAAAGAAACAAAACACATCGTCGCTTTCGTGCTCGGTAAGCATGGCTTGATTTGAAATGGGAAGAGCAGGGTTAAAACCACCAAGACAACGAAAATTGAGTCATAATGTGCAACAATGACGGCCCCCTTCCATAGACAAGCTTCTCTTTATTGTTACCACTCTCAAGGAGGCTGTTTTGACATTTGTTTCTAACTGCCCCCGCCATGTGTGTACGTAATGTGTGTACTATGTACCTTGTACGTAAAAAGGGTAAAAATTTTTCACCCCCAATAATTAATTTCCCTTCTAGAAACTATGTCACCCTTGTTGAAATGCACGGCATATATGTACCTACATATATACACACCACATGTACAGGTGCTTACATACTCGTGTCGTGTACGCATATTTGTGTATATACTTACATAATGTATGCGTATTTGTATATATACTTATATTATGTATGCATATTTGTGTATATACTTACATAATGTATGCGTATTTGTATATATACTTATATTATGTATGCATATTTGTGTATATACTTACATAATGTATGCGTATTTGTATATATACTTACATAATATATGCGTATTTGTTTATACTTATATCATGTATGCATATTTGTGTATATATTTACATAATGTATGCATATTTATATTATACTTACATAGTATATGCGTGTTTGTTTATACTTATATTGTGAACGCATATTTGTGTATATACTTACATAATGTATGCGTATTTGTATATATACTTGTATCATGTATGCATATTTGTGTATATTTTACATAATGTATGCATATTTGTATGTATACTTATGTGATATATGCGTATTTGTTTATACTTATATCATGAACGCATATTTGTGTATATATTTACATAACATATGCGTATTTGTGTATATATATTTACATAATACATGCACATTTGTATATATACTTACATAATATATGCATATTTGCATATAAATTTACACAATGCGTGCATATTTGTGTATATATTTACATAATATATGCGTATTTGTGTGTATACTTACGTAATGTATGCATGTTTTCATACACTTATATCACATATGCATATTTGTGTATATGTATGTGTGTGTATATATATGTAGGAGAAGAAAACCATCTTAGGGTCCCTGGCTCGGTCTGAATATTAAAGTGACAAAGAGAGACGAACAGAAGGAAAGCACACCCGTAGATTTAGTGTTACTTTCACAGGACAGAGGAGCCTTTGTACCACTAGGTAGACGTGCGTATTTTATGCTGGGTTTGAGGAAGAGTGGACCATTGTGAAGAAATACGGTTTTGTCTATGTTATCTGTCTATCCAGCCATCTATCCATCTTATCTGTCGTCTATCAACCTATCTATTGATCAATCGAGAGAAGGAGACACCACACAAATAAGACAACATGCAAACCGACTGGCACATCTGAGTGACTAATGTGTGCGAGCCTTTCTACGATTCTTGCAACTTTTCTGAACGTTAGACATTATTTCTAACGAAAGAGTGGTTTTAGCCCCCCAGGGCTTTCTCTTGCAGACCTTCTCTAAGTGTCTGTGAGTTTGGCTTCCCCCAAACTGCTGTTCCCGCACCTCAGAGCCCGTCCCAGAGGAAAGGGTGTCACACCGTGACGTGTGACACACCCAGCTCCAGGCAGGCCAGCCTGGGCCCGCGGGAGTCCCTGGGCCAGGAGGCTGCACCCTCGCTGGCCTGCTGGGCAGCCTCGGCCAGTGGTCCCGGAGCCGGAACCACCTGGACACCCTGCTGTCCCGGCCTAACTGTCTGTAAACTCAATCTTCTCAGGCCTGAGCTCGGGCAATCGACTTCCAGACCTGGCGACGTTGCATTTCTCCCCGTTAACTTCTCTCGTTCTCAGTCACGGCTCGAGCCGTGGGACGCTGTCCGTGCAGCTGCAGGCCACCCCTCCCACGGCTGAACACGGGGGCCTTTAGTCTTGGCGACTGTCTTAGGGGCTCCCAGCGCTGTTAGCACGCATGCGGTCTCCCGGGACACACAAAACTTGACAACGATGGCCCGCGAGAGAGTTCGGGACACGAGAGCGCCCTCCCCCACCCCCAAATGGGCGTCTATGGCGTGTTGATTATTTTCAGCTGAAGGCACTGGAAGGCAGAAGATGCCAAGAGAGAGGGAGGTTTGGTGAGAACGTTCCTGCAAATGAAACTCACTTGTCACCGACCCGGGAGTGTCCTGCACCAGGGAGATGGGCTCTTGTCACAGGACAGGAGACTGGATGGGAAGCCCACACCCAAACTTTGTCACCAACTGTCGCCCCTGCCACCTGGTCTTGTAAAACTGACTTACTGACCCGTCCCCCTCCTAAGAGCACCTCTGAGCTCTGATCGCAGCGCTTGGGGGGGAGGGGTATTCTGTTTTTCCCGTGATGCCGTCCTGCATCACACTAAATGAGTAACCATAAACGTGTACACCTGTTAACCTGCCCCCACCCGTCGCTTTATTTCACAGACCCCGCTGTGGAACCCAGGAGAACACAGGGCAGTTTTCTTCCCTCCCCCACAACCATGGAGCGAATCTCAAGAAACCCAAAGAAACTCACATCCAGTAAAGCATAGGCCCTGAAAGCCATGAAAACCGTCCTGGAAACCAGTGACGGGAAGGGGGCGAGAAACCCCGTCACATTTGGACATGTAAAAATAGACATCTCAATGGTTAGGATACCCAAGAAATCTCAATGGAAAAGTCATTTTTTTTTTTAAAAAAAAGTGTTTATAAATTCAGTGACAAGTGAATTGAAAATTATTCCTTGAAAATTGTCATGTGACTGAAAATTAGCCAGCCAATACCAGAATATTATGGTATTCTGAGTATTCTGGTATTATGAATAATTATCCAGAAATATTATGGAACGTCAACTGTCACAGAAATAAATAAATACATAGTGTTTCGGGGGAAAAACATAATGTGAACATTGTGTTTGAGAAGCTGTGGGCAACCGCCCAAAAGCCCAGATTAGAAAAGCAAGACGACAGAGAAACCCACAGACTAAACAGTTACCCCAAAACGTTAGGGGTGGGAGGGAAGCAGTAAAATAAATTCAGAGAGAGAGCGTTGGAGAGGAAGCAATAAGATAAAATACAAAATCAATGGAAGAAGAGACAGAACCAAACGTAAAATTTGATTCTTCTACAAAACACACACAATTGACACACGCGGAGAGAAAGTGGGAAGGCATTGCCAAAACCCCAAACCAGAACCATCGGCAGGAGGAGAGATGGAAATAATGGCGTAAGCTCCAGAGCGGAAGAAACAAAACCACAATGACGAACAGACCCATAACTATGGATCTAGAAAATCTCCCCCCCCCTCAAAAAAAAAAAATCTAGCAGTGAATAAACAAGCAAGAAAGTTGATTTGCCAAGAGCCCCACACAAAATCAAGATACGAAAACCCCTTGTTCCGACCCAGTCACAACAACAACAGCAAAAAGGTTTACAACATTGAAGGAAAGACGTTCTTGGTGGCAGCGCTGATGCTATCAAGGGCCTACGGAAAACATTCCAACCGAAGCCGTGAAACACGTCTGATGGGGACATTTTTCAAAATGACATAAATGAAGGGATGGCCGGCCAGGCTGGAAGGTGCCATCCTGGTCCAAATGCCAACACTTCTTTGTGTGTTTCTGTTGTATTTCGCAAGCGCTTTTCAAAATGTACATAGAAATGGCCCACGGCTAAGAATAGCCGAAAAAGGAGGAAGTGGATGGAGACAGGGGGGTGGGGAGGGAGAGAAAAACAGCACATAGAGCTACTGAGCGGGTCAGCAGCCCAGCTGGCTACAAAGCTGCTCCTAGGGGACCACCCAGCTCTGGGGAGGGTCTCCAAGGAAAGCAGCAGAACCCGGAGCCAGGCACACGCGGCTGCAGGAAGGATATCCGAGGACAGGCAGGGCCGCTGGGGCCACGTGGGGATGCTCAGCCCTGGAAGAAATGAATTGCTTCTGCACCGACCCCCTGATCTCCGGGTGGGTACAAATTCCCCGTCTGCATGTTAAAGCATCGAGTTTTCAGAAACACAGACGGGAGGCTGTATGTGGCCTCCACCTCGGAGAAGGAAGAATTTTTTTTTTTTAACATGAGAACGTAAAACCTACTAAATAGCAGAGAGTCTGAGCAGTGGAGAGCCCCGGGCACCTGGGTGAAAACGCTGCTCCTTTCCTAGTGTCCCCCCAAACCACCCCCGCGGTTCCCACTGTCTTCTGCATGCATTTCCTGCTTGCAAGCTGAATGGCAGCCTGTGGAGTCTGTTTATGTGGGTGTGTGGGGGTGGGGAGTGTGTGTGTGTGGGGGTGGCCTTGTTTTATGGTTCATTTATTTTTTATGCAATCCAATTGTTTTATTATCTGCAGAACTGTTTCACTGTATTTGGGTGTGGTGTGGAATCGTGTCACACTGTTCACGTCCTAGGAGCCTTTCCGGCCAATGTGCTTATTTGCAGTGTGACCCCTGGTCCCCAGATGGCACCTCCGGGCTTCACGCTGGCTTCCCTTAAGATGCAGGAAGCCGCCCACCCCTTCTCCCCTCCTGTGGTCCACCCAGCAGTTCCCACAGAGGACAAAACAGGGGTGAGCAGAAAAGGTTTTAAAAAACCCGAAATACACTGGGCCAGGCCCATTCAGAATAAAGAGACTGAAAAACACACATTTCGCCCCACGGTGGGCTTGTGTGTGTGTTTGTGCGCTGGGGAGGACCCACCCCACAGCCCACATTCCTGTGAAGATTGCTTCACGCTGACGACATCTGAGCGTCAACAGCTGCCCTGGGGTGGTGGGGGGGGCGGGAGGCTCCGGGAGCTTCCCTCGTAGGCCCCAAAGCAACAGCTCCTGGGAAATGAGGGCCCATAAATTGCTCGTCAGGGCAGAGCTCCCAGAACCGAGAAGGCACTAAGACTCACCCCACATTCCTTGTTCAGGGGGGTGTATGCCCCCCCACGGAGATGGAGACTCTTCTCATTTGTGGGTAGTCAAACATCATCGCAGACTTTCTTATCTCCTGCTCGTTCTCAGAAAACCCTCTTCATCTTTCCAAAAAATCATCTGTCTTCCTGTCAGTGCCCTGCACCTGTCAGTGTGGGTAGAACCCTCATGCTACTCACCCCCACCAGTGGCTCACCACAGGACCAGGACACACAGTCCCTAAAACTCTTGGGGTATTTGCCGTGTGGATCGGTGCCCTGTTCCTGGGGGGGCGAGGTCGGGGCTGGGGTGAGCGACCGCACGAATTTGCAGACCAAGGTGGTTTGGGGGTGCAAAGTTTTCTGCTGGTTCTTTAGAGCAGGGAGTCGGGGCTGCTCCCGTGTCCATTTGTGTTGTCTTCCATCCCAACAGACGGCCACACCCCTCCCCCAGAGAACCTACACGGGGTCCAGGACATTTTTTTTCCTCTGTACACATGTCGCTGAATTTTGTATGCATGCACAGTGCGCGCAAACCAACGCTGTCATTTTTTCCCTCGTGTTCATCTGTCTTTCATCTATTGAATTCACAGGCCTCGGGTACAGAACCTAAAAGGTTGGAGGACAGCTTTTTCCTCCAGTACAGTTCAACCCTTCCCAGAGAACGATGGTGACATAAAGATTCCTGTAGGAACCCCTTGGAAGCAGACAATGCTACAGCCATGGGGTCCTCCTGAGACTACATTCTGGGCCAGCATCCCAGACCCTTCATCCGTTCCAGATGACCAACCGGCTTGGGGGGTGACGGACATTCTAACTGTGACCCTGACAAGCCGAGGCCCATTGTGGGGACGTTGCTGGACGCGGAGCAGCTCATAGACCTATACACCCTGAAAGCGAGAAGCCTGGATCTTGGGGGGGGTCCATTTCGGGGCCACGCTCTGTCATTTCATCTCTCACTGGGGACCATGCCGGGGGATTCCCTTGGTGTCCTCAGGGGTGAGGTATTACAGTGACCTGGGGACATCACTGCCGTATAAGAGCACCCTTGGAGTTTTAGCACGACAGCCACAAATAAGAGACACAAAGGAGCTCATCCTATTCTGCACGGCGCAGCATTTTCAACGTCTCCATGCCGGTCCATTAACAAAGAAAATGGTTATGCACAGCGAATAAGTATTTGAATAATATACCTGAGCCGCCTGACGAAAGAAATAAAACCTGAAACAGAGACGCCGTTTTCTAACTTTCTGGTCATCTTTTGCTGACACCCCCCCCCCCCCCGGTTCCAGCGACGGCTGTCCACGCAGAAGTGGCATTGAAGAAGCTCCCGATCAGACCTGAATTTGGGGAAGAAATGTGGGAATACATTGGCTTGAGTGTGAAATAAAGGCCATAATTATGTGAGAAACGTGTGCATGGAGGCAACAGCCAACAGCAGACCCAGTGGAGACCCTGTCATGCCCAACAATCGGGGCGGGGAGAACTAAGAGCTCCCAAGCCATGTCCCGGGGAATGCAGTTGCGACACACGCTAATACATGTCACACGACACGGCGTCTCCTGGGTGAAATGAAGTGGAACTAGTTCTGGGTTGCGGGACTTCTCAGAGCCTTTGGCTCTTCAGAACATGAGCCATGTGTGTGATGTCTATTCTCTTGTTCCATCGGGCCACCTCACCCCGTTATCTGGAAGTTTCCCCGGGACCCTCGGGAAAGTCTAAGCCTCCTCAATAAAGACAGTCAACGGTGACATTTGCAACGGTGTCACTTTCCCCTGACCCATCAGGGTGAAGGTCCATGAGCCAGCAGCAGCCTTTGGGGCGCAGGGCTGGCCATGGACCCCTGCCGACCATCCACAGCCCCTCAGTCTCTGCCTCACAGCTTGCTGCCCGCTCCCCTCTCCTGCTTTTCACCAGCGCACTGGAGCTCAACAGACATGTGACGCGTTTTCTGTCACAAAACAAGGACATCTAAAGGCGCGCCTGAGTGTCGTCCACACGCCCGTGAGGGTGACAGGACACCCACTGTCCACGGGAGAAGCACAGCCAGCTTCCAAAATTGGACGTGGGCTGGGGGTTGCGTGGGAACGCTGAGCAGGAGGGCCCCGTACCCCACGTCCTACGGCCCCGTAGGGAATGAACTGAAACCCCCCCCAAGGTGAAGATGAGCTTCATGGGTTTTCCACACGGAGAAGTGCAGACGTTCTTGGCGTCTAATTAGTGTGTCCCCCTAAAACTCTTGGGGTATTTGCCGTGTGGATCGGTGCCCTGTTCCTGGGGGGGCGAGGCGGGGACGGGGGTGAGAAAAGGCACGAATTTACAGACCAAGGTGGTGTGGCTGACGGTGCCGGGGCGGGGGGGTGGGGGGGTGCAAAGCTTTCTAAAGCTGCTTCTTTAGAGCAGGAGGTCGGGGCTGCTCCCGTGGCCATTTGCATTGTCTTCCACCCCAATAGACGGCCACACCAGGACGTCTCGAACGTATGCATGGGGGGTGGGGAGGGTGGTCCTAAGACGAGTTTGTCCCCTCCCAACCTGGGGACATGGCAGAGTGCTGGACACAGCACCCTCACCACTGGGCTTTGCTTCAGGAAAGACAAAAGGAAATGAAGTCAGCGTCTTCTCTGAAGACCAGGAGGGAGCATGGGCCAAGCTGGAGGCCTGGAGGCCGGGTGTCTGTGTCCCCACGGCCTGCGTCCCCACGGCCTGCGAGACGGGAAGGCTGCCCGGGGCTTCTGGGACAGAGGCGAACGGGGTGTTTGACCCGTGTAACCACCGTCTTCTTGCTAATCCCCCTTAAACTCAGAAGCAAAGCCCCTTCTCCTTGTTATGTTTCACTAAGGAATCTGAGACGTGCTACGTTCATTGAATTTGTTCATAATGAATTAGTGGGAAGTGAGACATTCAGTCATGCATAAAGTGACATTTTGCAAATGCCTGGCGTTGTCACCCACGGAAGAAAATACAACGGGGAAGCCCAGATTGGAACAAACCAAGAGGGTCATTATTTTTAAATGCATTATTTTTAATGCAATTGTCTACATAGAAAATACACACATCGGCCGTCTAGGGGGCAGCAAATTTGCTGTAGAAAAGCAAAAAGGAATGAGACCCTGTACGGGTAAAGAAAGATCCATTTTTGAAGGTCCACACCCACGAAAAGTAAGGTCTCTGGGAAGAAGTTCAACCAAACCCTCATAGGTTTTTTTATTGAGAAAGTTCTGTTTTTACAAGACGGCAGAAGAGAATATCTACAGAAATGTAAAGACATAAGGTATCTACAGAAGGCAGACTTTTAGGGTCACTTTCCAGTGAAATCTATATGGAATTTCTCAGGGACGAAAGGAAAATTAAACTACATCTGTGTGACGGGCGTGAATTTGGTCCCTGGGACCGTCTCTCCCTGGGGCCACTCCCATGGATATGTCACATGGCGTGGCAAAAGGAGACGTTGCAGGTGGAATTACAGGTTCCCACTGAATTGCATTTAAGGTAAGGAGATTGTCCGCACCGTAATCAGATGAGCGGACCAAGGCCAAAGAGGAAGTCCAACCCTGTGACAGTTACACTGTACCTGTGCAGGCCCAGATACAAGAAATGCAAAATGTCTGTAGTTGGTGCTGCTGCATTTGTGACGATTTGGTAACAATTTGTTAAGGCAGCGTAGCTAACAAACAATGCCTAGCTCACCGTTCAGGTACGACAATATCTAGACAGAAGAAATACCTACTGGTAAATAGAAAATCATTATGACTTCCTGACGGGTGGGGGGACAGGAAAGTATCCATGGCGTGGGGCTTGGGAAAGATCGCTTCAACAACACAGCTGGAATTCACCCTGTAAAGCAAACGGCACAAAAACCCCAGGTGGTCACTGTCTGCCCAGGTTTGGGGAATTGGAGAAGGTGGGTGAGTTTGCAGAAAAATGTTCTATGTGACCATGGGAGCAGGCAGAGGGCCATCGATGGAAGGGACCAGCCAACACCGGTCAGCTTTTATCTTTGAAGGACCCCAGAAAGCCTGGCGTCGCCCACATATTGAAGCCGTGGGTGAGCCCAACACGGCTCACGGCCTCTGCTGTATGAAAAACACCCTCCACCCAGGAGACGTTTACAACCCGTGTCCTTCGAGGGGTTTCAGAAGCAAACGCGTGCACGCCAACGAGCAGAAATGAAAAAGTCCTTCCCTTCCGCTGAAATCCCATATTTCCAGCGTGAGCCGGGGAGACCACCCGGTTGTGAAATCTGGGCGTTTTGCCCAGGAACACAGAAAATTCCCTCTTTATGGGTTTTTTTTTTTTTTTTTTATCTCACCCACCGCGGTCAGTTAGGCAAACAGGACGGAAAAACCGGGCTGGGTCAATAATGCAGTGGGAAATCGTGTGCTCGCTGCTTAGAAAATGTAATTGTTTGGGAGAGTGTCTACACAACCAGCTGGGGCTTTGAAAACGGAATCGGTGTGCACGCACGTGCTGAACTGGCGTTTGCACCTCAGCACTGGGCAAAAAGCGGTTTTGACTTCACACTGGTTGCCTCTCAGCCCTTGGATACTCAGCACCTCTTAAATCCATGTGGGGTTCCTTTCCTTTATTTTATTTTATTTTTTTGTATTTTTGCTTTCTTTTTTTGGCACGCATGCAGAGGCACCATATGTAGACTTAAGGGATTTTTTTTTTTAATTGAAGAAAAAGTGAAAATGTAGTAAGCAGTGACGGTCACCACACAGACATTTTTACAACGTATTTTTCCAAAATAACCAGAGGCCTGGAAAATGTCTGGGGGGAAAAAAAACACATTTTTTTTTCTGTGAAAAACATAATTGGTTCTCCTGCGTCATTTAAGCAGCCACAGAAAGCATCTGTCACTGCTTGTCTCGTGGGTGATAGGACGCGATGATCTGTGCTTCCACAGGACGATGGAACTTTTCATTAAAATGAGGATCGATTTATCTGGAGGGGTTTTCTGAGCCTGTGTTTTTAGGGCTACCTCGTGGACACACACATGCACACTGGTAACTATAACGCAGGCCTTCTGAAAGGCTCCCTGTGGGTTCTGGGCTTAAGCTAATGTACTTACGCAGTTAGTGAGGAGGAGGGGTCATTGTCCTTGTTGGAGAAAGGATCCCACAGTAGGAAAGCGGCAGCTGTGGCGGGAATGTGGACGTGTCACACGGCACTGAGGTGAAGTGTCCTGGGGCCGCCGTGAAAAGTGACGCCCAACGGGGCAGCATTAAAGAACAATAAGTCACCCTCCCCAAGTCCTGGGACCAGGAGTCTGCCCTCAGGGTGTCCCAGGGCCACGCTCCCTCCAGGGGACGGTCCCTCCTGCCCCTTCCAGCTCCTGGGGGCTCCAGGCGTCCCTGGGCTGGTGGCCGCCTCCCTCCCGTCTCTGCCTCCGTCTCCACGTGGCGTCCCCTCTGTGTCTGTGTCCCTCCTCTTCTGTCTCTCATGAGGACACTGTCGTTGGTGTCAGGGCCCCCTGATCCAGGACGACCTCACGTCAGATGCTTCATTCAGTCCCCTTTGCTCTGTAAGGTAACTCGCTCACAGGGTCTGGGGATTAGGATGTGGAGAATTTGGGGCTCGTTCCTGAGGTGACCACTGCTCTCCCAGTGCCCTGGCCAGGGGGCAGGGGAACTGAGGACACCGGCTGTAGCGTGGGCAGGGTCGGGGGGTGGGGACAGGGACAACTCTGCATGTGTCCCAGGTTTCCTGAAGCAACACACGTTAGTCATGGAGCTGCCTCCTGCCTCTTACAACTGAGCTGTGTCCCCCAAAACCATATGGTGAAGCCCTGACCCCCAGGACCTCAGAATGGGGCTGTATTAGGAGACGGGTCTGTAAAGAGGGGACTAAGGTGACATGAGGTCACTAGCGTGGGCCCTGATCCCATAGGACTGTGTCCTTATAAGGAGAGGAGATGAGGACACAGAGGGACGGCCATGTGAGGACACGGGGAGCAGACGGCCGTCCACACGCCCAGGAGAGAGGCCTCAGGGGGGACCAGCCCTGGGACACCTGGACCTCAGAGTCCAGCCTCTAGGACGGGAGAGAGAAACTCGTGTTGTGCAAGCCACCCAGCCTGCTGTCCTTTGTCATGTCGTGGCCGCCTGAGGTGACTTATAGAGGAGCTAATTACAGAGAGAGAGAGAAGGAGGGGGAGGGGGAAGGGGAGGGGGAGGGGAGAGGGGGGAGGGGAGAGGGGGAGAGAGAGAGACAGGGAGGGGGAGGGGGGAAAGGGAGAGGTGGGGGGAGGGGGAGGGGATGGAGGGGAGGGGAAGGGGAGAGGGGGAGAGAGAGATAGGGAGGGGGAGGGGGAAAGGGAGAAGTGGGGGAGGGGGAGGGAAGGGAGGGAGAGGGGAGAGGGGGAGAGAGAGACATGGAGGGAGGGGGAAAGGGAGAGGTGGGGGAGGGGGAGGGGAGGGAGGGGAAGGGGAGGGGAGAGGGGGAGAGAGAGAGGGAGGGAGGGGGAGGGGGGAAAGGGAGAGGTGGGGGAGGGGAGGGGAGGGAGGGGAGGGGGAGGGGAGAAGGGGAGAGAGAGAGTGAGAGGGAGGGGGAGGGGGGCCAGTAGGCAGTGAAGACATACACTCAAGAAGTCAGTCAATGAACAGACGAGCGCACTGACACATCTGAGCCAAGCTTTCAGGGCAGATGAGGGGTGCGTGGCTCAGAGGTGCCCAGGAGAGGCCCTTGATTTCTGGGGTTACGGCCTCCCCCTGAGCTGGGCCGGGCTTCACCTCACGCCTTAATTAATCAGCCTCTTAACACGGCAGAGTCGCACGTGTGCGGAAGTCAGGTGTGGACAGGGCAGGGTCGTACGTCCAGCCCCGTCCTGGGGTGGGCTCAGGATGGTGACAGACCTGCCAGCGAGACCATCGTGGACATTCAAGCCCGTGTGACAACAGGAATGGGCCTGGAGGGCATTACACTGAGTGAGAGAAGTCGGCCAGAGACAGACACCTACCATGGGGTCTCACTTACACGAGGCATCTCAACAACAGGATAAACAAACAACACAAACAGACTCATAGACACAGAGAACAAATGCAGGGTTGCCACCCGGGACGGGTGTGGGGGGCTGGGTGAGAAAAGCGAAGGGATTAAAAAGGGCAGATTGGCAGTGACATAACGGTCACGGGGACGTAAAGTGCAGCACAGGGAGTAGAGTCAATAATATGGTGATAACTCTGTGCGGTGCCAGGTGGGGACGGGACTTCTCAGGGACATCGCTGCGAAGTATAGAAATCTCCAATCGTTATGTTGCTTTGTACACGTGAAAGTAATAAATAAAAAGATACACATTTGAAGCATTTTGTTACATTGCATTTCCCCAACACACACACACACACACACACACACAGTCCCCTGCAGAGACACAGGAGGTGGCTTCGTGCCAGCTCCCTTACCCCAGACCTGCGTCATCTGGAAACACGCTGTACACAAAACACAAGGAGATAAAACAGCTCACGCTCGCCACCGTCTACAGAAAGTTCATCACCGACTGCGCTCTCAGCGCACATCTCGTGCTAACGCTTTCTCTTTATTTCAAGGAAAAGGACGAGAACAGAACGTACACTCTTGGGGGTGGGGAGGGGCTTCATGTCGCCGTGTACAGAGCACGTCCCGAAAGTCTACCTGTCTCTGAGTCGCAGACCCAGCTGGGGCGTGTGGACTCGGGAAGGAAACACCCCGATGGCTGCCAAGTGGGTCCGTCTCCATTTAGACCCAGAGCTGAGTGGCTGGTTGGCGTGTGTAAGCAGGATGCGTTTTGCTTGCTGGTGCACGTAACAAAAGACCTCAGAGAGTGCTGGCAACTGGAAATGGAGACACAGCAAGATGTGGGGGGTAGGGGGCACGCAGGACGGAAGGTGGCTGCAGGGCGCCCCGGCCACGCTGCTTTGCCAGTTCTGTGCCCACATCAGGCACGAAGACACGCACGCTGAGAGCAAAACGCCGCCCCCTCCAGGTGTCTCCCACCTACGCTGAATCCTTCTTCAAGCCCTCGAATAGTGGCAAAGATGGCATGAGAGTTAAGTGCATGGGTTGGGCGGTTGGGGTCTTCAGTGTCCCCAGATGTTGGCATTATTTGTCCGGGGCGTTCTCTTCATGCTGGTGGGTCTTGAGTCTCCAAGAAGTTCCCCCCTCGGTCTTTAATGTCGACACAGACCCGAGGTCGGCTTTGAATTTGCAGCCCCTCATAACGTCACGTATGAGTTGTCACTGATCACAAATGTAAAGCTTCCGAGAGACAGCACCTCTTTGCCTTGGGGACGCTGGCAAGGGGGTTGGCCGGGGTCTCCAGCGGCTTCTTTGTCCCCCATCTGCAGGCACAGGGGGCCGATCATCGTTTCCCTGGGTGTCTCCGTCTCAGCCTTGGAGTGCTGGACCATTGGGGCCTCTTCCAGAACACACTCCTGCTCCCTTTCTTCTACTTTATCCAACTGGGTCACGTTCTGGGTGTCCTTAATCCACTCCTGCAAGTGTGACACATGGTGATTCACACAGAGGAAACCCAGCACAGCAGGCTCCCTGGCCCAGTGACCCCACAGACTCTCCCAGCACCTGGGACAGACCTGGTTCTGGGACCAAACAACCTCTCTCCAGCGGGAACACCCCTCCCCGTGGCGCCAAAAAGCCCTCACATTTGGCTTGTTCACAAGCCAGACCTTGGAGGCTGGGGACTAAGGCAGGTCTGAAACCAGGGCCGCCTTACAAAGACACTAACATGAGGGCTTTCCTGTTCACTCTAAGTCCTGTGTCGCTGAAGAGGGTCAGGACACGACGACCCCAAACAGGCCACTTTGGCAAGACGACTGTTGTGAGCTGAGCGCAGTTTTAAAAAGAACCAACTGAGGAGGACCTGTCTGCCCTCCTCCTCGCTGTTTCATGCCATTTCCCTATGACAAAGAAAATGCCCATTTGTAAAGGTGGCCTCCTCCCCCTTTCCAGTCCAGAGACAAGCCAGAAAGGACTCGTTCTGTATCAAACTTAACTAAACAGCCCTTACTCATGCCTTTCCTAGTCACCTCCCCACATCTTACCTGCCTCTCACAAGCCCAAATGCCCTTCCTCTGTCTCATCTCTTGTTGCCCCTCTATCACCCTTCATTGAAATGGCATGTTGCTCCCCCAGGTCTAAACACCTCTTTGGGGTTTTCTTTCTTTCTTTCTTTCTTTCTTTCTTTCTTTCTTTCTTTCTTTCTTTCTTTCTTTCTTTCTTTCTTTCTTTCTTTCTTTCGTGAACACCCCCATCGTATGCATATGAAATAAACCTTTTACCTGTTAATCTGTATTTTTCCCATTTAATTTACAGTCCCCAGACACAGAACCTAAGAGGGTAGAGGAAAGTTTTTTTTCCCTTGGTTTTTTTCTTTCCCTACACCTAAATAATTTTGAAATTTACCTTGTTCCTGTAATAAGTTGAATGGTGCAAACCCTTTCCCCAAAATAAATATATCCCCAAGTCCTAACATCTAGACCCTGTGAGTGTGATTTTATTTAGAAATAGGGTCTTTGCAGATGCAAAGAAATTAAGACGAGGTCGTCCTGGATCGGGGGGCCCTGAACCCAATGATAGTGTCCTCAGCAGAGACAGAAGAGGAGGGACACAGACACAGAGGAGACGCCACGTGGAGATGGAGGCAGAGATGAGAGGGAGGCGGCCACCAGCCCAGGTACGCCTGGGGCCCCCAGGAGCTGGAAGGGGCAGGAGGGACCGTCCCCCGGAGGAAGCGTGGCCCTGGGACACCTTGAGGGAAGACTCCTGGTTTCCAGGCTGGGGGAACATAAATTTATGATGTTTTGAGCCCCCTCCCCAGTTTGTTGCAGCCCCCGAAAACTCACAAGACGCTGGTAACATTGTTTTATAAAATCCATGCCTGACTCTCCAGCATCTGGTGAGCTCCTGGGGGCGGGGGCTGGTCCCCTGTCCCTAATTCCCCAGCAGCTGGCACTCAGCCCTCCTAAGCACTTACCCCATGAATGAAATAATGACTATAAACGTTGGAAAGCGGAAGCTCAGGTTTGTGTTCAGCCCCACAGAGGGAGCACGCTGAGAGCATGACTTCCTGATGAGATCAGAAGGCGATTAGGCCGAAAAACCCGGTGGGGGCGCTGATCTCTGGGGCTAAAAAAACCCCACGGGGGCGCTGATCTCTGGGGCTGATTTAAGGAGAAGCTGCTTTCTGAGACCCTTGCAGCTTCTCTCTGACAGAAAGAGAAAAGTGTTTTTCTGCTGTTTTCAAACCAGAAAGGGCCTGTGGGAACGTGGAGAGAGAGAGGGAAGAAACGCTGCTGTTGAAAAGAGTGCGTTCGGGAACCCTCAGAGCCTGGCAAAGCAGAGCAGTTGGCATGTGCCCAGAAAGATGACTTTACCTGGAAATTGCCCCGGTGTGCCTCAAAGAGCCCGGGGAAGGTGAATTTGGGGTCAGGCACGCTGGGCATGAGGAGCTTCTTAACTCTGAAACGCACATGGAGAGTCTGGTCAGATGGGGAGTGGGCATCTAAGGGACACAGAACCCGATGAGCAATTGAGGGTGGCCGAAGAATTTGGCCCCAGAGACTCAGTGCCCAAGATGGAGCTGTGCCCTCCATTTCAAGGCATGCACCCCCCTCCATTCCCCTGACACCCTACCAGCACCCACCCATCCACCCACCAGGAATATGCTATGAGGGGCACAGACCACTTTCCTGTAAGTAATGATTCCTACGACACACGAAGCCTATTTCCATGTCGTTGGTATTTGGAAGTACGTTGTGTCACCTTTCCAAAATCATAGGTCGAAGCCTTAACCCTCCCAACATGACTGTATTTGGATGTGGGGGCTTTAAGAGGTAACCCAAACTAAAGGAGGTCATAAAGATGCAGCCGGGAGGCAATCGGGACATATTATCCCCAAAACATGCCCCTTGGAAATGTTGATGATTTTGAGCGGAAGGCCCTTGAGAAGCAGCAGATGTGGGGAGGGCTCTCTACCTTCCCCCATGGACCTAGAAACAGGGCATCAACTTCTCGTTGTGCAAAGCAAGTTTCTGTTTGTGAACATGCTCCCCTTCCCCACCCCCACTCCCAGCTCCTTTACCAGGAAATGGAGAATGAGTCTTATCACCAGAGATGGCACCGAGATAATTCCATGCAGACAATGTTTATCTACTATTAGTTTCCTTCACACATTTACTAGTGTCCTTCCCTTAATTTGCCACTTACCCAGAGCTCCAAAATCTCTGTCTAGTCACTTGTGCACAATTTATCAATCACCCTTTGTTAAAATGGTATATAAGCCACCCCTAGAATAACTACTTTTTTTGCCGGGGGGTTACTTATTTTCTTTGAAGCCCCCATACATGTAAAAAAAAATTACATCAATAAAGAAACATATGCCTTTTCTCCTGTTATCTGTCCTTGGTCATTTTAATTCACAGGACTCCAGATACAGCACCTAAGAGGTTGTAATTTGATACGCCCCTAATCTAATACAAGCGGTGTCTTTATGAGAAGGGAGAGGGACGCCAGGGCTGTGCCTGCACATGGAGGGAAGACCACGTGAAGATGTGGAGAGAAGACGGCTGTCCTACAAGCTGAGGAGACAGGACTCGAGAGAAACCCTGGGTCTCGGACTTCCAGCCTCCAGGACTAGGAGAGAATACATTTCTGTTGTTTGCGCCCCAACGATAGTCGTTTGTTACAGCAGCGCTAGACAGGCTTCCCTTGAAGACAAGGCAAGTGGTAGCTTTTGCCAAGAAGGTTATCTGTCAGTTTTTCTCGGGGGTGGGACGAGCGGGGGGTTTGTTTCAATTCTGTATTAAAAACACCAGACAAGTCACCAGTCAACGGCCCTGTCTCCTCCTTAGCATATGGGTGGTGTCTCTTTGAGCTGGTCAAAGAGGTGAGATAACAGATGACTGATAAGAATTCAATGAGGCATCTCCATGCTGCATGGGCCTGGGAGGGCACACCTTCCGAGTCGTCTAACTCAGCCTGGCGCAGACGCAGCACCAGTGCTCCCAAAGAGAGGTCGCACGCGTCCCTCCTGCCGTTGCTATGGAAACCCCGTCCTAACAAACCAAGATGGCAGCCAGAACCTTCAAATGTCACTCACAGCTGAACGCCTGGGCACAGGTACGTTGGACTCAAGATGGAAATAACTGTGGTTCAATTGGTGTACGGAAGGTTAATGAAGAAAACGATTTGATGTCGTAGTTCCGAGAAGCCGCCCATGGCCTCGAAGAATATTATTTTGCTGTGGCTAGAACTGCCGTGAGCAAGTGGACAAGATGTCTTTGTGCGGTTCTTCTCACATACTCATCAAATGGTCTAAATGAATCACGTTCCAAGGAAAACTAAAAATTTAAAGGTGTTTTAAGCATGTGTCACCCTGGGCTCAGAGGACACAGCTCAGGGGCCTGCGTGTGAAAAGAGATAACATTCCAGCAGCTGGACTGTTTGCAAGAGAAAATTTTTCCAGGAATAGACATAGGTCTGCACGGCTGGCATGGTTTTCCCACCATCCTCCTCGTGAGGTACGTGGTGGAGGACGTGAGGCCCCACTAAGTAACCGTATCAGAGGACGGAGTCTCCTTTCTCTGCACGTCTCGGACATGCAAGAAGCAAAGCCCTGTGCCCACGTGTGTGACGAAACCCACGGAAGCAGTCCTTACCTCCGCAGTTTCCACACCAACAGAAAGACGAGGTACATGATCAGCAAGACGACCACGGCGGAAATTAAAACAAACTTGGGGAAGAGCGTTTTCTCTTGGCACGAATCTAAGGAGAAAGACAACGGTCCTGTGAGCTTTCAACACGATCCTACGTGGGGCTCCACACATCTGCCCCCAGCGTGGTGTTCCTTTATGCAGGTCAGGGGCAGCAAATTGTCATCTCAGTGAGAAACATCCCGGGAGGAGACGCGGTGTCTCTGACGGACACACATCGGGCCCTCAGCGGGGAGCTCAGCACCGTGACCTAGGGTCCCCGTGTTATTGGGATGCTTGAGGATATCGGGGCTTGCTTTTGGCTATTGTCTATTCACCCATCATCCATTTATCCACCATCTCTCTGTCATCTATCTATGACAATGTTCATAAACACTCCCTATTATTCTTGCTGAGTTAATAGAAAAAAAACCCACGACAATTAGCCCCGAGAGGAAGGCTGCCTGGAGCAGAGGGGAGGCCAGCTGTGGTTGCAGGTACTCCGTCCGCCTGCCCCGGAGCGGGGCTGCAGGCCCCCGACCCCGTGTGACCCGCGTTACCTCGCAGCTCGGCCCTCTGCAGGTGTGCCACCTCCGACCAGTCACTGGGGTACGTGTCAGCGCCGTAGCCGGACTCCATGGTTTTCACTCGGGCCCGGACCAAATAACATTTATCGATATCCAGACCCTCTATCGTCACATTGCATGTCTCTTCCTCTTTGGCCTGCGGAAGGAAAACACACGCGGCGGTCAGTGACGGCCCCTGGACCCGCGGTTCTCGTGCCAGGACGTCACACGAGGTCCCCGCTCTCAGACATGGGCCCTTTTGTGTCACGTCCTCTCTCGATGCTCGGGGACAGCGCCCGCCAGACGCGGAAAGGGAGGAAGGGAAACGCTTCGTAACAAAGCACATACAGGGGCTTTCGGAGGCTTCCTTCGTGCTGACAAGTTCCTCCGTGCAACAAAAGTGTCGCTTCTTCTGATGAATGAGGGTAAGGAACACGTGGTTCCTTTGGAGACGCCCGTGGTCCATAAACGGCAGATAAACAGGGTGGAAGGTACCGGGAACCACGGCCAGTGAGGGGGTGTGAGGAAGGTGGATTGCACGTGGCGGCGTGGCCAGGCCCCGTGTCCAGGGCTGTGGTCAACGGTCAGCGTGGATGTCCCTGGGAAGGTATTTGTACACGTGATGAAGAGCTAGAATCGGCTCCCGGGAAGTCAATCCACGACATAGGTGGGCCTCGCCTAATCAGTGGAAGGGTCACGAGGACCGGTGACATCGCCCCAGACGGAAGGGACTCGGACCTCCTGACCGTCCCACGGAGCCGTACCCGGGCTGCTCGCCGCTGGCCTGACGCTCGCCAGGCCTTAGGTCACATGAGGAATTCCTTCAGCGACGTCTGCCCGTCGCGGCCACCCGGCGCCACCGCCACACACCTGCCACTCGCTGTCAAAGAGGCTTCTGTGCTGGACTTCGTAGAGCAGCTCGCCGTAGGGCAGCTCGCGACACGTCACCGTGAGTGCCTCCTGGTGCCACTGGAAGTGCAGGTCTTTCGGGAGGCTGGGCTTCACTGAGAACAAGAGACGAGGGACAGTGAGCCCTCTGCGGACACAAGCATGCCACACATCCGGGGTTACAGGACCTCCTGGGAGGCCGGCTTCCCGTGTCCTGTGTCAGGGAAGCCGCGGCCCGGGATGCGTGGGAAACTCTTGTCTTTATACCATGGGACGATGGCCTGTGTTCCCCTCCCCCCGAGAAAGATATGCTGATGCTTTGCCTCCTAGAACGTCACAATGTGACGGCCTTAGGAAGTAAGATCATGACAGCGGTGGTCACTTAAGACAAGAGGAGGTTCTCCTGCCGAAGGTGGTCCTGATCCCCGGGGACAGGTGTCCTTAGAAGGAGAGGCGCAGAGACACATAGAGGGGACATCACGTGACAATACAGGCAGAGAGGGGCTGACACAGCCACAAGCCAAGGGACACCCAGGGTTTCCAGAAACCTCCAGACGAGCCTGGGTCACACATTCCCGCAGAGTCTCTGGGAAGAACCAACACAGGTGACACGTGACCTCTCAGGTGGAAAGCGGGATTCTGTTACAGAGACGGGTGGGCTACGAGCTCTCGGCACTTACAGAAACTGCTGATCCACACGCTGTCGTTGAGAAGAGGATACGTCCCGTTCCAGATGGAAAAAGACAGGATTTCGTCCCCGGGGGCGTCCAGGAGGCACCCAGCCGTGCGACCTTCCCGGAGAATATAGCTGGAGCAGTGCGCCTTCGTGTTCATGCTCGTGAAACTGCGGTTAAAAAAAAACAAAACAGAACCGTTTAGCCAGACGGCGTCCTTCACAATCACCCGTGAGCACGTCTGTGGCCAGCGCTGGGCTCCATGACTTGGCCACGGACGCAGAGCGGGTTTGCTCGCTTCGCCCTGATGACGGCAGCAGGATCTGTGCAGACAGACAAGCGTCCCCTCTCTCAAGGGTTCAAACTCCAGGCCGGGGGAGGATGGGTGTCTGTGGTTGTGAGGTGCCTGGTTTGTGGCACTTTGTCACGGCTGCCCCATGAATTAATACAGCTTTGCTTGGACCTGTGCAGTTAACCAAGCCTCTGATTTGAAAGACAATTGGAAAAGGGTGTACCAGGATGAGGGGGTCTCTGTGTGGCTTTCCTGCGATGCAAAGAAGCCTGAGACCAGCCCACGCTCTGTCCTTAAGACCTCAAACAATCAAAAATATCCCCCTGTGTATGTTAATTAGACTTTTGTGGTGATCGTTCTGCAACACGTACAAATATTGCATCATTATGTAATTCATATAATGGTATATGAATTCATATAATGTTATATATCAATTATACCTCAATTGAAAAAAAAGGAATTTTTGTTGAAAAAAAATACCCCCCTTTGTGAATGAAGAACCCGATGGTCAGAAAACAGAAGTGACTTATCCGTGTGACCGCCGGGGAAATCCAGCGCTTTGTTTCTTCTGGGCCTTCTGTGCCGAATCCATTCACCTGAGAGTTTCCCTCTTCGATGTGCTTTCACGTTAATCTCGGGGGCCATCACTGCACAGAGCCAACCTCACACCGCACGTCTGCTGTTCACACAACTGAGACTGAATTGATTGGAAAAACCCTTCCTCCCACGTTTATACTGGCGTCTTTGAGGCGTGGGAAAGCCAGGCAAACAAACCCACAAAAAGGAGACGTGTTTGGGGCCACTGGCCCCTGGGGCCCCGGTGTGAAAAGTTTGGGGATGGTAACCGTTGGCCTCGCGGCAAAGCAGAGACTATTTCAAGGCAAGGCGCGTGCTGTCAAACACAGCCGCTGAGCCGTGGCGGGGGCCCTGGGTGAATAAGCCACGTCGCGAAGGTCCTGAAGGGAATCTAGGTAGTTTCGTGCGTGACTCCGTCATCACTGCGTTCGAAGGTTTGGGCGACTGCGGTTGTGATTGTGGTGAGAACCGGGGGCCCCACGGAGCACACACATTCCCACTTTGCGTCTTCTGATGGTTCACGCCTCTGCTTCCTGGCCCTGCCCACGGCCAGCGTCTCAGAGGAAGAGGTGTTTCAGCACAGGACGTGGCTCGCCCCTTCCCGAGGACACTTACTTGTACACGAAAGTCAGATTGGTCCCCAAGCGTTCACTCGCATTCCAGGTCACCTGCACGGTCTCGAAATTAAAATTGAGAATGTGGACTTGCAATGCTTCCCCTGCATAAAAGACACACAGAGACACAAAGCTGAACGGAGGTTGGGATTTGTCACGTGACGTCGGCCCTCCTCTCGTGCACGTGAGGTGTTGCAGGAAAGGGGCACATGCAACCAACATGCCAGACAACAGTCAGAAGCCACGTCACCGCTGCCTTTCTTCTCGTGTTTGCAAGAGGTAATGAGGGTCGTTTGCAGCAGACAGCCTGTGCACCCAATGACACCATCTTTTGTGGGCACCCAGAGAGGCATCCAACCCTGTCCCCTGGCTGCCCAACGCAGTCTTACCCACAACTTCACACACGACACCTTGAGGAGAAGGTCAAGGACAAGTGAGGCTACTGAGGACCGTCTCTAAAGGCCCCTTAGGTTTTACTAGCCTGCTCTTTTGCAAAGGTCTGAGTTAGTCACTCTGAAAGGACGTGACAGGAGCGTTTTAGGGTGGAGCACACATGCAGGGCTGTTGTGGGTTTCCACCTGTCGGAGAAGGGAGTATGGGTGTGCAGGCATGGAAAGCTGGGCTGCACCCCGGGTGCTGGGTTAGAAGTGGGAGTACAAGGACAGAGGAGAGCTAGGTGCCCGATGGATGGATGGGTGGTGGATGGATGGATGGATGGATGGATGATGGATGGATGTGGATGGATGGATGGTGGATGGATGGATGATGGATGGATGGATGGATGGATGTGGATGGATGGATGGTGGATGGATGGATGGTGGATGGATGGATGGATGGATGGATGGATGATGGATGGATGGATGGATGGATGGATGGAGAATGGATGGATGGATGGATGGATGATGGATGGATGGATGGTGGATGGATGGATGGATGGATGGATGGATGGATGGATGGATTGATGATGGATGGATGGATGGATGGATGGATGGATGGATGATGGATGGATGATGGATGGATGGATGGATGATGGATGAATGGATGGATGATGGATGGATGGATGGATGGATGGATGGATGATGGATGGATGGATGGATGATGGATGGATGGATGGATGATGGATGGATGGATGGATGGATGGATGGATGGATGATGGATGGATGGATGGATGATGGATGGATGGATGGATGGTGGATGGATGGATAATGGATGGATGGAAGGATGGATGGATGATGGATGGATGGATGGATGGTGGATGGATGGATAATGGATGGATGGAAGGATGGATGATGGATGGATGGATGGATGGATGATGGATGGATGGATGATGGATGGATGGATGGATGGATGATGGATGGATGGATGGATGATGGATGGATGGATGGATGGTGGATGGATGGATGATGGATGGATGGATGATGGATGGATGGATGATGGATGGATGGATAGATGGATGGATGGATGGATGATGGATGGATGGATGGATGGATGGATGATAGATGGATGGATGGATGGATGATGGATGGATAGATGGATGGATGATGGATGGATGGATGATGGATGGAATGATGGATGGATGGATGGATGATGGATGGATGGATGGATGATGGATGGATGGATGGATGATGGATGGATGATGGATGGATGGTGGTTGGATGGATGGACAGATAGACGATTGACAGATAGACAGACAGATGTAGAAAGACGGACATGGGTGGAGTTCTGGGTGGATGAAGGGACACGTTTCCAGCGCCCAGCAGACGAGGCGGGTGAGCAGACACATGTCCACAGGCTGAGACAGAGGGGCTGGCGGTCCCTGGTCAGGGACTCACACTCCACCTCGGTGCTGGGTGCAGCCCCTGACCCCCGGGGTGAGAGGTGGACAGACGTCTGGCTCCAGCTGTGTCCGGTCAGACCCTCTGCGAGGTGTGTGCTTTGCCCAGTGAGTATTCACGGGGCCGCAGCTGATCTCGTGGCCCAGACTCAACCATCACGGCTCCTTTGTCATCCCAATGCAACCCAGTCTCCGAAGCCCGTCTTGCCGTTTCTTCGTGCTTCTGTCGAGATCACCCACCAATACTCACGTCCCGTTTTCTGGTGCCGATGATCAGTGAGTACACGGTGGAATGAAGGGCCGACTGCCCGAATCACGAGAAACACGGGCTGTGTTCTCAGAGGGGGCTGCTGGCAAGGGCTCGGCCACCGTCCCCTGCACATGGCAGAGACCCAAAGGCAGGCGGGGGGTGGGGGGGCAGCGTCCTGGGAGAAAGCGGAAAGGTGCCGCTGTGCCCTGAACGGGGCTGCTGGCCCGCGGGCGCCAGACGTGGCTCGGGAGAAGCGGGGCGTCCCGAGTGACTCAGATTTGGCTCTGTGTGGTCGGTCCCAAGTTAGACGCAGGGACAAGCGTTGGGAAAGTGGCCAGGGATTGACGCGGGGGCCGGTTTCCTGCGCAGGGGGCTGCAGGCTGTGGGTGAGGGTCGTCCGTTTCCAGCTGCTCTGACTGTCGCCCGTTTGTCTATTGAGCCTCTCGACTCCCGGGATCGTGGCAACCAGACTGCACTTCCCTGGGACCCCAACAGGGACGGGAGATGTACAGGTGTCTGGTATCAGCAGGGAGCCCTTCCCCGCGGCCGGCCGGCGAGGACAGGACGGTCTTTCCTGGCAACCATGCCTGAGCACAGGGGACACGCTCAGAACTTGAGCCACTGCTTCCTGAAACGGGGAGCAGGCCTGTCGGGGAGGGTGGCATCCTGGCCGCGGGGAACCCCGGGCCTCCAGAAGGGGAACCTCACCCCTGCCTCGTAGGGACCACCTTCTGAAGTGTCCGTCCACTGAGGGAGGGTGACAGCTCCGTGCTCAGCACATGTGACGTCAGACGTGCGGCACCCCGCTGCAGGAAAGCATGTGTCATCGGTGAAGCCACACGCCCCAGCTTTCCAGAGGGACGGTCATGTGCCTCAAGGGCTGCCCCACAGGATGAGTCAGCCCCAGGGACAAAGGGCAGCTGCCGAAGCCGTGACACGGGGAAAGGTCACCGATGTCACCGTGTCCCTGTTCCTTCTGGGCTAAGTGCTCCTGGAGGCTTTGGCCAGTCCAGCTTTCAAAGAACAGGCTTCGCGCTCCCTGCTGAACACGAGGGACGAGGCCCTCCCGATTCTGGGGGGCACTTACTTTAGGAAACCATCGTCTCGGCAATGAATGTAAACCCTGCTAAAGGCAGGAAGCCGCCTGGCCGAGGGAGGTCCCAGGAATGTCTATCAGGGACCCGGGATTAAGTCTCTGAAATGCCAATATTAAGGGACACGCTGCCCCGGCTCCCACAGCTCGATGACAAGGGAACAATTAGGAAATGGGTGAAGGTGCCCGGAGCTGGGGCTGCCAGGGAGATGGGGGGCTGTTTTCCGGGGACCGAGTCTCAGTTTGGGAGGATGGGGAGCTTTGGGGATGGACAACGTGAATGGGCTCAATCCACTGCGCGCAGCCCGGCGAACCGGTTAAGACGGTAAACGGTACATGATGTGTCTTTTCCCGTCACCTGTTTGGAAAGATCAGCCACCGAATGTGGCTATTTCAAAATGTTTATGTCACAAGAAGGAAGGAAGGAATTGTTTGCGCTCCGGGCGTGGGGACGTCTGTCGGAAGGACTGTCCCTGCCCTGTTGTCGTCTCTGACCAGTGGGCTTTCCAGTCTCAGGACGTCTGGGCTGAAATCGGAAAGGCGTCTCTTTGCATAAACACAAGGGGGTCCGTCCACATAAGGGACTGTCACTCGGCCCCGAAAAAGAGAGCGGCGCTGACACTCGCCAGCACGTGCAGGGACCCCGAGGACACTGCTCAGGGAGTGACAGACACCCAAGGCCACCCAGCGTGTGACTCCGTTTCCGTGAAATGTGCAGAACAGGCTCCTCCACGGACAGGACGTGGGTGCGTGTCGTCAGGGGCTGGGGGACCGAGGGGGAGGGACAGCTCGTGGGGACGGGTCTCCTGGGGAGGTGGAACGTTCTGGAATGACATGGTGGTCATTGCACAGGTGTGAACACACCAGAAAACTCGCAATGGCCCGCTCTCCGTGGATGGACTGGATGATACGGGAATTACATCTCCATGGCGCTGTTTCCCAAAAACGCCATCTCCTGGCCCACCTGTCTCGCTACCTGCCTTTCCGCTGCCTTCCCCTCACTCCCCACGGACCCTTTGTCCTCTAACATGGGTGCGCGGGGACCCCACGGGCGCGTCACCTTAGAAGGGGCGGCTGGTGTCGCCGGCAGCCCCACTTGTCACGGGTGCAGGCCCAGGTCAAAGGCCTGGGGCTTTTGAAAAGCTGCCTTTGAACTGTCACCCTCCTTCCCCGCCCCCACACCCCCCCCCCCCAGAAAAACACGTAGGCTGCAGGAAACGTGGAGATGAACAGATTTGCCAACTGCGGGCCATCCTCTGAATACCAAGAATTTCCTTGGAAATTTAGACACAAATACAGAGACAGAGAAAAGCTGACTGACGCATCATAAAACAAATTGTAAAAATTGTTTGCTTTAATGAGCTTGGGGACAGCAAGGGATTTGGCACCCAAATACTGTGGGGTATTTTGGGGGTGGGGGTAGGTAAGGTCAGATCAAAGCAGGCGGTCCTCCCCCCTCGTTTCCTTCTTTCCTTCTTTCTTTCTTTCTTTCTTTCTTTCTTTCTTTCTTTCTTTCTTTCTTTCTTTCATTCATTTTCTTCCTTGTTTCTTTTTCTCTCTTTCTTTACTTTCTTTTTTCTCTCCTTTCCTTCCTTTGTTTCTTTCTTTTTTCTTTTTTGTCTCTTTCTTCCTGTTATCTTTTTTCTCTCCTCTCTCTTTCTCTCTCTCTCTGTCTGTCTCTCTGTCTCTCTCCCTCTTTTTCTTTTTCCCCTAATTTACCATGCTGCTGAAATGCTGAGACCAGCACCAAATCAACCAAGGACACTTCAGAGCCACCGACACGCAGGGCCACCCTCGTGACCCGTGCCCGGCTGGACCCCCCCTTAAGTTGAGCTCGTGCCCCTGAGTCACGTCCTCCTGTCCACCCGGCCCCCCCAGGGTCACCCCAAGCCTCTCCTGGTCCAGGCCGGGCTTCCACTGTCCCCATGGCCTTGGTTCTGGCTCCTCACCTGTGTCCCAGAGGCCGAGGACACCGCTCGGAGCTGCTGTCCATCCCTAGAGCACAGTGTTGCTTCCCAGGAAATTCCTGGACACTCGTGGCAAAACGTCCTCAGAGCTCGGTGGCTGAAATGGCACCCGATGCGATCGCTAGGGTCCCTCCTCCCACCTCCTAGAAGCCCGCCATCTGTGAAGCTCTCGGTTCGGTCTAACTGGCAGCCCCCAAAGCCTCCCTGCAAACTCTGCCGTCCCCCAAGGGGTACGCACACATGGCTGTACCCTCCACGGCCGCCTTGAGTCCTGGTGTCTGAAACGACAGGTTACACAGCCATCGTCCTCTGCAGTGACGGCCTGGGGGACACGGGGGTCCCTGAGCATGTGTGGGACCCCCGTCCCGCCGGCTATGGGCCGACGGCGGTGCCTGCTGGCTGAGGCCCGTGCATGAATGACGGACATGCCCCAGGGCAGGGGACAGGGGGCCCTTTCCTAAGACGGTGGTGTCCCCAGCCTCCCCCCCATCCTCACTCGAGTTCACAAGCGTTTTCACACCTCTGATGAACTCGGGTAAAAAGCAGCTCTGTGGAAAGAAGAAAAGCGAGCAAACCACAAAAGCCTTTCACCAAGAAAGCAAGCTTCTCGTTTTCTAAGAAGTTACTAGAAAGGCTCCGAGTGGGGTCCCCTCGGCGGCCGAAATCCCGGCTTGGGACCCTCCACCCGTCGCCGTTCCTGGCAGCCGCTCCTGGGCTCCGAGGGGGTCAGGACCCAGAACTGGCCTGATCTGTGCGTTTTCCCATCACACGGCCCGTCAGGCGGGTGGCAGGGAGGAAACGGGTCTCAAGGAAACGCCCGGTGCAGCGGGAGCTCCAATGACACTGAATTCTTCGTCCCTCTGCCTCCTGCCGCTGGCACACAGAGGGCCTGGTTACCGCTCCGAACGCAGAGGGACGGGCCACGCACAGCGTTAGCAGCCCGGCGGACACCCACATCCAGGCTCCCCGGCTCTGTCGGCTGCAAATCCAACGGGCCAGCCCCAGACTGCAGCGCATGGGGATGGTGGGGACACGGCCACAGCAGGGACACGAGACGGACACAACAGCACTGGGCACGAGAGGTCCAGCGTGCTGTGTCCACGTGTGTGTGACCCCGAGCTGGAGGCTCAGTGTGAGCTGGTCTGGTGCCGGGGCTGCCTCCCAGCTGCCTTCTCCCGCTGCCACCTTTTACCTAAGCTCATAAGGTCAGCGTGGCGTCAGCTTTCTGGAAAACCCCCAGGCACCAGGTCCGCAGGCCAAGCAGAGCCTTTGGGGGGAGGCTGACGGACAGCGGGACGGGTCCAACACCCACTGACGGCAAAGCCCAGTTTCCTCGGAGGCCCCCCTGACACGATGTCACCACAGGCAGGTAAATAGTGACCGGCACAGAAGCCCCCACCCCATGTGAAGGCAGGAAGAGCCCCGAAGCCGCCCAGAGTCTCCGCTCAGCACACGCACGCCCCTGTCATTCATTGCGTTTCTCCGCGCAAACCCAGTGTTGGATTCACTCAAGCACGGGCCCTTTGCAAGCCGCCCACTGCGCTCTGTGGATTCTCAGAATCCTGGGCAGGCTCGTGGGAACTTTGACGCACAAAACAGCCCAAGAGACCAATAAAAGAAAAAGGAAAAAAAAGAAAGAAAGGAAGAAAGAAAACGAAAAGGAAGGAAGGGAGGTGAAAGCTAAGGACACATGAGCCACACACACACGGCCGTATGGGCAGCACCCTTACCAGCTCCCGTTTCGCCCGCAGCTGTCAAATGTCCCACAAGCAGCAGCGTGGCCGCTGCCCAGGGCGGGAAGGCCGGCCTCATGCTGGCAGAGCACGGAGAGAGCAGGACGGAGCGATTTCAGCTCATGCCTAATCAGCAGAGATCGCTCCGTTTTAAAAAAGCAGAACGAAAGAGGGAAGTGACTACAGGAAACTGAGTCATGCTTTATTTAAAAGAGATGACTCTTGGCCAAAAAAGAAAGGAGAATCCTATGTCCACGGGCGTTGCTCGCAAGCGTGGCACATGCTGACCTTGTCTGTTCAGGACTCTTGGGATCGCGTGGCTCGTGACGGTCACGTGGGCTTGTGACCCTAGGGTCCCCACGGGCTCCCACAGGCAGCATGTCCCTGAGGTATCCTGGACAGCACAGGCCACCAGGGGCAGACATGTGACACCGTGTGACTCAAACCAAGTGGCAGTCAGCTCGCTCTCCAGGAGGGAGGCAGTGCGGGGACACCCCGAGTGCAAAGAAAGAATCATTCTCCAGAGAGTTACCAGGGAAATGTGTGGGTGTGATACGCTCAGGGCACCAGCCCGGGTCACTGTGGGTCAGCGGCCAGCTCATGGCCACCCTTGCCGCTCCCGGAAGCCGGCAGGTCCTGCTAAATAGGGACCCTCATGCCCCGCTGGATAATCCGGGGTGATTGCCGTCTCGAGATTCTTCATCACACCACAGAGAGCTGCTTTGTCAGTCATTTCCATAAACTCTGTGCACGTTTCGGGGATATCAGCCTGTCTACCACACAGAAGTGGGGTGTGGACGCCCTCGTGTGATAGGTAATGGATGGATGGATGGATGGATGGATGGATGGATGGATGGATGGATGATGGATGGATGGATGGATAGATGGATGGATGATGGATGGATGGATGGATGGATGATGGATGGATGGATGGATGATGGATGGATGGTTTGATGGATGGATGGATGGATGGATGGATGATGGATGGATGATGGATGGATGGATGGATGGATGGATGGATGGATGATGGATGGATGGTTTGATGGATGGATGGATGGATGGATGATGGATGGATGATGGATGGATGGATGGATGATGGATGGATGGATGGATGGATGATGGATGGATGGATGGATGGATGGATGGATGGATGGATGGATGGATGATGGATGGATGGATGGATGGATGGATGGATGGATGATGGATGGATGAATGATGGATGGATGGATGATGGATGGATGGATGGATGGATGGATAGATGGATGGATGGATGGATGGATGGATGGATGGATGGATGGATGGATGATGGATGGATGGATGGATGGATGATGGATGGATGGATGGATGGATGGATGGATGGATGGAGGGATGGATGATGGATGGAGGGATGGATGATGGATGGATGATGGATGGATGGATGGATGGATGGATGGATGGATGGATGGATGGATGATGGATGGATGGATGGATGGATGATGGATGGATGGATGGATGGATGGATGGATGGAGGGATGGATGATGGATGGAGGGATGGATGATGGATGGATGATGGATGGATGGATGGATGGATGGATGGATGGATGGATGATGGATGGATGGATGGATGGATGGATGGATGGATGGATGGAGGGATGGATGATGGATGGAGGGATGGATGATGGATGGATGATGGATGGATGGATGGATGGATGGATGGATGGATGGATGATGGATGGATGGATAGATGGATGGATGGATGATGGATGGATGGATGGATGATGGATGAATGGATGGATGGATGATGGATGGATGGATGATTGATGGATGGATAGATGATGGATGGATGGATGGATGATGGATGGATGGATGATGGATGGATGGATGGATGGATGGATGATGCATGGATGGATGGATGGATGGATGGATGATGGATGGATGGATGGATGATGGATGATGGATGGATGGATGATGGATGGATGGATGATGGATGGATGGATGGATGGATGGATGATGGATGGATGGATAGATGGATGGATGGATGATGGATGGATGAATGGATGGATGGATGATGGATGGATGGATGGATGATGGATGGATGGATGATTGATGGATGGATAGATGATGGATGGATGGATGGATGATGGATGGATGGATGATGGATGGATGGATGGATGGATGGATGATGGATGGATGGATGGATGGATGATGGATGGATGGATGGATGGATGATGGATGGATGGATGGATGGATGGATGATGGATAGATGGATGGATGGATGGATGATGGATGGATGGATGGATGGATGGATGATAGATAATAAGTATATGATACCTAGACAGACAGGATGATGGATAGATAGATGAGAGAGAGAGAGAGACAGAGAGAGAGAGAGAGAATTTCTCGTGCTCAGGCAGGTTCCTTAACCTTGACACAATGGATGTTTCTGTCTGGCTGGCTCTCTGAAGTGGGCGTCCCGGGCCTGTGGGGCTGAGCAGTGTCCCAGGTCTGCAGCCCCCAGAGGCCAGGAGCAACCCCCACACACACTAGGTCATGACAACAAAAACTGTCTGCAGACTTGTGCAAACGTCCCCTTGGAGAGGGGGAGAGTCATCCCTTTTTTTTCCCACCAGCCCTCCATCCTTCCCACTCTCCTCGCAAGCAGGAACCTCTACCTGTTGTCCCGAGGGGACCTTGCCCCGTACAACCTGTTCATTTGAGGCTGTTTACACAGAAACGGGAGCCGTGCTGTGGGTACCACAGAGCGACGTGGCCAGACCAGCTAAGCCGAGGTCTGGGACCATAACCAAGGCTCCTGTGGCCTCATCTGTGACTTATGGACGGTAACGCAGTGAGACTAGTTACCCTGGGCACAGAAACGTCTGTGGTTCCCGAAAACGGATAGTCCCCGCTCCTCGTGTCAATGAAATGAAAAAGAACACCTGTCCTGTGGGAAGAAGGACGCGGAGACGTGGGGAACGCACAGCGTTCTCGACCCACAGGTCCTCGTAAACTATCGGGGAGCCTCCCAACTTGTCATTGGTCCTCACCCGGAAGTGCACAGTGGAAGTCACAGCTGTGAGACGGGTGACAGGGCACAGAGGCCACGACGGCTGGATGGAGTGACCAGATGGACGGCCCAGGGCGCTGTCACACTGTGTGCCCTCCCCGGTACGTGGCAGCAAGCCTGGGGGGCCTGGCAGGCAGGCGTTCCCTACCTGGACTCCACGATGAACGCAAATCCCCGTGAACTGGGAAGGCTGTTGTCATCTCTCCCGGGCATGACACGTAGCCGTTCGTTTTACCTTCTCCTTTTGCTCCCCTCCCCTCAAAACCCCAAACTAGTCGCGCTGTTTGCATTTCACCATCCCAGGCATGTGCCGTGAGTCAGCAACCAAAAAGAAAAGAAAAGGAAAAAGACGGGATTGGTAACGTATGGGTTCGCACGTAGCTAAAAATGTCACTGCGTGTCGTACGTGCCCCACGTCTCAGTTTTCACTCGTCCTGCGTGGAGGTGTGATTTGGGTTCTCGGTTGACGGGTGACACATCGCCGTACACCTTCGGGGCATAAAATGAACGGCAGCCTTTTGTTACCTTGTTCGTGGAATTGACGTGCTCCATTCGTATGATGTGGGGCTGGTGGCGACTGGAGGCTTGATTGAGGCGGAATGTTCTAGACGGCCTGTTCACAGACCTGTCACCTCCACCACCTTTCATTGACCAAAGCCCAGGCTCAGGAGGAGAGAAACTGGAGCTCACCTCTCCTTGGCAGTTGCTGCCCAGAATCCACACCCGTATGGATTTCTCCCCAAGAGCCATCTCCTTTGAATAACGTGCAGTGTTATTTCCGAAAGAGAGCAAATGTCCTGTTGTCTGGAGGTGAGATGCGTTCGTCGCCATGACAATACCGCTAGAGAGCCGCCAGCGGTCCTCCGCTTTAAATGTCACGCTCCTTCTGCATTGAACTGTGTCAGAGACGACGCTGTCCAGCGATCGCTTATCTTGAGTCTGGAAGGTTCCGTGTCTCAATCTGCTCGACAGGAGCTGGGTGTCATCGTGACGAGGCAGCTGGGGGGCAGCTGGGTGTCGTGAGCAGTGTGGTTGCTTATCAGACCCATCTCTGAGCAAAAGCCCGACCCTGGGAGCCGTTACATAACAGAAGGATTTCCCCACCCCGCAGAGCGGAAAGCCCTTGAAGCTACAAGTGCAGCGTTTTCACAGCCTGGGACAGTGGCTGACACCCCGTGCTATTCCACCTGTTTGGGTGGAGATTTGAAGGTGGGCAGGGTGCACGGTGTGATGTGGAACCTTCCGGTTGCAGGAGGACTTGGCCCAGAGGGTGAATGAGGGGACACAGGGGGCATACGTGTCATGACCCAGGAGAAGGGAGCTTTGTCCATTGTGCTCACGTAAGAGCTATGCCTGCTGCCTCTCTGTCTGGGGACCCACAGGACAGACCCTGGCGTGGGGCACAGACCTGTTTACAATGCCGACATCGCAGACCAAAGGAAATGAGCTCCTGAAGGGCACGCTCTTTTTCTTGGCCAAATAATCGCAATACTGAGCGTGAGGGGCCCTGCCTGTGCCGGCTGAGGTTCCTTTAATAAGTGCTGGGAGTGAGTGTTGGAGACGGTTGGGCTGGTGCCCGTGACCTCCTTGCCATGTCCCTCGCCCCCTTTCTTTGTCTCATCCACCCCCTGTCAGCCCAGCCTTGCCTCTCACACGAGGATTGGGAGTCCGTCACCAACATCCTGGCTAAACGTGGGAGAACCGGACCATGAAGTACAATTCGGAAAAGAAATCGTCTTTTGTTTTGGTTTGGTTTGGTTTTTCATTCGGGAACGTGAGAAAGTCTCAGAAACACAACAATATGTTGAACATGAGGGAAAGAGAGGCATAGGTAAGTAACAAAGTAAATAAATAAGCGAGCAGGTGAAGAAAGAAATACGCAGTGTGATGATGAGGGGCATAGTAGGACTCTGTTCTCCTGGGTCTATGCTTTCCATGCTGCGTCTGACACACAGAAACTGTAGGAACCTACACGGTGACAGAAAGAAAAAATGGATGAGTGAATGAATGTTTGGATGGACGGATGGATGGATGGATGGATGGATGATGGATGGATGGATGGATGGATGGATGGATGGATGGATGATGGATGGATGGATGGATGGATGGATGGATGGATGATGGATAGATGATGGAAGGATGATGGATGGATGGATGGATGGATGGATGGATGGATGGATGGATGGATGATGGATGGATGGATGGATGGATGGATGATGGATGGATGGATGGATGGATGGATGGATGATGGATGGATGGATGGATGGATGGATGATGGATGGATGGATGGATGGATGGATGGATGATGGATGGATGGATGGATGGATGGATGATGGATGGATGGATAGATGGATGGATGGATGGATGGATGGATGGATGGATGATGGATGGATGGATGGATGGATGGATGATGGATGGATGGATGGATGGATGGATGGATGGATGGATGATGGATGGATGGATGATGGATGGATGGATGGATAGATGGATGGATGATGGATGGATGGATGGATGGATGGATGGATGGATGGATGATGGATGAATGATGGATGGATGGATGATGGATGGATGGATGGATGGATGGATGGATGATGGATGGATGGATGATGGATGGATGGATGGATGGATGGATGGATGGATGGATGGATGATGGGTGGTTGGATGATGGATGGATGGATGGATGGATGATGGATTGTGGATCATGGATGGATGATGGATGGATGGATGGATGATGGATTGTGGATCATGGATGGATGATGGATGGATGGAAGGATGGATGGATGGATGGATGGATGGATGGATGATGCATGGATGGATGGATGGATGATGGATGGATGATGGATGGATGGATAGGTGGGTGCAATCATAGAAGAATAATTTAATCTTGGTTTTGAAAGATCCCTGACAGGCATTTTGTGCTGAATTTCCCCCCTAAAGTAAGACATTGAAGTCCTCACCCCAAGTCCTCTGACCGTGACCTTATTTGGTTAGTGTCTTTGCAGATGACCCTGCAAAAATGAAGTCCTTTGAGTGGGCCCTCATGCAATGTGACTGAGTCATCACAAAAAGGAGAACTTGGGCACTCAAACACTCCAGCTGGGAGATCATGTGAAGACACACAGAGAGGCGGGCCATCTACACGCAAAAAAATAAAAAATAAAAATACCTGAGGGTCCCAGGGCTAGGAGAGACGGCATGGAAGACATTCACCCCCTCAGCCCTCAAAAGGAACCAGCCCAGCCTACACTTTGACTGGGGATTTCTGGCCTCCAGAACCGTGAGACAAAAAATTCTATTTTTCAAGCCACCCAGTCTGTAGTACATTGTATGGCCACACCGGGAGACTCATGCAGGGGTCATCCTAACTCTTCTACAGGGCACCAAGCTTGCTGTGGACAGAACCGCCCATCTCATTTCCAAATGGCTGCCGTGGACAGAAAAGCCCAGCCTGTCGTCTGTCTTCTTATGACCCTTTTTCAGAGAACTGAGGAGGGCAAACACAGCCCTGTTTTCCGAGTTATTCGCATGTTATTCTTTCACGAACTCCAGATCCTTCAGCAGCCTGATCACTCTCTTGCCAATATGCCCTCAGATTCAAGGTGGCAGGCCACCCTCCATAGACTTCATTCACAAAGAGAACACAAATACAAGAAAGGGAGCACAGGCTTCTACAGATTTCCGGACTAAAGAAGAGCATTGATGTTCACAGGCATGAACAGCTCCAAGTGGAGGAAGATGAAACTGTAGGAGAACAAGGAAACAAAAACACGAACACAAAAAAACCTTCTTTCTCTATCCTCTTAGGTTCTGTGCCTGGGGCCTGTAAATTAAATTGACAGCTGAATCCTAAGGAGAAAGCAGAGTTTGCATGTGCAGCACACAGAGACACTGAGGAAACTCAAGGCCATGATTAGAATGTGGGGTTTGTGTACTTAACTTACTAGGTGGTGGGAGGTGAGGACAGGACACTTAGGGGAAAACAAAGGACTTTTTGGAAAGAGAAGTGGGTTTTCTGAGAACAAGCAGGAGATAAGCAAGTCTGTGGTGATGTTTGTCTACACAGGAATGAGTGGTCTTTCCATTGGCATCAGGGCCATAAACACCCCTAGACAAAGAATTTGGGGAGGGTCTTACTGCCTTCCAAATTCTGGGAGCACATCGCCCTGAACAGGAATTTATGGGGCCTTGTTTCCCAGAAGTCGCTACTTTTGGTCAGAGAAGGGAAGCTCCCAGAAGCCTTTTGTTCTGCATTTGTTGAGGCCCAAATGTCCTAGGTTAAAATAATTTTGATGTCAAAGTGCCATATTTTGGCGTGGCCTATGTTGGTCCCTTTCCCAGCTCTAAGCCTGAAGGGTACAATACTCGTACCTGAGGAGGAGTTCTGTGCATGGAAGGGTGAGCAGGGAGGTCCAGGGTCTTTTCTGTGGGATTCTGTGTAGATTGGGGATGCTGAGCCTTGTGTAGGATGGTGGGCGACCGTCTCAGTTTACGTGGGTCGAACGGTTTTCATGGCATCTCCCAGTGAGAACACCAGGTGCATCGGGAGTCCGCCAGAAGGAGCTGGTCACCCCACATGCAAGAGTGGTGAGCTCGGCGGCGGCGTTTGGAGGCCGTCACTGCCCAGATGTGAGGCTCGGGTGTGCTGTGTGGGGCTGTGGGTTCCTTCTCCCTCCCTGAGTCCCTCAGTCATGCGCTCACAGACCACACTCCATCTCGCACGTGGGGCACAACCCGTCCGGGTGATATGAAGATGAGGGGCTCGTGGGGGCCATGCCTGACCTTGGGGGTCTTTGAGGGCACTGGTGGCCGGTGAATTTTCACGGTGCCAAGTGCTGTGTGCGGAGCCGTGGAACAGAAGGGAGACCAGTTGCTTCGCTTGCTGTTATCCAGCCAGTGCTGTCTCTGGGGGGCCTTTTCTCTGCTTCCCAAAGGAATGGATGGTTTCCGGGGGTTAGAGGATGAACCAGGCAGTCTGAGAGAACCTGGCCCCGCGTGCTTTCTTGGCAAGGACCCCTCCCTTCTCAGGTACAAGACCTCCAAAAAGGTAAGTTTGTCCATAAAACAGAGGGAGAGGCCGACCCTCGTGACAACATGAACGAGTCTTAAAGACGGGACGCTTGGTGAGAGCCGTCGGACGCCAAAGAACACAAACGGCGTAAGTTCACTTCCATGAAATGTCCACAATACGCACAATCCGTGGAGACAGAAAGCACATCCGTGGTTGCCAGGGGCTGGGGGCGGCGGCACCGGGGTCACCATTAATGGGGACGGGGTTTCCCTTGGGGGGGGATGAGACAGTTTGGGGCGCATGGCGAAGGCACGAGATGACATTGCGTTGTGCGCTTTGCAGTGGTGAACTTCTCGTCGTGAGAATGTCACTCTAATTGTCTTTGTTTTTAATGTTTCAGTGACAGTTGACAGTCACTACAGAATGGAGGACTAGCACAGTGGTTAGACATTTACGTGACTTACGGAGTGAGTCCCCGGGTAAGCCGAGGGCCCACATGTCACCCCACCACCCGTGGGTGACGCTCTCCTTGGGGGGAGGGGGCACCTGTGAAATCCACGGCTTTTGTCCAAAGCTGCCGACCAGCTGTGAAATGCCAGCACACGTCACTCCCCAGGAGAGCGATTCCTGGGTAAGCGTCGTCCCCTCACACGGTCACATTCTCGGTGGCCTTCTGCGCCCGTGGCGGTCACCCCAGGAGGAACTGTGATGGAGCCTGTGGGGACATTGTAGCCACAGCTGCGTGAGGTTCCTGCAGATAAGGGCGGGGGGTGCAGACAATCTGCAGAAGTGGCTTTAAAAAAAAAAGGAAAGAAAGAAAAGAAAAAGTGTAGACTTTGTTTTTGGAGCAGATGTAGGTTTGCAGCCCAGGGACTTCCCATCGGGGTCCCCCTTCCTCCCCCCAGGGTTTTCCCTACTTTGAAATGTGGCGTCCGGGTGCTCATTTGTTGCGAGAGCCAAACCCCCAGTGATACGTTGTTAATACACTGGTTACTGTCCGCGTACTATTAATGTCACCTTGTTAATACGGTGACACATGACTATTAAGTGTTTAATAATAGTCAACAGGGGAGCTCAACCTGGGGTTGCACGTGCTAGGGGTTTGGACACCCGTACGACCCCGTGTGTCCACCGTGACAGGGGCACACACAGTGGTTTCACTGCCCTAAACGTCCTCGGTGCCCCCTGCTCACCTGTCCTCCCCTCCCCCAACCCCTGGGGACCGCGGTGTTTCACTGTCTCCCTGGTTTTCTGTTTCACAGCGTGTCCTCTCGCTGGGCTCCCTCAGTGTGTGCCCTTCCCAGACGGGCTCCCTTCACTGAGTCCCACGCATTGCGGGATCCGCTCCGTTTTCCGCGGCGTGTAAGTAATGTTCCTTGAGCGTGACAATGTGGCTGGAGGTACAGAAGTGGCCGTTTGGTAACTCAGCGCCCATTGACTCATCCTCGGCGTGACGGGTGCCTCGGGGACAAGCCGAGCTGCTGTCACGCCCCCAGGCAGCAGGACATGGGGTCCTCAGCACAGAGCACAAGGTGGGTGGTGGCAGCGAGCAGCAGCCACTCGGCCGAGGAAACAGACCAGGGTTCCTTCCGCTCAGCCCTGTCCCCACGAGCGTGCAGGCCTGTCAGCGCCGTGACACGTGCTGCCAGGAGCTGGGGTTCCAGCAGGACCGACCTGTGCGTTGTAGGCTGTGACAGTATGTCCAGTGTCCCCCCACCTCACGCCAGCAGCCCCCCACCGGTGTGACAACCGAGGACGTCACCAGGAATTGCCACGTGTCCCCAGCGTGACGCGTCGGTGCTGCACACGGGGCGCAGGGAAGGGCACAGGTGGTGGGGCCGGGGCCAGTGGCTGCAGAAGCCCCTTGGCCGCAGGTGAGCTGGGCAGCCACAAGCAGGTGACTTTAAGGAAAGGGACCCCTCTGTGCAACGTGGCTGGGCGGGCCTCGTCGGATCAGGTGAAGGCCGCCATTGCAGACGTGCGGGTTTCCTGAGAAAGACGTCGACGTTGATTCAACACTGGGAATAGGATCCAGGACGACCTCGTCTCAGACCCCTCACTCGGTCCCGTCTGCATAGACCCTGTTTCCACACAAGGTCCCGTCCTGATTTTCTGGGTGGAGCCGGAGTTCGCAGGACACTGTTCCACCCGTAAAGCTACAGCGAGGACACGCTGACGCAGCCAGAGCCAACGAGCCAGAGGCAAAGAGACAGTGACGCAGGATTGGGCCCCAAAGGTGCCTGGAGAACAGGCGTGACGGATGGGGACAGCCACCTGAGTGACCCTCCAAGCACACAGGTGACCTGTTCTGTGGTGGGAGGACGTCAGGACAGAGACGCGTCAGAAGCTCGGTAAGGGGACAGACTCAGGAGATGAGAAGGGACCCCAGAGGCGGGAAGGGACAGTGTGATTAGGGGGCAGTTTCCGTTGTACGGGATGGAGGGCGTTCTGGAGATGATGGTGCTCACGGTCGTACCACAACACGCGTGTGCTGAAGGCCACTGAACGGAGCCCCTCAGGACGAAGACGGGCCCTTTATGTGCCATGCTTTGTCACCATCACAAGGCACTAAAACCTGCCACGTGTGTTTTCTGCCCCTGCCATGGGAACAGGCTTTGCTTCCAGGCCGAAGCCCAGACCTTGCAAGGAAGGCTGTGCACCGTGGGAACACCCTGCCATGTTCTCAGAATCACTGAAATCGCATAGAGGTGACCTTCCCAGGACACAAAGGAGTCCTGCCTTGGGGGGCGGGGGGCGGCCTGGCAGGGGCTTCCCACCAAGGAGGAGACAAGACAACACGGCTCAGCCACAGCGTCTTTCCACGCCCACGTGTCCCCTGTGCTACTTCCCTTTCTGCCGTCGGAGAGGCCAGGGGCCCTCTGGGGTCTGCTGTGACACGGCCGGGCCGGGGTTGTGTGAGGTGGGCTGTGTGTGGGGGCGTCACGGTGTCTTGTGATGACGGCCACCCAGGCTTGGCGGTCGCTGGCCTTCCTCGAGGAACATTCCCACATCCGTGGCCTGAGTCACTAGCATGGGTCGTGAAAGCCAGGGGTCATGGGGACATCTAGGCACCTGTCTGTGGGCACGTACTGTGTAGGCGAGAAAGACGCAGCCAGAAGCGGGTCTGCGGCCCCAGGGGGCCATGGCCGGGAACCTGTCCATCACGGTTCTGGACCTTCCAACTGTGGGAGTGCCCCCTGCACCCAACCGTTTTCTGCTTGAAAATGGGTGGAAAAACCACATTTTCTTGTTTCCTACGGCCTTCATCGTCATGGGGCTTCCCTCAGCCTCAGACGCCAACCGACCGACCGACCGACCGTGGCTTTTCTCTCAAGTTCCCGGCAGCTGTGGACACTTGTGCGCCGCCTGGGTTCACGCCCATTGTGTTCGCAGGACGCATAGGGAGGGGAAAAGCGGTGATAAGCTCCCGTGGTCTCTCTTGCAAACAGATCAAGGGACAGACTTGGAAACACATTTCCGTGTTAGTGTCTGGAAGGGATCGAAATTGCAGCCCACAATGCAGGCCCTGTGCATGGGGCTCTGTCTCTTGACACTGAAATGCTTTACCTTGAAAATGGATATTTTGCCCAAGAAATGGGCCTCCGGGGAACACGCCCACCGCCTCCCTAACCCCAGGGGCACTGATTGAAAGCGGCTTCGTAACCTTGGAAACCACACCTTGAGCTTCTCCGGGGGGAAAGGGGGAGGTGCCGGGCTTTGTGAAATCCAGCGGCCGTCCTGGGAAACGTTGCTGTGCGGTTTGGGAAACCTGGGAGGCTGCGTCCGCCACCCCCACCCGAGACACAGCCGTGTCACCGAGGTCCTGGGCCCTGCCTGGCCGCCAGCCTGTCCTGCCGCTCCCGCCTCCGGGCATGGGAGCCGCCGAACAGGGAGTCACTCCACGTCCTTTTCTTTCTTTCTTTTTTTTTTTTTTAAACATCCATGTCTAACTGAGCTAAAGCACCTGGGGAGGTGGCAAACGTTACCTGAGGGTAAAGGTCTTCCCTGAGCCTTTAACTCGGACACCTGGGGGGTTTCCCTAACTCTGAAGGGCTGTGCAATGACGCCCTCAGACGGGGAACCACGCGGCTGGGTGAAAACTTGAGCTACGCCTTTCAACATGGGGCCTGTACATAACATAAGGAGGCCTTGAGCTTAATCATAAAATCCCTTTTGGCCTGACAAACGGAGCTGATCTGGTAGATAAGAGGGGGTTACTCTGCTAATTGCTTTAGGAGGGGCCAGCGGGACGAACCTGGTAGACGCATTTCCTTAGAAGGCGCCAGTTCCCTTCTGCAAACAAGTTCCCTTCTCCAAACAGCTCCCCTTCCCCAAATTGGCAAAGGGAAGGTATAAAAGTTAAGAGCTTTTGCCTCAGTCACGGGCACCCCCTCCCGCTCGGGAGCTGCAACCTGGTGTCCTGCCTCTACTAAACTGTCCTCTTTCTTTGGAAAAGAAAAGAAAAGAAAAGAAAAGAAAAGAAAAGAAAAGAAAAGAAAAGAAAAGAAAAGAAAAGAAAAGAAAAGAAAAGAAAAGAAAAGAAAAGAAAAGAAAAGAAAAGAAAAGAAAAGAAAAGAAAAGAAAAGAAAAGAAAAGAAAAGAAAAGAAAAGAAAAGAAAAGAAAAGAAAAGAAAAGAAAAGAAAAGAAAAGAAAAGAAAAGAAAAGAAAAGAAAAGAAAAAGATTGGGCCTGCAGATAAAAAGAGAAGTGGAAAAGTCAGGCAATTCTTTGGATCGTTCCTGCTGTGACGTCGTTTACCCACCCAGCCACCCAAAGTGCCCAGAACCGAGACAGAAATACTGACACTTCTCTGGGCTCCCGCTCACTTCCCCATTTCATTAAAATCGAACGACTCCAACTGGAAAATGAAACTCAGCCTTTGGGTGTTGTCGAGCTGTGTTCACCTGAAGGAAGCCGTCGGTGTCTGGCCGAGGGACACACGGGTTTGCCGGTTCTGCCTGCTCTTGTTGTTCTTTTTTAAATGTGCAAACAAAGCAGTGTGTGACATTCTCCACCGGTGTTTTGTCCCGAAACTCAGTGGAATTTCACAGACCTCAGAATCCTGCAGACTTGCCCTCCGCGGGCACGACACTGTGGTTATAATTCACAGGCAAAGATCTTGAAACCATCGCAGACAGAGATCTTGAAACCATCGCATACCGACCGACACCCTCACGAGCACCCACTCCTACCACCCAGAAACCTAATCTGCCAGTTGGTGACAAAAAAAAAAAACAAAAACTAAACGGTGCTTTAACAAGAAGATGGGGCAGGAAATGGAAGAAAGAAGGGGCAGGAGGTGGGGGACGCCTATGGGGAAATGAGGGTTCCTAGCAGAACCACTCACCGTCACTCCCACTCCGCCCTGCGTGGGAACCACAGGGGGGGACAGGGACCCCTGTGACAGTGCAGGTTCCTTGTCCTGTGGGGCCTGCATTTCTAACCCGCCGCCAGGTAAGGAAACGCTGAGCTTGCTGTCCCAGGACCCCCGCAGGACGTACGTAAAGCGTTCATGAGATGGAGGGAAACGCTGAGGACAAAGGCCTTCTTCCAGGATATCCCTTGTCCTGGGCGGGGGTCTCTCAATTCCCAACAGCATTTCGTGGGAAACACAGCCCTCTTTTCCCACCCAGAGTGGCCGTCAGCCACTGTCTTTAACCCGGCGCCAGCGCTGTGGGGGACCCTGCATACACCCTGCGACCCGGAGACGCCTGGTCAAGCAGAGACCCCTGGGTCTGAGACCTCCGAGGGCGTCTGAAGGACACTGTGACCCAGCACCGACTTGAGTGATTGTCCCCACACAGCTTCACGACCGCCGGCCCCTCCCCCACCAAGACCTCCGTCCTTCCCAGCTGGGAAGTGACGGACGTTTGGGGTGATTCAGGGGTCGGTGGAGTCAGTGATGGAATTTGGGGGTGAGTGACGGTCCCTAGGATGACTGATGACAATTTGGGGTGAATATGGGGGTTCCCTGGGGTCACGTTTTGGGTGAGTACGCGGGTTCCCTAGGGTGATTGATAGACATTAGGGGTGAGTGGAGGAAAGGTCTCTGAGGTGAGTGATGGAAATGTGGGTGATTCTGGGCATCACCAGAAATGCAGGAACTCAGGAGCTGCCCGTGAGTGGAACCAAGTGGGGCGCTGGCATCAACAACATTTTCTCTCCATAACATTGTAACTCTGCTTCTTCTGGGACCGCATTCAACAGCAGCAAGAAGGGGGAAAGACAACAACCCTCCATCAAAGCTGAGCGCTCAGATTTGGGCTGGGGACCCAGCACGTCCTGGGCGTGGGAATGAGGCCGGGGCCCAGGTGACAGCCGAGCTATGACACACAAGGTTGCCTGGGCCATGTGACACCAAGGCACCCCCAAACACGCCCAGGGTCTCGCACATCCCCAGCCGAGGGGGGTCTCGCCTCCCATCCCTGTGCATGTCAGAGCCGGGGGTGCTTTCTCCAAAGCGAGCGGAGCCCCGGGCACCTTCTCTACCCCTGACTTGTCTCTACGTCGTGGTGAGATTTTTCAAGGAGCAAAAGCAGCCAGGCCAGCTGGGGCTGCAAGGGGCTTTCCACAGCTGCACCAACATGGAGATAACCCAGGAGATAAGGATTCTAATCTCTAGTTTGAAAAAAAAAAAAGGTCACTGAGCACGTTCTGGAGCCACCAGAAAAAAGGCCCACGTGTGTCTGTGGAGCTGCTGACACGGCCTCCCGCTCCGTGGGGCAGGTGGTGCGGTGCCCGGCGGGGAAGGACAGATTGAGGCCTGGAGGGAGGCCTCCTTGCTGAGGCTTGGCAGCCTCCCCCGAGCTCCAAACCCAGGGGGAGCTTCCGTCTGCATCCCCAGGTGCGCTGGCACACCTGCCCTTTCTGGGCGGGCTCTGGCTGCCGTGTGGACCCTGGGGACAGAATGGCCAGTCCCTGTCCAGGGCTTGCCTGCCCTGGTGTCTCCAGGAAGGGCAGTTTGCGGTTGCCAGGGAAAGCATGTGTGCCCTGCGATGCCTTCCGGGTCCCGCCTGCCAGCGGGGACCCCACTGCAGCTCCGGCCCAGAGAGAGGGACGCTCTGGGATCTGCCTTCCCAAGTTGCCTGGACCGCTCATTGCATCCGTGATGAGGAAGCAGGTCAGCTTGGTGGCAGGAAATGCGGGTGTGGAGGACAGGCTGGCACAGGCCTTGTTTGCCAAGGATGGGTCCCAGGGTTCCCTGACGTCGCAGGCTTAGAAGGCTGGGTGTGCAGGCCCAGGGGCTCTTCAGAGCCTGGCAGCCCTGCTACAGATTTTCAGAGGCAGCCAGTGACCCCTAGTGACCAAAACTTCTGTTCTAGGCAACAGAGGAAGGAGCTGCTCTCTGCCTGGAGGGACAGACCCTCCTAAGTCCCGCCCAGCAGGACCTGGGGGCGGGGCCTTCCTGTCACTCAAAACACTGACTCTGAAGGTGGGAGAAGCACCCGGAAGCTTCCGTGGCCGGGCAGTGTCCTAGCTGCTCAGGCCGAGGTCCCCGTGTGGGCTGAATTGTGTCCACCCCCCGCTCCCCCCAAAAAATCTTGAAATTTGCACCCCTAGTACTGTGAACGGGGCCTTATCTGCAAACAGGACCTTTGCAGACGTGACCGAGTCAGGGGTCTGAGATGAGGTCGTCCTGGATCAGGGGGCCCTGAACCCAATGACAGTGTCCTCATCAGAGACAGAAGAGGAGGGACACAGACACAGAGGGGACGCCACGTGGAGACGGAGGCAGAGATGGGAGGGAGGCGGCCACCAGCCCAGGGACGCCTGGGGCCCCCAGGGGCTGGAAGGGGCAGGAGGGACCGTCTCCGGGGGCCTCCAGACTCCTAATCTCCAGGCTGGGGGAGGATGGGTGTCTGTGGGTTTAAGCCCCTGGTCAGTGGTCATTTCTTCTGGCCGCCCCAGGACATTCATATATTATGCCACTATGACCATAGTTAGAATGTGGCAGAAAAAAAAACTAAAGACTCTGAAATCCCCGGGAAACTAGTAAAATCCCTAAACCGAGAAATCCACTGGACGTCCGCCAACGCCCCAGGCCTGAGAACACACGGTATGGCCAGCAGGTGACCGTCGAGTCCCGAGGAAGAAATCGCCTGGCCCGGTTGGAAATTTGGCTTCAGCTCCTAAGACCAGATCGGTAAGAAAACGGGCCAAGACCTCGCGTTTTGGAAGATGGCGGGACTTTGAAGAGAGCAGCTCAGCTGCTTCCTGTGTTGCCTAGAATAGAAGTTTTGGTCACTAGGGGTCAGTAGCTGCCTCTGGAAACCCTGTGCGGGGGCTTCCGCTCAGAGGAGACACTGAAAGGTGGAGTTGGGCAGAATGGGGGAGGGGACGGCAAAGTGGCACCTGTCAGTCTGCAGAAGCAGGCCGAGGTGCACTCGGGGAGGTGGCCAGACCCAAAGTCCCTGCCAGGGTGACACTCAGAGCTGGACGCAGGCCAGAGGGTCGTCTTCTCGGCCGTCGGTTCCCCCGGGAGTGTTCCCTGCAGGTCTGGGGAGCAGGAAGTCAGAGAGCACCCCGAGGTGGGTTCAGGTCCCATCCCGTGGGTCACGATTTTAACTTCCAGCGGCAGGTAACGAGGTTACCTTTTCCCTGGGGTGTTGTGGACAGTGAGGGGTAGAATCTGCTTTTGTTTCCCGATTTCCGAGTGAGTGGGGCTCGTGGGGGCCCATCCCTGGGTCGGGGACCTTCTCCTACGTGATTCGATCTCTCTCTTCCCTGGAAAGTCTCTTTCTTTGCTTGTTCTTTTGACTTTTGCAGGACTTTTCGGTTCTTTCTCTACAGTGGGGTGGAAGGTGAGAAAGAAGCGTCTTGCCTCGTTCAGACCCCGTCTTATGTCCGCTGACTTGATCCTTTCTGTCATTGTTTTTCAGCCTCAAAGGACCGTCCTGAAATGCGCGAGGGCGTCCCCAGGACAAAGAGAAGGGACAACATGCCACCAAGAGCCCTGCTACCTGCTCATGCGTGACCCGGCTCGACAATCCTGCAGGAACGCTCTCCCTCTCGCCCTGTGCGGTGTGACGCCTCCCAAGGAGCTGAGACTTCGCAGGACAAGACGTAACGCCGAGCCGTGTCCTCTCGCTGGAGAGACCAGCAGATGTCTTTTATCTGCTTGACCCTGTAGATGACACATACAAAGTTGACGACGATTAAGCCGTTCCAGGTACTTTCATCCCAAGTGGGAGCTCGAAGGACAGAGAACATTCTGCCATCGGCCGCCGCGCTGCCGGGAGCCCGGGCGTGTCACACCAGGGGGACGTCACCTGCGTCCCCCACACTGGTTCGTGTCTCAGGCAGGATTGGACTCCGTTGCCCCACCTGTGTGTTGGGCAGCCGGGCGCTTTGGTACTGAAATTCGCTGAGCCTGGAAGTGGAGGCCGAGGGCCCAGCCTGCCCCCTCTGTTGGTTTCAGTGTGTCCCCCGTCCCCCTTTTCTAGAACCACGGGACATCACCTCCAGCCGTCCGCTGGGCTCCGTGGACATAAAGGCCGTTAAGAACCAGGGCCCGCAGGCTAGTTGGAAAGGCAATGGTGAGAGAAGAAACGGGGGACCTGTGTGATAAAGTGGACAATGGATAGCTGTCCCTGGGGCTCCTAAACCCCTTTGTGTCCCTCCCCGTTCAGCAAACAGCTTCTAAGGAGGAAAGACGTTCCCCGGGGTGGAGAGGCGCTAAAGAGCAGAGTCAGGTGAGAGCGCGAAGTGGCAGCATTTAAGCAGCTGTGGGAGCTCAGGGGGCAGCACGTGCGCCTGGAAGGGGCAGGATGAAGGGAAAGGCCAGGTATTGAGCACAGCCTGAGAGCGTGGGTGCCCAGGGAGGAAGAGGAATGTCGTACAGACGCCGCCGCACGGTTCTTCAGGCCTGGCCTGCAGGAAACCACGGGAGTGAGGCCTCCACACGGTGCCCAACAGCCCCGTCAGGGACCCTTCTGACCCCGTGTCTCACACTAATTCTCCACGTTGGAAATCATGACTCAAAGTGGTGCAGTTTCTTCCGTAGGAAACGGGCCAATTCAGCATCATTCTCTCCTACTTGGTACATTTCTGGAGCCCGACAGGCTGTGTGTCCGTCCCGCTGCGCCACACGGCACCAAGGGGGACACGACGCCGATCCATGATCACAAGTCTAGCCCGGCCTTCTCGTCCCCACGAACGTGCCCCTTAACCGGGTGCCTCTTGGCACCGAGGGGGGGAGGGGTGGCTACGCGCCTCCCCAGGGAGCGCCAGGCAGACTCGCAGGCAGGAAGTTGAGAAATGCTGGCCACACACATGCCGTGGAAACGCCGTCTCTTGATAGCGCCTTCTACTTCTGGGAAAAGCGATGGCCCACGTCGCCAGGGCTGCAGTCTCCCCCGAAAGCTGGCCGAGGTCCTGCTTCTGCTCAGCCGCCCTCCTCCACCTCCCCCTTCCGGGGAAGAGTCACAAGCCTCACTTTCCTTTGTCCTGCGGAGGAGACGCGAGGGGAGGGAGACGGGGTGTGACGTCGGGGCACTGAGTGGCCTCTGGCACAAAGGGCAAACATGGGTCGTCACCAGGCACCCAGGGCCAGGGCTTCTCCTTAGTACTAGAGACGTCTGGGGCGGGCCATTGTCAGCAGGGGCGTCCTGGGCCCTGCAGGACCCTGAGCCGTGTCCCTGGTCCCCACCCGCAGGTGCCAGGAGCACCCCCTCCGCAGTGTGACAACCAGAGACGTCCCCCTGGGGGCAGGACGTCCCCTGGCTGACATCCTCCGGCCCGGGGAGCACTGGGTGCGGGCGGGGGCCAAACAGGGGCTCCTGTGTGAGGCCCGCCATTGAACCCCACGAAGCAGATTTTCATCCCGCAGGGAGGTGAGCTGGAAGTGGGCAAGGAGACAACGTGTCTCCTCACGGCTGCTGTGCTCACGGCCTCACGTGCAGTGTCACTGGGTGTCACTGAGGGCCGTCCACACTTGCAGACAAGGAGGCCACGTAGAAGTCTGTCCCCGAGGGGCTGCCCGCGCGCACACACTCAGGAGCAGCTCCCGTGCTGTCCCGGGGGACGTGGCCTTGGGGTGGAGCCGGCTGCCCGCCCAGGCGTGGCCCCCGTGTCCCCAAGGAGGCGTCCGTGTCAGGGGACCTGCCGCAGCGAGGACAGGCCGGGGCGACAGGCACACAGCCCAGGTGCCGAGCGCCTCAATCTTTCTGTGAATGCGATCGCTTTCCAGTTTGCTGCTCGCAACTCGCACAGGAACAGGCAGCTGTGGAAAAGATTTGTGGCCTCGGGGCGCGTGACACTCCATCAATGTCCTGCCGCCTTTTCTCTATGTTGCTGATGAATGGACACCCGTCCCCTCAGTCAGGACGGCCTGGGGGAAAAAAAAAAAAGAAAGAAAGAAAGAAAAAGACATGTTCATGCTGTTTTTCCTCCCAATCTGACACGCACAGAAAGACATAAGTTTTCTCATCAGGGAAAAAAAATTAAAAAAAAAAGATGGTGATGTTTTATTTTTTTAAATTGCCGTTTAACATATTTTGAAATCAAAATGATACGGAGTAATGTGTGCTTGGATTTCACACAGGTCCATCAGATGCCCTTTGCCGTCCATCCATTAATCACCTATCACGTCCATCCATCCGTCCTTTATCCATCGTCACCACGGGTGGATGTTTTTTTTTTTTTTAATCTGCTTTATAGATTTTTTTTTAATCTGATTTTTTTTAAGTCTGCTTTGGAGACTGTCTCTGTTTTTCTTTTTAAAGGAAGGACGTCATTTAGGAGGTCTGGGTCTTTCTCCTAAGCGCTTTCCTCACGCCCTTTATCCCTCAAAGGGAAGGGGACACTTGTCCGTGGAGCTGACAGTCTGGAAACCAGGCACAGGCTCACGGGGACACCTGGTCTCCACATCCCTGCTTGCACTTCCAGGCACCAACGAGTGACAAATGGGCCCTGACTTCCCCGTCATCCAACGGTTCCAGCCAGGGGGACCTCCGACCTGTGACAGCCACCTCGCTGGAGGGACAGACGTGAGCAGGGCCACAGCTGTCGGGAACAGTTTTGCTTTCCCTTCATCGTGAGTTCTTGGAGCACTTGTGTGTGTTGTGGGACACGTTCCCGTTTTATCAGAAAGTACACCAAAGGTGACGACTTGGCACGTCAGTCAAAATTCCGAGTTCCAGAAAGAGAAAGCAGGGACGTGAAGGCCAGGCAGGGTGACCCTCACTCCCCACCCCGCGTGCCCACGCCCTGGGGGCCGTTCTGAGCAGATCCGAGAAAGCCAACACAAACACAGCGACGAAAAGAAGGACACGGGGGTTCCGAGAAGCGACACGCTGACATTTGTGCAGACCCTCGCTTAAATGTCAGACCCTCGCTGACGAACCTTCTGCCGTGTGTGAGGTACGACCACACGTGGTGGCCGGCGAGACGGGAAAGAGTTACGACGTCGGGCTCCCCAGGACCACTCTCTGTTTCAATGCCTGGACCCCAAAAAGCCCTCGGACTGTCGGTTCTGGTTTAGCACAGCGAACACATGCAGATAAGACGGAGCAAGGGCAGAAGGTGCAGGGGACAGGGTGCAGGGGACACGGACGTGAGGGAGCTTGCCGGTGTCCTGTGCCCGTGGACGTGCAGGGACGGTTCTCACTCCCCCAGCAGTGGTGTGTGACCACATGCGTGGACGTTTGCTGCCCAGGAATGTTCACCAAGCCTTGGCGTGCAGCCTTTTTATTGGGGCCATTTGCACAGCATGGGTCACCCGAGTTGGTCGTCCAAAGCCCCTCCAGAGCTGTAGATATGGGACGACCCAAAGGTGCCACCGTCCGTCACATCGTGGCCCAACCCAAAGCCCCCGGAGAGCAAAGACATCCGTACAACGCGGGACATCCGAGGGCTCAGAGGGGGCCTCCCAGGAGCTGGCCAAGCCCACACCGGCCTTGCAACCGGCAGCGTGTGGACAACCCAGGCTCGGGGACGTCACTCTTTAGCACACACGTGTGTTGTGGGATTTTTCACCCTGCAGAGGCCCACGCGGGGTCAGAATCGGGAGTCTCTCTCCCGCCAGGAAGGAAACGCCGTGGGACACCCACTGCTCCAGTGCAAACGCCTTCCTGGATTTCGTGGTGCCGCCTGTTCCCCCCAGGAAGCGGCGTACAGGGCGCCGACGACGGCACACACGTCTCGTCCCCTCACCCCATTCTTTGCCAGGTCCTGCTTTGGCTCCCGCTCGGAGAAGCCACCGACATTCCCGAATGTGCTCAGCCCTGACGCTGTCCTGTGTGGACCCTCCCGCTGCAGGCGTGTCCCGGCCTTTCGGCCCCCGTCTCGCTGTCACAGCCGCGTCCCGCGGCCCGGCTGTTGTGCTGCTCGGCTTCTGAGACTGCTCATCAGGGACGGGCCTGCAGCAGCCCCGTGTCCCTGGGGGTGACGGTCCAGGAGAGGGCCCACCTCCACCCATGGGCCCCGTCAGTCAGGCTGGCCTTCGAGCCCTCCCTGGCGCTTGCCACTCCGTGTGACACGCGGTGGCCGGGGAGCTCCAGGCCCGTCCCTCATCCCCCCGGGACTGAGTCCGACGTCCGGGTCCACAGGACACACGTGCCCACCTCCTCCTGTGCCGGTTCTTCTCGGGGGACCTCCCGTGTGGCACTTGTGTCCCCAGCCCCTGGGAACCTTCCACTCAGCTTTGTCCTCCTGCAAACCTGCTTCCTACTCCCTCTGGGGGGTTTCCGTCCCCGGGCTGCTCTGTGAACGCCTCACAAAGTGAACAGCACCGGCCCGATGTCAAAAGGCACCCAGGACACAGGCCCCCGCGCGCAGGCAGGGAGCGGCTCCCTCCTCGGGGACAGGCCGTCCTGGACACACCAAGCTGCCCGGCGAGCCTTCCCATGTGCTGCCACGACGGCCCCCACGTCTGCTCGTGCCGCTTTGCCGAGGGCACGCGGGGTGTGCGTGGCGTGCGTGCGTGTGTGTGCCAGGGGACGGCTGACCCCAGGAGACACGCTGGGGAGCAGGGGTGTGAGGAGGTCACCGAGCAGCTAAAGAGAAGTGGGTTATAAGGGAGACGTGAGGCAGGAAGGGGCGGGAGCTCTGTGGAAATAGGAAGCTCTCGCAATCAGAGTGTTGTTAGTGGGTAACGGGAACCGCTAGCTGTCGGGGCCCCCGCCAGGCAGCCGCGAGAGGACAGCTGGAGCACCGCCTGCTCAGGAGCGGTAAGCCTGCCCCTGACTCCGTGCTCCTTCACATGGGTCGTCCCTACGGCGAAATGTCCTGCTCGTGGGGCTGGGGCTGGCGGCTCGGACTCCAGGTCCGTGACCCGTCACATGGGACACGGGGACCGCTGGCTGAGGGGCGCCCGCCCATCCAACCGGGGTCACCGCAGACGGGTCTGACGGCCACGGGCTGTGTCGTCATCGCTGACCCAGCACCCAGCTTGCTGACGTTCCCAGGACAACCGGGCTGAGTCCAAAAGTGTCCCAACACCTGGCAGCACTGTGTGCGTGCGATGGTCCCCGGGGGGACGCTGGTCCCCACGTCAAAGGTCCAGCCGCCTTATCTGAGAGACCCTGGCCACCAAGGGCGGAGCTGGTGGCCGGGTGGGGTTCAGGCTGTCACTGGGGAACCCGCCGTTTGCGTCTGGGTGTTGTCTGAGAACAGCGACTGAGGGTCCCCCCGACCCCCGGGACCTCAGGGAGCTGGGAACCCAAGGTCCCCCAACGGGTGCCCACAGACGGTGGCACCAACCCGCCGCCGAGGCTGACTGTGCGCCGCTGGCCTCCTGCCCCCACGGTGGCTCCTGCGTGCGCAGTGAATTTGAGAAACACTCATCTGGTCGATGGAGGGTGCCGGCGATTGCCTCTGGCCTGGGGTCTGCAGAAAGCTGAAATGCAACGAGGAGAAGGAAGCGTCCCGGGGTGAAACCCAAGGAAGAGGAAGTCGGGGCCCAGCGCGTGGCCCGGGCGCACATGTGGTACCAGCGAGTTTCCATTTCTCTGCAACACCTGGCACCACGCGAACATCACCGACACGCAAGACACCCTGGGGGCTGCCAGGGCTGGGGGGCGACGCGGGGGTGGGTGTCCCTCTGGGGGACGAAACCGGTCTGGAACCCAGTGGAGGCGATGGGTGCAGCTTGTGCTGCTTTGCAAAGGTGTGTTTGATGCCACGGGAATGTGGCCTCACCTGAAAAAGGAAAAGAAAACAAGAAGCAGAGGAAGGCCCGGTGCATAAAGCCGCGAGGTGTCCGCGGGCTTCAGCTCCCGGCCTCTTCTGCGCAGACGCCTCGTAAGTGGTGGTCGTGCAATACAGAGGGTCGGCGTAACAGGTGTGCACGGGGCACTCGGGGGACGAGCCGTGGGCCTGGCTGCGTCCTGCTCTGCCTAAGTGGCCGTGCGGGGCTCGGCCCGGAGCCGTGGGACAGCGCCCGGCGTTTACCTACCAGGGCGGCCCTGGAGCAGGTCAGAGCGTGGCTGCCGCATTGTTTTTAACTCGTGGTCTCGCTGCCTCGCGATGGTGGGAGGCCGTGAGCAAGGCGGGTGGGCAGCTGCCGAGCGAAGCTTTCGGTGCAGGAACTGAGGGCGCCCCGCGCCTCAGAGGGGGCCCGCGCCCACGTCCCCGACACAGGAGTGACAGGAGCCGCCTGTGGGGACGGTGTGGGATGGGGGGGCAGGTGCAGGAGCGCAGACACCTGCGATGTCCCAGGCGTGGGTCCCGCCTTCGCCCCGACCCCAGCCCCCCTGCCCCCGCGACGCAGGCAGCTCCCCTCACATCTCCACAAGGCGGTTTATAAATTGCAATTGCAGATGTGAAAATCGGGGAGGGGAACTGGGATCGCAAGGCTGAGGAAGGAGCGGCCCCGTGTGCGTCTGGGGCACGGCCAGGAAATCCCCCCCCCCCGTTTTGGAGAACCGTGCAGGGCCCTGAGGAAGGCTGGGGGAGGCAGGGCCCAGCCCGCAGGGGGGGACGCAGGTGGCTCCCGGTCACGGTCACGCAGGGTGCGAGACGCTCGGGAGGTGGACACGTTAGACCCTGCGGTCGGACGGTTGCTTTTATTTCCCCTTTGGTAGAGAGTGAGGGGCGCGGGGGCTCTGGGAGGCTGGGGGACAGAGATGGAGGCTGGCGGGGCCCCCGTACGTGCCGGCCCAGGCACGCACACGTGAGGGGAGGAGGTGGCGTGGTCCCCTGTGGGCTGCAGCCGGGAGAAAGGCCAGGGCACCCAGCACTTTGCAATCGACAGGAGGCAGGGGACCCTGCGCTGCACAGACAGGCTGGGAAGGGGGACAGAGCGGTGAGGAAACAGGGCACATTCGAGCAGGACACATGCAGGGACATCCGAGAAGAGACGGCTCGGGGTGCGAGGTGGGGGTGGCCTGCGGGGTCTGGGGGACGGCCGGCACGATGGGACACGGTGGCACCAACAGGAACAGTTGTGTGACACGGGCCGGGGCCTGGGTGGTCCAGGGACGTGGGGTGAAAGGCGGGGTCGCTCCACGGAGATGGGTCACGGGAGTTGGGAAGTCCCCTGTCCACACGGTGTCATCGCAGGTGGCACAGGCAAACGGCTGTGAGCCAGCAGTGGGATTCCCCACAGGACGGGCCCGTGCAGGGGGACAGGGGCTGTGACAGAGGGCGCAGGGGCCCCCAGGGGGGCTCAGGAGCAAAGGGAATTTGCACTTTTTGTGGCATCCTTCCCGGACTCGACTTGTGCAAGTTGTTTCATGCACTGATGTTTCCGTGACGGTTGCCTTACAATCCAACACTAGTGTCAGGTGTACGGCGCAGCGGTGACACGCGCACATAACTTACAAAGCCGCTCCCCCGATGCGTCTCGTCCCCACCCGGCCCCCGCCAGCGTCGTCACCACCGCGTTCTTGCCGCTGGTCCCTGTGCTGTGCTTTCCGTCCCCGGGACGATTGCGAAAGTGCCCGTTGCCAGTCCTCAATCCCTTCCCCTTTTTCCCCCGCCCCCGCCCCCGCCCCGTCCTGTCTGGCCACCAGAGTGTCCTCTATGACAACGCGTTTCCTCAGTCTGTTTCTCTGTCCCCCCAGCACCTCCCGTCCTGTGGGAGCCCCATGGCTTCCCCGGCGAAGGCCGTCCTGCTCTCAGTGCTGCTACACCCGGCGTTTCTCCTGACCCGGCAGGACGAGGGTAAGTGTGTGCGGCGCGTGGCTTTTTCCCGCCTCTCCCCTTGCATGACCTGGTGTCTGCGGACGTGTCCTGCAACGTGAGTCCAGTTTCCTCTGGCCTCTAACGTGCATTACGGACGTGGGACACCACTGCCCGCGGGCTGGCCGCGTGCCACATCACGGGCGCTGCAGACAGGGAAAGCGAGGCAGAGAGACGTGCGCGGTCTAACCAGCAGCCTTCGGGGGGGGGGGGAAGGGGAAGCATCACTGCGTGTGCGTATCAGGTATTGGTTCTGATGTTGGGTCTCAGCCCCTCGCCCTTTGAGGGAGGACGGTGGTGAAACACACACCCTTAGGTCCCGACTGCGTGTGGTGGGCGTGCTGGGCGGTGGGCGTGCTGCTTCCTGGGCCGTCGGCGCTGTACGATGGACTGCAGATTGGGGTCGTGGGGAGACTCTCGGTCTCAGGGACAGCCTGCGTCCTCCAGGCTCAACTTACCTAGTGTCAAGACATCCAGGTACACGAAGCTCACCGGGCGGGACAGGGACTCCCCGGAACCCCAAACGCCCCTAAGAGCATGCTCAGGAGTCACTGCCCAGGCCTGGGCACCTCGAAATGACCAGGGAGAACTGCCCAACGACTGTTAGCGTTTGTGACTTTTAACCGACCTTTTGAGGGCAGACACGTGATTGCTTTGTGCAGCCCCGATGGAGAGCAGGGAACAGAGAGGGTAAGCAGCCTATGGAAAGTCACACAGCCAGGGACTGACAGAGCTGGGACCCAAACAAATGCACAGGCGTCTTTGTGAACGTGGGTCTGAGTGGGAAATGTGCACGGAGCGCACACGGCTCCCCACCCCTCAGAGACCAGCGTGGCTCCTGGTGGAGGCAGCTGTCTCCCCGCCCTGCAAACAGGGGACCTGTGCAAGCTTCCTGCAGTCACACTCTGTGCAGTCCTGGTGGCTTCTTGAGTCCCGGCCCCTCTCTGGTGTGTTGCACATGGAACGGGATGGACCCTTCGCAATCTGGGGGCCCCAGGTCCTGGGGACACATGGCATGTGGGTTCCTCCGTGCCACCAGAGTTCTGCTGACCATTCCAGACGTGCCAGGGTGGGTATGAACTCAAGGGCAGAGAATTGGGTTTTGCAGACGATTGTGTGTGTTAGAAATGACGAGTGACGTGGAACGGGGAGAAGCCCGCAGGCAGCCGTGGGCTCCAAGGTGGCTGAAGGAACTCACGTGAGAACAGATTTCCGTTTGGACCCCAGAGGCCGGGACACGGAAGGCCCCTGGGATGGGACGGGGAGAATGCGGGTGGGAGGCACTGAGCCCAGAGACTGCATGGGGTGACACCTTCCAGATGCACACGGAAATCACCCGCCCTCCCATAAAAATAAAAGTCTCACTCAGACACGCAGGGACCGGACCAGAAACCAGCCCTTTGTCCACCCGCATCGGGCAGGACACCCGCCTGCCTTCAAGCCGGGCTTGCAGGACGCCCGATGGGCCTGTGTCCACCAATCTGAGAAGCTAAATGACAGCTTCTGTAGCTATTGGCCCCCCAGGACTGGATTAGAAACGGACAAGTCCCCTCACCCCTGCCCCCACTTCCCCCTGAAGCCAAGCAGACAAACCAGGGAACTGCCCCAGCCAATCGCACGGTTGTCTGGCTTCTCGTCAGCCACCTACACCTTCCCCAGACCAGCCGCCTCCACTTGGGACCCAGCCACTTCCTTCTTGTCCCCAGTGAAACCTCCCACCCATCTGCCCACCCCTAAGTCTCTGTCATACAAATGACAAGGAGTGACTTCTTCCTATGGGGACAGCTGGACTCGGTCTTGTTCCCTCCTGGTTGGTCATCATGTATCTCCTCGTGGAGCAAAGGCAAGGAGTCCAGGCAGGAAGGAGAGATGGGAAAGGGAGGCGTTTCTGAGGACGTGACAAGGTCCTGGGGCCGCCGTGGTGACAGAGGAAAGGGGACAGCAAGTCCCAGCGCTGATCTTAGCATGTACGCCGTGGCATATGTAGGGGAGGGGGAATAGAGACCACAGAGGAGTGGTTTCTGAATCTGCTGGCTACATCTTTCAGCTTCTCACAGCACGGGACCCACCCCCAGTCTACACGCGAGGTTCGACCGCAGCACAATGACCTTAACTTGGGACTGCCACGAAAACACCACCGCCATCCAATGTGAGATCATTCAGAAGGATAACGCATCAGTCAAAATGAAAGTAGGATGGATTTCATATGCCCCATTGATACCCTTGACGTAGCCCCCATCAAGTTAGAAACCAGACAACAGCCGGTGCAAATGAGAAACCCACACGTGACACGAGGACACGCAGAGGAGCCAGGGTTCTAGCAGTGCCAGGAAAATGCAGGCGTATGTCCAGTGCCCTGCTTCCCGGGCGACCGAGGGGCTCCCCGGAAAACGTCTTCTCCCAAAAGGAAGGGTGCTACAGCCCACCCCCCCCCCCAGGCGAGGAGCCCCAGCTCAGAGCCTCCATGAGCTCAGGCCCCGCAGAGGGTGCAGGGAGCTGAGAGGAGGTGGGACCCTCGGGACAGTCAGCCACCCGAGGAAGGGGAAATGGGGCGGGCTGGCAGGATGGGGGGCCCAGAGCATCAAGCTTAGGTCCCAACAGAGCATTCAAAGGCTCCCAGAATTTCCAGAGCTGTCTTTCAGGGGGGACGACACGTCCATCAACAGTGATGGGGGAAGACAAATGGTTTCTTCTGTGACTTACATACGTCCGTACCCCTTTAGTTGCTTAGGGAAGCTGGCAGCCTGCCCTCATGGAACAGCAGCGGCCTTTGACTGGGTGGACCCATCAGAGGTTATATTGTAGCACTACCCCCAGCAGGAGCAGACGGATTGGATACAATGTAACCATGAAGCTTGTGGGAGAAAGAAATAAATAGCGTTAGCCCCCAGCAGGAGCAGACAGATTGGATACAATGTAACCGTGAAGCTTGTGGGAGAAAGAAATAGCGTTAGCCCCCAGCAGGAGCAGACAGATTGGATACAATGTAACCATGAAGCTTGTGGGAGAAAGAAATAGCATTAGCCCAGAACAGGAGCAGACAGACTTGGATACAATGTAACCATGAAGCTTGTGGGAGAAAGAAATAAATAGCGTTAGCCCCCAGCAGGAGCAGACAGATTGGATACAATGTAACCGTGAAGCTTGTGGGAGAAAGAAATAGCGTTAGTCTCCAGCAGGAGCAGACAGACTTGGATACAATGTAACCATGAAGCTTGTGGGAGAAAGAAATAAATAGCGTTAGCCCCCAGCAGGAGCAAACAGACTTGGATACAATGTAACCGTGAAGCTTGTGGGAGAAAGAAATAGCGTTAGTCTCCAGCAGGAGCAGACAGACTTGGATACAATGTAACCGTGAAGCTTGTGAGAGGCTGTGGAGTATGAGATAGGACAAGAAAACACAATAACAGTAAGAGAGGGTGCCTTGAACTCCCTGACGTTCAAGTTGCCGCGGGACCTTTCTGCTCCAAGTGGGTTCCATCAGCATCGCTGGAGAACTTGTTAGAAAGGCAGAATCGCAGGCCTCGCCTGGGGCTTGGTGGAGTAGAACCTGCATTGTGACAAGGTCACAGTAACCGAGCGCACAGTGAAATGTGAGTTCTGTTGTGCACCTTTAAACGCTGCTGTAGGTTATCGAGTTAAGGTCCCACCAGCAAGATGGCACGTGGCCACCCACCAAAGGAGGTACACGGGGGACATTTCACGCAGGGAGTGGGGTGGGCGGATGGTGTCCCGGGGTCAGCGTAAGAGCAAGTGACAGTCAACAGGAGAGGACACAAACCTGTTGCCTGATCCGCTGGCTGGTTGCCTCTTTTTAGCTCAAGAAGAAAGAGTGTCACTGCACCTTTCAGAACTCTTGTCTCCACGAGGGAGTCACGTTCGTAATTACAGTAAATAGCAGCCAACGACAGACGACAGAAAAGCTGTTCTTCACAAACCCAGGTAGGGAAACCGTCACCGTGACCCTTCTGCACCCCACTCGCACCAAAACCGAGACCCCTTTTTCCAGCTTTATTGAGATATAATTGAAACAGGAATTGTGTGCTTTGATGACGTACAACTTGATGTTTTGATACGTGAATGTATTGTAAAGTGATTACCACAGACAAGTTATTAACACATCCGTCGTCTCCCAGGTTCACCGTTTTCTTTCTTTTATTGTTTCCTGGGGAGAACCCCTAAGACCCACTCTCTTAGCGTATGTGAAGTGAACAATACAGTATCATTAATTGTTGTCACCATGCTGGGCAGGAGGTCCCCAGGATGTATTCCCCTTGCATAAGTGAACACATGTCCCTTTTGACCAACATCTCCTGATTTCCCCCTCCGTCCCAGCCCAGCCAATGGCCAACCACCATTCTATGCTCTCATTCCATCCGTTTGACCATTTTACATTCCACATATAAAAGAGATGGTACAGTATTTGTCTCTGCGTGTGTGACTTGTGTCACTTAGCACAATGCCCTCTAGGTCCGTCCCCATTGTTGCAAATGGTAGCATGTCACTTCTTATGGCCGAGTAATATGCCATTGTATATATGGACCCCATTTTCTTTATCCATTTATGTGTCCGTGGACATTTAGGTTGTTTCCATTTCTTGGCTTCTGCAAATCACGCTGCAATGAACATGGTGCAGCATGGCTGCAAATATCTCTCCACGATAAAGATTTCATGTCCTTGGAATGCATATCCAAAAGTACAATGGCTGCCTGATAAGGTCGTTCTGTTTTGAGTATTTGGAGGAGCCTCCATATGTTTTCCATAGTGTCTACACCAACGTGCAATCCTAACGGTGCACGACGGTGCCCTTTTCTCCACATTCTCGCTGACACTTGCTGTCTCGTGTCTTGGTGATGGTGGCCATTCCGGCACAGGTGTGAGGTGACATCGTATTGTGGTTTCGATTTCTATTTCTCTGATGATCAGTGATGTTGAGCATTGATTTTTTTTCATGCCCCTATTGGACATCTCTATGTCTGCTTTGGGAAAATGTCTCTTCGGGTCCTTTGCCCACTTTGTAATCAGATTATTGGGGGGTTTCATTGCTGATGTGTTTTCTGCTGTGGAGCTGCTTACATTCCTTCCACATTTTGGATAGTAACCATTTTATCAGATATTTGTGGTGTGCAAATATTTTCTCCCATTCTGTAGATTGCCTGTCACTCTGCTTAGGGTTTCGTCTGCTGGGCAAAAGCCTTGCACTTGGATGGAATCCCAGTTGTCTGTTTTTCTTGCCCGTGTTTTGGCGTCATGTCCAAAAACATAATTGCCAAGGTCAATGTGAAGCTCCATTTCCCCCGCGTTTTCTTCTAGTGGTTTTATAGTTTTGGGTCCTATGTGTGAGTCTTTAACGCATTTTGACTTAATTTCCATGTGAGATAAGTTTCCTTCTAATGTATGTGGATATCCAGTTTTTCCGTTATCCTTTAGTAAAGAGATCATCCTTTCCTCGTTGTGTGTTCTTGGCAGGTAGTTCTGTTAACGTGCTGTTGGACCTGGTTTGCTAGTATTTTGTTAATGATCTTTACGTCCACGTTTATTAGCTCAATGGGCCTGTAATTTTCTTTCTTTGCGTCGCGATTAGGGAGATGCTGGTCTCATAAAATGAGTGTGGACGTGCTCCCTCTTCTATTTGGGGGGAAGAGCTTAAGAAGGATTCGTGTTACGGCTTCTTTGGTGGTTTGGTGGACGTGGAAACCACAAAGCCATCTGGTCTACGACCCACTTGGAACCTTCCACTGCCAATTATTTTGTTTCTGCCTCTCCCCCAGGTGGAGCGGGCACAGCTGCCCGAAACTTCTCGTGTCTTATCTACGATGCCGATTTCATGAACTGCACTTGGGCCAAGGGCCCATCAGCCCCCGATGATGTCCAATATTTCTTGTATCTGAAAGACTCAAAGTAAGTGTTCACCTCATGCGGAGACGATGAGAAATACAGCAAAAAAAGAAAGAAATGTGTTGATTGTTGCCGGAACCCTTTGGAATCTTACAGGAAGAACCCGCACGAAAGAGAATGTCCCCGTTACGCAGAGGACGCAGGAACCCACGTGGGATGTCACTTCCAAAACCTGTCACAGTTAGCGTTCAACACGTACTTCCTGGTTAACGGGACCAGCCAACAGACAGGAATCCAGTTCTTTGATACTATTCTGTCGATTCACAAAATAGGTGAGAACCAGAACAAGATGTCACCATTGCTTAGCACGGTCAAACCATTTGCATTGAGATCGGCATACGTTTCCTAGAGGGGCTGTCACAAATGGCCCCCGACTTGAGGCCTAAAAAGATGAGAATGTAGTGTCCCCCAGATCAGGAATGTGACATCAAGGTGTCCCAAGGCCCTGGTGCCCCCCGCCCCAGGAAGCCAAGGCTCTTCCAATGCTCCTCCAGCCCCCGTGCCCGGTGCTGGCGCAGCCTGGCGCTGACAGCAAAGCCCGGCCCTCCCAGGACAAAAGCGAGGACAGTCGGTCAGACCCGCAGGTGGGGGGCCCTGGCCCTTTCGGGGACATCCCCATGTGGCTGCAGGCACAGCTTTCTTTTGCCTTATCGGGGGCGGTGCAGTGACACATCTCCCCAAATTAGAGAGACAGCCACCGCGGAGAAGCAAGCAGGCAGATTCTAGAGCAAATCCTGGACGTAGGCTGCAGGGCTTCCCAGGCTTTGCTCCCTGGTTAGGGGTCAACTCCCGTTGCTGAACGTGACCTTGTGGTGTGTCCCTGAAGGATTGTCAAGCGGCCTGCTGCTTGTCATGATATCCAGAGCGGTGGACTGTGTGCTCGGGGTGCTGGCTCGTCATCGGGAGACGGGGTAGGAGGTTTCATAGGGAAATTCAGAAAATGCCCGTTCTGCCGTTAACACCCTGGGGTCGGCCACGTGCAGGCTCACCTGCTGGGGAAGCTGCTGCCGTGTGCCCCTGGCCAGGTGGCAGGTGTCCCGGGTCCTGAGCACACGGCTCCACTCCGCAGGAGAATCGGGTGCCTCCCTATTTAAGCCAACAAATGCAAACACTATTTCCAAACGCCATGCGGCGATCTCTACTGAGAAAACGACGTGTGGTCTGCGTCCTGGCACGGAGGTCCTAACGCTTTGGGACTTTCCTGTGAGGAGAATGATAACGGGGCCTTTAGTTACGTTGATAAGGTGACTTTTGGGAGGACCCCGGGCTGGTGGACGGGGACCCAGCCAGCGATGAGAAGCTGGAACTGTCAGCCCCACTCACCTGAACGTGGGGGGAGAGGAGACGAGCTGGAGATCGGCGTCAGTCCCTCTACGGGTAGTGATGCAATCAGCTGTGCCTACGTCAGGAAACCGTCAGAAAACCCAAGAGGATGGGGTTCGTGGAGCTTCCGGGTCGGTGAACCCACGGAGATTTGGGGACGGTGGCCTTTTCTTTGTGCTGAGCTTGGACATGCACGCTGTGATTTGCAGTGACGCTGTAGGTCCAGGGAAATGTGGCCCATGGACCAATCGAGATGTAGATTCCAGGTTTACAGTCCCAAGAGAAGAGGTGTCCCTCGGCCAGTGGCCCGAACGTACCCTCCAAGGGTCCCATAGTGGAACCGAGTCGTCTCAGTGTCCAGAACGGCATGGGCGACAGTGACAGAGGGTTCACTCGCAGGGCTCCCGTCCTGTTTGCTGCTGGAACCACCGAAGGCGTCACCACTGAATATCCATGTCTCGTTGACGGTGCGGGGGTCCCCCCTTCCTTTCACATATGCACCAACGCCCCCAGTCAGCAGCCGTGCCTGTGCTGGTGCCGTGGGGACCCTATTCTCCCGTCGCCCTTACTTTGGGCGACCCCAGCCTGTCGGCCAGACGGCCGTGTGTCCCCATGCCGGAACCCGCACTGCGGCCGCCGCCCTCTCCGTAGAAGCCACAGCCCCCAGCCGATCGCCCAGCCTGGGCGACTGGCGTGTTGGCTTTGCTTCGGGTTTGGGTTATTTTGCCAGCTCTTTCTCTTCTTTCCAGCCCCCGCCCCAGGCTGGTCTCTCGAGGACAAGCCGTATCCTGACACTGTCTTTCCTGCCAAGGCAGCCCCGTCTCCCGACCTGCAGGCTCAGGGTCCCATGGGTGGCTCCAGGCCCCTCTGATGACACACGTGTGAAAGGAGCCTGTCTCTGGCCTGCAGACCCACCACGGACTCCCTCCCGCCCTGGGCTTGCGGGGACCCACCCTTCCTCTCCTCGGCCCATCGCAGCCTATCGGTCGCCTTGCAGCGCCAACCGTCCTGGTGACCGCGGGGAGCTGCCCCTCGGAGCCAGGCGGCCCAGGGAAGCCTTGGGGCTCAGGGGTGTGTGCTGGGTTCTCGTTACAGAGAAATACAGCCCCCCCCATAACATCTCCGTGCACTGCAACAAATCACGCTGCCTCATCCAGTGGGCAAAGCCGCGCACCCGACGGCGAGTGTCCGACTTGGAGTTCCAGTTCCAGCTGGACATCCGGACCCAGGTGAGCGGCACCCGGGCACAGGACACGGGAGGGTGACACACTGGCACCAGTGCAGGGTGGCACTTGAGCTAACAGCAGCTCCAAGTGGACGGTCACAGAGCCAGGTGGCTTCATACGGCTCCGAGGGGTGGATGCGCACAGGCTGGTGCAGAAACGGGAGGACCCGTGGTTAGGTGGCCACCTGGGCCCAGTGTACATGGAGGAAATCTCTGCTCCATGTCCCCTGGGTTTTCACGAGGACGTCACCTGCTCAGGTCTACAAGGAGCCGTGATCAGGGAACGTGACCCACTGCCCTCTCCCCACGCGGCCACGGTCCACTCCAGGGTGGTCATGAGCTGAGACACGTCGGCCCTCCGCTCGTCCCTGCCTCTGTTGGTGCCTGTCACTGCATTCCCAGGGGACAATGGACACAAGCGTGAAGAACCTCCCCATGGAAACCTTTTCTGATCTGTGCCCTGTTTGGTTTTTCTAGGACAACGTGCAACCCTGTGCCCATCAGCTGGTGAGTTACAAACCCTCACTCCCTGTCGGCGGGGATGAAGGGGACAGGAGGAAGTGCCACCAGGGGAGAGCGGCTCCCGGGGCCACCCACTCAGGGACGCAGGGACGCAGGGCCCCCCGGTCGCCTCCACGGGCAGGTTGCCCCTGGGCTCAGTGTCACGGCCCGGTGCTGAAATTTGTCACGTTTATTATGTCCGGTGAACTTCATGTCCTATTCCTCCTCCACCCACGTTGCTCAAGGACACGTTCCTTTGCCTGTTGAGATGATTTCTTCCTACAAAACCCCAACGAGCGTTGGGTTCTCTAGCGTCCCTCACGGGCTTCGTGCCGCGTGCCCTGACGGCGGGGTCGTGCCTGCGTCTCTGGGCACGACCGCAGCAGCTCACGCGTATCACTGTGATCACTCCTGCAACAGCTCGCGTCCGCAAAGACGCACGTGAATTTTGTAAACCACGTCCGGGTCTCCAGGCAGCACGGGTACTCCGGCCTGTGACGACGCGGCGTTGCTTTCGTAGCCAAATCCCCATTTTCGTTGCACAGCTTGCGTGCTCGGACGGGGCGAGCGTGCCTGGGAGTGTCTCGTCCTCGTCAGTTGTGCAAATGAAAAGGCAACCCCCTCCCCCAACACACCCTTCTTCTTTTTCAACACAGGTGACGAGTGTCTCTCACTCTGTGTCTTGTCCAAAGGTGGAGGTGTCTGGTGCTTTGGAGAATAAATACAGCTTCCTGAACCCTCCGCCCACAGTCAGACATGCTGTGAGAATAAGAGTCGCAGACAGCAGGCTCCTGCAGTGGAGTGAATGGAGCGAGCCGGTTGCATTCGGTACGTGCATGTCCCCAAAGCGTGGCTGCACGTGTCCCACACCTGCTTTTATCCCTGGGCCGTTCCGAGCGGCTTGGGGGCCTGAGGAGGGCCTGGACCCAGGCCTCTGCTTCTTTCTTTCCCTGATGCATGGGAAAGGCTCACGAGCTGGACCCCTGAGGTCACCAAAGGAAGGGACACAGGAAAGTCCCCTCCCCATCAGGAAAGGCCCACGTCAGACACTGCCCAGTCTTGGCCCCTGGTGAGGATAACGTTGCCATCAGAATCGGGGCTGTTTCCTGCTAATCAGAACAGAGCTGTTTCAGGAATTGAATGCACCAGAGAGCCAACGGGTTTCCTGCCTCCGACTTTTATGCGTTGGTAAGAATGGAGCGGTGCGGGCCTGCAGCCAGGCTGGGACCTAGAAAGTTTCCGTTCCCCCCACCCAGCCCTGGACACTGGCCAACGTTGCCAGCGGTCGGCGAGCGTTGTTCTGCGTGCCGCTCCTTCCCATCCCAGATGCAGGAGTTTCACGGAGCGGCCGGGGTACAATTTGTACGACACACACACCCACACAGACACACACACACACACACACGATTTCACAGTCTAGAATTACCAACAGGTAACCGTCACCCTCTGAAAAATCACATGCTTTGGTGCATTCACTAATACCCTGAAGGCAGTGACAAGGGGGAAACTATTTGCAAGCCATATAGCGGATGCATCCAACACCAAGAAAGTACTCTGAGAAGTCAGCAAGGAACACGTCAACAAACCAATGGCGAAAGCGAGTAGAAACATGGGCCAAAAAAAAAAAAAAAAAGTGCTGATTCCACGTGACAAGCAAAACCCAAAGCCTCAAACTGTGTCGAAAGGGTCTGCCCGGAACTGTGCTTTCCTTTTCGCGTGGCCCTTTCTGGGCTGGGGTGCTGGTCTCTGGCTTGCGGCCTTCTCGCGGCGCTTTCTATGTTTGGGGTACTCACGGGCGCAGGGTCATTTTGTCCCCAGGGTTCGGGACTGGGAACTTTGTCTGCAGATGTCCCTGCAGCTCTGGGTGCTTTTCCTCAGCTGGCAAGCGTGTGGGAACCAGGGGGCCAGGGGAGCTGTGAGAAGTCGCCCCAGACGGTAACCTGGTGTGTCACCATCTCTCTCCCCCAGGCTCTGAAGAACGGGAAGCCAGCCCAGTTCTTATGTACACGCTGGTGGTCGTAGGGACCCTCATCCTCTCCCTGATTCTCGGCTTCGTTCTAAAAAGGTATTAACAGTACGCAACCCAGCTCCCAGGTCGGCCTTACCCCTGCAAGACGCAGAGGCACGTTGCAAAGTCGGCCTGTGCCTCTCGCCCGGAGGAGCTGCTGGCGGGTCAGCGTGGGGTCTTCCAGCAGGAACCGCATGTGGGAGAGGGGAGGATGGAGGAGAGACCGAAAAACACAGTGACACGCAGAGCAGGCAGACGGCCCGGGTTTCCACCGCGGTATCAGTGGTTCATGGCGGTCCACGTGGCCAGACAACCAAAGGGGGCCTTCTCCTGGGCCCCAGTGGGCACCCAGTCCCCGACACTGGACCCCTCGGAGCTCAGCCAGCTTCACCTTGTCCCTCAGAGCCTGGGATGAGCCCCCGCCTGCCTTCATCTGTCCCCACACGACTCACGGAGCCCTCGGGGTCCACCAAGCCCACCCCCTTTCCAGGACTTGTCCTGGGACCCTGCCTCTGGCTGAGTGTCCACCCTGCAGCCACCACCACCCTCCACACACAATCAGCATCTTACGAGCACCTCTGTGGCCGTCCTTACATCGTCTCAGCCGTGTGTCCTCAGCAGCGAGCGTGGGCTCCGGCCACCTCACTAGTGCGATGGCATGAAGCACATACAGGAGAAATGACAGTGTCAGCTGCACGACGGTCCTGCAGGAAGTAAGGCGGCCGCGGGCATCCACCTGAGGTCCCTGCCCCCAGAGCTCCCGTCCTGCTGCTGAGCCCTGTGGTCACTTCCTCCTGAAGTGACACGAGTGAGAACGGCATACGAATGTGGCATCGGGACCAGGAGAGAACGCCGTCCCGTATGCCGGGTGTGCTGGCAGGGCACCACTGTCCCCGGGCTCAGCCCTGCCACCAGTCACGGGGATGGGGACACACTGCGTGCCTTTGAGAGTTATCTGAAGAAAAGCTCTGTGAGTGTCCTATGGGCACCAGAAAAACAAGTGACTACAAACCAGGCACCTCACAACCGCAGACACCCATCCTCCCCCGGCCTGGAGACCAGGAGTCTGCCCTCAAGGTGTCCCAGGGCCACACTCCCTCCGGGGGCCCCAGGGGACGGTCCCTCCTGCCCCTTCCAGCTCCTGGGGGCTCCAGGCGTCCCTGGGCTGGTGGCCGCCTCCCTCCCATCTCTGCCTCCATCTCCACGTGGCGTCCCCTCTGTGTCTGTGTCCCTCCTCTTCTGTCTCTGATGAGGACACTGTCATTGGGTTCAGGGTCCCCTGATCCAGGACGACCTCGTCTCAGACCCCTCACTCAGTCCCATCTGCAAAGGTCCTGTTTCCACACAAGCTCCTGTCCCCAGGTGCTGGGGGTCAGAACCTGAATATAATGCCTTTGGGGCCACCGTTCTGCTCAGCACAAACACCAGATGATGTCTTAGAACTGGAGCTTCCCTCGACGCCGTGAAAAGGAAATAAACGCCCCTCAGAAAACGCAGCAACACTCCAATGCTTCACCAGGATGAAATGCGCTGGTTCTGTGACAACACCAAAACCAAGTGACAGAACGTGAACCCAGCCCATGGAAGGAAAGCTGCCCTGCCAGAAGCCATGGGATTCAAGTTTGGGTGGAGGGACACGTGCCTTCCGAGGACCCCAGCCTTTTAATGCCCGAGACCCTGGACGCCCCCTGGCTTCCTGGAGTGGACACCCCCCCACTCCCACCCGTGGGTCCAAGGGACAGAGTGAAGGTTCTGGGAAGACCCTTGTGGCCATCACTCCATCTTCTTAGGGTGCTTGCTGCTGTTTCACTTATCTGAGCCTTGAGTCGGTCCCTCTCTGATTGTTAAATGAAATTGCTGTGAAGACGAGTCCAGATGCATGTCACGGGCACGACAGAGTGTCATGTTTTGGTGCCAAGATGAAATTGGACATCGAGGTCCTTTCTTCACACTTTTCTTGTCTTACCAGGTTTCTCCAGAAGTACTGTGTTTGCACGCCAATTCCGGGCATCAAAGATACATTGAACGAAAACCATGAAAGCGACAACCAGGTATGTATGGGGGTGCACAGGACAGAGCCAGGATGCAGAGGGACACAGCGACCCTCGGAGGGGCCGTCATCTCCCCCACCTCCAACGCAGTGGGACCAGCATGTGGCTGGAACCCTGTGACCCGCTCGCTGGTGGCCTCCTGGGGTCAGAGGTTACGTGTCTGTGAGCGGTGTCTGGGGGAATTAGGAGTGGGCAGGAGGAGAGAAAAGATGGAAAGAGACTCGGGGAAGAGAGACAGAGAATAGACGGTGGATGGATGGATGGATGGATGGATGGATGATGGATGGATGGATGGATGGATGATGGATGGATGGATGGATGGATGGTGGATGGATGGATGGATGATGGATGGATGGATGGATGATGGATGGATGGATGGATGATGGATGGATGATGGATGGATGATGGATGGATAGATGATGGATGGATGGTGGATGGATGGATGATGGATGCATGATGGATGGGTGGATGGATGGATGGATGATGGATGGATGATGGATGGATGGATGGATGGATGGATGGATGGATGGATGATGGATGGATGGATGGATGATAGATGGTTGATGGATGGATGGATGGATGATGGATGGATGATGGATGGATGGATGGATGATGGATGATGGATGGATGAATGGATGATGGATGGATGGATGGATGGATGGATGGATGATGGATGGATGGATGGATGGATGATGGATGGATGGATGGATGGATGGTGGATGGATGGATGGATGATGGATGGATGGATGGATGATGGATGGATGGATGGATGATGGATGGATGATGGATGGATGATGGATGGATAGATGATGGATGGATGGTGGATGCATGATGGATGGGTGGATGGATGGATGGATGATGGATGGATGATGGATGGATGGATGGATGGATGGATGGATGATGGATGGATGGATGGATGGATGGATGGATGGATGGATGGTGGATGGATGGATGGATGATGGATGGATGGATGGATGATGGATGGATGGATGGATGATGGATGGATGATGGATGGATAGATGATGGATGGATGGTGGATGCATGATGGATGGGTGGATGGATGGATGGATGATGGATGGATGATGGATGGATGGATGGATGGATGGATGGATGATGGATGGATGGATGGATGGATGGTGGATGGATGGATGGATGATGGATGGATGGATGGATGATGGATGGATGGATGGATGATGGATGGATGATGGATGGATGATGGATGGATAGATGATGGATGGATGATGGATGCATGATGGATGGGTGGATGGATGGATGGATGATGGATGGATGATGGATGGATGGATGGATGATGGATGGATGATGGATGGATGGATGGATGATGGATGATGGATGGATGAATGGATGATGGATGGATGGATGGATGGATGGATGGATGGTGGATGGATGGATGGATGATGGATGGATGGATGGATGATGGATGGATGGATGGATGATGGATGGATGATGGATGGATGATGGATGGATAGATGATGGATGGATGGTGGATGGATGGATGGTGGATGCATGATGGATGGGTGGATGGATGGATGGATGATGGATGGATGATGGATGGATGGATGGATGGATGGATGGATGATGGATGGATGGATGGATGATGGATGGTTGATGGATGGATGGATGGATGATGGATGGATGATGGATGGATGGATGGATGATGGATGATGGATGGATGGATGGATGAATGGATACATAGATAGATAGATGATAGACAGATGATAGACAAATAGATAGATAGATAGATAGATAGATAGATAGATAGATAGATAGATAGATAGATGGGGGACGGATAGATAGTTACATAGATACATACATAGATAGATCCAGAGATAAATAGAAGAGACAGGACCAAGACAGAAAGGAGTCTGACCTTGCCTCATAGAGGAAGTGCCCAGACAGGGTAAAGAAGCACAAGGACAGCGTGACCTCTGCTCCCGAGACACCCTTGAGGGCTCCCGTCACGTCCCGCTCTCCCTGGTGGCTTCTGCTAGTGGCTCTGGCTCTGTCCCCGGGGCCACCTGCAGGGGGCTGTCCCCTGTCCTGCAGGTCACATCCTGCCGCTCACATCTCACTCAGCATGCCCTTGACATCTGCTGATTGCCATCAGCCCACCTCCCGGCCCCTCCGGCGACCTCTGAGGCCTTGACTATCTTATTGGGCCAGGACGAGCCCTCCCTTTTTCTTGGAGCTCTGTGCTGCCCCAGGACCTTTGCACGTGCCGTGCCCTACACCGGGATGTCCCTTTCCCAAGCCCTCCGTGGGGCCGTGCTGTTCATCCGCCAGCTACCTGGTCGGCCCAGCAGACAGTCTCTGGCTTCTGTCTGCCACCCGGTCGGCCGGAAACCTCACAGCGCCTCCTTCTGTCCTCCCCAGGTCGTCTGGGAGGCAATGGCACTTGATGCAGGAAAAGGTAACAATGAAGACGTGTTGACGGTGCAAGAGGTCACAGACTCCACAGCAACCCCATGAATGTCACAGGTGTCCCCCCTGTCCCCGGTTGTGCTGGCACTGGTGTATGTGCGTGTGTGTCTTTCATTGTTTCCAGCATTTGTACAGCTTTCTATTTTTTTAGTTTTTTTTACTCTAAAAAAAAATGTGATTTTTTTTCTTTTCCCAACGATACTTATAGTTGTAGGGATGGTGTGATGCCCTTCGAACGTCCTCCACGCACAACCACACCTTCCAGTAAGTCAGGGGTCCTCCCAGCCTGCAGACGGCAGGGGCGGGGACATGGGTGTCTGTGGCCTCAGGTTGTCCTGTCACGTCCCTGTCCCCCTGCCTGTCTGCCGGCCCTGGCTTAGGAAGGTGTGGGTTTCCACAGTCGTTCCGCATGCGTGACGACTCCGTAATGTAACAGAGCACAGACGTGTCACCTTAGAGCCAATGGGCCGTCCCGCCTCCTTCCCAGAAGGATGCTTGTGGTGACATTGGAACTCCCAGATGACCAAACAGCATCTCCCAGCTCCAGGTCCCTAACATAATCGTATAAGCAAAACGTCCGATCACAGTGTCACAAGCATCAGGAATTAGGACGGGGACGTGTCTGGGGACCGTATTCTGTCCACCACACAGGGATAGGATGGGGACAGCTTTGGGGGCCACGATTCCATCAACCACAAGTAGTAACAGACAGCACCATGACAGAGGCTGAAACATCACACACGAGGAAGTCCCACAGGGTGTGAAGGGTCCCTGGGGACCTCAGAGGAAGGAAAGAGCATGAGGGGACAATATTTGGGGTGAATCGGACCTTGGGATCCGAATTTAGAGGTTACCTTTGATCTCCCATATGTGTTTTCAATCTTCCTCCTACAGACGCAAGCCAGCCCCTGTCTACCAGCCTGGGGGAGGTTGGGGGCTGGGCAGACAGCAGAAGCAGCCTTCTGGAACTTTCTCTGATGCATTTCCATGTGCAGGGGACCCTGGGGGGCGCCGTGCACTTTGTGGGCTTGCCCTGTGACAGTCCCTATTGCGTGCTTGCCTTGGAGGGGCTCCAGCACTCCCTCTGGTTCTCTCCAGCAGAAACGCCCCTTGGGACCCCACTGTACGTGACCTGCCAGAGGCTCAGTCCACGCAGGCCTCTGGCCACCTCCTCCCTGGCGTGACCCACAGCTTGCACGGTGGTGCCCCTGCAGTCACGTGGGGACAGAGGCACAGTTTAGGGAACTTTGCCGGCCACAGCGTTGCTCAACAGGAAGAGAGTGGGACAGTGGGGGGTCTTGCGTTCAGTGTCCTGGAGGGGCAAGCGGCACAGACTGTGTCCCCACGTCAGCTCCCCCGGGCTCAGCACGTGTGTCCTCGTGCTCCCTCTCCGGCAATGGTGCAGCCGTCATAACCCCATGGGCTGCCACCTTTGTCCCGAAGGAAAGGATTCCTTTAGTAGGTCCATAAGTATTTCCTGGGCACCAATTTTTGCACCGGCTGAGGTCTAGGTCCTCAGGGCACCCAGGGGATGGAGTCGGGGGGACGCAGGGAAAACGTCATGCCCCGATGGAGCCCTGAGTGTGAGATCCTCGCTGACCCCTTGAACCCGGGAGCAACGTTTTCCCACAGTAAGCCCAGGCGAGAGGGACTGCCCCACCCCCCCACCCCCCCTGTAAATCTGAGGTCGGCCTATCACTGCTGTGTGACCTTGGGCCAGTGGCTGGCCCTCTCTGTGCCTCCGTCTCTGCCTGTATGAGGTGGGCCTCAGCACAGTCTCTCTCTGGTAGGTGTGGGGAGTCGGGCTGGGAGCCCACAAAATCCTCAAAGAGAGTAGGCTTGGGTGTGCAGAAGAGGGTGCAGAGGGGCTTGTGCAGGCCCCCGAGGAGTTCCTGCCACTTGCCTGTGATTCTGTGTCTCCACTGGGACTGGAAGGGCCAGGCTAGGGTGAGAGGGGAGGAGCTTTTCATACGCCTCGATCTGCTTTGAGACCCGAGGACGCAGTTTTCCCCTCAGCTCCACACCCCCTTTGATGCTTGCTCTGGGATGGATGGGTGCCTTGTGCCCTGGGGGGCGATGCTTCGGGTGGGGTGGGGGTGGAGCAGCTGTGGTGCTGGAGGGAGACCAGTCACTGCTGGGGACGGTCCCAGGGTGTCCAGGCGTCAGAGTGAGGCCAGCCACCCCACGTGTCTAAGGCTCAAGTCAGCACGGGGACTTGGGGTCCACCCGTGAAAGACGTGACCTGCTGGGGCATCTCCTGTGGCGGCAACAGGACCAGGAGAGAAAGTCCAGCACCAGGGACGTGTGACCACCCGCAAGGGCGCGGGGCAGGCGTCCCGATGTCCCCGCCCCTTCCAGCGCCGACTCCGAAGTCCGGCCCCCAGTCATAAAACAGCAAGTGGTAAACCCTGGACAGGACGAGCACAGCCGCCTTTGTGATGAAGGTCCTCACTTTGTGCTGCAATGGCCTTGTCCTTCAGTTTTCATAGATGACAGGGGAACGATGGGGGGACAGGAAAGCGCGGGGTGGGGACCAGTTGGACGCCCTCCGCTCTCCCTGTAGCAGCTGCACTTTTTATGCTGAAGGCTCCAGAGAAACCAGCGAGAGACTCAGGGTTCTGCTGCATTAGAAGCCCCGAGTGAGGAGAACAGGCTAAGGATTCTGCGTGACGTCACAGAGGGTTTGTGACGTCACGGTGGGGCGTGACGTCGCAGGGTGTGCGTGACGTCACAGGGTGTGTGACGTCACAGGAGGCGCGCGCCGTCACAGCGGTGTGACGTCGCGGGGCGGCATATGACGTCATATAGTACGCTCGACGTCGCGGGGGTCGCGTGACGTCACACATGCATGTGACGTCACAGAGACGTGTGACGTCACGCACTTTCTCAGAACGCACCGCGCTGGGAGGGAGCTCGGGCGGAAACTGTGGACGTTAGTTAGTAACAGTGTATAAGTCGGCTCCTCGGTCTCCGTGGTAACAGATGCGCCGCCCACACCAGTACCCGCAGCCAATAGGAGGGGCAGCCGGGCGGGTGACAGGGGCCGTGGGAAACCCCGTGTTTTCCGCAAAGCTGCAGCTGCTGGGGAAAAAGCACTGAAGTCTGTGAATAATAATGATAATCCTCAAGTCCCGGAACGGAGAGTCTAGGTGACAGGCAGCAAATAAAGGAGACCCACCGACTGTATTAGGGTCTTTTGCAGACAAACCCGGCCTCAGCCGACCCTCTCTTTTAGTCAACAGACAAGTACAGCACACAAGTGACAGTTCGGGAAACGTCGTCTGTGGATGGAGCTCAGGACACACTTGCATTTGACACGTTTTGGGCTGTCTGCTGTCTCTCCACATTATAATATCTATCCGTCTGTCCACCGTCTGTCATCCATCCATCATCTGTCATCTACTACCTATCCTCTACCTGCCGATCCTCTACCATATCTATCAATCTATTATATTATCTATCATCTATGTCTCTATGTATCTACCGTCCATCAATCATCTATTAATCTGTGCACCATCTATCCATCTATAAATCATCTCTCTACCTATTTCTCTCCATCATCTATGTATGTATATGTATCGATCTACCTATTTACGTGTCACCCATCCATTCATCACGGATCATGCATGTCTCTTGCCCCCCTGGCCCCCCAGCATGTAGTGTCACCAAAGCCCCCCCACGGTGTCAGCACCGCGGGCCGACCTGCTGGACCTGAGGGTCTCCAGGTCCCCTTCCCTCCCGTCGAGCCTCCTGACCCAGGGACAGCCCCCCCAGTCAGTGCCACCTGCTGCCCTCAGGGCCCACACTGGGGACCCCGGTCCTGCCGTCGGTGGCTGGGCAGGTTCAGAGAGTGAAACAGGATGTGGACGGTGAGTCAGCAACCCCATGGCGGAGCCGCCCTCTGTTCTTCCTCTGATGTGTCCCCTGCCACCCGAGTTGGGACAGCGGTCCTGCAGGGGGGGATTCGGGAAGTGTCCCTCCAGGACCCTTGTGACACGCACCAGGGGGAGAAATGACTGGCACACAGTGAGATGCTCCCGTTCTGAGAGCACAGCCCCGTGAGCTTCAGCGGATGGATGAACCCGTGGGAACACCGTCACTTTGGTCACAGAGGCCCCTCTCTGTGGGTCCGCGCCCCTCCCTTGCCAGCTGATGGCCCAGGGCTGGCTGTCCTCGCAGAGTGGATGCTGGACGCCCGGGGTTTCCCCGAGATGCACTTTCCAGCAGGTCAGGCCCTTCCAGCTCAACGTGTCTCTGAGAGTCGGGCCCAGCCTGCGGGCGAGGGCTCACCCCCTGCTTTTTACAGACGTGTAGAGAGTGTGGAGGTGGCTGCAATCCCTGTCCCTTGAGGGGCGCTTCAGCCATTTCCACTCTCTCTTCCACAAACGCCGAAGCGTGAAACTGCTGGGCCCGGCAGGAAATGTATGTCTGATGTTGTAAGATGTGACAACCACCTGTTGGCCGTGTCCTGCCCCAAATTCACAGGCTGAACCCCCAACCCCAGGGGGGTGCGGTGAGGAGGGGGGGGCTGTGGGAGGGGATTAGGGGAGATGAGGTCATGAGGGTGGGGCCCCCATGATGGGACCAGTGTCCTTACAAGAGGAGGATGACACCAGAGCCCTCTCTCTCCTCCGAGTGGGGACACAGAGAAGGTGGCCCTCTGCAAGGCAGCATGGGTTGTCACCTGAAAACGGCCCTGCCCACAGCTTGCTCTCCCACAACGAGCCTCCAGAACTGGGAGAAGTAGATGCTGTTTAAGCTCGCAGTCTGTGGTGTCACCCTATGTCACCTGAGCAGATTCATGCACTGCCAGACCGTTTCCCCGCCCCCACGGCCCTGTCTGTTCTGTCTGTAACCCCACAAACAGGACCTGAGGGTACGGGTCCCTCCCCACCTGGCCAACCCCTCTCGTTATCTTTTTCATCGCCTTCCCCCGCTTGTCTCAATGCATCTGTGAGACTTGAGGACTTCAAACGGTGTAGAAAATAGGGATCCCCAAGAGCCCTGTTACCAGTAACATTTAACTTCCAAGGAAACCGTGATTGGCTACAGCGTCATTTGCTGTTCCTTTCATCGCTGGGAACCGTGCTTCAACTGTGGCTGTTTAACTGGTAACAGGAACCGTCCTGAATTCCGGACCACAGCCAGGTGGGAACTTAAACGTTCATAACACCCGAACTCTCCCCAAATCATCTGCCCACCAATTCCGTGTTTCTGCGTTGCAACGAAAACTTAAAACACATTGAACCCATGTAACGAGAGTTGTTTCTAGGTGATTGTGTCTGTTGGAAAAGCTCTCTCGTGGTCATGAAGATGGATAAGGTTTTATCCTGTTACTAAGGATTAATAGACATACGAGGTCAGACAATTAAGTTTGTGAACGCATCCTAGAAAAAGTGCTACACACAAAACAAGTTCTCAAATTTAATGGTCAGACCTCATACGATGAACGACATGATGAAAATGGAGAAATGGATACGTTGTCACTCATGTACACACCTGTGAAACTATCACCACCACCCAGACGGTGAAACTCCGATCAGCCCATCGATTGCTGGGTGCCTGTGTAGCCCCCACACACCTCCTTACCCCCCCATAAGGCAACCTTATGATTTTCAATCGAGGGTCGTCCCCCCTTCTCTGCAGGGGACACGTGCCAAGATGCCCAGTGGGTGCCTGAGATTGTGCACACTTACTATGAAGTTTCCTACCCATACGTACCTATGACAGAGTTTAATTTATCATTAGGCACCGTAAGAGATTACTAATAAAACAAATAAAATAGAACAATTATAACAATATACTGTAATGAAATCGTGGGCATGGGGTCCCTCGTGCTGTCTCTCCCACAAAGGAATGATTCACGTCTGGCGGGGACGGTGTGCGATGTCATCACGCTGCTCAGAACACTGCGCAATTTAAAACTGGCGAATTGTTTATTTCTGGAATTTTCCATCTAATAGCTTCCACGCGGGGGGTGCACAGCAGGGAAGTGAAACCACGGAGCGCAAAGCCACACATGTGGGGGGACGTCTGTGTCAGCTGATTCACCAAACATCACGTCTCCTGCCTCCGTACCCGCCAAAGAAAAAGCTTCTATTTTTTTGCAATTATCTGAGTTATTTTCTCTTTTGCCACATAAAGTGTAAATAATCAGGATGATCAGGAGGCTTTCTCTCTGTCGAATGACTAGAAAATCTGATCACCGTGCAAGCTTTCGCCCTCCTTTACTTATAATTTTTTGTTTTTTGGACCCACGTCGTGAGGTATTGGCAGGTGTCTTTTAAAATTTCAAAGGCACCCGTTCTCTCCTGCAAGAATATGTTCGTATCACAAAGGAGAACGAGAGACATCACCTTCACGGGGCTTCACACGTATAATAACACGTCTTTGAAATAACAGATGGTTATTATAATAATTTTGAAGTCTTGTGCTTTTGCACTCTTTCGTATTTATTTTTATTGAGGTTCCCATTGGTTAATGACATTTTACGAGTACACGTTTATAATGTGATATCTGTACCCACGACCGAGTGTCCAGCCCCAAAAGACCAGGTTTCCTCTGGCACCAGAGCTGCGGTGCATATAGGCAATGGAATGTTACTCGGCCATAAAAAGATGGTGAAATACTGTCATTTGCAACGACACGGATGGACCTCGAGGGTGTTACGCTCAGTGACATAAGCCAGATGGAAAAGGACAAAAACCGTACGATTCCCATCGCTTATAGAGGAAACCCGGATGACGGACCAGAGGGTTTTCTCAGGCTGTCCCTTTGGCACGTCCTAACCCAGCAGCTGAACGGGAGACACCCCGGTATCATTTTTGCTAAGAAGGTCACAGCTGCCGTGAACCCCAAAATGCCTCCGTTCACGAGTGCCCTTTACAAAAACAACAAAACACTAAAAATGACTAACCCCCTGCCCCAAATCTGCACCCTTCCCGTGGTCTGGGCTGCTGCCATCAAGCTCGTGTCTACCGCTGTGTTCTAGAACATTCCAGACCCCCGGCACCTTGAGACCATTTCTGCTAGGCCCCCAGCCCTCCCGGTCTCCTCGAAGCCTCCCACTTACTTCTGGGTTCAGGAGGGAAGGAATGGCTCGCCCTTAAAATAAACAGCACGATACTAACAGCTGCAGAGTGACTGGGGACGAAAGGGAACGGTGGCCTGTCCCCATCCGGGGCACAGCTGGGACGTGGAGGGCCCAGCAGTCGCCTAGCAGCCCAGCCGAGCCCGTCCAGGCCACGTGCAGCTCGGGGACTGTGTCCCCAGCCAGGTACTGCCACCTGCCATGCCCCTCGCCGACACCACGTGATAACGGGGCTCGAGGGGACCAAAGGAGGGGCTGAGCATATGTCCTGAGGAAATGTGCACACGATGGCATTCGTGTGGGCGGACACGCCAGCCAACAGGCGTCACCGTTATGCAGAGGCTTGGGGACAGAAATCTCGGGAGTGTCTCAGTGTTCGAATGTCTCCGTTGACAAACATTTCGGTTTATGAGCACAGTAAACCCAGAAGTAAATGCTTCAGGTTTCAAACACGCCTTGGACGTGGAACGTGTCACGTGGCTTCTGCTGAGGGCAAGACCCTGAGGCCCAGCTGTGGGCTGTTTCCCAACGTTTCAGAACTCGAGTGGTCTTCCAGAACGGGTTACATCTGGAAACCGAGGGACCACTGCACCCACGTACAACGCCGTACCCTCGTGGGGTCCAGGGTGCCCTGCTGGGTCCCACCCGCCGGCCCCAGGGAGCGGGGTTGTCGCAGAAGAAGGAAGGCACGTGCTCCCAGGCCGAGAAGGATGCTTTACCAGGAAAGGGGAGCTTTGTCGGCCGCTCAGTAGGACTGCATGGCCTGGGGTCCGTCCGCCCAGCTCAGGGGACCAGGACGAGAAGGTCACACACACACCACCTACGACACCCTGAGGCTGAAGCAAACTCAGCTGCCCCTGAGTGGACAGAGGTCGAGCCGGTGCTCAGATGGAGGCAGGAACCCAGACCCGGGTTTCAGGGACCCCCCACGGGGAGCAGCTGGACACGTGGCCGGACAGACCCCTGCTGCCAACAGGGGAGCTCAGGACGTGTGTGAAACAAGGGGCTTGAGGCAGACCGCTGGCTGGGCTCAAGCACTTCCCGTCCGTCAAGATAACACTGGGCTGCCCACGCACCGAAAACACACACTCAACGGATCGGAGATTACGTGTTTCTCAAAAGGCTGACCTAGGAAAGAATTCTTTGAAAACAAAAGAGAGAGAGAAAGACACAGAGAGGAGAGGAGACTGTGGGTCCAGACGGCCGGACCTTCTCAGTCTCTTTTCCCTTCTCGCTGGGGAAACACTGCCGCTGCCTCCAGGACGGCCACCGGGGCTGCTGGGGGACCTGGGCTCCTGCAGAGCTGTCAGCACCGTGTGCCCCCCGCCCCCGTGTACCAGGCAGGGAAGGCGGCACCTTCAATAAGCCCCCGAAACGGCCGGCGAGGGGTCCACGGGGCTGACCCACCTGTAAGTCGATTTTCCCCATCTTTACGGCACTGGTAAGATGGGGACGGTGTTTGATACGAAGGGAAAAGCTGTACCATCTCCACGGTTCACCCACGGGAAGGCGGGAGGGAAAAACGGTGGGACTGGGACCAACAGGGCTTTGGGGACAGGGGGGAAATGGGTCGGGTGGACGCGTGGCATTCGTGTCACTGATAAAATGCTCAGCGTTTTACGTGGCATTTGTGTCACTGATAAAAGCGTTTTACGTGGCACTTTGTAAGTGGTCGGGTGTGTGGCCGACGGTACACGGTGTGTGTGGACCCTTATGTGTCCGTGAAACATTGCCGTCTGGGATTGTGTACGCGTGATTGTCCTCAAGGTTGCTCTTGGACGCCGATGGGTACAGGACCCAATGACCCGGGAACAGGTGGAGGGGACTCAGGCTCCAATCGGCAGGTCTTTGGGGGAGCAGAAGCTGCCCTGTCCCCCAGCTCCCGGCGAGGTCCCAGAAAGGGTGTGGGGCGTCACCTGGGAAGGAGAGAAGCAATGTCACCAGTCCTCCATCGTAATCAAGCCGAGGACGGCCCACCCGTGCCCAGCGGCTGCTCACGCCCTCTGTCCCCACAGCCAGCGGCCCCTCCAGGGGCCACACACAAGGCCAACCTCGGTCCCTGACACCGAGAGACCTCCATCTATCAGTTGCTGCCAGGATGAATAATGAGGGTGCAGGTACCACAAAGGACACCAACCAGGGTGGCTTGCACAACAGACATTTATTCCCTCCCAGGTCTGGAGGCTGAGGTCCAGGTGTCCCAGGGCTGGTCCCCCCTGAGGCCTCTCTCCTGGGCGTGGGGACGGCCGTCTGCTCCCCGTGTCCTCACACGGTCGTCCCTCTGTGTCCTCATCTCCTCTTCTTATAAGGACACAGTCCTATTGGATCGGGACCCACCCTAGTGACCTCATGTCACCTTAGTCCCCTCTTTACAGACCCGTCTCCTAATACAGCCCCATTCTGAGGTCCTGGGGTTTACGGCTCCAACATATGGATTTTGGGGAGGGGCGCACAATTCAGTCCATAACAAAGGGTGCCCTGGCCTGGAGCATTCAAACCAGATCTCGGGGTGCCCCTGTACCCCCACATGGTATCACCTCCCCTTCCTTGTTGGGAAAAATTTCAGCAACGACAATTTTCCTCTGGGGGTGCAGCCCTGGAAGGATCCCAAGACGATGTCCTGCGGTCGAGTTCTGCTTCCCAGAAAAGGATGAGCCGGGAGGGAGTGTGTGTGGCCCCACAGGGAAGGACGTCTGCTTGGAGGAGGGAAGTCTGTGGCAGCCAAGCGGCCCAGCTCGCACAGTGGGGCTGCAGGAGGGTGGCCCCCCACACATGAAAGTTGGAAGCTCTGAGCCAGGCGGCAGGTGACATGCCGTCCCACAATGGGCCTGATTTGGGGCTACAGGCCACCAAGAACCAGCTGAGGCAGGGAAAGCTCTTTACCCCTCCATGGCTGCCTAAAAGCGGAGTATATGGATTCCCCCTTCTGCAAAGGAAGTAAAGGACATTTCTGTTTGTAAAGATGTGTCTCTACCAAGGAGATAAGAGCTGCTCTCAGAGACAGCGCTTATCACCCCAGAGACTCTTATCTGTATAACCAGACAACGCCTGTCACCCATACATTTCCTCCCCTCCTGACCCCTTCCCATAACCGGCCTCCCCCACCCAGAAACCCAAAATCCTTTATTTTTAGACGGTGCATAAGACTCCATCATCTGGTCGCCTCTTTGAGCCATATTATTCTTTGGGTATGTATGTCAGTAAAGCTAGTTTTTCTGTTAAGCCGTCTTTTATCAGTTTAATTTGCAGGTACCAGGCACAGAACCTAAGAGGGTATAGGGAAGGTCTTTTCCTCTCAAATCTCCACCCTCCCTCTGTCTCTCCCTTTCCTCAGCCTCTTCCCTCAGTCTGTCTCATCTAGGAAGACTTCTCACTAGGTAAGGAGACACAGAACACAAAGGAGCTTACCTGTTCCCAGGTATGGAGCCACATGGTCTCTCACTGCCTGAGCTTGGCACTGTCTCCTGAAAGGAGAACAAACACAATACGCTGACGGTCGCCGGTGGCCTCCGGCGGGTGCTGATGCTTCAGCCACGGTATCCGATTCTCGGCGAGTTCATCTACAGCCTCACTCCTCATGACCTCTGTTCAGCCAGCAAGGTCATTCCATCTCTTTGTGTTAGCCCTTGCTAGTCTGTAGGGTTGTGAAGCTAGGAGGGGGTATATCTGTTCAAATGAACACAATCCTGGCCTTTTACTCACCAGAATCCTCCCTTGGCAGCGCTTGGTGCTGGAATTCAAAGGTCTTCCAGGACCTCTCACCCCTTCCAATCCCAGACACTGCCGGCTGGGCTCTGCCACTGCCTCCGCCGAAACCCTGGGCACCACGGGCACAGGTGGCCTCCCTCCAGGTGAGGCCCTTTCCGTTTCTACCTCACCTGGCCTTTCAGCAGCTTCATGCACGTGGTGACCCTCCCCCTGCAAGGCTCCCTTCCCCTCGGCTTCTGCAACAGCTTCCTGGTCCCTCTTGGTCACCCCCAGATGGCTTCCAGGCCACACTGGTCACCACGTGGACGCAGAGGCAGGTGATGTCCCTAAGCCATGGTTCTTCTCCTGCTGTGATGCTGGAACTGTCCCTACCTGCCGGGATGTTTGGGAGCACAGGAACATGGTAGACCCGAGGGGCGTCATGCCCAAAGTGGCTGCTGTGCACCACCCACCTCATCACACATCCCTTCTCTCACTGGGGGGCCTCACCTCTCCTGCCCCTCAGCCAGCACTTACAGACCATCACCGTAAAATCACCTTGACCCCCACTCTGGGTCCCCACACACACATCTCAGAAGCAGGAACGTGGACCAGTGCCAGTGGGCTGGGAACACACGCAAAGGGCAGGACCCCAGAAGACGTTTGTTCGATCCCAGTTTGTTGAATGCTGTCATCAGAGGTGCATGTTACATTCCTTGATGGTTCGGAAGGGGTTTCAAGCAGAATTTAAAAAGGTGGCTTCCTTTCGCCAGGTCACCCAGGTCTGTGGGAGCAGGATGGTAACTGATGAGCCAAGTAAAGAGTTAGCAGCAGGCTTGTGGGCTGACAGCAAGGAGGCAAAGATGAATCGCTTGGCTCTGACTCCCCTGGCTAGCACTGCACCTGCGGGCTGACGAGCGCCTTACATCCCTCGTAGATGGGAATGGGACAGTTCCCGGGAGGAGACAATTGTAGCGGCAGCCCCCCTGCAAGCTGACGAGCCCCCTACATCCTGCCTGGAAAAATATAAAACCCCAGCACTCCTTCTCTTCGTTGGCACAGCTGTCCCCATCGGGCAGTGTCCTGGCAAAACTTCCGTCGGCCAAAACTCTCCCTCCCTGACTTTCAATAAATCTCGTCTTACTCTTGCAGAGTCTCGTAAATCCCTTCACGGTCTGCAAACGAGCAGGGGTTCATTCTACGCCAAGACAGTAACAGGGATGCAATGATGGGACCTTGTAAACAGAGGGGTCTCTGGAACCGGCAAAGACAGGGCCCTTGAATTACGGAGGGAGGGGTCGTGCTGAGAAGGGCGGGCTCCTGCTGGGGTTGGAATGTGACGTCTGAGCAGGTGTCTTCTCTTTGGGTGCTTAGGTGCAGCTGCGGGGCTCGGCATGGCGTCCTTGTTGGGTTTTATAAGCCTCCTGCTGCTCCTGAGCTCAGCGTGCGGTGAAGAGCCAGACCCTGGTAGGTGCAGGCGAGTCCTCTGGGGTTTTGTGGGACAGCCACACCCCTGCCACTTGAAGGGGACCGAGGTCCCCTGACCTGGAGCCCCTCCACCCCGGTAGGGAAAGGGGTCTCCTTGCAAGTCAGACTGAGGCGGATTCATTTATCCTCCTGCAAACTCAAAGGGGAGGAGACGTCGCCTGGCTCCAGCCCCAAACCCCAAACCTCAACCCCAGCCGGTGTGTCACACCTTCTGTCCGTAGTGGGGGACAAGTCATTACACAGGAAATCTCCTGCCCACTCAGAAAACCTCCCCAAGTAGGTGGAAGAGAAAGAAAGCCATCTCATTATTGCCGGAGCACAAAACCAGAGTGGCGTTCACGTCTCCCAGGATCCCATTTCCGAAGTGCTCCTTGTCTGGCAGGAAATATGTTTGCACTGAGAGCCTGTCCACAGGTCTGTTTAGCCAATTGAAGGATGTCTGTCCATTTGTAAAAGGACAGAGAAACTCAGAAAGGAGATGAGGGTGAGAGACTGTTTCGTAGTTTTAACCGTGAGGATTAAATCTCTGTGTAATATTTGCAAGCCTGTCACGGCCCGCACCCTCCACTCCGGATGGGCCCCCCAGCCCAAAGGGGTTCCCCTGTCCCCTCCCCCATCCTGAATGCCTGGGAGGGAAGCCGCCCAATTAAATCAAAGCATGGCGCTGGGGCGCATGGGTGTAGGGGGTCAGGTGGACCTTCAAAGCCCTCATCACGGCAGAAGGACAGTGTGGGGACAGAGCCCCAGAGGGCAGTTTCCAGGCTCTCGGCCTCACGTGGAAAGGTGCTGGCTCGGGTAGTAGCTGGCCGTCAGCTGTAACCAGTTACCCAATTAACTACTAATATAGCTTCCGAGGCTACGCTGGTTGGTTACTCGGTTGGCAGAGAAGCGGACGGCGGATTGCAGATGGTGCGGCTCCTGCTCCCTGTGTCTCCAGCCCAGCCGTCAGCGAGAATACAGTGGTGTGACCCCCTTACCTATGGCTCCGTGGGTGTTGCTTTTTGGCCTCACCATGTCCTGCGTTCTTGTGCGGGGAGCGGGAGCTGAGAGCCTGCGTTACAGATACTTTGTAACCCTCTGTGGTGGTGGAGCTCATCTACACTTGCCCTGTGATCCTTCCACAATATATACAACGTATCATCCTGTTGCAAACTCGAAACTAATAGGAAGTTATATGTTCACCATGTCTCAATTGAAACACATTTAAAAAGCAGTCTAGATGTGGGTGAATCTATACATCATAATTTATGGGCTGAACAGAAATAATTGACGCCCACCAGAAACACGCAGAAAAACATAATGGCCTGCTTTTGCACCCCCACCGTCAATGTACAGAGGGTCCCCATTTCTCCATATTCGCTACAACAATTATTTTCTTTTTAAAAAGATGATTATTCTAGCGAACCTTATGGGGAGGAACGGGCACCTCATCGTGGTTTTGATTTGCATTTTCCTGATGACTAGTGAGTCTGAGAACCTTTTCAGGGGCTTATAAATTTCAGAAAATCGCTCCCTTCAAAATGATTAATGTTATCTCCTGTGAATTTGGCCTCAATCGAGAAAAAAACAAAAGCGTTTGATCCATCCTTGATGCTTCCAAAATGCCCCCCCCCACACTGTAATTATCAATGTCCCCTGGGGGCAGAGAGGGGTCTTGATGCTGGCTGAGTGTTCTTTCTTTTAATGACAGCACAGGAGAATGCATCTCCCATTATAAACATGAAGCTAGATCCAAGGAAAAAGATGTTAACGTGGAAAAACAGGAGAAATGTGACTTGGCAAGAATGCAAAATAGACACGCCCCTCAGCTGTGCCACCAGGCCGCCCCCACAGGTGAGTGCTCAAGGCTCATGCCTTATGGCTGTTGTCAATCTTCAGTTTCCCTGTAAATTGCCTCTTGAGTCGCCTCCCAGCTGCAGATTCCCACTCCCATTGCTCTTGTTGGAGAGGAAGGAAACATTTCCTCTATCCTCTTAGGTTCAGTGACAGAGGCCTGCAAATTAAACTGACAAAAGACAGAGGAACAGGAGAAAAGGCATACAGATTCGTTCCTATAGTTCATTTTTACATACATGAAGCATCACAGAAGAGAACTGAACATGCAAAGATGTGGTTAGACTGGGGACCTTCTACAATTGCCATTTTAACAAAGGGCAGTGGATTGTGGAAAAGTGAGTAGACAAAGGAAAGGGGGGACGGTTGGGCTTCTGGGGCTGATAAATTGCATGGATGTAATGTGGGAAGTGGTGGTGCCCTGGATGGGCAGCGGAATGGCACAGAAGGGACTCCCTCCCATCCATGGTCGGCTGTGAGTGGACAAAAGAAGCAGGTCCAATATGGCACCAAGACTGGCTCTACGGGATAAAAATTGCCCAAAGAAGCCGTTCTAATGTGTGTAACTTTGAGTTTCTCCATACATGTGGGAATCTTTTTCAGAGGTTTCCTCCCCAAAATGATGCCTTTGGAATTTTCGTTCGAAATATGCGAGATCTAGAAGTCAATTCGAAATCCGTCAGGAATTTTATAGCCTTCCGTCTTTTGACACATGAAAAAGACATGGCTCCCTCTGCCTTTTGTCACGCTGATGGTATTGCACCATAAACTTTCATCACTTCCTTTGTGTATTGGTAATTTCTAGGCATTTGATAGCTTCCTATGTCATTGAGCTTGTTGTCTTTTGTGTGTTTGCTTGCTTCAATTTCGTCTTTGTTCACATTGGTGTCGAAAAGCTATTTATTTTATGAACCTCGGGGATGTCCTCATCTCATAAATCTTATGTGTTTTGGCGGGGCGATTTGGTTTTCTGAATTGTATCACGTAATTTGTATATAATGCTAATGTGTCTCTCTTCTTTCACTTTTCATTGTGAATTTGCGACGGCTTTGAGAGTAACTAGCCTGGCATGGCCACCCATGCCTTGTTGCTTTGGTCCTGGGTTTCAAAAATCGAGTGTTGCAATATGAATTACGCTATTGCCCGCTGAGGGAGAGACCTTCTTTGTCACTAAAAGAGGTTCATTTACGTTCCTTGTAGCTTGTAGCGCTGCTGGTCCTTCTCTTGCACGGAACTTGTATATCCTTGAAAATGTTTCTGACATTTTCCGATAGCATTCGTGTCTTGCCCAAACAAACGCTGGACGATCTTAATGGATTTTTGAAAGGAAAACAACCTTGAATTCAGGTTGTGGATATGACAGTTTAGGTCTGACTCTATTTTTAAGGGAACATTTTTATTTATTGTTTATGTCACTTCAGTGGTCTTCGATCAGAGTTTCACCAGCTCCATGAAATCGAGTGTATTTGTCCTTTTCTTTACAGGGGTCGGCGGACCCACAGCCCTCACCTGTGAGTTTTCAGTGTTGATAATCTCTGGTTCATTTCCTTCCTCCTGCTGTCCACTGATTTGTGTGGAGGATTTTCTCCTGGTTGGAAAAGAGGAAAAAAAAAAAAAGCCAGTTCTTTGGAGCGGCGGGGAGGTCATAATTTTTTAAAATTAAATGAGTGGCTGAGTGCGCCTTCCTTTCAGTTACATGTGTTGGGCTGACACTGGTTGCAACACTATCCACATTTCAGGAGTGCAACTTTGTAACACGCCATCCGGGTATTGTATTGACGGCCACCTACCTTCTCCTGGGCGTGAATTAGGGGAAGACTAATTATAGTTTTTAAATTGTTGGAGGTTTTTTTTTTGTGTTTTTTTTTTTTTTTAACTGAGGAGTTGACCTGTTTTGTTGTAGAGTCAGGAAATGGTGCTGTGCGATTTGGGGTCCTGGGTTTGGGTTTCTATGAGGCGTATTTTGAGGTGAGTATTTGCCAAGGCAGAAAGTCCCCAGCTCCTGCTTCCGGAAAGAGGGGAATGCACCTGGCCCAGGTCCCCTTACTGGATCCTTCCAGCCTGTTACTTCTTATGGGAAATTCATGTCACCTCCCTCCTGGGAACCTGGCCTGCCTCTTGCTGCCAGGGTGTCCCTAGTCTCCCCTAAGCCACACCTGATTGTCATCTTTCATGCCTTCTGCGGTGTCTTTTTACTCAGAGAGCAATTGGATCCGCTTCGGTGATCGGCAACGTGGCCTGTTTCACCGTCTTCTGGGCGCTCATCTGCCATTCTCTCTTGTCACTGATGAAGGAACTCTGTCCCCGAGCAGGCTTCCTCCCTGCCTCCTGCTACAGTATCAAGAATCGCCCTCTGTATCCGTGGGTTCAACCAAGCCAGGATGGAAAACATTTGAAAAAGGAATGCTACACTGTTGCTCTGTGGTTGGCAAATGTCACATTGTTACTGTATAGTTAGGCTACGATCAGACTTTTTCTCTTGTCATTATTCCTGAGATGATACAGTGTAACCACTCTTTACACAGCAGTTACGTTGTATCTGGTGTTATAAGTAACCCAGGGAGGATTTTTAGGCCAACGAGAGGGTCCATACAAATACTGTGTCATTTTCCATAAGGGACGTGGGCACAGGTGGCCTTTGGTGTCTGAGGGGGGACCTGGAACCGCGGCCTCTCCGTTGGAGGGGGAAAAGGGGTGGCGGTGGGGAACAGTAAGTAGTACTGCCTTTGCTTCTGAGTTTTTCCCATCGGTGTGGTACGTAGACAACGTATGTTACCGCTCCTCAGATGTCCCCTAGTTTTGAAGAAATCCCCATGGGCATACTTCCTCATCAGCCTCCTGTCTGACCGGCCATGTGAGGGGATGGAGGCCACATTTATTCCCCATCCACTCGGCCAGCCTTTGCCCCTGGAATCGGGCATTTAAGCCGCAGGATGTGGACATGCTGATTTTCTTTAGACGCCATCCTTTTTCCTTTCACGTCATTTTTCACCTTTTGTCATCAGTTGTGTTACCAGGTTTATGATGGGCATGTAGCATGTGACATTGTATTTGGTGGGTTGCTGTAAATGCTCGTGAGAGCCCTGCCATGTGTCCCCCCACCCCTCCTGCCATGTGTCCCCCCACCCCTCCTGACATGTGTCCCCCCACCTGCCATGTGTCCCCCCACCCTTCCTGCCATGTGTCCCCCCCACCCCACCTGCCATGTGTCCCCTCACCTGCCATGTGTCCCCCCACCTGCCATGTGTCCCCCCACCTGCCATGTGTCCCTCAACCTGCCATGTGTCCCCCCACCCCTCCTGCCATGTGTCCCCCCACCCCTTTTGCCATGTGTCCCCCCACCCCTCCTGCCATGTGTCCCCCCACCCCTCCTGACATGTGTCCCCCCACCTGCCATGTGTCCCCCCACCCCTCCTGCCATGTGTCCCCTCACCTGCCATGTGTCCCCCCACCTGCCATGTGTCCCCCCACCCCTCCTGACATGTGTCCCCCCACCTGCCATGTGTCCCCCCACCCCTCCTGCCATGTGTCCCCCCACCCCTCCTGACATGTGTCCCCCCACCTGCCATGTGTCCCCCCACCCCTCCTGACATGTGTCCCCCCACCTGCCATGTGTCCCCCCACCCCTCCTGCCATGTGTCCCCTCACCTGCCATGTGTCCCCCCACCTGCCATGTGTCCCCCCACCCCTCCTGACATGTGTCCCCCCACCTGCCATGTGTCCCCCCACCCCTCCTGCCATGTGTCCCCCCACCCCTCCTGCCATGTGTCCCCCCACCCCTCCTGCCATGTGTCCCCCCACCTGCCATGTGTCCCCCCACCCTTCCTGCCATGTGTCCCCCCACCCTTCCTGCCATGTGTCCCCCCACCCTTCCTGCCATGTGTCCCCTCACCTGCCATGTGTCCCCCACCTGCCATGTGTCCCTCAACCTGCCATGTGTCCCCCCACCCCTCCTGCCATGTGTCCCCCCACCTGCCATGTGTCCCCCCACCCTTCCTGCCATGTGTCCCCCCACCCTTCCTGCCATGTGTCCCCTCACCTGCCATGTGTCCCCCCACCTGCCATGTGTCCCTCAACCTGCCATGTGTCCCCCCACCCCTCCTGCCATGTGTCCCCCCACCCCTTTTGCCATGTGTCCCCCCACCCCTCCTGCCATGTGTCCCCCCACCCCTCCTGCCATGTGTCCCCCCACCCCTCCTGCCATGTGTCCCCCCACCCCTCCTGCCATGTGTCCCCCCTCCTGCCATGTGTCCCCTCACCCCTCCTGCCATGTCCCCCCACCCCTGCTGCCATGTGTCCCCCCACCCCTGCTGCCATGTGTCCCCCCACCCCTCCTGACATGTGTGCCCCCACCCCTCCTGCCATGTGTCCCCCCACCCCTCCTGCCATGTCCCCCCACCCCTCCTGCCATATGTCCCCCCACCCCTCCTGCCATGTGTCTCCTCACCCCTCCTGCCATGTCCCCCCACCCCTGCTGCCATGTGTCCCCCCACCCCTCCTGCCATGTGTCCCCCCACCCCTTTTGCCATGTGTCCCCCCACCCCTCCTGCCATGTGTCCCCCCACCCCTCCTGCCATGTGTCCCCCCACCCCTCCTGCCATGTGTCCCCCCACCCCTCCTGCCATGTGTCCCCCACCCCTCCTGCCATGTGTCCCCCCGCCCCTCCTGCCATGTGTCCCCCCACCCCTCCTGCCATGTGTCCCCTCATCCCTCCTGCCATGTCCCCCCACCCCTGCTGCCATGTGTCCCCCCACCCCTCCTGCCATGTGTCCCCCCACCCCTCCTGCCATGTGTCCCCTCAACCCTCCTGCCATGTGTGCCCCCACCCCTCCTGCCATGTGTCCCCCCACCCCTCCTGCCATGTCCCCCCCTCCATCTCCTAGTTCCTTTATTTGGTCCCACTCCAAGTAGGAATTTGGGGGAAAGATACTATTAGGGAAGTATAATTAGAAATAAAATCTCATACTGAGCCATAAAAAGGCGGGAGGCGCTGACACTCGCTACGTCATGGATGGACCTTGAGAACACGCCACTCAGTGACAGAAGCCAGACCCACAAGGCCACCATGAGTGGCTCCCGTTAAGTGAACCGTCCAGAACAGGCTCCCCCACAGACAGAAAGTGGGTTAGGGGCTGGGGAGGGGGCTGGGCAGGGATTGTTCTTGGGAACGGGGTGTCTTTTGGGGACAGTAAGAATGTTCTGGAAGTAGAGGTAATGGTTACACGGCATTGAATGTGCTCAGAGCCACTCACTTGTACACTTCCGCAGGTTAAAATGGCCCATTTGATGACCACAATAAAAAAAAGTAATAATCTTTGTTAGAAAACAGCTAAAGCACAGAACAAAATACAAATGCATCTATAAATCAACACATAAATGACACTTCCTTCCAGCCGAGAAAGCAGGGCTATCACAGAAGGAAGCAATGAAACGCTCACGGCCATGACAGGCCACCTGCTCACGAGACCACAAGGTACACAGACATTAATGGTCTTCATCCAAAGAAAGACAACACTGGCACCTTTCCTTCCACAAGTGGAAAATTATGTCTTAGAGCAAAACCTTCTCAGAGTCTGTGAGGCAGGACCCAGCGGCTGGCTCCCTCTGCAAAGGGGGTTGTGGGCCCCAGGACGCATTCCTGGGACGCAAAAGGGCCTGCAGGTCCTTCCGCTTTTCAGGAGATTGACAGGCTTCTCAGGGCGAGGAGACAGCCAGGCTGCCCTCACAAGTTTTGCAAAGGAAATGCACTGAGAAAGGGAGAGCATTTCCTTTCCCTTTTGGAAAGGCAAGATTACATTCTTTTTTTTCCTTTTCTGTGTGTGTGTGTGTGTTTGTATTCACCCTGGCAATCCACAGTTGAGATGTTTTGGGCAGTCTTTGCTTAGCTAAGAAGGTCTTTTTCCCCTTTAGTTTGGCCACGAGCACCTTCCCCCCTAAAAAGTCTGTGTGGGTTGCTCCACACTGGCTCCTGTTTGGCGGCTCAAAGCCACGAATTGGTCGGATTATTATGTCAATCGCACGTTTTTCCAGCCTGGATGTTTTAAGGAATGCTTTGTTATCTGGGTGGCTCAAACGTTTTCCTCTTGCAGGGAGCTGCCTGCCAGCCCAAACCCCTTTGCTTCTTCTTAACATCGTGCCTTCCTTTTTTCAACACTTACTTTTTCATTTTATTTGACGATTTCCAAGCAGCTGGGTTTTGGTTTGCTTTTTGTTTTTGGATCAAATGCTTTTCATAAGAATGTGTTTCTCTAGAAATGCAACTAGAATGTGTTCGATTTCTATTTCTGTGTTCCCATGGCACAATCATTTTCTGAACAGTCTGTTTTTAGCCTATTATTCACCTATGAATGAGGGGAGACAACCCAGGCCTGGCATGTACCAGGGAGGGAGTGTGTGAATCTGTGACTGACCTGTTGTCACCTAAGTGTGCCCAGAACTCCCTTCTAAAAAGTGAGCGGGAGCCCAGGTTCCTGAGCGCAGGCCTGGCAGGATCTCAACTGTTCCAAAGCTAATTCCCTTCCAGCCCTGGACACTTGTGGGGAAATACAATTAAAAACAAAATTCCCTCCCAACCTAGAAAACCCCTCCACAAAGGTTCAAGAGAAACAAAACCGTTTTGCTTCTAAATGAGCATTAAACCTGTGGAAATAAACACAGACCCCGCACCCCACCCCCCAAGGAGAACAAGCAGAGGCTGTTTACTCAAAGCTGGCTCTGGGGGTGGGGGGTCGGCCATCATCACTTGCATTTGGCAGAGCCTCAAAGTCAAGTAGACGACTTCCTAGTGGTGTAGGCATGGAAAAACACGTTCATCCACACTCTTAGGTTCTGTGAATGGGGTATGCAAATTAGACTGACAAAAGACAGATTAATTGGAGAAAAAGCATACAAATTTTATTTGGTGTTAAAATTTGTACATGGCATGGGGGGAAGCATTCATACAAAGAAAACATCACCCCCCCCAAAGAAGCAGTTAGGCTGAGAGTCTATTTTTAACAAAGCACGATCAATTGTGGTGATATGACAAGACCCAGGAAAGGGGGTTTCGGTTTCCAAGGGCAGCATATGTGGGAGGGTAAATATGTGAGGAAAATTATTGGAAGACAAGGGTTATTTTAATCATTGTGTAGGTCCATCCCGATGCTGGCTCTCCACCCTCTCCAGGACCATAAAACTCTCCCAGACGAATCCGCAGCCGTCCTCACTTCTCAGACATTCATGCTTTCAGGCAGATAAGGGACCTTCCGGAAAACCATCTTTCTGCATCTGTTGCTTCTCCATTGCCTCCAGCTCAAAATAATCTTTCTGCAGCGTGACGTGTTTTGGGGTGGCATGCTGTGCCCCCTACCGTGGAAGAAAGGAAGGCTTGGCTGTGTCCTGGTGGAGGCTGTGGAGCTGGAGGAGACAGAGGCAGCTGACTCGAAGGGTGCATATTGGCTTTCCTTCGTTTGGTGCTAAGTTGGAAGTGGGGGCAACATAAGGGGAATTTTTCAGTCATTATTCAAGATATGCCCACGATGAGCCAATGGGAGATCCCATTGATCTCCCTGTTTTCACCAGCGGCAGCCGTCGGCTTCCTGCAAATCCGACTGACATGGCAGACTGGCTTCCTGGGCTGGTCCCTGCTGGTTGTGGGTCGGGGTTTTCCCATCGTAGATGACACAGCCATCGCCCGTTTGTCCAGCTGAGCTCGCACACCAACACGTGACGTGCATTCCAGGCCTTGGGCTGAGAGATTGCAAAGATGGAAGGAAAGTTCCCCTTACCTCGCCAAGTGGAGACACCCCGTTGCATTCGTGTCCGCGAGATGACATTGCTAACTTTCACACATCTTCACGACTGAAGGTGGATGTTGCAATTAGGAGTCAGATGACAACTGAAGTCAGGTCCACCTCCTCCTGGGACGTCCTGCGGGAGATGGGACGTGGTCTTCCTTCATGACCACCATTCAAAGAGATGCTCCCAGGTCCCTGGGGAAACACATCTGAGTTGTGGGACTGGAATGTTGAGCATTTGGCATCACACACTGGGTACCCGGGCGTGAGAGGTCAAGGGTGAGCTCTAGGGCACCCAGGGCCAAGCCCTGAGCCTGGCTTCAGAGTGGGGTTGTTCGGGGAGAGGAGCGTAGACTAAAGATAGTCAGTTCGGCTCTGCCCCCATGGTGCACATGGGAGCTTCTGTGGCCTAAATGTGTATAGCCCCAAAAATTCATATTTTGCCGCCCTAACCCCAAACATGCTGGTGTTAGAAGCTGGAGCCTTTGGGAGGTTATTAGGTCACGGGGGCAGTCATACACCCTCCTAGGTTCGGTGCCGGGGGCCTGCAAATTAAACGGACAAAAGACAGACGAATGGGATTAGTCCCTTATAAAAGAGACCTCCCAGAGTTCCATTACCCCTTCCTCCATGTGAGGACACAGTGAGAAAATGCCATCTGTGACCCAAGAGGAGGGTTCTCACTACACACGGAATCTGCTGGTGTTTTGATCTGGAACTTGCAGCCTCCAGAGCGGTGACAGATGGATGTCTGTTGCTGCAGCTGCCCAGTCTGAGGTGTTCAGTGATGGCAGCGCGAACGGACTAAGAGAGAAGTGTTCTCTCCTTGTGTCAAGTCTCTGACCTAGGCTCCTGCTCTTCAGGGCCTGGGCCTTCCTTTTTTAGGTACTTTCACTGATATTTCAGCGTGGTCAGCGGAAAAGGCAGAATTAGGCCCAGTCATGCAGCTCAACACTGATGCACAAATGCATCCTCTGCAGATGTGGGCCTGGAGGTGTCACACACACTCACACACACACAAGACAACCAATGCACCAGACAAACAGGCAAGAAGGACTTTATTTAAGACGGGGTATTATAACAGGGGAGTATTTGAACTCAAGTCTGAATTCATCAGGGGCTGGGGATTTATAGCCATTTGATGGGATGAAGGAGTTAGAGGATAGAAAATTACTGAGAGGAACTTGGTTCGGCATTGAAAGGGTGGAAAAATAAAAAGTTTTCTCTCTACCCTCCTAGGTCCGGTGCCAGGGTCCTGCAAATTAAACCAACAAAAGAGAGATTAACAAAGGGGAGGAAGCACATAATTTTCATTTGATGTTAAATTGTACATGTACACAGAGGCCTTTCTGGAAAAATAGTGTAGACCCAAAGAAGTGGCTCGATCTACCATTGTTAACAAACTACAATAAATTTGTATGGAAGTGAGAAGAAAAAGGGAAGGAGGTTTTGGCTTTTAGGGACTGCAAACTGTGGGAAGATGAACATTTGGGGAAACTAATGGAAGGTAGGAGTAGTTTTAGAGAAATGTGTTATACGTATTTCCTCTTGGTGCCATCTCTGGGCTGATAAGTGTCTAGAATTTTCTTCGGTGGTGAGATTGATTCTGCCTGTCCTGCTACAACAGAGGGAGGGCCCCTCCACAAAGGGAAATTTATCCTCCGTGTTTAGGCAGATTGGGGCAAAGCAGAGGACCTTCGTATGTGTGTGCGTGCTGTTTGTCAGTTGCCTTCAGCTCAAAATAATCTTTATGCCAAAGTAGCGTCTTTGGGGTGACATTGTCTGAGCAGCTATGGAATCAAAGGTGGGGGGATTTTCAATAACCTGATGTAGTGGGATTCGTTGCCAGAACGGGGCTTGGCAGGCCAAGGCAGGACCTAGCCAGGAAGGGGGCTCAGAGGAGTCTGAGTACAGTTTGTCCAAGGAGCTGGGGGACGGGGTCCCTCATGGAACTGTCATGAGATCGAACAGCTCCAAGGGAGCTGGACGAGCATGTTATATAGTTATCATTGTGACTCTTCCAGGTCAAAGACAACGACACCTACGTCTGCGTCTTTCCCAACTGTGTGCTGCACAGAGGTGCCCTCCTGACCATCAATGTCACGGCGGACGGGGACGTGTTTCAGCACGAGCTGGCCTTTCATAACTCAGGTGACGTCACCTTCGCGGGATTCTCAGCTTTCCTACACTGACGAGCCTCGACTCCACCGTGCAGGTGCTGGCGCTGGTGGGGCCGGTGGTGCAGCCGGTGAGCACGTGCTTGTCTTTCCAGGCAAGGAAGGTTCCGGAGCAGTCAACTTCTCCTGCCTCATTTACAACGTCCGCTTCATGAACTGCAGCTGGATGCCGGGCCCAGCCGCCCCCGCCGATGTCCAGTATCACCTGTATGCCTGGACCTCCACGTAAGCCACACGCCTGCGGGACATCTGTCTGGGGACCCTACAGTTCAATGCTAAAGAAGGCACAGGCCAGTTCCACATGTGATGGATGTTTCCTCCAGGGCCTGGGGGCGTCTCTCTGAAAAGTAAAAAAGAAAAAAAAACCTAGAAAGGAAATGAAAGGAAAAGCACTTAAGTTCAGCTGTCTCCTGGCTCCAAATCGAAAACCCTTGTCTGGTCCTAAAGGGATGAAGAAATTAGCAACTTTATCCTGAGGACAGAAAGGGCAAGGAATGTCTCTACTCAGAGCGGGAAAAGGGCGAGATTTCAACCCGGTTGCAATCTCCTGGCGATCGCCTGGGAAACCTCTGATTCTGTTTTCATGCTTATTCAGGGATAAAACTGTCTCTCTTCTGGCTTTTGTTGCAGATGATATCTCCCCAACAGGATACGCCCTCCACCCTTTTCTTTTCTTTGTCCAACAAAGTGTAATCACAATTATAAAAATGTGGCATTGGGTTTGTGCGATGACCGTGTGTGACCCCGCCTTTTTCTTGACCCCGTTGGAACTTGCAGGTACGAGGACGATGAGGTGGAATGTCCCCACTACCTCGTTGGCTCGACGGGGACACACGTGGGCTGCCACTTTGATAAACTTGCCGAACCCAAGTCGTCAGATAATTACTTGTTCTTGGTGAACGGAACCAGCCAAGAGACGGCAATCCCGTTTTTGGACTTTACTCCATTTAAAGCCATTCAAATGGGTAAGACAGTTTCTCGCCTTGCTTTTCCCACCTTCTCCCCCTCCCCACCCCCCCACATACCCCTGTGAGCCATCTGATGTCACGGCATTTTGGGTTGTCCCAGGACTGCATGGGACGATGGGCTGGGTCCCAGAACAGCCTGAGCAAGGTCTAGGTTCTAGATTTGGGGTCTGGAGCCACGCAGGGAGGGAGACTGCGGGGGGGGGGGGCATGATTCTGCCTTCGCATGGGATTCAGGAGAGACGGATACTGGTGTCACGCATGAAAGATGTCAGTCACATACAGGAGATTCTCATCATTTGTGGTGGTGATGTTTTTGAAAGTTCCTAAAGCACTGAAGTAACAATCATCCCTCCTGGGGAAAAAGACAGGATGTCTCTGGTCACCACATTTTCACCAACTGGTCAGCATATACTGTGGTACTTGTATTTTCAAACGTACTCCGTTCCAGAAGACCACTTCAGTTCTGAAATATTCGAAAACCGAGGCGCGGTTTCCCCATAGAAAGTCATGCAAAATGGTTTGATCCGTTCCAGACCTTTAAAATCAACCCCTAAAACTGCAAATTTGGCATGAATTTTACCATCTAATGATACCATAGATCATATGGCGTTTGTAAACCGAAATGTTTGCCAACGGAGACTTTGGAAAACTGCGGTACCACTGTAATCTTGTTTCATGTGTGTTTCTGTCTAAAGACACCTTATCGGATATACATTGTTGGTGTGTTATCTAAACATGCAAACTATCAAACACATGTATTTTCTCTGTAAGGCACCTCACAGCCTTCTTGTGCTTAGGAGTGCAAGGGAAGAAAACATCTTTTCCTCTACCCTGTTAGGTTCTGTGACCGGAGAGTGCGAATTAAACTCACAAACGCTCGCTTAACAGGAGAAAAGCATATACATTTCATTTTTATTTTTAATTCTTACATGTCCGGGATGGGGGTGGGGGCTCCATAGAAAAGAAATCACACCCCTCCCCCCAAACGAGGTTAGATTTAGGGACTCATATAACATGTTAACAAAGAGCAACGGATTGTGGAGTCGATAAAGGAAAGGAGGTCTGAGCTCCCAGAGGAAATTACTGGAAGGTCAGGGTGACCTTAGTAAGGTTTCTCTGAGCAGGCCCATGTCGGTGCTGACTTTCCACCCTCTTTTGTCCATAAAACGGGTACAGAGAGGACTCATGGCTGTCCTCACTTCTCAGATAAGGGAAGTTCCAGGCAGGTATCTTTCTGCACCTGCAGATTCTGAATTGCCTTCAACTGAAAATCACCCATACGCCAGAGGGTCATATTTTGAGGCGATATATTGTGATCTCGTACAGAAACACTAGACAGCGTAGGGGGCCATTTTCAACAGAGAAATCCCCAAAGAGAAGCACAAAAGTGCACACACACACACACACACACACACACCCACAAGCACCCCTTGTTGGCAACCTGAGAGCTGCAATGAGAAAGCAGAGGGCTGCCCTGTGATCTCAGCTGGGATGACGCAGGTCAGGTGACACATTTTCTGCCAGTCTGCAAATGTCTGCAAATAGTGTGAAAGCCCCTCAAGTACGGGCGGGCGTGGGGCGTACAGGTAAGAGTTAGAGAGTAGGAGAATTTGCTGGTAAGGAATCTGTGAGTAAACGAGCGTGAGGGGATGTCCTACGAGTAAAGTCCCCTTGTCCCAACCGTTGCCCAGGCACGAGATAGGGAAGGTCCTGATGCCCAGGAAGTGAGAGCAGAGCAAGGTGGCAGGTCACACGGCCCCCTTGGATCTCTGGGGACCCTCTAATCCGGAGTGGAGGCGACTGTGTGTCAGAATTTCCTTGGTGGCATTCCTCGGTCCAATAAAGGCGTGTTTTTGGAAGCTGTGCTTCTGGCAGACACTGGCTCCTCGTAGCCTCTGGTTCCAGACTAACCGTCTGGTGGATTGGGTGGCGTTTTTTTGTTTTTGTTTTTTTGTTCTGTTTTGTTTTGTTTTTTTTGTTTTTTTTTGTTTGTTTGTTTGTTTGTGTTTTTTTTTGTTTTTTTTTTTTGTTTTTTTTTTTTGCTTTCATGCAGGAGAAACCAAATGGGACAAGTTGCTAGGAAGCTACATTCTGCTCGGCCTCATCCACTCGATTCCACTGCATTGTGGATTCATCACTTGGCATTTTCTTTTCTCTTGGTTTTTTTTTTTTTTTTTTTTTTTTGCCTTTAGAAAAATACAACCCACCAGCAAACCTCACGATTCGCTACAATGGATCCCATCACATCGTCCGGTGGGACAATCCTGAGATGCGGTTTGACATTTCCCCGCACATCTTGTGTTATGAACTGGACTTCCAAATAAAGGTAGGGACCCTGCACCTCTGCGAAGAGCCGCAGATCGATCGTGTTCTCCGCCTTCTCCCGTGTGCGGGTACATTCTCACTAAGGGACTGCGTGCTGGCCTGGAAAGTCCTCCCACGTCTGTCCTTTGCCCTCTCTTTGCCATGAAAGGGCCATGCGTTCTTTTCCAAGTACTGGTTTTCCTTTGGTCCCCGTACGCTACGGTGTCATACCTACCGCCTGACTTTGGTTCGCCCAAGGCATGACGACGATAACAGTGTTTGATTCTCCGAGTTGCACAGTTTGAGCTCTTACGTTTAGCTCTTTCATCTCCCTTGAGATCATTTTTCTATCTGGTGTGAAGCAGGGGTCCCACTTCATTCTCTTGCATGTGGATGTCTGGTTTTCCCGGCAACGTTTGTTGAAAGGGCCGTTTTTTCCCCATGGAGTGGTCTTGGTGCCCGTCTCCAAACTCATTTGACCATCAACAGACGGTTTCCTTCTGGGCGCTCTCTTCTCGTCTGTGGGTCTGTATGTCTGTCTGTGGGCTAGGACCACGTTGTTTTGGGGACTGTAAATTTGTAGTGTGTTTTGCAACCGGGACATGCGGTGTCTCCAGTTTCGAGGCTCTTTGTCAAGATCGTTTAGGCTTCTCGGGGGCCTTGGCAATTCAGTGTGGGTTTTAGGATCAGCGTGTGTAATTCAGAAAAAAATAACATTGGTATTTTGCCAGAGATTACACTGAATCCACACATCAAGTTTTGGGGTGTTATCTTCACAAGACAAAGTGTTCTGCTCCACGAAATGGGGCATGTTTCCATTTATTTCGGTTTCCTTTCATTTGTTTCCATAACGTTCCATAGTTTTCAACGTACCAGGCTTGCTCGTCTTCTGTTAAAGGTACTGCTGAGTCTTTTATTCGTTTGGATGCTCTTGTCATCGGAATTGCTTTTTACGTGTTATTTTCAGACCGTTCATCGCTCGCCCCTTTTATTAACTTGTTTTCCTTTTAAATGCACTGTGTTTTTCAGAAGAGGTTTAGGTTCGCAGGAAAATCGAGGGCAGAGGTTTCCCCTGTAGCCTCTGTCCACAGCCACACACAGCCTCCCCCGCTGCCCGCCACCCCCACTGGATGAGACATTTGTCACAGTGGGTGAACCCACATGGATACATCCTCATCACCCAAAGTCCGCAGTGGACATGAGGGTCATTCTCGGTGGACCTTTTCACCGTCTCCACACTCTGCCTTTTCCAGAATGTCCCAGACTTGGAATCATTCAGCCTGTATCCACTTCCATGACGTTTTCAAACAAAATCTGCAAGTGGGCTGGGAACGGCGGCTCGTGGGGAATCCACTCCTCACTTTCAAGCTGTCCACTTCCTCCCCACCTGTCTGCCCCCGTCCCTCCCCCTCCAGGTTAAATGAGATTCGGGAGCCTGAGGTCTGGACTTGTGCCCGACTCTTGGAGCTGAGGACTTTTCACCGTCGCACACATGTCTTGATTTCCCCGTGGCCCCAGGCCTCACGACTGCGCCCCTATCCTGGTGGTCGCTCCCTGATTCCCACAGGGCCCCCCACAAGCCCCGGGACCGGCTGTCCTACCTGCCTCTCCACGTGGTCCACTCCTTGGCCCCTTCCCCCACGTCTCATGCCCCGGCCTCATCGGCCCCTGTCTGCACAGCCCACATCCCTTCTCATCGCTCGGTGGGGCATTCTCGAACGCTCTGCCGGTGACCACAACGTCCAGCCCAGGTGGGAAGCGCTCATCACTGGGATCTTGGAAAACAAGTTAGGTTGTGTCTCTCCTGAGTGAGCACCCTTCCCAGAGGTTGGGTTTGGGTCTTGTGGGAAAGTCAGGGCGCTGGATGTGGTCACCACGAAGCCGCAGGGTCTGGTCCTGCCTGTGGGCAGGCACCTCGCCAGTGTGCACGTACATGACCTCAGACAGGTGACTTCACCTGTGGCCTCACACAGGTGACCTCACTCAGGTGACCTCTGGCAGGTGAAAACACAGATGACCTTTAGGCAGGTGACCTCAGTTACATGACATCACACAGCTGAGCCACCTTCATTCTCTCCTCTGTTGTCACACCCCCGTTCCCGGATTCCTGCCCCGTCTGCCCCGTATCTGTGAAGACTCACAGTTTAGGGGCGCCTCTAGCATGGGCACCATTTCCTCTGAGGCCAGGGCTCCACCCACAGAGATGAGTGAATTGCCAACCTCCATGCCCAGCAGATGTACAGCCCCGAGTGTCCTCTGCCCCTCAAGCCTCAGGCACCAGGAGATCCACGAGCAGCTCACCTTTGGTAGTAAAGTTCCATCCAGGTTCCCACATGGCACCTCGTGTACACATTCAGTAAATACCCCTGAGAGGATGACTGAGGGTCTACTTGTTCCTACACGTTGGCAAGTTCACTGACGCAGAACAAAATGCTATTGTGGGCTCTGCATTCTCCTTCACTCATAATGTCCCCAGAGCAGAGTTACCAGCCAGACGTAAATTCACAGGAAGTATATCTCGTGTTGAGGAAGAAAAATGTTGCCTCTACCCTCTTAGGTTCTGCATGTGGGGCATGCAAATTAAATCAACAAAAGGTAGCATAAGAGGAGGGGGGAAAGCAAAGTTTTATTCACATGCATAGAGCAGCTCACAAAAGAAGTGACTCCTTAAATAGTTGAAGTTAGGTACTTATCTACCTAACTTAATGGAAAGGGGGGGAAGGCTTTTTGGCAAGACAAAATGGGTTTCTTTAGGAAAGACAGAGGGGTTTCGTAGGAGAACAAACTGGAAATGAGGTGTGATAAGGTCGGTTTATGCAGTCACGAGTGATCTTTTCGATCTTCTTTGTGGCCATAAAACTCCCCAGGAGACAGAATTTATGATAATTTCACTCAGCTTCCTTTCCCGGGAGGGAGCTGGCCCCAAAGAGGGAATTTTTGTCATTCCTCACTCCCAGAAGTTTTCTGCTTTGGGTCAGAGAAGGGAAGCTCCTGGAAGGCATTTTTTGGCACCTGTTAAACCTCAAATATGTTCAACCTAAAAGAACCTTCACACCAATTCTGGGGTTCCAAGTGGTTCCCACGTTTGCGTACAAGGCTGAAAACAGCCACTTATTTATTCTTTGTGATCTTTTTACAGGGCAACTCCTCCAAGAGAGATCCCGTAAGTATGTTTTTTTTTTCTCTATGACACCCTTTCTTGGGCTCTAGACAGGTTCAGCCCTCACTGTGACCACTGCACTGTGACCTTAGCAGTGGCCAGGCGTTGGCCTTGGCTTGGGAAGCTGTTTTCTTGATGCTTCTGCTCACGTAGCTGGTCATCTTCCACCCGTGGACAGAGAGACATCTGTCTTCGAAACGCAGCCCTCTGAACCTTTTTAGCTCAGACTGCAGGGAGAGGAACAGGTGACTTCCCGCTGCCCGGGGACCCTCGTTGGTGGCCGGGCCACCTCTCAGTCTGTCTTCGTGGGCTGGCCCAGCAGCTCCCCAGATGCACGTCTGCCCCTTGGGTCGCTGCCCCAGGGCCATTGTGGCTGCGACCGAAGGCAGCGTGCGACCCGCTGGGTGTAAGGGGAGAAGCCCAGCTGATGAAACGCACAGGTTTTGGCCTCAGACGCGCGAGGGCGAGAGAAACGAGCTCGGTTCCTTCAGCCGAGAGGAACAGCCAAGAACGTGTCCAGGGTGCTTCAGGGTCGTGCAAACGGCCGAGACTATCCTCCTGCAGACCTTGCCTTGGAGGAAAGGTCACGACCTCCAGAATGCAAAGGGCCGCAGAGCTGCGTCTGCCCCGCTCCATCTAACTGTGTGACAGGAATGAGACCGCAGTTTGCACAGGAAGGACGTGCTGCGAGATTCTCAGGAAACAGCCCTGATCCTTGCATGTGCCCCCCCGGGACCTTCCCCAGAAGGAGCCCCCGGAGATTTCTCCTTTTCCTGCTGACCACCAGGCCCCGGCGTCCCATCCGTGTCTCTCGCTCTCTCCGGCCTCTGTACACTCACAAACCCTAGTGCCCTGGTGTGCATGGTGGGGCCCTCACCCAGGACGATAGCTCCGTCTGTGCAGGAACCCACTTTGTCGTCACCCAGGGCGGGAGCGGCAGTCGCCCTCCAGGGCCAACCGGTGGCGGCGAGGGGGGTTCCCATGCAGACTCCACCTGTGCCGCTGGAACCTGTGTCGGGGTTCCCGCCCCACCTCCCCGTGTGTCCAGTCAGAGCAAGTGCAGCCCCAGTCCCCAAGGGCGTAGGGGAGCCCGTCCCAGATGCAGGCAGCTATGAGTGCCAGGTGGGGACGGGGGACCCCGAACATCCCTCCCCACTGGGCATCGAGACGGGACGAGGGGGGCAGGACCTGTGCTGCGGCAGGGGCTCACATCCCTGTCCTGCCAGGACGTCAGTGCTCACACGTGCTGTGACTGCCACGTCTCGTGCCTTCTGCTCTCTCAGGCTTTGTCACCGAGGCAGGTCACCGACCATCCTCTTTTCTTGGACAGGTTTTCCAAAGAGGAAGTGACAAAAATGTGTACCTGATTCCGAGTTCTGCCGCGAGAGCCGAGAATACGTTTCGAGTGCGAGTGAAGTACGCGTACAGAGACCTTTGGAGTGACTGGAGTGTCACCCTGCATTTCGGTGGGTACCTGTCTCTGGGTGGGTGGCCACCTCCCTCCGGGGGCCCCAGGGGACGGTCCCTCCTGCCCCTTCCAGCTCCTGGGGGCTCCAGGCGTCCCTGGGCTGGTGGCCGCCTCCCTCCCATCTCTGCCTCCGTCTCCACGTGGCGTCCCCTCTGTGTCTGTGTCCCTCCTCTTCTGTCTCTGATGAGGACACTGTCATTGGGGTCAGGGCCCCCTGATCCAGGACGAGCTCACCTCCGACCCCTCACTCGGTCCCATCTGCAGGGAGTCTGTTTCCAGGCCCCATTCCCAGGTTTCAGGGTTTAGGACGTGGACGTGTCTTCTATTTTCAGCGTCCCTTGTACCCCCCGCGGTCCCCCTGGCAGCAGAGGGGACCAGGCAGCCCCTGCCTGCTCTCTGCCTGAGGACACTATCTGCAGGGCTTCCCGCACCCCCTCCCATGTTTTTGGGGTCACCCTGTAGAAGGCCCCTCCCAGACTCAACTGTAGGGGCCCAAGACCCTCTGTGTTACCCACTGAGGTGTCTCTAAGGCCCCAGAGGCTGCCCCCCAGCCCCAGGATGTCACCCCAGGGCTCAGCCATGTGCTCCCACTTTGGGGCCAACAGGGCACGCGCCCTAAGCATGCAGCTGCTGGGGGCCTACAAGCCACACGGGCTGGTCACCCCCCAGCCCCCAGCACCCGCTGACAGGAGCTCCCGAGGGCACGGGGAGCGTCCCAGCTGGAAGGAGTGGGCAGGGCACACACACCCCCATCGTGCTTCACATGCCGCCATTCTGCATTCATCCCTGTGTCTGTGCCACGTTGAAGGCAATCCCGCCGAGAAGGAAGGCCTGCTGCCCTCGCGGAAACGGATTTGGTGGCTTCTGTCCTGGGAGCAGGGCGTGGAGAGGGCGAGGACAGGACCCCAGGACGGAGCAGCTCTTCCCGGCCTGTGTTCCCGGCTGCCTCTGATCCCTGTTTCTTGAACTGCTCTCTGCCTCCGCTTCAACCCTGCGTGCTCGCCCTGCTTCACCCCCAAACCCCGAGTCTGGAAACGGGGTGGGTGGGGCTCGTGCATGAAGCCGAGGGCCGGCTGGGTCCTGACCCGCTGCTCCTGTCCCCCCTCACCCCGCAGGCCTCCCCGAGCCCGACTTCCGGGGCCCCCCTGTCGCCCTGGTGGGGCTGGTGGTGGGGGCAGCGGCTCTGCTCATCACCGTCGTCATGTTCCTGTGTACGAGGTACGTCCTGGTCCCCGAACAACTCAGAACCTGTGGTCAGGGAAGCAGGCGGCACCGGGAGGACCCACTTATACCCGCCGGCCATGAGGGCGCGTCCACAGACGAACGCAGGTTTCAGACCCCCCAGGGCTGGGGAGGCCGTGTGGAGGGGGCGCTCCCTGCTGCGGGTTTCCTGTGGCGTCTGCCACCACACGGCCACACAGCCACAGGGCTTCTCTCCCGAGGGGAGGTCTGAGGAACGTCACTCTGCGGCCTGCTGTGGCCTGCGCGCTGTGACCGGGCTCGTAAGTAATAATGCACGGAGCCCCTTTGACGTGGAGCTGAGCTGCCCTCCCAGAGGACGGCCTGGCACGTCTGACACCTCAAACCTGTGCAGGTGGAAACAGGACTAAGTCACCTGAGGACAGGGCCTTAGCAACCTGGTGTCCCAAAGAGCTGTTTGCAAAGACAACAAGAAAGCAGGTGTCGTGACTGCAGGACGGATGACTCTGGGCTGAAAATTAAAAGCACTGTTTAGCATCAGGGTCACCAACAGCAACGCCTTCCTTCTGTGATGTCATTCTCCCCTCCCTTTGTCATAAACACGCCTGGCCTTTGTGTCCCCATGGGAACACTGTGTGGGCTTCCGCCTGAGTCAGGGCTTCCGAATAGCTGTTCATGGAGCTCCGATAAACGCTGGTCCCTGTCACTTTGACAGGCCTTTCACGGTTAGGGGACCACGTTGATTATTTCGGGCCTGGGAGAATGCCTGCACAGTAACAGAAGGATTCCAGGTGACACACAGAGCCAGCGTCCCTGGGAGAGTCCACTCGTGTCCCCAGCAGGCACAGAAACCACGAGCTCAGCACAGAGAGAAGGGACCCCCTGGGTCAGAACGGCCACGTGGGTGCAGCACCGCGGCCCACGTCTCCCTCGGGGAGGCCCACGGAGCCCGATACCAGGGGCGGGTCTGGGCTGGGCCATCAATCCCGCAGGCAGGCTCGTCACACACGTGCCGGTCCGGTCGGGGTAACGTCCGATGAATGCCCACCCACCCCTGGGAGTGTCTGAAGAGCCTGGCTGCAGCTGTGCATGGGGTGGGGGCCTCCGTCTCCCCAGGGTCCCCAGGACCATCTGAAAGGAAGGACTGACATGACCCTGCTGGAGAGTCCTGTGCACGGGTTTGGCAGACTCTGCGATTTTGCAGGATGTACGCGGAGCTAAGAAAAGCCGTGGGTGACACTTGGAAGGACTTGGGGTTCCCTGTCAGTGCTCGGGAAGTCCTGGGGTGCCTGACATGACAACTGTGGGCGCTCGCAGGGTTGGGGTGTCTGCAGGGTGCAGCCCCCCGTCCCCCGTCCCCATGCCGCACTTGGGCCGACAGGCGGAGGCCTCAGGGCAGGTCTCACGGTGGCCGGACGGGGCCAGTGGTGGCGGCTGCTTCTCAGCTGCCCTGTGCACCGTCTGCTGCTGGAGGAGGCTGCAGCCGGTGAGGGAGGGCAGGGCTCCTGCTGGGGGCAGATGCTCCCTCCCGTGGCGGCGGCGCCTTACGAGCCAGGCTGCTGGCCGGCCCAGCAGACAGAGGTGCAGACGGGTCAGTGCACCAGCTCCATCGGGCGGCCTCCACGCTTTGCAGCTTCTCCGTGATGGTGGCCGGGCGCGTGCAAACCAGGCTGGCCATGCACACGCGCCCTGCGTTTGTCTAGGAAGGGAAAGCGGCCCCCTCAGGGCTCAGGCTGCCAGCAGGCACAGCCCATCACCGTTTCTCCTGCAGGTTCTCGCTGAGAGCAACGCTGTTCCCCCCCGTCCCCCAGGTGAAAAGGGAGGTGATTGGCACGTTTGAGTTCTTGCCTGAGGTGAGCGCGTCTGCCCTGTGCCCCTTCTGGCCGCGGGGTCTTTGGGGGACGGTGCCCCGTGGGCAGGGGTCCCTCTGCTCCCCAGGCCTGAGGGCTGGGTCCTCGCGTGGAGCTGAGGGGTGAAGGCAGGGGGGCAGAGGGCAGGGGACGGGGCCTCGGCCATCCTCCTGGGCCCTGGTGGCAAAAGTCGAAATAGGTCACGTAGGACAGAAACAGGTCTCCGAGCGAAGGACTGTTTCCTTGCTGGGAATTTCTGGCTGATCCTTGGTCTCTCTCTCTCTCTCTCTCTCTCATTTTCTCTCTCATTCTGGGATCACTGTGGAGACCTGAGTCACCTTGTCTCCAGATCCTTCACTTGTCACCTCTGCAAAAACCGTATTTCTAAATAAGGTCCATTCACAGGTTCCAGAAGGATGTGAGTTTTTTGAGGGGGACCCACCGTTCACCCCGTGGTACCTGGTTCCCTGCCCCTTGGAGGTTGAGGGACCCTGTAGGGGGCATTCATCCTTGTCCCCGGCCTACCAGGGTCCCTCGGGGCTACACAGGGTGCCCCCCAAACCTGTCCAGGTCCCTCCTTCTCAAGTGTGGGGTCCAGGAAACGCCCCTTCTGTAAGAGCCAAGAGTGGCCGGCGGGTGGCTGTCAGCCTCTTTCTTGCACAGAGGGCATTTGTTACGTGAACGTACCACCCCAGGCTGGCCGACGTCACCCCCTCTTAAATTTAGGGCGACCTCAGCAAGGAAAGCAGCACCCACCTGGTTCCCTGTGGCCACTGGCATGTAGGGTGCAGGAAGCCACTGTTGTCCTCGAAGGGAATGTCTCTGACCTTTGTGTCCTGGGGGCTGGGAAGCCCACGTGGGCCCTGGAGGTGGTGGCCTAGGGGCGCTGGACACTGGAGCCCGGGCCAGGGGAGGGTCACGCAGAACAGCGCCCACTCCAGCGTGTGCAGCAGGGATCCTGAGCGTGAGGGTGGGACCGACTGTCCCCGGTCAGGGCTGTGTGTCTGTCCCCGAAGAAGGTGACTGCCCAGCTCTGCGTGCTATTTCCAGGGGCTCAGGGACGAATGCCGTGCAATTCACAATGTAAAGGGCGCAAAACTCAGGGCCAGTTAGCTCATTCACAGTGGCGTGCAACCGCCATTTGTAACCGGTTCCAGCACATTGCACCCCCCAAAAGGAGGCCCGTCCCCATGAGCCGTCACCCCACGTCTCCCTCCCCCAGCCCCCAACGACACGCACCCACGTCCTGTCTGTGGATGAGTCTGTTCTGGGCGTTTCACGTAAATGGAGTCACACAGTGAGTGACATTTGTGACTCGTGGCCCAAGGACGGTCCCCTGGTGTGGACGGCCCACATTTACCGTGTTTCCCCGAAAATCAGCCCCAGTTAAGATCGTGCGCCAGACGGAGGCCCTGGTACGTTACGACCATGTTCCAGAAGAACATGCCATGACCGTATGTGAATAACTGTAGATGGTTGGACATGAAAAAAATAAGGCATCCCCTGAAAATACGACCTAATGCGTCTTTTAGAGCAAATATATAAGACCCGGTCTTGTTTTAGGAGAAACACGGTATAAAACCCGGTCTTATTTTGGGGGACGCGCGGTGTTTGTCCTTCCACTGGTGGGCATCTGGGCTGAGTGCGTCTCCTGGCGACGGTGAGAGGTGCAGCTCTTACTGCGCTGGGCTCGGTGGCCCAGCCAGGGACCCGCGTGGGTGGCCTCACCGGTGCTCTGCCTTTTCTCTCTCTCAGGTTTCCTGGGATAACGATCACCCACCTCTGGGCTCCCAGGACCCCGAGGACATTGTCACGGTGGAGGAAACGCGGTCCTCTGCGCGTGGGCAAGCAGAAATTGGGGCGGCCCCCCATGGCTCCGAAAATGTCCCTCCCGAGGGGCGTGCACTGGCTGTGTGAAAGGTGTCTGACGTGACTCCCACACACCGTCCCCTCCCAGCCCCGCGGCCTTTCCGCCTGCTTGCTTCCGAGTCCGCCTACCGCGGGCGTCCCCCTGGCCAATGGCTCTGAGGCCCGTGGCGGATGGGATTGATGCCAGCTCAGATTTGGAACCACCTGTCCCTCTACGCAGTGACCGCCTGTCCCACTAAGCAGCTAGCGAATGTCCAGGTGATGAGACAGGGAGACGATTGATGGGGTTCTAGGAAGTTCCGGAGTGGGTCCCCTTTGGTGCGTGGGTGTGCGTTGGAAATCCTTGCAGGTGGTCACCAGGCTGTGCACAGTACAATGGCGGTGACAGGGACGACGGACACGGACTCCTGGTGGAGACACCGCTGCGTTCTGTCACTGGTGTCGGTGTGCGCTCCTGGGTTCCTTTTGTAAGCGATGTGGGGGTGGGAGGTACCCCGCCCGATGCCCGTTGATCTCAGCGGCCACACGCTGGACTGTCCCTGAGGGGTGTGAAATAGGACAAGCTGCAAAGTCGGAGGAGCCAGAATGAAACGGCCGCACGTGACGTATCTCCGCGGCTTCCCAGGCTTGGGACGGTCCCCCCCGGCTGTGGATAAGGCACTTGCTTCTGAGTTCATTATCTAAGAGGACGCAACACGCGGGAAAGGTACAGAGAGGCCCGCGCTGGTGCAGGACAGTCCACAATTCTCCAAGAAAACGCAGCTGAGTGTTTCTTCCCAGATGTTTGGAAAGCGTGGTGCAGGCCACGCAGCTGTGGGGAAAGGCGGTGCTGATGAGCGTTTGCTCAAAGGAGCACATTCACAGCGTGGTTTTTGTAAAGTAGGAAAGTTAGGGCACAGCCCACAGGTGAGACCTACGCAGGTGAGGTGTGTGCACGTGTGTGTACATGTGTGTGCACGTGTGTGTTGCAGGCATATGCAGGTGAGGTGTGTGTGGATGTGCACATGTACATGTGTGTGTGCGTGTGTGTGTACACGTGTGTATATGCAGGTGTGTGCATGCATGCATGTGTGCATAGGTGTATGTGTTCATGTATACGTGTGTACAGGTATGTATGTGTGCGTGTGTGCATGTGTACACGTGTGTATATGCAGGTGTGTGCATGAATGCATAGGTGTGTGTGTGTTCATGTGTACGGGTGTTCAGGTATGTGTGCACATGTGTGCACGTGTACATGTGTGAATGTGTACACATGTGTATATGCATGTGCGTGCATGCATGTGTGCACGGGTCTGTATGTGTGTTTGTGTGTATGGGTGTGCAGATATGTATGCACATGTGTGCACATGTACACATGTGTATATGCATGTGTGTGTGCATGCATGTGTGCACGGGTGTGTGTATGTGTTTGTGTGTATGGGTGTGCAGATATGTATGCACATGTGTGCACATGTGTGCACATGTACACATGTGTATATGCAGGTGTGTGTGTGCGTGCATGTGTGCAGTGCTGTGTATATGTGTTCGTGTGTACGAGTGTGCAGGTATGTGTGCACATGTGTGCACGTGTGCGCACATGTACACATGCGTATATGCGTGTATGCGTGCATGCATGTGTGCACGGGTGTGTACATGCATTCATGTGTACGTGTGTGCAGGCATGTGTGAATGTGTGGGCATGTGCATACACACATACACGTGGGAATTCAACACCAGAATGTCAGAGATGGTTTTCTTCAAACTTCAGGGAACTTGTTCGCATTTTTGACTCCAGAAATAAAATCCAGTTTTAGAGGGAACATAGGCTAGTGCGTTGGGGAAGAAATCGCGAGTTAGAAGCAAGTTTTGACGTAGGAAAGCGCAAACAACCGAATGTTCAGTGGAGACAGTAAGTGCTGCACACACACACACACATACATGCATGCCTGTGGCCGCTGTGTCGGCATTCTCGGGTGTTCCCTGCCTTTGTCGATTGTCCCAATTGCTTGGAATGTGCATGCGTCCTTTCCATGGTGGCCGGTGTGGGGGTGACTCCTGTTGCTGTGAAATAAACGCTCCTCACAAGCGCCTTTCTCCTGGGAGACAGTCTGCACCCCCTGCTGCCCACGCTGGGGGAGTCACGGCGAGGGGAACGGGAGTGATTCCGAGTAGCGGGAAAGAGCAAGTGGGAAAGTGGGCACCCGAGCCCAGGAAGACGCCTGCCCAGCGGGGTTCAGCGAGTGGAGGGGCCTCTGGGGCTTTGTGCCCAGTGTCCCCACGTCCCGACGTGGGAGCTGGGCGTCAGGGCCTGAGTGTCGGAGGGGAAACCTATCCCCAGAGAAGGCGGCGTATCCGTCCCCAGATCAGAAGTGGAAGCCGCACCTTCAGCCACAGCAAGTATTTAGTCCAAACTCGCTCACCTGGCAAGTGGGGGGGGGCGCGAAGGAGGTGACCTGTGGGGACCCCCCTTGTACCCAGGTCTGTCCCTCCCTCCGTCTGTCTCTCACGGAGGAACAGGGTTTCAAATGGCAGACGTCGCACCCCCAGGCCTCTACATGAGGGGCAGACGCCCAGCCTCCTTGCACATTTTGAGCCAGCGGCACGAGGGCTAGGGACACAGGGACGGAGGATGAGGACGACCCATGCCGTCCACAGGACACTGCTCTTTATGGCCACTCCCTGCAGCTCCGTGCTGACCCTCTGGCCGGCTCTGCGGGCTCCTGGCAGGCTGCCGGGAAGGGAGGGGACGTGCCTGCTCGTGTGGGGACCTCTGGGTCCCATCACAAGTCTCAACTAGGGAGACACGGGTGGGCGTTTCCGAGGGGCCGTGCCGCTGATAAGGAAGATTGCATTTCAAAGCATCCACACTGCAGGTCAGGGCAGAGCAAAGGGCGTGACCTGCCAGCCTCTTGCAGGAGACCCCTGGGCAGCAAGCACAGAAACGACGCCGGCCTCCTGTCTGTGCGGCCGGCCGAGCCCTGACGTGTCCCATGTTGCAGCCCTAGCTGCACCCACAGCCGTCGTCTGTATAACCCCCGGCCCCCCAGGGCTGGCCTCCTGAGCTCAGTGACAAGTTACCGCAGCTTCTCTTTCAGGACATCTGAGCTAAACAGATAAGCTCCTGACGAAACACTACCTACGGCTCAGTGAATGGAGTTGACCCTCGGGGGCAGGGGCGTGGGGGGCGCTTTGATTTATCTGCATGGGTTTAAATTAATCAGAACCTGGGATGTCAGCCCAAGGCCATGTCGGGAGCCCGGAAGGTTCCGCAATGGACGGGTCAGCGGTATACACGGGTGGCTTGGGAACCACACAGAGTCCCATGTCCTGTTTCCTGGGATGGGGGTCAGGGACTCAGGCTGGTTCCTAGAGGCTGGGGTGGGGAGGCAGCGCTGAGTGTGGGGACATGAGAAAGGAAGAATGTTGTTGTTCTGGGACTCCTGGGGAAGCTGTGACAATGACCACAATCCAGGGGCCTTAAACCCACAGACACCCACCATCCCCCGGCCTGGACACCAGGAGTCTGCCCTCAAGGTGTCCCAGGGCCATGCGCCCTCCGGGGGCCCCAGGGGACGGTCCCTCCTGCCCCTTCCAGCTCCCGGGGGCTCCAGGCCTCAACCTTGGGGGTCCTTGGCTTGTAGACGCATCTGTGCAGCCCTCCGTCTTCACGTGGCTGCGTTTGCTCTGTGTGTCTGTCTTCCTGGGGCCGTTTCTAATGAGGGCACCGGGGGACCTGGCTGGACAAGCCCCCATTTCCAGTGTGACCCCCTTCTTCTCTTAGTGAGCAATGCCAGCCAGAGCCTTGTCTCCAAATGCATTCTCGTTCTGAGAGTCGAGCTGGACGCAAACTGAGGGACACCAGGCAGGAGCCGGCCTCTCGGGTCACGGCGCGCGGTGGCCTTTTCCAGGGCACCTCGGAGGAAGCTGCCCCGGCGCCCTTCGGCTGCGGTGTTGACAGCAGGAAGTTGCTTAAGCAGGTCTGCACGGTGATCACTAATTAGGATTATAAAGAGGAACGTTTCAAAACAGAAGAGAGAAAAAAAAGAGAACAGAAAAAAAGAGCACTTTTGGAAGGCGGTGCGTTTCGGGGGGGAAATGCACAGCTGCCTCCCCGCACCCCCACCCCGGGCTGACCCCAGATTCGGGGACAGAGAGAGAGAAAGACAGAGAGAGAGTCGTGCAGCAGGTCAGCACCGCGCGGACCCTCGTTGGGTCAGTTGGTAGGGGTGGGGCCGTTCCCAGAGGCGATAACAAAAGCTCAATTGGGGAAAACCAGCTTTGCTTTTCTCTTCGGTTCCTCCAGCAGAGCCGGGAAAGCCAGACAGAGTGAGGGGCTCCGGCGGGGACCCCGGCCACCTGGACCAGAGCCGGAAGGCGGCGGCTGCTCTCCCACTGGCCTTGGGTCTGCACCCCAGGTAAGAAATGGGGAGCAGGCCGGCGGGCCCCGCAGGCCCCCCGGTGGGCGGGGGTGCACCCCAAACCTGACCAGAGCTCGGTGCACCCACTGCGCTCCGGACTCCGATTTGAAGCCCAGTTACGATGCCGCAGGCGGCGCTCGTCGTTGGTACAGGGATTACCAGCTGCCAGGGCGAGAGGCGGGACGTGTGGCCTTCCGCGTGGAGGCTTACAATGGATTTGTTGCCACGTTGTCCCATTGTCTTTCTTCGTGTTGCCGTTTTAGTTTGTCGTGTACAAAACGTAAGCTTCCTTAGGAGGCTCCCATGCTTTTTCCACGGGAGGGCGCTGGCCCAGGCTGGGCAAGGGCTGGTTGCCCCCCGTGTGCGGGGCGGCCTGTGGGAGCAGCTTGGGGGCTGGGCCTCGGGGTCCGTGGCTCGCAAAGGGGAGGGAGCCTGATTGTCCCAGAGGGATGGTTAAAGCACAGAGCCCTCTCGGCAGGGTGCTTTGTTCACAATAGCCCAACAGTGCTATTTACAACAGCCCGAAGGCCCACGCAGCCAGCGGTGAGTGAACAGCAACACCAAACCATGGGCACAAAGGAGTATTAGTCAGCCAGGAAAAGGAGCGAGGCGCTGACCGTCGCCGCCACATGCAGGGACCCTGGGGACACAGTGCTCAGGGAGTGACAGACACCACACACCCAAGGCCAGCGTGTGACTCCATTTACGGGGACCGTCCAGAACAGGCTCCTCCACGGACGGGACGTGGGTGACTATTGTCAGGGGCTGGGGGAGGGGTGGGAGGTGACGGCTCCTGGGGACGGGTCTCCCTGGGGGGATGGAGTGTCCTGGAACCGTCGCACAACAATGTGAACATGCTAAACGCCGGCGAGTTGTGCATGTAAAACAGTGGGGTTCCTGTGGTGTGAGGTTCCCCTCCGTAAAAATGCTGATCAATCAATATGTGTTTCAGAGCCCAGGTCCCCGGCGTCACCCCTAGGTGGCCAGACAGCGGGTCCTCCTGGACGATGAGGGCGAGGACGTGGGGGCCATATTGGGGGCAGCCCCGCTGTAGGGCGCTAACCCCCCCACCAGTCCCACGGGTGTCATGGGCTCCCTCGCGGGGGGGCTGCACCCCCACTCCTGACCCCCCGCCCCGCCTGGCCGCGGGCACGTTGAATCTTAGAGACGCAATCTTGACCGCCTCTGAGCCATGTGCCCAGGGACTCACGTATTGGGCCGTGAATGAGCAGCCAGAGTCCCCTGCCGCCCCCATTAGGGCCGTCCCAGGACAGAGCCCCCCATGATCACAGCTGTTCCCCTCTCGCTGATGCGACGTGGGTTCACGCTCCATCCTCCAGGCAGGTGGGGAGGGAAGCGTGCTGAGCCCCCTCCCCTTAGCTCGCCCCTTCTCTGCCGACGTCTGCCCCATCTCCAGCCTCTGCTGTGGGGCGTTCGCCAGGCCCCCTTTCCTTTCACAATTTGGGGGTCAGCAAGGTATGGTGACATGGTTACTGCAGTTTGGCTCTTCAAAGCGTGGCAGGGCAAGATGCTGAGGGGCAGAGGGTGGCTACACTGCAGCCTCTGTTCCTCTGGGAGCTGGCGTCACCCCGGGACACAGCCCCTGGGACACCCACGGGACAGCGGCTGAGCCTCATTGCCTCACTGTCCTCACCCTGATCCCTGTATGACAAATGGATGACAAGGCCTCTGTCTCCAGATGCCTCCAACTGATGGGCCACTCCGGGCCATTCTCCTGTCCCAGAAAGGGGTGTCTCGGGCCTGTCCCTGGGTCAGCAAGAAGCACACTGAGCGTCAGTGTCTACTGTCAGATTTGTGTGAAAGTTGGCGCGAGTTGGGGACCGTTGCCTGTCCCACTGTGGGGACCTGAAGTCCCCTGGGAGGCCCAGGACGGGTGAGAGGCACAGGAGAGACCCCCGATGGAGTCTGGGTGGGGTCCCAGGATGGGGGGTCCTGGGGATGAATGCCCCCAGTGACCGGGGACAGTCTGTGGTCCCCTCCTACCCCTGGTCAACATTGTACTGAGGGGATATTGTGAAGGGACACGTTTGGTGTGTGATCCTGGGGGGCACGGAGAGCCTCCGAAGCAGGCGAGCGTCTCAGGCTTTCCTGTGGGGTCGCTGCCTGTGTGCCGGGCCCAAGCTGCCCCCCAGGCGCTCATGACGTTTACAGAAGATGACTCTGGGTCCCAGACAACTCGCTGGGCCCAGGAGGCTGGCCACCGGGGCAGCACCCAGCAGAGCCATCCTGCCGAGGGCGTTTCACGGGGACCCTGGAAAAAAGCCCTGGCTGGGACGCTGGTGCAGGACAGGGTTCCGTTACCGTAACTCGGTCGCTTCAGGAAATTCAGACTTTTAATTAGACTTCCTTCCACAGCTTTGTCCTCACAGCATTTCCTGGTGCTTTGCAGAGTGTCTGCTTTCCTGGTTTCTGGATGGGCCGGAGCCAGGCGTGACCTCAAACCCCCGGGGCGGCTCTCTGTAAAGACAGGCTGACCTACACACGGACACACACATGTACATGGACACCTGTGCACACACATGCACATGCCTGCATATACACATACACATGCAGGCACAGGTGTGTGCACGGCACACAGATACACACAGATGCAGAGGCATGCACAGACTGTGTACACATGCAGGCACACACAAACATGCACACGTATGTACACAGAGATGCATGTACACATGTGCACGTGTGCACAGGCATGCACACACGTGCATACACTCGGGGACACATATGCACACAGGTGCCTGGCATGCACGCATTGTGTACACACGCATGCACACACATGCACACAAAACAGGCACACACGTGCATACACTCAGGGACACATATGCACTCAGGTGCCTGGCATGCACACACTGTGTACACACACATGCACACAAAACATGCACACACGTGCATACACTCAGGGACACGTATGCACACAGGTGCCTGGCATGCACACACTGTGTACACACACATGCACACACTCAGGGACACATATGCACACAGGTGCCTGGCATGCACACACTGTGTACACACACATGCACACACTCAGGGACACACATGCACACAGGTGCCTGGCATGCACACACTGTGTACACACATATGCACACAAAACATGCACACACATGCACACACTCAGGTACACGTGTGCACACAGGTGCCTGGCATGCACACACTGTGTACACACACATGCACACACATGCACGCACTCAGGGACACATATGCACACAGGTGCCTGACATGCACACACTGTGTACACATGCATGCATACATGCACACACGTGTGCAGACAGGGGTGTGTGCACACAGACATGAGCAGGCCGCACAGCCTGCCACCTCCGTCCTCCATGCCGATGCCACCCCCACGGGTAACTCTCTCTCTTCTCTTCCAGCACCCGCCCCCCAGCCTCCGTGCAAGCATGGCCTTGCTTTGGCTGGCGGTGTTTCTGACGCCTGCGTCCTGTATGGTGCGCCCGGACCACGATGGTCACCATTCCAAGCTCCTGGTGCTGTCTGCAGGTCTGTCCCAGTGCTTTGTGCTGTAGTAAAACTGTCTGTGTTGAGATCCCTGTAGAGTCACACACAGCCGTATGAGAGAAGACACAGGCTTCCCGGGGACCCCTCCCCCACCCCCCGAAAAGGTAGGACCGTGTCACAACCAGGGCGTCGTGGAGCTCAGGACAGTCAGGAGGCCGGGGGATGGGGGTGGCTCGAGGTCTAGCGTGTGCGCCTTACGTCTGACAGCTGTCATCCTGTTGTGGGGGAGGGAACAGACTATGGAAAACCCATGGTGATGGGTGCGATTCTGTCCCCACCACATTCATGTGCTGAAGTCATAGCCTCCAGAAACGCGAGTGTGACTCACTTCTGGCGCAAATTCTTTACAGATGGAATTAAGTTAAGAGGAGGTCATTTGGGGGGGCGCTCATCCAATACGACTGGGGTCCCTTAAAAAAGAGGAAATGCAGACACATGTGGTGACAGGGGCGGAGATTTGGGTGAGGCAGCCACAAGCCAACAAAGGCGGAGGATTTGGGGCAGCCTCCGGGAGGAACCAACCCGGCTCCTTCATCCCGGACACGCGTGAGAATTTTAAGTCTTGCTTGTAAAAGATGCTGTCATCTCAAGCTTTGACAGACAGATGAACAAAAGAAGGTGCCCTACTGTTTTTAAACCAGAGCCATGGGGCACCCAGCTGTCTCTGTGCCACGCAAAGGGACTCCGTCGCTAAGCCTGGGTGTCTGGGACCACAGCCACCTGCTAAGACAAGCAGCCTGTTTTCAGACAACCACGCCCTGGGCGGCCAGAGCAGCCACCTGCGTGGGCAGTGGTGTCCTGTCTGTGGCCAACACTGGACACCACCGTCTGCCCATTACAAGAGAGGACGTACCCCACATGTGATGGCCCAACTCAGGCCCTCCCAAGCCCCCCGAGCATCTCCATGTGCTTTGCTTGACCTGTGCTCACCTCCCAGTGAGAGACCTTTCACAGTGACAGGTCACAAGCGTCTATCTGAGCTCCATGAGAGTAACTACTCGGGAAGCCCTGACTCAGGCGGAAGCCCAGACAGTGTTCCAATGAGGACACAAAGGCCAGGCGTGTTTATGACAAAGGGAGGGGACAATGACATCACAAAAGGAAGGCGTTGCTGTTGGTGACGCTGATGGTAAACAGTGTTTTTAATTTTCAGCCCAGAGTCATCCGTCCTGGAGTCAGGACACCTGCTTTCTTGTTGTCTTTGCAAACAGCTCTTTGGGACACCAGGGTGCTAAGGCCCCGTCCTCAGGTGACTTTGTCCTGTTTCCACCTGCACAGGTTTGAAGCGTCAGACGTGCCAGGCCGGCCCTCTGGGGTGGCTTCATTTTAAAGTGGTTCCGTTTCTAGTATTTTTTGTACCACTCTGAACAGTCTGAGTATGGTAGCATAAACGAGCTGTTTTCTGAAGCCTGAAAGAGCCGTCCCCATCGGCTCTTGGCATCAGCCAGGATGCGGTCACAGCCACGTATTTCGTAACCGTCCAAAGTCCATTCCTTCCTTGGAGGGGGGGGGCGTGCAGATGTTGTTTCATGCTGGGCTGGGGAGGGTGTCACATCTCCCGGGGCTGCTATCTTTGTCGGCTCAGGTGGCCGTCAAAAAATACCGCAGGCTGCAGTGCTTAAAAAGAGACACTTAATTTGTCACAGTTCTGGGGGCTGGACGTCCGAGATTGGGGTGCTGGTGTGGTGGGTCCCCTATAAGAGCCCAGATCCGGCCTCGTCTCCATGTTGTCTCGTGGAGGACGATGAGCTCTGCTCTGTTCCCGTCATGACCCCCCTCTCAGGACCTCATCTCACCTGAATCCCCTCCCAAGGCCCCACGCCACAGGGCCACAGCTCCCAGGCATGAATTTACGGGACACACACGTTAGCCCACAACAGCTGGTGTAACAAAGCCACAAACCTGGGGCTTCAAACCACAGACACCCATCCTCAGGACCCCGGGGACGGTCCCTCCTGCCCCTTCCAGCTCCTGGGGGCTCAGGCGTCCCTGGGCTGGTGGCCGCCTCCCTCCCGTCTCTGCCTCCGTCTCCACGTGGCGTCCCCTCTGTGTCTGTGTCCCTACTCTTCTGTCTCTGATGAGGACACTGTCATTGGGTTCAGGGCCCCCTGATCCAGGACGACCTCACCTCAGACCCCTCATTGGTCCCATCTGCGAAGATCCCATTTGCCAACAAGGCCACCTCCAAAGGCTCCAGGGGTTCACTGAATGACCCGAATCCTTCCTCGAGGCTCCCACATGTCCTTGCATGAGTTTGGGGGGGTTGGTACAGGGCAGAGCTGGTGGCACCACACATCACTTCTGTCCCACCGCACTGAGAAGAAGTCGGTCCCGGGGCTCCAAGCAGCGACGAGGGGGACGACACGAGGTCCCCAGACATGTGAGACCCCCAGCCCCAGGACCCAGCATGATCGGGGCTCCTCTCCTGCTTTGTGCCTTTGTGGGCCCATCAAGTCCTTTGTGGTCACTTCCGGCCGTGGGTAATCTAGGAGCGCCGACCACAGGCAGGAAGTGAGTCACTCTCTAAGACAAGCCTGTCGAAAACTGAAGGAAGCGGGGACGCGCCCTACGATTCTGCCCCTTTCCCTCCCAGGTCCCTAAAGCGTCAGCCTGGGTCAGGTCGCAGGACAGCGGCCACCGGCCGAGGACACGTGGGACAAGAGGTGTTGCAATCTCCTTTCCCTGGAGTCTGAATGAGCTCCGGGGTTTCCATAGAATTCTTTTCCCAGGGTAAGGACGTGTGCTGTCATGCGGAGTTTGCCGAGTTTTTAATCCCAAATGGGTGTGTTTGTTTTTCCTTTCTGCTTCGATTGAAAAAAAAATAATCAGTTTCTGTGTCCAGGGAGAATTCTTATTTATACTGCTGGTGAAAACGAGCTTGCTTTTTTGTAGTACGTCTCTTGGGTTGCGACCTTTGGGAAAGGATTTTGTGGCCTCTGGTTTACTTGTAATGGCCTTGATTTTGCCATCAGGAGAATGGTAGCTTCCTGAAATCAGTCAGGAAATGGTTCCTCCCCGCCCTGTTTTCTTTTTTCTTTTCTTGATGTTTTTCTCAGTGTTTCTTGGTTCTTTTTCTGCTGTTTCCCTGATTTCTTCTCCATTGGTTATTTTTTTAGTGTCCCTTTTTTTTTCCTCTCCATTGGCTCTTGTGGCTACAGCTCTCTGTTTCATTGATTTCATGGTTGCTCTGGGATTAAAACATGCATTGTTGACCTATCACATACTGTCCTTAGATAAAATTATCTGATGTCAACTGCAACGGAAGAAAGCTGAAGCAATTTGCTTTTATTTCCTGTCTCATCCTTTATGTTGTGGGACGTGTTTCACCTCCATCTCGCTTGTGAAGGCGACCCTATACTGGGATTGTCCTTATGGAAAACAATTGTCTTTGTTAAGTATTTACAAAATGACAAAACACTTTACTGACATATGGACGATTTCTGGTACACGCCCTGTGTGTTCCTGTTCACCTCTTCTGGTAAAAGATGATTTCAGTTTTTGTTACGCGGAAAATGTCTTTATTTCACCTTCCATTTATTGCTAGTTGTCGACTTCTAGGTTGACAGAGGGTTTTGTAGGGTTTTTGGGTTTTTTTTCTGTGTTTCAGCATTTAAAGATGCCATCCTGTTATCTTCTGTGTCCCATTGTTTCTAAAGACAAATCAGCAATGATTCTTATCTTTGTGCTATAATATACAGCGTATCTTCTTTTTTTCCCTCCTCTGGTTGTTTTTAATATTTTCTTTACACCACTTGTTTTTTAAAGCATTTTGATTATGATGTCTCTTGGAGTTTTTGCATGTTTGTTTGTCTCTTTTTTTTGTTTGTTGATACCTGTGTGTGTGTGCACGTGTGCACGTGTGTGTGTGTGTGTGTGTGTGTATGTCCTGTGAACGCATTTTGAGTTTCTTGGATTGATAGGTTTCTAATTTTCATTAAATTTGGAAAATGTTCAGCCATTCTTTCTTCAAATATTTTTCCAACCCACTCCTTCTTGGCTTCCAAATGTTTGGATGCTAAACTATTTTGGATTATCACACAAAAACCTGAGTCAGTGCGGTTTTTTTGGGTTTTTTGGGTATTTTTTTTTTAGCCTTTTTTTTTTCTTGGTGCTTCCACTTTCCCTTGCTGTGATTTTGAGTTTCAGTGAGGTTTCTTCTTCCGGGTGTGATCTGCGTTGAAGCCAGTCAGTCTTTCCCATCTCAGATATTACATGTTCTTCCTCTGGCAGTTCTGCTTGGTTCTTGTCTTATGGCTTCCAATCCTCACCATTACTGTGTTGATGTTTTCCTTGAAGTCCTTGAGCATATTTACAAGGGCTCTTTTGTTATCCTCATCTGTGGGTTTCATCAGCTCTCGTTGTCTGTAAGACAATTTCCTTCCCAATCCCACGCACACTTCTCCTTCTCTGTGTATCTAGTAATTGTTTATTGGACCCTGTACGTTCTAGGTTGGCGAGTATATGGGTGCCTTGTCATCCTTTAACGACGTGGAGGTTTGTTTTAGCAAGCCACGACTTTGTCGCTCAGCAACACCTGTTTCTGAGGTTTGTTTGGACGATTTCTCAAGCCGAGTGTAAAGTCGCGTTCAGTCCAGAAGCGGCTTCTCCCAATACAAAGGCAGGACGCTTCTGGGGTCTCTAGTAACTACTCTGGGAGTTCAACAAGGAATCTCCTCCCTGTCTGCTTGGATCTGGAATGTCGCCACTTCTAAATAAAGGCTCAGAATTGCTCAGCTCTTCAGAGTCCTGCATCACCTCTTCTCCAATGTCTGAGAAGAATCGACTTATGCATTTTGCCCAGTTTTCCAGGGGCTTATGGTGACAGACAGATAAATCTGAGACTAGTTACTTTGTCATCTCTTGAAGAGTATTTTCCTCCCATAAGCCTTTTAAAAAATGCCCCAGGATTGAGAACCCTAGCTCCATCTTTTTTCAGAGTAGTGGTTAATTGCCAGTATCGTGCCGTAAATGCTTTCTTTTTAAATGTATTTGTATTGATTGTGTTGCATTTTGTCTGTATAGATTTTCTTTTTTCTTTTTTTTTCTTTTTCTTTTTTTTGCATTACAGTTGTTTTTTTTATTTGTGATCCCTACTGTAATTGGATGAAAAATAGTCACCAATAGTCATAGGTAGACTTTCTATTGCATCATTCATATCTGTCTTAATGCTATTTAGTGTTGGGCCAGAACTGAATATACATTTTGTAGTGTAAGAATCCATTAAAATTTACATTTTCAATTTATAAGAAATTTTCCTAGATGAGTTTTTTTCTTTTTGTTTGTTTGTTTGTTTGTTTTTAAGGCATAAATTAGGTTAGGAGAAAATAGTGCCAGAAAAACCAAGGTATTCCTATGGTTTGGTCTTGCTCATGCCGCTAAAGTTATTGGTCTTCACAACTAATCATGGTACTTATAGCTGATAAACAGTTACTTCCTCGAAATCCTCTCACGGAGGGGCCACAAATAAAACCGGAAGAAGGTGCCTGATGCCCTTTTGTAGCTTTGAGTTACTGGCAAAAGGTGACTGAGCAGCAGCTCCCATGTCCTTAAAGAGTCCTTGCTAACCGGCGTTGGACATGGCAATCTGCTTGTAGAGACTTCGTTGCACGTTGACACGGGGTTATGAATATGTGGGCTTTTACTGCACTTCAAAATCTCCTCTGCTGTGAAGTGATCTCTCTAATAAGACAAGCGTCCGTCAGATATCCTACCAGCTGAATAATACTGACTCTCAGCTATAATTTAATATATATATAGTCACAGTACGGCATAGGGAATAGAGTCAGTGGAATTGTAACAGCTCCATATGACGTCACAGGGGTAGGAGATTGGGGGAAGGGGGTTATTACTTTGAGAGGGGTATAAATGTCTAACTAGTACGTTGCTTTGTACACCTGAAACTAATTAAAAAGAAAGACAGAAAAAAATCTCCTCTGCTGTATGTGCCCTGGGAGGTTTTCCAACAATAGTAAGATTTTTCTCAGTCTGTAAGGACGTGAAATTCATGGGGTCATTATCAGGCCAGAGGCTGAGTGTTGGCTCATGGGCTCTGCCAGCCCTGGCCGTCACGTGGCCGCAGAGAAATCTACGTCTCCAGGATATTGGCTCACTTGGGGGCAGAGGGGCGTTCCCAGCGAGAGGCGGCTTCGAACCCCTCGGGAAACTCTCCTAACTCGAACTCATCAACGTTTCAGATCCAAAGTCACCGATCGAGAACTTCCGGATGCAGGCAAGAAGCAAAACGCTTTCCTGGGATGTCACTGGAAATGTTTCTGACATTGAATGCTTCAAAAACTCCAACTCCCCCACAAAGGTAAACCACCTTCCCTGGATAAGACACTAGATATGTCCAACTCTCGGTGAACAGAGAACCAGTGGATGTAAAGGCTGAGCCTGTCTCCGGCATCACGGAGACCCCCATCCTGCCCTGGGCTCAGCTGCAGAATCTGGGTGAGTCCTGCACAGGCTACGAGGCTCAGGGCTGGTCACCTGTAAGGTGTCTAAGAGGGTCCCAGGGAGAGGGTTGGACCATTGCAGGTAGAGGACCAAGCCCCATTGGACATGCGTTCTCGGGAAGCACTGTTCCCTCTCATCGTTCACCCCACCCAAGTCCCCTCCTGTGTCGTCTTCATCTGTGACCATTGTCACAGGTCTTGGGGACTGTGACACATCTCATGGGCAGCCACATGAGAATTCAACCTATTCACAACTCAGACAGTCTCACGATGAGGAGGAAGCCATCGGCTTTCGTGAGAATAAACTGCGTCTCCTCAAATTGCTCTCAATTTCATACACTGCAAATCAGAACCGTGTACTGGTGTGCTGGGCAGGCCACGACCAAGGACCACACACCAAATGGCTTACACGACAAGAATTTATTTCCTCCCGGTGCTGGAGGCTGGAGGCTGAGGTCCAGGTGTCCCAGGGCTGGTCCCCCCTGAGGCCTCTCTCCTGGGCGTGGGGATGGCCGCCTGCTCCCCGTGTCCTCACACGGTCGTCCCTCTGTGTCCTCATCTCCTCTTCTTATAAGGACACAGTCCTATTGGATCAGGGCCCACCCTAGTGACCTCGTGTTACCTTAGTCCCCTCTTTACAGACCCGTCTCCTAACACAGCCCCATTCTGAGGTCCTGGGGGTGAGCGCTCCAACGTATGGATTTTGGGGGAACACAATCCATTCCCTGACAACCCCCAGTGAGATTTCAATAGAGCTCGACAAATTGACTCTGAACTTTTTCAGTTTTCTTCTGCCTGACTAATCTCCGGGTCCTTCCTTCTGATTTCGGTGGCATTCATTTGTTTCGGTCTCTCTTGGTTTGTTCGAGGTTTTTCCCAGAATTCTGATAACCTCTGGTTATGTGCTCACGTGGAACAGTTGGGACCTAAAAATCTAATGACAGTGTCTGAGTAAAGTGTCCGGTGTGAGGTCTGAGAGGTCCACTGTCATCTAGCTGAGCAGATGGGGAAGAAAGCCTGATATCAGAATATGTGGGGGTTTCCTCGTTGGCTGACCAGAAAGCACAATTCCTGTCTTCTTCCTGGACAGAAAAGGGTCAGCTACCAGCATGTTGGTAGGTCAAGCGGACACGGGGACTAAGCACAGCCAAGGAGAGATGGTCCCTTATCCTTCAGCCAAAGAGAGTTGGTCCCTTATCGTTCAGCCACGGGGAGTTGGTTTCTGATCCTCAGCCAAGCCCGGTCCCCATTCTTGATGATAAGGTCTCCTTCCTTGCACCCCCCTTTCCATGAGTCCCGTGCATGCAGGCCACCGTTGTGACCCTGACGGCTGGTGCTTAGAAGCTGTGCTCAGTATAGGTAAGGCACGTGGCCAAACACCTGTCTACCCTACATTTTGTCATTCTAAATATTCTTTTAGACTCATTTCTCACAGGTACTTTCCTGGGTCGAAAGATAACGGAATATGTTTGTGACACTTCGTGTGCATTATCTAAGAAAGTTTTATGGATCTGTCTTAATTTATGAGATAACAGAGGTACCAAGGTTGAGCACACCATGATTTCCATCAAGTGTTGCTGTGATGTGTTCCCGTCGTCTTTGTTTCATGTCCGTTTTTAGGTTTTATTTTACCACTTGCCAGCTTTCTTTGTCTCCCTTTTGTCCTTCGAAAGGCATCCTCCCGGCATTTATTCATTTAAGTGGAATTTTTTTTTATGTACCTTTTCCTATAGCTTCTTGTTTTCATTCATAAACTTCATTTTTTAGAGCAGTTGTACGTTCACAGTGAAGGGGAGGGGAAGGCAGAGAGTTTTCCCGTGTATCCCCTGCCCCCCCACCCCCGCCACGCACAACAGCCCCAAGTGAAGGGGGTACGTTTGTCGCAATGGATGAACCCACATGAATTCATCGTTATCATCAAAAGCACAGTTGACGTGAGGGTTCTCTCTTGGTGTTGTGGCTTCTGTGGATTTGCGCAATGTAAAATGACATGGCTCTACTGTTCAGGGGTCACACACCCTCCCTGGTCACCCTCCCGCCTCCCTCCACCCCCAGGCCCTGGCAACCACAGATCTGTTCATCGTCTCTGGTTTGTCGTTATCCACAAAATGACTTGCTGCCATTTGATCGAGATGATGCTGACTCTGTAGATGAAATTGGGAAGAAATGTAGTTTTTGGTTTTTTAATCGAAATATCGAGGGAGGCAGTGGTAGATGAGGGTAAAGGGGATCAAATATGTGGTGTTGGAAGGAGAACTGAGTCTGGGTGGTGAACACACAATGGGATTTATAGAGGATGTAATACAGAATTGTACACCTGAAATCTATGTAATTTACTAACTGTGGTCACCCCAATAAACTTTCATTTAAAAAATTATAAATGGAAGAAAAAGAAGCAATGTCATCAATGTTGAGGTGTTCTCTCAACAATGAATACGTTCTTATCCCTCTCTCAGGCACAAAACAATCATTCTTGCAAGTTTTATGTCCTTCCCAAGTGTGAACTGTCAAACTACACGGTGACCGTCAGGACGGCCGATGGGGCGTCGTTTTCCACGTGGATGCAGTACCCTGTGCAAGGTGAGGGGAAAACACTCTTTGTGGTTATTTGCTTCCAATCAATGGTCAGCCTTCTGACTATCAGAATGATTACTTTTAACCTGCATGGATCTCCAGGGACGTAGGCTGTCACTTGAAGTGACGAAGTGTAGCAATGGAGAACGGACTGGGGGTTGGCGTGGGAGGAACGTGGGTGACGTGATTAAAGGGCCACATGGGAGATCCTTGAGGGACAGGGAGTGTCCTGTCTCCAGAGCTTATGTGTGTCAACATCCTGGTTGAGATACTGTCCTGTGGTTTGTTCAAGGAGCTACCTCCCCGGTGGGGGTGGAGAGAACCTGGACAACAGGTACACGGGATAGCTCGATAATCGTTGCTTAGAACTTTGTGGGAATTCACAGGGCTACTGAAATCCTAACATCACTCTAAAAAGGGGAGCGGTTTTTCGGTTATTGATTTCTTTGCAAGCCCAGAAGGGAGCCCTGGGGCGGCCGCCCGAGGCCTGAAGTGCCGGGTTCACGACGTGGATTTCCTGACGTGCACTTGGGAGGTGGGCACGGAGGCCCCCGGCGATGTCCAATATCACTCTTACTTGGAGGCTGTGACGTATGTATGGCCTCGGCATGGCTGGGCTGTCCCGGGGTGGGGGGCAGGGTGCGGGGGAGGGGGTGCTGGCTCGTTCGTAAACATGTCCTTCTTGCAGCAGAAGTGAAAAGAAGTGGGAGTGTCCACATTACAGCGCAAATGAGCTGGGGACACACGTCCAGTGTCAGTTCAAGGACATGTCTGCGTTTGCCAATGTCCAATACCGTTTCCTGGTGAACGGCACCAGCGCAGAGTCCAGAATTCCCTGTTCTGAATTTATCGCCTACTTATCACATATCGGTGAGTAAGGACCCAGGAGTGTTCTGCTCACCGACCAGTAAGAGGCCTTTCCAAGGGAGAGGCGGCCAGCGTTTATCTGAGCTCCATGAGAACAGCTATTCGGAAGCCCTGACTCAGGCGGAAGCCCACACAGTGTTCCGATGGGGACACAAAGGCCAGGGGTGTTTATGACAAAGGGAGGGGACAATGACATCAGAGAAGGAAGGCGTTGCTGTTGGTGACGCTGATGCTAAATAGTGGTTTTAATTTTCAGCCCAGAGTCACCCGTCCTGTAGTCACGACACCTGCTTTCTTGTTGTCTTTGCAAACAGCTCTTTGGGACGCCAGGGTGCTAAGGCCCCGTCCTCAGGTGACTTTGTCCTGCTTTCACCTGCACAGGTTTGAGGTGTCAGACGTGCCAGGCCGTCCTCTGGTCTCTTCTCCTATAAGGGCACTAATCCCATGACAGGGACCCCACCCTCATGACCTCGTCTCACCCGAATCCCCTCCCAAAGGCCCCACCTCCTGTCCCCACCCCACTGGGGTGAGGGCTTCCACATGTCCGTGGGGGTGGGGGTTACACACACTTTCAGCTCACAGCAGCCGCCACTGTGTTCCTTGCACGGAAGGAAGTAACGTGCTTGTAGGGCATTTCCTTAACACACATAACGCGGGCTCCCTGCCCCCCCCCACAGGGCAGATTCACCAGGAGGCGAGGGGCTGGGGGTGGGGAGCTGATCTCACAACTCAGCCCCCCCCAAGGTCCTGAGTTCACAGGCTGACTACAGAACCATCTTAGGAACGCTGTGTCACTATTCTTTCCTTTAGACTAGACTCCCGCTGATGGTGACAGCTTTGAGACCCAGGAAACCTGCCCCCACCCTGGTCTGTCCCCAGGTAGTCAGGAAGCACTTGACTGGAGGGGCTGCTACCCAAGGCCGGGCCCCTCCTGGTCTGTGGTCTGCCCTCTTGACCTGACAGCTGTTTGATTTGCATTGTTGGAGGCTGTGTCCCCGCAGACCTGGAGCGCTTGTGGGCTGGGGGACACGTGCACGTCCAGCCTCACCGGGGACTCCGTATCGGCTCTCATCTGACCTCTGCGTACACGCCTGGCCCCCAGCAGGGCTGGAGGGCGCCTTGGGCACGGGGGTGGGGGCAGTGAGCTGTGCTGGCTCCTCACAGACGTGTGCTGGGCTGTCTCGGGGCCGTTCTGCAGCACGACAGCCCCAGCTGCCCTCTGGGGCACCCCTTCCTTCCCACTGTCACTTCAGGACCCTGCCAATGTCCTGCAGCAGGCCGCGTGCCTTGCCCCCTCCCTCTGAGGAGAGAACCCCAGACGCAAGTCAGAGGCAGGGGCTGGCGGCCAACGTCAGGCTAGAATTTGGGGAGGCTTTGGGTCCAGGGTGACGCCACTGATGGAAAGGAGGTTGGGGTGGTGGCAGCTGCAGCATTTGCTGAAGAAAGCTTCTGGGGAGGGTGTCAGGGTGAATGAGGTGGGTGCTCCCCCCACATGCTGGTCTCTGAGCTCCTGGTCCCAAGGCTGCTTCCAGCTGACCAGCCCCACACACTTTTGTCACGTGTCTCTGTCTATCGATATTTTCGCTGATTATAGAACCCTGAAATGCTTTTCTCTCTTCCCCCGCCCCCGTGACTGTGTAGGAGGCATATTTTTAAGTATCTCTGAGAAAAATATTTTGATTGGTTTTACCGATCGGTGTTTTGTTTGTTTTTCTCCCCCAGAGGGGTTGAGTCCGCCGAACATGACTGTAAGCTGTAATAAGTCCCATGCTGTCATGGAATGGAAAATGGCAAGCCGCTTCTACAACAAGTTTCAGTATGAACTCGAAATACAAAAGGTAAACACTTGCCCCAGCGTTTGGGCTTTGGGGTCGATAACACACACACACACACACAAAAAAAAAAACATATAGGATCCATGAAAAAAAGTTAGCTTTCTCAAAACTGACAGTGTTGCCTATTCAAAAGACACAAGTAAACTTGAAAAGGCAAGTGACAGGATGAAAGAAAATATTTGCATACGTATGTGTCCAAGGAATGAGGCTCGCGGAAGATACGCACGTCTTCCGATCAGTCCTGAAAAGACATCTGTAAACGTGAGGGGAGTATTGCAACAGACATCTCGCCCTAGAAAGAGAAAGAGTGAACGCTGTCGCTGAAATGCGGAATCTGACACCGAACACCACAGAAACGGACTCATAGATACAGAGAACAAGCTGACGGTTGCCAGACCGCAGGGGTTGGGGAATGGGAATAAAAAGAAATCAATCAAGAAGCAGACATCTGCCCAGAGAAAATGGACAAACGGCCAATGAGCACAGAAAACCATGCTCACCATCCTTAGTCATCAGAGATGCCCATCACACCACAAGCAGAAGGTAGGTCTAGGGTTTCCAGGCGGGAATTCCCGCCCGTTCTCAGGAATCGTTTCCACTTTCCCGTTCCCGAATCCCAAGGTATAAACTGTTTCCTGTTCTCCGCGATCAATCGTTTCCACAAAGTGATGGTCAATATTTCCAACTGCCTGGGTTCGAGGAGCCAATTTTCCCGATTTCCTGACCAACTTTTCTCGAGATTCGGGAACAGAAAGTGAAAGAAATTCCTGAGAACGGGCGTGAATTCCCACCTGGAAACTCTAGATAGGTCTCATCAGTGAGACTGGCCCGAGTGGGGACATTTAGCCAAACCGAGGGTTGGTGAGGCCTGGAGTGGAGTGGAAATCTATGTGGCTGGTGACAGCTGAAAACGGCACAGCCAATTCTTTGGAAAACTGTGACACTGTCTTATAGAGCTGGCAGTTTCCACAAGGAGCATGAGCCGGACACAAGGTCCCCACTGAAAGATCCCATTTGTATAAAATGAGAGAACGAGGACTGACCCCTCGGGATTGGTGCTCTGGATGGGGCAGTGGTTGGGGGCGCACAAGGACATTCGGGGGTGATGGAAACATTTCTTGCCTTGAGTGTCCTGGTCGTGTCACACGCACACATATGTCCAATCTCACCCAATCGTGTGTTTTCAACATGCGATTTGCTCCATGCCAAACGTGAAGGATAAAGTCAGGAGAGAAAATGACCCGGGATCTTTGAGCTCAGCCGTTCTGCACTCAATTATTTACCATCTGACCTTTTGAGGGATTCCATTTCTGTACTCTTTTCCGCTCAATGACTGGTTAGTTCATCCACGCTTTTCCTGTCGACCTAAAACTGCTCCCAGAAAATAAAACTGTACAGACCAAAGGGACCAAGTAGTTTTGAGCTAATTGGGAATTTTTTACTCAATGCTTTACTTACCTTTATCATTTTATTTCCTGACGTGTTATTTAAACGTAATTACTGCTTATACTCCATGTTTCTATCAACGTAAAACTCCTCAAAAAACATCTATTAATTAAATTTTTAAAGACCAAGTATTGTTGAGTTCATCAGAATTTTATGCTTAATTATTTAGTTATATTTATTATTTTTATTGACCTATTTGTATGTTATTTATTATTTATAACTCAACTACTGATTAGTTTATACTCAATTTTCCTAGAAGCCCAAAACGGCTCAAAAACCTTAAAATTTAGATTAAAAGAAAATGACTGAGTGTTTTTGAGCTAATTGGCATTTTATACTCAATTATTACTTACTTATACCTATTCATTATATTTATTGACTTATGTATTATTTATACTCAATTGCTGCTATACTGAATTTTTCTGTAAACCCAAAACTGCTCAAAAAAAGAAAAATCTATCAATTTTTAAAAAGACGAAGTATTTTCAGGTACTTGGTATTTTATTCTCCATTATTTACCTACATTTATTATCTGTGTATTATATGTATATGTGATTGATATGCAAGTGATTCTACTCAATGTTTCTGAAAACCTAAAACTACTGATAAAAAGGGCTATTATTTTTATTTTTTAAAAAGACCAGGATTTTTCATTTTTGTTTTTTAGTTAATTGATACTTAATTATTTTTTTGTTGAATATTTTCATTTTTTGACATCTTGTATTTATTATTTACATTCCATTACGGATCATTTTATACTCGAGTGTCTGTTGATATTTATTATATTTATTGATTTACATATTACCTTTATCGTTTACACGCCGTGACTGATTATCCTACACCCAATTATTTATTACGGTGGTACCTCGGTTTTTGAACGTCTCCGATGGCGAACATTTCGGTGTACAGACGCCATAAGTTTTATGGACCTATGGTATCATTAGATAGTAAACGTCATGCTCAATTTGCAGTTTTCGGGGTTGATTTTAACGGTCTGGAACGGATTCCTCCATTTTGTGTCACTTTCCCTGGGGAAACCGCACCTCGGGGTTGGAACGGTTCAGAACTCGGGCTTCCAGAACGGATTACGTTCGAAAACCGAGGGACCACTGCATTTGTCCGTGTTGACTGACATAAGATACTTATTACTGATCATGTTACACTCAGTTTTTCTGTCCTCCTCAACCTGCGCAAACAAATGGGAGCCCTTGCAGGGGACCAGAATGGGCACCCAGAGCTGTTGGCTTGTGTCTTGCAGGGCGGAGATCGTCCCTACATACACAGGGAGGTAAGTGCCCTGGCCTCACGCCCGTGGGCATCGCACGTGCAAGCCCGTGATGTCTATGGCGGTCCGGCAGCTCGCACGTGGGCCGCTCACACTTACAGCAGCGGCCGTACTGAGGGGTGGGCAGCTGGGGTGAACCTCTCTGTCCCTCTCTCCTCCCCTATTCCCTCTGCCTCCGTCTCCACGCAGCGTCTCCCCTGTGTCTGTGTCCCTCGTCTTCTGTCCCTTATAAGGACACTGTCATTGGGTTCAGGGCCCCCTGATCCAGGACGGCCTCACCTCACACCCCTCACTCGGTCCCGTCTGCACAGACCCTGTTTGCAAACAAGGTCCCTTTCGCAGGTTCTGGGGGACACCTCTTTCTGGGGGGGAACCATTCAACATTGCAAAACACCCCACAGATGGGACCTAGTGTTCTCAGCCTCCTCGGTGCTGGCCACGGATTGCGTACATTGCAATGATTATAAAGAACTCTGGTGACCCCAAGAGCCTGGGCTGCGATGGAAGGGGCTCCAGGGCCCCCCCTCTGAGCACCAGGCATCTTTCTAATGATACTGACGAGGGCGGACATCGTGCCCTGGGGCGGCCGTAACAAGACATAGAACCGCTTGTCCTAAAACAACTGAAATCCATCCTCATTCCGTCTTGGAGACCAGGAGTGTGACCTCAAGGTGTCCCAGGGCCACGCTCCCCACGGAGGCCCCAGGGGACGGTCCCTCCTGCCCCTTCCAGCTCCTGGGGGCTCCTTGACTTGGGGTCACAGCGATGCAGGAACCACCTGACATTCTCCCAGGACGCGTGTGTGGGCCCCAGTTTCCCTTGTTTATAAGGACAGCAGCCTATGGGATGAGGGCCTGTTCTACTCCATCCAACCCCGTTATCACACTGGCACGGAGCCCGTCTCCCAAAATCAGGTCTCCTGAGCCACTGGGGGTTAGGCCTGCCACGTAGGAACCTGAGGATGACCACTCAGTCCATTGTAGGGCCCCACGGATGGGAATGGCCTATACCCGTGATTTTGCTTTATAAACTACAGGACTCGAAAACCTCCTTCGTCCTAAGCCATCCCGGAGCCTACACGGTGCGGATTAGAGCCCGAGTCAGGTTCTACCAGAGCAGCCCCTGGAGCGCCTCCCAGAGCGTTGGTAAGTGAGCGCCCGTTCAGGCTCCCTCCTGTGGGCGCGAGGAAGGCTGCGGGCACGGCCCCTCGTGTGTCCGGGACCCAGGCACGCAGCCCTGCCCCTGCAGTCCCCAAAACTATGCTGTCTTCCCTGCTCGTAGGAGTCTGCCACCAAAAGAGGGAATGGGTGGCACTCGGCCCGCTTCTCTGTCCCCAAACAGGGCTCTGAGGACAGCAGGTGACCTTCCCATGGGAGGGCAAAGGGTGGCCATCACCGCACTGAGTGTCCCGGGGCCTTGCAAGAACAGAGCTGTCCCCAGGCAACGGGTCCTTCTCTGCTATTCAAAGTCACCTGGAAAGGAATGCGACCAGTCCAGTCGGGGCCTGATGACAAAGACCCCACCCCACCCCACCCCCACCCCCGCCAGGATGAGGGCTCCCATTTCTCCCTGAGCTGTTCTGAAACCAACCAGCGCCCCACAGGAACGGTCCATCCCACACGTGGCTCAGCAAGAACCGTCAGCCACCCTAGCTTCCGTCCTTTTCTCTTGAGGCCGTGAACTGATTAGACGAGGCCCACCCACAACACAGAGAGCATTCGGCTGCCCTCAGCGTCTACTGATTCCAATATTCGTCCCATAGTTAAAACAAACTAATACCTTCCCGGTGACATCCAGGCGCGGTGCCTGACCAGCTACCTGGGTACGGTGGCGCAAACAGGTGGACACGTAAAATTCGGCACGGAAACCCCCGTAGTAGTTAGTTTGCTGGGGCTGGCATGACGCGTTCCGCAGCCGGGCAGCTTGAAGGACAGACATTTGGTGTCTCAGTTCTGGAGGCCGGGCGTCCGAGACCAAGGTGTGGGCAGGGCGGGCTCCTTCTGACCGCCTCTGCGTTCCTTCCGCCTCGTGACTCACGGTCCTAGTGGCTCCTTGGAGGTCAGCTGGGGCCAGGTGATGCCGTCAGGCCTGGTTTGCCGACCTCCAAGCCCAAACCCATTCGGTACAGACTTTATGGCGAGGTGCAAAGGTGCAGGTAGGATAGGCTTCTCCTGCGACTGCTGCACAGCCAGCACCGTGCAACGTGCCCACTGGGTTTCCGCTGTGCCGGGCGTGGGTGGGATCCTGAGGTCCCTTTGCCGCCTCTCCACCCCGCTTTTGGGATCAGCTTCCTGGCTTCCTGGCCGACTCGCTGGTGTCACCCGTGGCTCGTAGACACGGGTGTGTTTTCTCAGGCCCCAGGTACACCTGGGGCGAGGCCCTGGCCTCCAACCCTTCCTTGCTGCCTGCCCGTGCTGGACTCAGTTTCCCCCAGGTTCCCGTGTCTCCTGCGTCCTCTGCCTGCGCTCTTCCGTGGCGGGGGCTGCCTGTTACGTGCTGCCGGCCGTCAGGAGCTCCCTGTTGCCCAAACTCTCAGTCATCCAGATAAATCTTTTCATGCAGGATTTGTTTTTTAAGTGAAAATGAATGCGACAAATTCACGATGATCCCAATTATCCAATTCAAGGACTGAGGCAGGGAGCCAGGGAGGCGGTGGTCGCCCGCAGGACAGACGGTCTCCCCCAGTCCCCTGTCTGGACATATCCCCTCCCCATGGATGTGACTGACCCCTCCTCCGGCTGCGGCAGCAGAAGCGTGCGCCAGAGGAGCGGGGACTGCGTCCTAGGGTCCCCCCAACCCTCACTGGCCATGCAGGGCGATGCCTGAGGTCGGCGCTACCAGGGCTCCGCTCAGCGCGTCCCTCGGTGGAGCTGGCATCGGGCTTCTGGCCAGCGCCGCTCCGGGTGGGACTCATAGTCGTGGGCCCCACTGCCGGCCGCCTGCGCTGGGGCCTCTGGGGAAGCGCCCGCGGCGGGGTGAAAGTGCCATGCCACCTGGACCGACCCCTCATGTCCCCTCGGCCTCTGTTCCCTAGTGTGTCACCAAGAGGAAGACGCGGCCCTTCCCTTCTGGCCCACTCCGCTGGTGATCGTGCTGGTCACGCTGCTCTGCGTGGGGTGCGCGCTTTTCCTGTGCAAAAGGTGAGGCTCCCCGTGTCATCAGCACAGGTGTGTGGGGCTGCAGCCAGGCTCATGTGTCCCCCCTTTCGTGGAGCTCCCTTCACTCCTTGCCCAGACTCCCCCCTGAACCAACCACATCCTTCAGGTCAGGGAGGCTCGGGGCCCCTTCCCCCACCCGGCAGGCAGCAGGCCGCAGCGTCCCCAGGACCTTTCCCGGGTGACCACAGCCCCTGCCGCTGGCTCCCTTCCTAATGCCTGGTGTGCAGCCTAATTGCTGAGCTCTGCACGCCCCGTGCCAGCCTTGGGGGCCGTCCCACCGGCTGTGGCTCCTGCCCAGGTGTCTGTCCTGGTTTGACCCCGGGCCCCCCAGCTCCTTCAGGTCCCGCTGCGTGGCCCAGGGCCTGGGCTTTAGGAGCGGTCGGGGCACCCACCCCTGCTAAGGGACCACCGGCTTTGTGCAGTAGCCCTGAGGGGGCGGGGTTGCCATGGCGACAGGCCCCATCTTTACCGGCTCAGGCTAGGAGAAGGTGACTAGGGACAGGCAGGTACTGGCTCCGCCCCTCCCAGGACAGACCACTCCTTCTTGGGCGCCCACAAGGAGGTCCCCGGGCTGTGTCTGTTTGGGCCGTCTCACACTACGTCCCCGTGGTGGCCCGTGGCTGCTGCTCGATTCAGGGGCGTGTGTCCTCTCTCCTGCTCCCAGGTACTCGGTGCTGCAGAAGCTCTTCCCCCCAATCCCGCAGATGAAAGACCCCCTCGGTGACAACACGCACAGTGAGAGAATGGTACGTCAGGGCTCCTGCCTGCATGGGGGGGAAAGGCGGAGACGTGGGGACAAGGTGGCCACAGCCGGGCCCAGGGAGCAGGACGCTGGTCTGTTGGCCCTGCTGGGTGCTGTGCACGCGAGAGGTGGGCTCCCAGCTTTTGATGGCGGGGTGGTGACCAGGGGGGCCCCCCAGGAGGGCAGGGCTGGGAGCCCATGAGCTGTGTGCCCAGCTCGGGCACCTTCTGGCCAGGCCAGGCCCCTGCGACTCTCTCAGGGTGCACTTGCTGCCTTGTTGGGAGCCTTGGGCTCACCCCGTCCTCCGTCACCTCGCAGTTGGCCTGGGAGAGTGACAGAGCCGCGCAGGAGTGTCCAGTGGCCAAGGTGCAGGTTTTGGGAGAAAAATGAAGCTGGACGTCATTCCTCTGCCCAGGCCCGGCGCCCGCTCACACGGCCTGGTGGCGTTTGGATGAATGGATGTGTGTAACGGGGCAGGGGTGGGGGTGGGAGTGGTGGGGGACGAACCCAAATGCTGTTTTCAGGAGCTGCCACTAGGGAGGAAAGAACCTCAATAAAGGGCTTTGTCAACCTGCTCACTGGCCCCGGAAGGAGGCATGCGGCCCATTACCCCAAGGCCCCCCGGGCCCCTTCGTTCCGGCCTCCTGAGTTGGCAGCACAGAAACTCCCGCTAACGGGTTATTCAGCGGCTCTACGTGGGTCTTCCACCTTTAATTGTACTACCTGTATGTTTGCTTGCAAGCACCTTCCAAGGAGGAAGGTCAACATTTCTGCACGAGTCCCGTGTGGGACGCCAGGGAAGGCACGCCACACGCAGGAAAGGGGTGTGGGGTGTGGCCTGCAGGGCACGCAGATGCAGGTGGAAGGCTGTGGTGATGGGGTTTAGCCGGGGACCCGGGCAGAGCTCCACTGCCCACAGCACCCGTTGCTAACAGTGAGCCCTTCTGGAAGACACCCCCGTGAACCCATGGAAAAGAATGCTGCCCCCACCCACCCCATGGGCACCCACATCTGCAAGCCCGGGCTCCCTTAACACGGCCCCTGGCACGACTGCTGGGAAAGTGACCTCTAACTTTTAACTGTGTGCATGCTTCACGTTTCCAGTGTGCAGGGCACGCCCCACAGTACAGGTTCCCACTGTTAACGTGGCTATAAGCGGCCCCGGGCGGTCACGCAAACAATGTGCTGACTGCCCTTCTCAGCCAAGGGCATCGGCAGACACACACACATACAACTCTATTGGGTGTACTGCTAATTCATCCAGACCCGGTTACCTGCCTGAACAGGCTGGTCTCAGCCAGGTGAAAACAAACAGGGCGTGCCACCAAGCCCCAACGCAGAGCGCAGCGGCCGGCACAGCGCCAGGTAGGACAGACGGTGGCTTCCCGGGTCCGTTTACTGCACCCCAAAGCCAGGGCATTCAGTGGGGCAGAATGCAGTGCTCTCGGGAGCCAGGCAGGGCTCCCTTCCCAGCCTGCAGGAGGCAGCTCAACCTCGGCCAAGTCTGCTTGAGGATTTCACGTGTAAGCCGACCTCCTCCCGGGGCCGGCACCCAGTGTTCGCACTTGCCAAGCTCTGGAAACCCAAGACAGGCTCCGCCTGCCTCGTCGGGAACAGCAGGCATCAGCACCCAGTGCCCCATCTACCCCATTTGCACTGAACAAGCCCAGAGGGGACCAGCACCCCACGTTCAGCCTGGGGAGACCCTCCGTCAGTTTTCCTGCAATGAGCACCTGCCTTGTGCAAAGGACACAGAAGCTGACCTACCTGGGGGTGACCACCCAGCAGGTGTGCACCCACCTCGCAGGGGCTTCTGGGCCAGAGGTGGCGCTCCTGGGAAAATCTGAGCTGGTTCCTGCAGGAATGGGCCCAGGAGCTGGGAGCAAGGGAGCCCAGATGCGGCACGAGGGTCCCCATACCTGTTCCCCTCGCAGAACAGCCAAGGGCCCTGCTGCCTCGCCCACCCCAGGTATTGAGTGGGGTACCAGAAGGCTCTGAGGGGCCCCCACGGACCCCTTGTGCGCCTGTCACCTGCTCTCGTGGCCCCGCCCCCCACCAGGCCGCTCGGATGAAAACACAACCAGCGGTAGGTAATGTGTCCTGTTTTTATTGTCTGTAGCAGGACGCCCAGCAGAGATCAACGCAAGTATGGAAAGTATGGAAAGTAAGTATCGCTGTGCAAAGGAGGATGGTGCTTAGGTACAGACGGGAGACATGATTTCCTTTAAATAAATACTCAGACACAGCTTGGTCCTACAAAAGCACGTGGGCCTCCGGGTGCCAGGCTGAGCTGCCCTGAGGGGGGCCCAGAGGACATCAGGACGCCCGTCCCGGGATCAACACGTGGAACCAGGTGCCGGGGGCTCAGCGAGCCCCGTTTTAGAGCCTCCCCAGCCCCCCACATGATCTGGCTGGGCGAGGACACGGGAATTTCTGGAAGGTCAATGGTCCGTACCAGTGAAGGATTCTAGCGAGCGTCCTGGTCCCCGGGGCTCGGCGGGCGGGCGGGCATGCGCCTAGATGACCTTCTTCAGCTCGTCGTACAGGACCAGCACAAAGGCGCCACCCATGCCCCTCAGGACATTGGACCAGGCACCCTTGAAGAAGGCCTTGCCGCCCTCGTCCTTGAAGATCTTCCGCCAGCAGTCCACGGTCCCCCGGTACATGATGTCCGCTGCGGGTGGGGAGTCAGGGAACAGACATCAAGTGACCACTGACACACACTGAACCCCGGGCGCCACTATCAGGGGTCCCCGAGTGCCGGCCCCAGGGAAAAGCAGGGTCCTGGACCCAGCAGCTGGCTCGTGACCTCTGCTGGGGGGTGGGAGGGGATCGAACACAGACCCACCCACAGGTACCCGGACAAGACCCTAGAGAAAGGCCACGGCCACTGACCAGGCCTCCCCAGGAAGGGCCTCGTCGCATAGCTCCAGGCTTAAGGGCCGAGGCCCGAAGGCCCACGGTGGAGCCAGGGCCCCCCTGCGGGAGCCACCGTAACAGGACCAAGTACCTCCTTTGCGCCCTGACTGCATCATCATGCGTCGCCTGACGGTGTCGAAGGGGTAGGACACGACTCCGGCCACAGCTGTCACCGTCTGGGCAATCATCCAGCTGACCACGATGTGGGTGTTCTTGGGGTCGGGGAGCATGCCTGCGGGGTCACAGCAGTGTCAGTCCCAGTGCTGTCCCACCCCCCACCCGGCACGGCTCCCAGGAGCAGGTGACACTGGAGATCAGAGCAAAGCTGGCTATTGGGCCTGAGGCAGGGAAAGACACCTGCAAGCTGCAGTGGGGACCAGCTTAGTCCTTGGGAGTGGCCTCCCTAGACCTGGGGTGTGTGTGGGGGATGAGCCTTGGGGAGGGGACACAGCACACGTCTGAGGTTCTTCCCTGGAGTTACCAGCAGCCCCGGGCTGACCCTCAGGACGGCTTACTGTAATGGGTCGAGCTATGCACCTTCAACCCCCCCACAAAAGCCCCAGTTCCAGGACCTCAGCATCAGAGCCCCTGCAGATGGGTCACTAAAGAGATGATTAACGTAAGATGAGACCGTGTGGGTGCCCCTGACCAAATGTGACTAGCGTCCTTATGAGATGAAAACAGACACACACAAAGGGACGGCAACGTGAGGTCACGGGGAGCAGATGGCCCTCTACACGCCCAGGAGAAAGGCCTCAGGGGGGAACACCCTGGAACACCTGGACCTCGGACTGCAGCTTCCAGGGCGGGGGGACCACAATGGTGTGCTGCGGTGTCCCTGCCTGTGGCCCCTGGTCACAGCCCCAGGGGAGCAGCACGTACCTTTGGCCGTGTCGTACACGCCGAAGTAGGCAGCCCGGTAGATGATGATGCCCTGGACGGACACGTTGAAGCCCTGGTAGAGGCCCCGGATACCGTCGGACTTGCTGATCTTCACCAGACAGTCCCCCAGGCCCTTGAACTCCCGCTCGGTGCCCGATTTGCCCACGTCAGCTGCCAGGCGGGTTCTGGCGAAATCCAGGGGGTAGACGAAGCAGAGGGAGGTGGCTCCGGCCGCCCCGCCGGACGCCAGGTTGCCGGCGAAGTACCTCCAGAACTGCGTGTGCTTGTCCACGCCCCCCAAGAAGACCTGCTTGTACTTGTCCTTGAAGGCGAAGTTGAGGGCTTGCGTGGGGAAGTAGCGGATGACGTTGGCCAGGTTGCCCCTCCAGAAGGACAGCATGCCCTGCTCCTTGGGGATGCGCACGATGCAGTCCATGATGCCCTTGTACTGCTGGTCCACGGCGATCTGCTTGCTGGCATGCTGCACCTGCAGGTGGGAAGCACGCAGAACCGTCACACGACAGCCGCGGCCAAATATCGACCCGCATCCCCACCGCAAGTGGGTGCTTGGAACCCGACCTGGCGCACGAGGCCGCTGCGCCGTCCTCACGCTTTGTAACCTGACCAGCCCGTTCTTTTAGGCCATTAAGTGTCACCGCAACAACGTTGCAAGAGGCCCCCTGGCAACAACGTTGCAAGAGGCCCCCTGGCAACAACGTTGCAAGAGGCCCCTGGCAACAATGTTGCAAGAGGCCCCCTGGCAACACCGTTGCAAGACGCCGCCTGGCAACAACGTTGCAACCAGCGAGCTACACTTACAACAATTTTGCAACAAACCAGTACAAGACGGAAGCACGAAACTCCAACAACAGGGCCTGACTAGGGCCCCGCTGCCCGCCCCGCCGGGATCCGGCCGCACATCGCAGCGCGCGGCAGGAAACGCGCGCGCCCGCCCGCGGCCCCGCGTCTGCGCATGCGTACCAGTCCCGCACTGCGCGTGCAGCCGCCCCCCGGAAGTCGGCGGCGCGGACAAAGCGGCGCTGCCTCGCACTTCCGGCGCCCGCCCGCCCGCCGGGCCGCTGCACGCGGCCGGCCTGCTCGCCTCCCCGGCGCCCCAGCCCCGACCCCCTGCTCCTTGAGTCCGCGCGTGCGCACGCCGACCCCACCTGCAGCAGCAGCTTGACCCGCTCGATCGGGGCCACGGCCGTCTTGGAGATGGCGGCGGCGATGCCCCCGGCCAGGAAGTCCTTGGCGAAGGAGATGGCCTGTTCCGTCATGGCGGCACAGCGGGCGGCGCAGCGGACGCAGAGCGCAGTGGAGGGCCGGAGAGCCGGAGAACGGGCACCGCTGGCTCAGCGCTGCCGCCGCCGGACCGAAAGGACGGGGTCACCAGCGCGCAGCCGCTAAGGCGTCGACGCCCCGCCCCGCGCCCCCGCGCGCCGGGCCCATTGGCTGCGCCGCGCGCCTGCGCCCCGCCCCTTCCGAGCGCCGCGCCCCCGCGGTCTGCCGGGAGCTTTGCTGCGCCCCGCCCCGCCGTCCCGCGCGGCAAGCCCATTGGCTGCGCCGCCGCCGCCCCGCCTCTTCCGGCGAGGCGCGCCCCGAGGCATTTCGGGAGCCTGGCCCCGCCCATGCGCTGTGCAGGCCGAGGGGGTGGTTCCGTGGCCACCGTGACCTTGTCAAGGTCACGTTGGAGCCCCGGCGGACATTAGAGGTGGCGGCGGTGGCGGCGGGGTCGGCCGGGGGTCAGCAGAGCTCCGAGCCCGGCCGCTTTGCGGCCTGGACCGCGGGTCGCCCGTGGGAACAGCGTCCGGTCCCGACACGTGCCGGGCGACCCCTGACCCCCACGGGGCCCGAGAGGACGGCCGGGCGTCCCGACGCGCCGCCGCCGCCCCCCGCGCGGGGCCCGCTCCGAGTGGCCGGAGACGCCGGGCCGGCCGTGTCCCTCCGAGTGTCCCGCGCGGTCCCCGCCCCGCCCCCACGTGGGGGTCCCCGGCCGTGACCACGTGACCCCGGGGCCCTGGTGGCGCCGCCCCGTCCGGGGGTCCCGCCGGCCTCGGGCTCCTCGCCGGGGGTCCCCGCCCCCGTGGGGCCGAGCGCGTGGCTGCGCGTGACCCCGGCCGCGCGGCACCCACGGGCACGTCCCCCGCGGGGCGAGAGGCCGAGAGCGCGGGTCACGGGCGGTCGCTGCCGCAGCCCGCACGGCGTTGTCGCGGAGCGAGTCCGCGGGGCCGGCCGGGCTGTGTGCTGTCCACGCGTGTTTCCCTCCCCGCCGGCCCCCTCCCCTCTGTCCCCTCCGTCTGTGTCCCCTTCTCCGTCCCTGTCGTGCTCTGCGCCCCCAGCAGGTGACAAGCGCACGCACTGGGTGCACGCACGGACGGACAGATGCACGGACGCGGGGAGCCACGCGGGACCCAGCACCCACGGCCCGCCCTCCCCAGGACACCTGCAAGGTCGCGCAGCCAGGTAGGCGCGGGCCTGACGCCGCCACGTCGCAGGGCGCGTCCCCGGGCGCAGCAGCCCCGTCCCGCGTGGGCCGGCAGGTGTGCCGGGCCCCAGGGCAGTGGCCACGGCCTCGTGGCTGCCGGGCTGCGCGGGGGCCTGCCCGCCCCGTGCGTGGGGAAGCACGTCGTGCCCCTCGGTGGGCGCCCTGCACCCCCTGCGTGCGCGCGGGGACTGTGCACGCGGTGTCACCGGGCCTGGGCCGCGCTGCTCGGGGCTGCGTGGGCCCAGCTGCCTGTGCTGCACACGCGTGGCCTGCGCGTGGGACCCCCCACCGTCCCTCCTCGCTCCGTGCCCTGCCCGTGGGGGTGGGGGGGGCGGCTAAGCCCTGAGCGCCCCACCCCCACCAGGCAGGTTTCCCCCGTGGGCCCGATGCAGCGGGCGCCCACGGGATCTGCTGAGTGACCACGAGTGGGTGGAGGAAGGAATGAACCCACCCGCGGGGCGGCGGGCGGGCGCGCGCACATTGCAACCTGGGGGTCCGTCCTGCTTCCTCACAGAATGAAAAGCCTTTGCAGAAGCACGTGTGTGCCCCGCCGGTACCGGACGTCAGAGTCCCCAAAAGGACGTTTCTGTGGCGCATTCCCAGTAAGTGGAGGGACACCTAGTGGGTCGCTCAGTTTCTCGTCACCGTTTTGGCGTTTTCCCACGGAAAGTCCCCACAGACACAAAGGGACAGCGAGTGGTCGGAGGGTTCTCCAGGCGGTGCCCTGTGTCCCTCTGCAACCTGGGGTCCTACGTGTACGGCCGTCGTGGGTGTGGACGTAAAACGTGTCCACCTACAGTTACGTGTTTGTGTGCATTTGTCATTATACACCATGCAAATACACGTACAAGTGACATGTACGTCTGTGGCTATGCGTTTATATGTGAGGCAGTTCACATGTTCCATATAAAATACACTCGCACACAGAAAATTCCCTCCACCTTACGCTTCCCATGTACGTAACCATCTTCTCCTTTTACCTGCAAAGCACTGAGTGCAATATGGACAAATAGGTGGCCTGTTTGAAGGTGTCCCTACGACAGGGCAATCGGCATTTTCCTAATGACAATGTATACACCTACCTACGGGCAGCCTGTCACTGGCTACACACTTACTGCTGCTGGGCACACGAAGCACCTGCAGTTGCTCTTGTAGGAAAACAGGTCCGTTACTGAGACACAAAACAGACCTGAGCCTCCCGCCCTCAGGTGAGTCTTTGGGGACACGTGCGCCCATAAACCACCGTCCCCCTTCAGCCAACATCCAGCGGGCCCAGGGGTGCCCTGCCTCCCACACATGCAGCGACAGCTCGAAAGTCTGCTGTCCAGCAGGGGTCCTGCGACACACCGGCTGTCACATCACAGGGACCACACGTGACACGGAAAAGCATTCACAGCCAGCGTGAACGGCCCAAGGCGAGTGCACAGGCAGGGCCGTGTGCAGACGGGGGTGTGTGTGTGGGGCGCCCCCCGTGGTGCACCAAGTGGTCCAGCGACGCGGCTGGGGACACACGCGGCTGGCACTGCCACTGGGTACAGCTGCGGGGTCTTCAGTCCCCACAAAGGAGCCGGGGCCAGCCAGTGCTGCTGACGTTCTTTAATCAGTGGGTGAGACCCCCACCCGCTTCCAGTCTGCTTTCCACCCGGCGTCTATGTGAAGGCACAGCCGGCCGCGGCCTCCGGGGAGACCATCCTCGTGCCGGCATGCGAGCGCGGCCCTCAGGTTGCGGGTCTGGTGGCCAGGACCACATCCAGGACGTCCCCCGTGCGTGCCACCTGCACGTCCGTGAAGCCGTGGAGCTGCAGGAGTTGCCGGGACTTGGCCAGGCTGCGCGCCCGGCCCTGGGTCTGCAGCAGGCGGCTCAGGGACCTCAGCAGGCCCGGCCTGGCGGCCCGCGGGTCCTCGTCCAGGGCCACTTCTGCCACCAAGAGGCCACCGCCTGCAAGCACAAGCAGAGCTGCTGGGTCCTGCGCACGTCACGGAGGGAAGGGGGCTCTGGGGACATAGCGCTGACCCGGAGAGGGAGGGAGGGGGCAGGGGACACGGGACGAAGAGGTGGACACGGAGCCTGCGGGAGCCGGGCCCCCTGCAGATACGGGCCAGCTCCTGAGGGAGTTCACTGGGGGGGAACCCCGGTGCGCATCGACTGCAGGGACACGCCGCTGTGAGCCCATCGGGGACCAGGCCGTCCGTCCGTAGGTGGGAACCCGGGCCGCAGCTGCTTGGACCATGGCTGGCACCAGCCAGGCCGCCGCAGGGGGTTGCGTGGCTTGTGGAGAAGGTGGATGTGAGAGCTTTGAGACGTAGATGGTGTGTGTGTGACAGTGACAGTCTCCCGTTCGGGTTGCTCGGGAGAGGCAGGGAAAGGCGCAGAGGGGCCTCACCCCGGAGCCCCGGCTTACACGGCGGTGACGCCAGCGGGGGACGTCGGCGCCTCTCCCTGGTGGTGCAGGGACAGGCGTTACCAGTCACCAGAACTGGGGGGCCGTGTGCTCCCCTTCCTGTCATTTTTCCCGTTTTCCACACTAACACGTGCAGGGGGCTGACACGACTGGCTCCAAAAGGCACCACTTCCCACTCGTCTGTGGCCCCCCGGCCCCCACGCAGGGAACCACTGCACTCCCAGCGGAGGGCTGGAGGGAAGGCCCAGTCCAGCCTGTCGGCCACTTTCTGTGGGGGACACAGTCCTGCCAAGGCCGATGTCACGCCACCCACGTGGCATGAGGGGGCGGCACGACTCCTGACGAGCTAACACGTGGTCTGGTCAGCAGGTCACAGCTCCAGGCTCCCCGAACCCCAACCCGTCAGAGAGTCCGCACCGCTTAGCAGCACCTCTCACGATTCCTCTGTCTTCCCAGGGACGCCAGGATTCGGCTCCCAGGTCCCCTGGGCCGCCTGCCCCGGGAATGGGAACACCCGACTTCTGTGACACTTTCCTTCCGTCCATTCTGAGCTGGGGTTGGGGACACAGCAGGGAGCAAGCAGGCAGAAACCTGCCCTCCCGGGGCCACATTCTCCTGGTGGATGGCCCAAATGAGTGTGTGACAGCTCTGTGACCGGGTAAAACCCTGCAGCTCACAGGTGCCATGTGTGGCCTCGGTGGCCGTGACAATGACCACAAGCAGGGGCTCACACCCACAGACCTCATGTTCCCCCAGTTCTGGAGACCGGGAGTCTGCCATCAGTGTGTCCCTCCGGGGACCCCAGGGGACGGTCCCTCCTGCCCCTTCCAGCTCCTGGGGGCTCCAGGCGTCCCTGGGCTGGTGGCCGCGTCCCTCCAATCTCTGCCTCCGTCTCCACGCGGCGTCCCCTCTGTGTCTGTGTCCCTCCTCTTCTGTCTCTGACGAGGACACTGTCATTGGGTTCAGGGCCCCCTGATCCAGGACAGCCTCATCTCAGATTCTTCACTCGGTCACATCTGCGAGGACCCCGTTTCCAGATCAGGTCCCATTCTGAGGTCCCAGGTGGACATGAATTTGGGGGTACACTGCTCATCCTGTGACACAGACCAAGCAGGATGCCCTGACTTCCCATGCAGCTCAGGTTCCTGTGTCCCCAAAGCTCGGGCCGGTGAGCCAGCGCAGTGACCGGTCACTACACGCACACGCGTGGGGGGCCCATGGAACTGCTTCCCCTCCGGGTCCATAGCGCGCTGCCTGTGGGGACACCCATCCACGCCTGCTGCCCAGTCGCGGTGGTGACTCGGTGGCTGTCCTCCTGCATATCAGGCTTGTCCCTGGTCCCCAATATCCTGGCACGTCCGCTTCGTGCGGCCACAGGTAGGGGTGGCTTCTGCGTCCCATCTCAGGGACGGGGGCCCTTGCGGGTCAGATTCCAGGGCTCAAGGATGGGTCCCCGAGTTGTCTCTTGTTTTCCATTCCTGTGGCCTGTGCTCTGCGTGGCTGCCTGTCCCAATCCCTCCACGTCTCACTGCTCAGCTCCTGTCCAAGACCTTCCTCTTTGCTCCTGTCTTGCCGCTTTCCATCCTTGAAGGGAGGATGGATGGACACAGGCCACCCCGTCCGTCTGCAGGCGTGCCGGCTGCCACTGTCCCATGCTTCCGCCACCGCTGCTCAGTCTTGGGCACCTGTGCACCTGGGAGGACGGGGGCTCGGCCGCGGCTGGCACCTCTGAGCCAGGAGACCCCCGCCGTCGGCTGGGGGGACAGCAGCTGGCTGTGGAGGCCCTGGGACCCTCCGTCTGGTACCAGATGTTTCCAGCCCCCACGCGGCCCTGAGCCTTAGGTAACTGGATACGCCGGGGATCACAGCCCAGGGCTCAGTGGAGGGGACGGGTGTGACGCTGAACAGTTGGGGACGAGGTCATTCCTGGTGGAGGCTGGAGGCCAGGACGGCCACCAGCTGGTCAGTGTCTGCAAAGACCCTTCACCGTCGCTTCACTTTTGGTCTGAAACAGGAGACCGGGGACGACCGTGCTTTCCCCAGATGTGGGAGCAGAAGTGGCATCACAGTGTTGAAAACGATCCCCAATTGCTAAATAGTTCATGTTCCGAAATGGCACAGAAGAGGCCCGGGGGTGCCGTGCAAACGGGGGAGACCGTAGGGTGCAGGGGTGAGCGCGTACATGCTGGAGCCGGGAAGGGGCCCAGGCCGCTAGGTCTCCGCTGCCCGGCCTCATGGCCCACGGAGACGACCAGGACGTACACCAGCGGGGCTGGGGACGGGGGACACGGCTGGGCTGTGCAGGCACGCGACGGGGCATCTGGGAGGACGTGGGGCCACGACGACGACGACACTCAGGTCAGCCACAGCTTGCGGTCTGTTGCCATCAGCTTCAGCAGCTTGTTCCCACCCATGACCCAAGTGCGTCCTCAGGGAAAGAGTAAACCAGGCGCCACAGGCTGGGCGGGGGGGGGGCGATGTGTCCTTTGGAAAACTTCCTTGGTTTTTGTTGCTGTGTTTTAATGGAAACGGTCTTTATGCTTTAATGAGGTTATGGGGTGACAGGGGCTCACCTGGTTTGCAGCTGCCTGAGACCCGGCTCAGCAACCTGTGCACTTTCTCGTCCGGCCAGTCGTGTAGGATTCCGGAAAGAACATAGAGCTCTGCCTCCGGGACGCTGTCCTTGAAAAAGTCACCTGGTTGAAAACAATGTCATACACCTGTCAGGGGCTCCAGAACCGGTCCTGTACCCGAGGGAAGTGGGGACTGCCAATGTCCAGAATTCAAGAGAGACACTGCTGGTAGTGGGGACATGTGTCCTCCCACAGACGTGCCGTGTCCCAACCCCTGCAACCTCCCAACGGGACCTTGTTTGTATGTAGGGTCTGTGCAGATGGGACTAAGTGAGGGGTCTGAGGTGAGGTCGTCCTGGATCGGGGGGCCCTGAACCCAATGACAGTGTCCTCATCAGAGACAGAAGAGGAGGGACACAGACACAGAGGAGATGCCACATGGAGACGGAGGCAGAGATGGGAGGGAGGCGGCCACCAGCCCAGGGACACCTGGAGCCCCCAGGAGCTGTAAGACCCAGGAGGGACCGTCCCCTGGGGGGAGCGTGGCCCTGGGACACCTTGGTGTCACATTCTTGATCTCCAGGACGGGGGGAGGATGGGTGTCTGTGGTTTTAAACCCCCAGTTTGTGTAGTTTGTTTTTGCAGCCATGGAAAACTAATGCCCACAAACTTTTTTTAGAAGATAAGTTATTGCTCTGTGGTTGGCAAATGTCACATTGTTACTGTGTAGTTAGGCGACAATGGCTGCATCTGTACTGAATAAGCACAGACTTTTTCTCTTGTCATTATCCCTGAGATGATACAGTGTAACCACTCTTTACGCAGCGGTTACATTGTATCTGGTGTTATAAGTAACCCAGGGACGATTTTCAGGGAGGCTGTGTGGAGGGTCCACACAAATTGTCATTTTTCCCTAAGAGACGTGAGCACATGTGGACTTTGGTGTCTGAGGGGGACCTGGAACCGCGGCTCGGCGGAGATGAAAGGACGACTGTGCAGGTAAGCACACCACACACGCAGACACACTCAGGACCAGAGATGAATACGGTGGGCGGAGGGCTGACCCAAAGCCAACACACAGCAGCATTTACCTGGCACGAAGCTGACCTGTTCTGTCTGTGCTCCCGAGGGCTGAAAGCACGTGACGTGCTCAATGACCTCTGGGAGGTCAAACACGGTCACCTTCAGACGTGGGTACTCCCGGGCGAGCGCATGGGCCAGGGCGCCGGTGCAGCCTGTGGATTGCAAACACACACACTGCGATCCGATCCGACCCTCCCAGCACTCAGGAGACACTGGGTGGGTCGCCAGAGTTCAACCTCAGCAAAACCAAAACGATGTTCTAGAAAAAAGGATTGAATCCAGCGCTGTGCCGTGAAGGCAGGTGGAGGTGTAGGTGGCTGGTGTCTCAGGTGGGCCTTGGGGCCTCCCAAAGTCAAGACCAGCAGGCTGCTGTGGGAATGCAGACGAGATGGCTGGTGCCACCGCAGCCACTCTGGGCCCCCAGAAGGAAGGGTGTGCACAGAGGACGGGGACGTGTAAGCTGCCAGCTCAGGAGTGCTCTTGGGACCCTGATCGCATTATACCCCCCCGGCGTGCGCCTGGCGGGGATGGGGCCGGGGAGAGACACGGCGAGGCCCCTGCTGCTCCTCCATTCACGGTCCTGGGCTGAGGTGGGGTGAAGGGTGCGTAGGCCTTAGTCACACCAGATGAGATGGGACATTGTAGCCGTCTGTCCCCTCAGCAGCCACCAGGAAGGGCCCCATAACCTCTATGGAGACCCTGGACCGCCCCCAGGACCTCCAGGCCTTACAAGCCTTACAACCAGGACCTCCTACACATTGGGGCTCTGTGGCCAGACCCACACACCTGCCCCAGCCAGATGTGTTAGGGGAGTCGTTCAGAGAGAAATCCGTTGTTACAAGCAGGTGAGGGGCCCATGATTTCATCCAAGGAAAGAGGCCCCCAGAGCCGTTTGTGCCCGAATCCAGGAGGGGTGCATGTACCTCCCAGATGGCAGGCGGAGGAGAATCGGGACAGGTCCAGGGCTGTGGCCACCTGGCGAGCAGTCAGCTTGGCGAGGCCATGCTTGGCCTTCATGAAGCACAGCCTCGCGTCCTGGCCCGGGCAGGAGTCCTACAGCACAGCAGGGTCTGAGCGGGCACCACAGGCCCAGGGGTCCCGCACCCCAGACACTGCAGCCACCAGCATGGCGGCATGGGCTGAGGGGTCCCTTAGGGGGCAGCTCCATCCCACCCACGAGGTACGAGACACCTGGTGTCGCTGAGGCTGAGTGCAGTGGTCCCAGGGACGAGCTTCGGGGGCAGCCGGCATGGAGGCACTGTGTCTCCCCACCTCACCAGCACCTGTGTTCACGCTGCCCCTCCCTGTCTGTCCATGGCCCCCGTCCATGCCTCTGTCCCCTTGCTCTGGAGGACAAAACAGCCTGGCTCCTGCAGGGTCCCACGGCCGTGGTCTGAGCCGTCCCCTGACACCACGGCCTTGCTTGGCTGCCGTCACACAGCCTGGCCCCCGTGGCTGCAGCCCTGACCCACCCCCGCTCACACCCCATGGCCTGAGCTGTCCCCTCCTGCCTCTGCCCACACCCTGCTCGGCCCACCTCGCGCTGACCCGAGCCAGCTGCCGACGCCCCACACAGCGTGTTCTCAGCTTCCTGCCGGCTGGAGCGCCGGCTGCGGTTTGCTGTGTGACACTCCAAGGACCTGGCCTCTCCGGGGTCCACCCTGGGCCACGATGCTGGGACAGCCTCACCGGCTTCTGTGTGACGCCCCGTCTGCTGCTCTCTCTGCTTCTGTGTCTTGCTGTCTCTCCCTCCATCTCTGTCTCTCCCTGTCTCTCTCTGTCTTTGTCTCTCATTGTCTCTATCAATTGGTCTGTCTCCCTGTCTCTTTCTGTCTGTCTTGGGTCTCTCTCCTTTCTCTCCGTGTGTCTGTCCCCGCATCTCTGGCCCTGTCCCCCACACTTGACGTCAGCCCCACACTCCGTCACGTTCATTTCTGTCCTGTGTGCTGTGCCTCAGTGGACGCAGCCGGGGAATGGCCTTGGCCCCCAAAACCCCCATCCGTACTGCTCTGCAGACCCAGGACCGCCCCACAGAGGTCTAGCCGGAAGGGTGGGGGGCACTGTGCAGCCTGAAACACCCGGTGCTCGTACTGTCCCCCAGGGATCCCGAACCCAGCCGTCCTTTCGCTACACACACGTGGCCTGAAAGGGGGCCGTTCAGGACGGTACCTGATGCAGGCCTTCTGCCTCGTCTCCCACAGCCTGGGGGTCCCGGCTGCTGCCCTCCCGGACGGCAGACTCCAGGTGGGTAAAGGCTGCCCAGGTGTGCGCGTCGTTCAGCTCGATGAAGCCACGCAGGGAGAACTCGCCGTCCGACAGCAGGTACAGGGTGGCCAGGTCACTGTTACTGTAACCTGAAGCCACGGGCCCGGGTCACGTCCGGCAGGGACGCCCACGCTGACCTGACCCCAGGGCAGCGGTGGGAGGGTCTCGTAAATATCACCCTCCTGGCCACAGCGCCGACCCACGTAAGTTCCCCAGACTCGTATTCCCACAGCCCATGCCTGCTGAGGCCCTGGGATGGCCATGTAGCCCAGCTACATTCCCCAGTAGGTCAAGCCAACCCCAGGCGACATGTTGCCGCGGAGGCAGATGTCATCACCATGGGCAATCAGCTCACTGTAGGGAAAGACGCCACTCGCTCACGATGGGGGTGGGTGGGCAACACACTTGCTGGGAACACTGGAGGAGGCTTCCAGGGCCCAGGGAGGAAGGCTGCAGGTGGACCCTTTGTCTGCCCTCACTCATGGGTTTCGGGACACAGGAATATGACTAAAAGCACTTGGCTCGGGAGGAAGGGCTGCTTTCTGTGCTTCAGACCACGAGCATGTAGTCGAAATCCTCTTGCCTGAAGAGCAGATTTGGGGGGCCTTCCCCAGCACCCACTTTATTTCTTCTCACAGAAGCAAACCTGCCTCTGCTGTCCTGGGGCCTTCTGCCCCCTGCTCATGCCGAACTTCTCAGGGACCGTCCATAGGAGCCTCTACTGGGAGACCATGCTCCAGTGTTGTGTTCATTCCACAAACACATATCATCCATCCAGGCAGCCATCCATTCATCCATCCATCTGTCAATCATCTATCATATCCATCCATCCATCTACCCATCCGTCCATCCATCCATCCATCCACCCATCAACCTATCCGTCTACCCATCATCTATCCATCCATCATACATCATCCATCATCCACCCATCCATCCACCCATTCATCCAACAATCCATCCATTCATCCATCATCCATCCACCCATCATCCATCCATCCATTCATCCATCCATCCATCATCCATCCATCCATCCATCCATCATCCATCCACCCATCATCCATCCATCCATCCATCCATCCGTCCATCCATCATCCATCCACCCATCATCCATCCATCCATCCATCCATCCATCCATCATCCATCCATCCATCCATCCATCATCCATCCATACATCCATCCATCCATCCATCCATCATCCATCCATCCATCATCCATCTATCCATCCATCCATCCATCCATCCATCCATCCATATGTTCCATCATCTATCTATCTATCTATCTATCTATCTATCTATCTATCTATCTATCTGTCACCTACCCACCATCCATTTCATCTATCTGAATAAATAAGTAAAAACAAACATCTATAAGTAAAAGCAAACACACATATATATCCTATTGGTCCTGTTTCTCTGGAGAACCCTGACTATTCGAGCACCTCTAAGAACAGAGCCCATAAAAAGTGACTCTCTTAACACACATGTACACAACTGCCTCTGTTTCCTTTCTTCCATCCGTCCATGCTTCTCACTTTCTGGGGAAGTCACGTTCCCAAGGGGACAGTCGGGCCCTCCCCCTCCCTCCCTCAGCTCGGAGGCCCCCTTTCACCCAGTGATTTGCATCCTTCCACCTGCTGAGAGTCTTAGCAAGACAGTTGAGAGTGCCCTTACCTCTCTCTGTCTTCTCCAGTAACCCCAGGGCCACACAGACGTCCAGCAGACGTCCAGTCCCACGCTCAGAGGTGTCAATTTTGTTGGCGATATCCACGGCCTTCAATGGGGCCTCATGTTGTAATAAATCAAACACCTTCAGCTTACAAGCCGTGAACAGGGCCTGTCAAGGGAAAACGGGAACAATTCGACTTACCACGTGACTTACCCAGTGCCTTTTACTCCTCCAAAGGTGGAGGTCAAAAGTGACAAAAGTGTGTAATCATCAACGGACCCCTCTTCTCTAGAGAAGAATGGGTTTAGGCTCCAGCTGGTACCAGGTTTGCAGAAGGTGAAAGCAAACTGGTGAGTATCCATCAGAAAGACTGTCCCCTAGGAGATAAGCCAATATGCTGCTGTCGGGGGCTGAACGGTGTCCCCACCCCCACCCCAACATCTGTATGTTGAAGCCACACGCCCAGGACCTCAGAATGTGACTGCATTTGGACACAGGAGGTCCGTTCCGAGGCTCACTGGCTCCTTACGGTGTTCGGGACGCCCTCACGTGACACTGAGAACCATTAGTCAGGCTCTCACCTCGTAACGCAAAATCCTCTGTGACAACGGAGGCCCTTCTGAAAAGGGCAGGACACAGGTGTGTGTAGAATGTACGTGATGGACCTGGAGAGATGACACATGACCCGTGACTCCCTGCAGCCCTCCTCCCCCTTGGTCAGTATGTGTGGCCAGTGGGAGACCTGTTATGTGACGTATGTAACAGGTGGGTGGACGGATAAGTAGGCAGGTAGATGACAAACAGGTAGATAGATAAATGGATGGGTGGGTGGATAGATAGAGGATAGATAATAGATAAATTGATGGATGGATGGATGGATAAATGGATGACGACACAGAGGTGACAATGCCACATACATACATAGACGATGGATAGATAAATAGATGGCAGTTGATGGATGACAAAGGATAGACAGACACATGCGGGGACCACAATACAGCTCAGGTGTGACAGTTGGACGCCGGTGGAAGTGCTGTTCTTGTTACTGTTTTTAGGTAGAGGAGAGAATCTGAGGTCCAGCACAGCACGACCACCTTTCTCTCCTAACCACTGCAAACTCTGTCCGATGACGAGGTGACGGAGGTGGCTGAGGTCCCGTGTGGGAAGGGGCAGCCGGAGCCCAGCACCCAGCACCTGCCCCTGCCCTAGCTGCGGCTGTGGCCCCCACTGGGCCGCAGGGATGGGGGAACTGCCACTGACTGTCCCCAACTCCCCCAGGAGCTGGAGTTGCAAGAGCAGCTGGCAGGTTGGCCTCGTGGGGAAGCCGGGGAAAGCAGGAGCTCATGTCAGAGCCGTGTCACAGCTGTGGGGTGCGAAAGGGGCCAGCTGCTGCCCGAGACGCTCTCCGGTCTGGCCGGGGCCCCCTGGGGACTGTGTGAGCGGCTGCACGACTCGGGGGACCGTGCAGGACGGACGGGGGACTGCAGCCAAGGCTGCCGGCTGTCAGCTGCTCCTTGCTCCAGCGGGAGGCCGTCTGGCTGGTACAGCTAAGGTCACACGGGGACCGAGGACATATGCTGAGCTGGTGGGCCTGCGTGCACCTGCTGACGTGGTGCCACAGTCCCCCTGACACCTGGCCAGCTGCACCGGAGGGCGCCCCGAGCCTGCTGCATGGTCCGCGTTCCGGCCTCACCTCCTGGGGCTGCGGTCCGTGAGGACGGCTCGCCTTCAAACACGCACAGACCCGGGCCCGGCCGGACACTGACCACAGCCCCCGCGGCCCGAGCCTGGGCCTCACACAGCAGGGTGTGTGTCCTAGGAAGTCTGGGCCGATGGCTCCACCCCCTGCCAGTCTGGGCCGATGGCTCCACCCCCTGCCAGTCTGAGCCCATGGCTCCACCCCCTGCCAGTCTGGGCCCATGGCTCCACCCCCTGCCAGTCTGGGCCCATGGCTCCACCCCCTGCCAGTCTGAGCCGATGGCTCCACCCCCTGCCAGTCTGAGCCCATGGCTCCACCCCCTGCCAGTCTGAGCCCATGGCTCCACCCCCTGCCAGTCTGGGCCGATGGCTCCACCCCCTGCCAGTCTGGGCCCATGGCTCCACCCCCTGCCAGTCTGGGCCCATGGCTCCACCCCCTGCCAGTCTGGGCCCATGGCTCCACCCCCTGCCAGTCTGAGCCGATGGCTCCACCCCCTGCCAGTCTGAGCCCATGGCTCCACCCCCTGCCAGTCTGGGCCGATGGCTCCACCCCCTGCCAGTCTGGGCCCATGGCTCCACCCCCTGCCAGTCTGGGCCCATGGCTCCACCCCCTGCCAGTCTGGGCCCATGGCTCCACCCCCTGCCAGTCTGAGCCGATGGCTCCACCCCCTGCCAGTCTGAGCCCATGGCTCCACCCCCTGCCAGTCTGGGCCCATGGCTCCACCCCCTGCCAGTCTGAGCCGATGGCTCCACCCCCTGCCAGTCTGGGCCCATGGCTCCACCCCCTGCCAGTCTGAGCCCATGGCTCCACCCCCTGCCAGTCTGGGCCGATGGCTCCACCCCCTGCCAGTCTGGGCCCATGGCTCCACCCCCTGCCAGTCTGAGCCCATGGCTCCACCCCCTGCCAGTCTGGGCCCATGGCTCCACCCCCTGCCAGTCTGAGCCGATGGCTCCACCCCCTGCCAGTCTGAGCCCATGGCTCCACCCCCTGCCAGTCTGAGCCCATGGCTCCACCCCCTGCCAGTCTGAGCCGATGGCTCCACCCCCTGCCAGTCTGGGCCCATGGCTCCACCCCCTGCCAGTCTGAGCCGATGGCTCCACCCCCTGCCAGTCTGGGCCCATGGCTCCACCCCCTGCCAGTCTGGGCCCATGGCTCCACCCCCTGTGGATCGCAGAAGTCCCTGTTCTGTCTCGAGTCACTTAGGGTGGCAGCAGGTCAGTAGCGACACTGTTACGGTGGCCTCGGAAATACGGAGGTCCTGTCCCCAGAACCTGGGAGAGGACCTTGTGTGGAAACAGGGTCTGTGCAGATGGGACTGAGTGAAGGATCTGAGGTGAGGTCGTCCTGGATCAGGGGGCCCTGAACCCAATGGCAGTGTCCTCATCAGAGACAGAAGAGGAGAACACAGGCACAGAGGGGACGCCACGTGGAGACGGAGGCAGAGATGGGAGGGAGCCGGCCACCAGCCCAGGGACGCCTGGAGCCCCCAGGGGCTGGAAGGGACAGGAGGGACTGTCCCCGGGGGTCCCCGGAGGGAGCGTGGCCCTGGGCCACCGTGATGGCAGACTCCTGGTGTCCAGGCCGGGGAAGGATGGGTGTCTGTGGTCTAGGCCCCCGCCTGCGGTCACTGGTTCCGGCCGCCCCAGGACTCGCACAGGTACCTTGGATGCTTGGAAGCCGGCTATGAGCTCCAGGAGGCCCGTCGGGAACGGGGGCAGGCTCTCCGCGGTCCTGTCGTGACCTGCGTCCTGCGTGCCCCGAGCCTGGGCGCCCCCGCGGTCTAGGCCGGCGGCCTCCTCTTCACTGAGGTTTTCGAAGGTGTCCACGGCGGGGATGGAGTCGTGCTTCACCCGCCGCAGGCCCACGGCGCCCGGTGGGCAGTACAGCTCGGCCAGCTTCTTGCAGAAGTGGTTTAGCGGGAAGCCCACCACGTTGAGGAAGTCTCCGTGGATGGATTCCACCAGCATGCCGCCCAGGGCCTGGATGCCGTATCCTCCGGCTTTGTCCCTGAGCGGGTGGGCAGGGGTCACCCAGGGAAGGAGATAAAGAGAAAGCTTACAGGACGCGGCAAGGTCCCCGGGTCACAGCAGCCAGCACAACCGTTTCACGGCAACCAGACGTGACGCATGGACCGAAGCCAGCGAGCCATCTGCAGCCTGGGTGGCATGCTGTGGGGGAGTCCGGCTCCGGGCCCCAGTCTTATGTGGTGTTTGGTCCTGACCGGGACATCCCACAGTGGCCCCACAGGGAGCTGTCCTCCACACCTGGTGCCCGGTGGTCACTGGGGGATGCCCATATGACCCCAACCCCCTCCGGACCCTGCTCTTCTGCCCACGGCACCTCTGGCCTAGGTGGCTCATCCTCACGTCTCTTTATGGGGTCCTGGGCCCTGATCTTTCCCGGGCACCTCTGCTGAGACCCCCTTAAGGGGAAGGGGGCCCTGAGCCCCCAGCACTGTTTCATCCAGGCCTGATCCCTCCCCGAGACCCAGGCCCCAATAAAGGCAGCAGCCTTTCCTTGTGCCCTCGCGGGTGGTGGGAGTGGGTGCCCGTGACCTGCAGACCCTGAGACACTCACATGGGCTCCCCGCTGTGGATGTATTCCCACAGGAGCTCCTCCGACAGCTGCGAAAACATCACCACTGTCTCCTCGTAGAACTGCGAGATTTCCACATCCAGCTGGCCGTCTGCAACGACAGGTCTGCAGGTGAGGGCACGCCGCGCATGGCCTCGGCGTCTTTGCACACGGGGGCGGGGGGCTTGCCTGAACTTGGTGTGCAGTTCAGATAGTAACCGTGCATGGGCGTAAAAAGGTTCGTTTTAGACAAGGGAAAGAAGAATGAAAATTACAGACAGGACAAGCAAAATCAGCAAAGAGGAGAAAACGCTGCAGACTGCACGAGACAGGGCTCTTGGTTTTCTGCAATAATTTGTGGAGTGGAACTTCTGGGTCACCAGGCCTCGCCTGTGGGGTTGGGAAAGCCCCGGGCATGGCAGCTTTGGGGTCACTTGGGAGACTCCCCAAAACTAGCTATCTTGGGGTGAACAGCATCCCCCAGAATTCATCTCCCTTGGAGCCTGTGAACGGGACCTTAGCTGGAAACAGGGTCTGTGCAGATGGGACCGAGTGAGGGATCTGAGGTGAGGTCGTCCTGGATTGGGGGGCCCTGAACCCAATGACAGTGTCCTCATCAGAGACAGAAGAGGAGGGACACAGACACAGAGGAGACGCCACGTGGAGACGGAGGCAGAGATGGGAGGAAGGCGGCCACCAGCCCAGGGATGCCTGGAGCCCCCAGGAGCTGGAAGGGGCAGGAGGGACCGTCCCCTGGGGTCCCTGGAGGGAGCATGGCCCTGGGACACCTTGAGGGCAGACTCCTGGTCTCCAGGACGGGGGGGAGGATGGGTGTGTGGTGGTAAGCGCACAGGTGAAGGGTGATATGGAATCTCTTGGGCCAGGGCTTTGTACCCAAAGGGCCCAAATGAATGTCCCAGCTGGACAAGAGGGTAAAGGTGGCCCGTCACTGATAAGCAGACGTGTGACTGGCCATCGGTAAGATACGGTGAGGCAGCCCCAGGGCAGGAGGGCAAAGTCTGTCTCGGGGGCCTTTCCCGACCTACAAGGACTTCAGAGCAGCTCTGACATTAATTATTCCATTAATTATTCCACAGACTTTTCATCGCCATGGCATAACCCACACCCACCCTCCTGTGCCCACTCCCTCCGCTGTCCAGATTGCACAAATATTTTCCCAAAGATCTCAAAGGAAATACATGTGGGGCTCATGTTGGGTGGGGTCTTACGAGTGGGGCCATGTGTCTGCCACTGGACACCGCACATTGACTTCCACATTACACCGATTTTCCCCGGCAGGGGGGAGGGAAGAGCTGTTGCCCCAGTGACCTCTGAGTCTATCCTTCAAGCCCTGGTCACCATAAGCGCCCCAGGTCCCCCCTCGTCCCCAGGGAGGAGGTGGCCGTGAGTACCTTGGCTGAAGCAGTGGATGATGGCGACACCCGTGAACACACTATGTTCTTTTCCATTCAACCTGCAAGACACAGCCGCACACATGACACATCTCAGGTGGGAGCCGAGCCATCAAGCACGCTGCCTGCCAGCAACAGGCGACACCCCACTGTCGGGCTCAGGTCCTCGCTCCCTGTCCTCTGGCAGGTCTCTGCCCCCAGTGTCCAGCCACTGCGTCTCCTAGGAAACCATCCCAGAGGCTGGTGTAAGTGGATGTCATGAGTATCAGGAGGAGAGTGGTGGTGGTGGTGGTCGCTTACAAGACTCAAGGTCTGGGTCACTGGAGAACACACGACCCCAACAGGAGAGGCCAGCCATGTAGGCAGGACCCAGACGGGGCAGCTCTCCGCCGGCTCTTTCTGGAGGTCTGTTTGCTTTCCTGAGACTGGAGTGACATGCCAGCCCTCTGGACAAAGCATGGGTGATCCAGGCCCATCTCCCCATCACCTGGGCAGAAGCTCAGATGTGCTGGGCTGTGGAGAAAGCTGGTCACTTGTACACAGGCATGGGGAGGATGCCAGCAGAGAAGGACGATGAGGGAGCAGAGATCGAGGTGATGGAGGTAGCAGGGATCGAGGTGATGAAGGGAGCAGGGATTAAGGTGATGGAGGAGCAGAGAGAAGGTGATGGAGGAGCAGAGAGAAGGTGATGGAGGAGCAGAGAGAAGGTGATGGAGGAGCAGAGAAGGTGATGGAGGAGCAGAGAAAAGGTGATGGAAGAGCAGAGAGAAGGTGGTGGAGGAGCAGAGAGGTGATGGAGGAGCAGAGAGAAGGTGATGGAGGAGCAGAGAGAAGGTGATGGAGGAGCAGAGAGAAGGTGATGGAGGAGCAGAGATCGAGGTGATGGAGGAGCAGAGATCGAGGTGATGGAGGGAGCAGGGATGAAGGTGATGGAGGGAGCAGAGAGAAGGTGATGGAGGAGCAGAGAGAAGGTGATGGAGGAGCAGAGAGAAGGTGATGGAGGAGAAGAGAGAAGGTGATGGAGGAGCAGAGATCGAGGTGATGGAGGAGCAGAGAGAAGGTGGTGGAGGAGCAGAGAGAAGGTGATGGAGGAGCAGAGATCGAGGTGATGGAGGAGCAGAGAGAAGGTGATGGAGGAGCAGAGAGAAGGTGATGGAGGAGCAGAGAGAAGGTGATGGAGGAGCAGAGAGAAGGTGATGGAGCAGAGAGAAGGTGATGGAGGAGCAGAGAGAAGGTGATGGAGGAGCAGAGAGAAGGTGATGGAGGAGCAGAGAGAAGGTGATGGAGGAGCAGAGAGAAGGTAATGGAGGAGCAGAGAGAAGGTGATGGAGGAGCAGAGAGAAGGTGATGGAGGAGCAGAGATCGAGGTGATGGAGGGAGCAGAGAGAAGGTGATGGAGGAGCAGAGATCGAGGTGATGGAGGGAGCAGAGAGAAGGTGATGGAGGAGCAAAGAGAAGGTAATGGAGGGAGCAGAGAAGGTGATGGAGGGAGCAGAGAGAAGGTGATGGAGGGAGCAGAGAAGGTGATAGAGGGAGCAGATGAAGGTGATGGATACACAGATCTCAGACGGAGCCCAGGTCTGCCCAGGACACCACATATATCCGGTGGGGAGATACCAAGGGCACCAGCTCCATCCTGTGACCTCACCTGGGAGGGTGAGCAGGTGGTGATGCACTGATCCACCAGGACCCTGCCCCTTCCCCCACCCCGGGCTCTGAGGCAGGGCTGGTCCCTGGCAGGCCGGCCACTGAGCACCCACCGGGACAGCATCCGGTACGCGTCCTGCTTGTCCACGGGCTTCTCCAGTATCAGGCCCTCGATGGTCTGCAAGACAAACGGGAGGAACACGATTGTTTCCACGCCTCCAGCTGGGTCTCTGCACGCCACCATCCACATTTTACACTCCTTCTTTCTTGTGTTTGACGTGAGAGTCACGTAACATAAAATTCACCATTTTAAACAGTTTGGGGACATTTTAGCACATTCACAATGTTATAGTAGTATCGTCACTCTCTGGTTCCAGAACATTCTATCCCCCCAAGGAGACCCGTCCCCATGAGCAGTCACCCCCCTCACCCCCCACTCCCCCTAACCCACTTCCTGTCTGCGGAGGAGCCTGTTCTGCACGTTTCACATAAATGCAGTCACACGCTGGGTGGCCTTGTGTGTCTGGCTTCTGTCACTCCCTGAGCACTGTGTCCTCAAGGTCCCTCCAATTGGTGGCGAGTGTCAGCGCCTCTGTCCTTTTCAGGGCCGAGTCATATTCCGCTGTGTGGCTGGACCCCCTTGTGTTTGTTTATCTGTTCAATGCTTTATGAGTATTTGGGTCTTTCCCTTTCCAGCAATTGTAAATAATGCTGCTATGACCATGTGTGTACAAGACTTTGTTTGAATGCACAAATATTTTCCCCATCCCCTTACCAGCCTCTCCTTTAGCATCCATCAGTTTGTTTTCTGTTATCTATGGGTCTGTGAACATGTATTTCTTATTTTTAGTACATACGAGGTCTGACAATTAAGTTCGCGAACTTGTCCTAGAAAAACTGCTATATATCTCACTGCTGAATATCACTGTGGTCACCTTTGAAGGACTCCCCTTGGGAAGCTATGCACTGATGTCAGTGCCTAGTCCATCCTTCAAAGCAATTTGGAAACTTTTTCTGGAGTGGCCATCAGAGCTTTTGTCGTATTACCCTTGATGTCCCGAATGTCATCCAAATGTCTGCCTTTCAATATTTCCTTTATCTTCAGGTAAAGAAAGAAGTCATTGGGGGCCAGATCAGGTGAGTAGGGAGTGTGTTCCAATACAGTTATTTGTTTACTGGCTAAAAACTCCCTCACAGACAGTGCCCTGTGAGCTGGTGCATTGTCGTGATGCAAGAGCCATGAATTGTTGGTGAAAAGTTCAGGTCGTCTTTTTCATTCAGCCTTTTCACCATTTCCAAATAGTAAACTTGGTTACCTGTTTGTCCAGTTCGTACAAATTCATAATGAATAATCCCTCTGATATCAAAAAAGGTTAGCAACAGTGTTACAACAAGTTCATGAACTTAAATGTCAGACGTCCTACATAAGAGTAGGTACAAGTTTTCTAGGGCTGCCGGAAAGCACCATAGGTTGGGCAGCTGACCCAACATGCATTTATCTCTCCCAGTTCCGGAGGCTGGAGTCTGAGATCCAGGTGTCCCAGGGCTGGTCCCCCCTGAGGCCTCTCTCCTGGGCGTGTGGACGGCCGTCTGCTCCCCGTATCCTCACATGGCCGTCCCTCTGTGTGTGTCTGTGTCCTCATCTCCTCTTCTTATAAGGACCCTAATGCTATTGGATCAGGGCCCACCCTAGTGACCTCATGTTACCTTAATCCCCTCTTTAAAGCCCCGTCTCCAAACAGTCCCATTCTGAGGTCCTGGCCATCAGAGATGTTACTGGGGCTACAACCTGTGAATATTGTGGGACACAGTCCAGCCCACAGAAGTGGAACTGCCAGGTCACGTGGCAATTCTGTCCTTAACTTTTGGAGGAACCAGCATTGTTCACTCTTAAACTTCCACATAGAAACACCCTTACCCATGAACCACAAATGTGTCTGGTTCTCGGCAAAACCATCGAGTCGGGCTGCAAGGACCATGCAACAGCAAGGTGGGCCCCGGGATCACTCTGTCTGGTTATTTTCAAACCCTGGACTGTGTCAAGGTTCAAATGGGTGACGCCTCGCCAGGAGACTGTGGTGGCACCTTGACTGAGGCCAGTGGGCCAGTCGGAGGTGGGACAGAGGGCTGTGCCCAGCAAAATTTCAGTGAGGACCGAGCCACGTGACCTGCCTTCACAGAGCACAACTCTCAGGCCCAAATCCCTGTCTCTGGTATAGCGGTGTTGCTCCCAATGTGTCCAGGTCCTCACCTCCGGCCCTATGAGTGACACAATGTTTGGAAATGGGGTCTCTGCAGGTGTAATCTAAGTTAAGATGAGGTCCTACTGAAATCGGGGGTGGGGGGCCTCAATATCATGACTGGTGTCCTTACAAGAAGCAGACCATTTGTACACTCACACAGAAGGAGAAGCCACATGAAGCCTGAGGTAGACGACAGGTGACACAGCCACAAGCCCAGGGACACCACGGGCTGCCATGGACTCCAGAAGCTGGGAGAGGGGCCTGTGCCAGACCGTCCCCAAGGCCTCCAGGAGGAACCAGCCCCGCCCACACCTGGAGTCCAGTTGCTGGGGACACGTGAACCAAACGGGAGGCCAGAAGTGGGACTCACCACGATAGTGTCTGCTCCGATGATGATATCGGGGGCCCTGAGGTCTTTCTGCAAGAAACGCAAAGTCAGCTTTAGAAGGGAGGCCCCTGCGTGTCTTACAGAAACACTTCTGTGATGTCATGCATGTGAAAGGACATCAGCGGCAGGAAGCCAAGCTTAGAAACCGAGACCTACGTGTCCTCTCTGTGCCGAGTAGGCCAGGAGAGGAGTGCAACCGTGACATGCTCACCTGAAATCTGTATGCAACCTTGAACTTGGGTTGCCCTTAAATACTACCTTTCTGCTGTCGAAAATCAATCTGTCAATATCCTTTCATTTATGCCAGTAATTCATGACAGCATTAACTACAATGCATTTATTAATTGCTACAGGATGTTCTTATAACACGTAGTAATAGATAAGCTATTAATACATTAATTCTATGTAATAAATGACGCTATTATAGTAACTATATTAGTATATAGTAATATAATAACCATAATAATAGGTTACATTAATTCTATATAATAAATGAGTGTTATGTGAATCACAGTGGAATATTACAAAGTAACAAAGTAACTCATGAGCTATATTATATAAATGATACTTACTATTATGTTAATTACAATAGTCTGTTACAGAATAACACACTGTAACAGATAAACTACATTAATTCTATATAATAGATACTATTATATTGGTATAATCACGATGGCATATTACACAGTAACAAAGTAACTCATGAGCTATATTATGTAACTATTATGTTAATTACAATAGTATGTTACAAAGTAACATAGTAATGGGTAAGCTACACTAATTCTATGTAATAAATGGCATTATCATAGTCATATTAGTATATTATATAGTAACACAGTAATAGATAAGCTACATTAATTTGCATTGTAAATGATACTGTTATATTAATTACAGTAGCATGTTACATAGTAACAGAGTACTAGATCAGCTCTGGAATGGTACACTGCACTCTAACCCTCAGCACTAAGTAAGCTCCATTCATTGCACATTGTATTAATAACTGGCACTTATTTATAGCACGTCTATTTGAAACCTGGAAAGCCTTTCTGGCCAGAGAGCGCAAGGCAGCAGCAACCCAAGACCTTGCCTGCTGGATTCTGCGGGCCACATCCAGTGCTTTCTGCTTCGCTGTTTCGATGGCATATGCGTGAGGGGTGGGGAATGACGCTTTATTCAGCTTCTCTTTAAACCTGGAAGGCACCACCTCAAATCTGAGACCCTACAACAGGAGAAAAGGGGTCTTGAGACTTTTACAGAAGAGCGCAAGGACAGGGGACAGAATGTGCCAGGGCTACAACACGTGGCCTTTTCCACGTGCAGTCGGTCTTCCCGACTATCTCATCTGTTCTCTGAATTTTCACTCAGTGCCACGCAACCACCAGACTGGCTGGGGTTGGCAGACGTGGAGGGGAGACACACAGGTCAGTCACATGAAGGCCGGGAAGGGTGGATATTGATTGAGGTGCAGATCCTAGGGGTCAAAGAGCTCCCAGAGTGTCCCAAAGGCCAGTGCTGAAAATATCCTGCCCCCAAGAATTGCGAAAAAAAAAAAATGCTACGTGGGAGAAATATGGCCGCCTTAACTTGCTCCCCTCACACTATCAGCAGGTAAGACAATCGCTGCAGGAGGCTGGTCATGAAGAGACTGACGTCCCAGGGTTGGGAACATGGGCCTTCAGCAGAGAGGGTAAAACTCCCTGTCCCCTTGGGCAGCCCGACAGAGCACCCTCCTGTGTGTGTGCCTTCCCCACCACCAGCTGCGGGACAATTGAACCTGGCGTGGCCTGGCAGCCCTGCACACTCACGAGGCCACCAGGCCTGGCCTGAGGTGGTAGCCCCCAAATCACGTGGACTCCTAGTTCCCGCAGCCCACAGACCTGGAGCCGGGGCACTAAGTCCTGGCCTGCAGACCCCAGCCCGGTCACTGGAGGCCGGTCCCTGGGTCTCAGCCGGACGACCCTGGGCCTCAGACCCGGTCAGTAGACCCACGCCTGCAGACCTCAGCCCCCAATCACCTGCTGGCCCTGGCTCCACTCACTACACCCCCTGGTCACTAGGCCCCAGGGTCACTGGGCCCCAGGATCCCCAGGCCCAGGCCAGCAGACTTCGCCCCCCGGGTCACGAGGACCAGGCCTCCAGTCCATAGGACCCGGGTCACTAGGCCCCAGCCGGACACCCCGCCCCTCCCGTACCGCCTCCACCTTCCCAGGCCCCGGCCACAGACCCCAGCCCAGGCCGCCCCGGGCGCACACCGCTTGGCTGAGAATCTCCCGCCGGCGCGGGGAGGCGCTGGCCAACACCACGCGCTTGTGCTGCAGCTTCCGGATCACAGGGTACATCATCCTCGCGCCCGACCCCGCGCCCGACTCCTGCACCCCGGCCCGCTCCCCGCGCTGCGCAGCGGTGCGCGCGCGCTCGCGGGGCTCCGCCGCTCCGACCCAGGCCCCGCCCCGCCCGCCGGAGCCCCGCCCCCGGGCCCGCCCAGCTCCGCTTCAGAGCCGACTCCAGTGAAGCCCCGCCCCGCCCGCCGGAGCCCCGCCCCCGGGACAGCCCAGTTCCGCTTCAGAGCCGACTCCAGTGAAGCCCCGCCCCGCCCGCCGGAGCCCCGCCCCCGGGCCCGCCCAGCTCCGCTTCAGAGCCGACTCCAACGAAGCCCCGCCCCGCCCGCCGGAGCCCCGCCCCAGATGAAGCTCCGCCCCCGGGCCCGCCGAGCACCGCTTCAGAGCCGACTCCAACGAAGCCCCGCCCCGTCCACCTGAGCCCCGCCCCCGGGCCCGCCCAGCTCCGCTTCAGAGCCGACTCCAGTGAAGCCCCGCCCATGCCTGAGCCCCGCCCCGGATGAAGCTCCGCCCACGCCTCCAGGTTGGGCGGGGGGGGAAGATTCCCCCAGAACCCCCACGTCGCGAGATCCCTTGTGAATCGGTGGAGGGTCCCCGGGGTGCGGTGGGGGACGGAGATGAGTGGTACCATATCTATAGGTAGACAGATGACAGATGAGAGGTAGACAGATAGGTAGGTAGGCAGAGTCTCCTCCGCACCTCAGCACTGTGGACAGACATCATTCGTTTTTGCCCCCCCCACCATCCCCCCCACCCTCCCCACCCCCGCCCCCCGCCCCGTGCTTTGCAAGATATTTAGCAGCATTCACGGTTTCAGTCCAGTAGATGGCAGCACCTTTTCTCCAAGTTGTGACAACCGAAAATGTCTTCAGACACCGCGATTTGTTCCCTGGTGACAGAATCACTGTCAGTTGAGAACCACGTCTGGAGATAGATGATAGTCAGATTGGATGGATGGATGGAGGATGGATGAAGGATGGATGGAGGATGGATGGAGGATGGATGGATGGATGGATGGATGCATGATGGACGGATGGATAGGTGCCTGCTGTGGGGCATGCTGGGCCCTGTGGAGCTGAGCACCGTCCCTGTGGGTGGGCATCCACCCAGCAGATGCCAGGAGCACCCCACTGTGCCACCCCAGTGTGATACCCCAGTATGACAATCATACAAATACACACATATGCCTGCATGTGTACACATGTCTATGTAGGTGTGCATGTGTCTGTATGTACACTGTATATGTGTATGTTTGTGGAATCCTATTGCATGTCTGAAGGTATTGTTACCACCTATTTTCTGTCCTTAATCTTCGGTACTGAGTGGTCCCCCAAAGGCATCAGATTGTCCTTCACACCAGGCTTTGACACCTGCAAACCATGTCCTGATACAGAACCAGAGGTCAGGAGGTCAGTGACGGGTCTCCGTGGCTTCCTCGTGGAGTTGGGGGATGGTGGGGGGATGGCCATGGGCCCCGGAGCCAGCGATCTTACCCCCTTGACCCTCACGGCTGACCTTGCAGCCTCAGAGCGGACCTGAAGGTCCCTTGGCCTGTCCCTGGTGCTTTCCCTACACAGCTGTGAAGTACGAAGATGGGACACAGCTGTTCCTTCCCCCTCCTCACCATCCCTGCCCCTGTCCACCCCAGGCCCCCAGACCTTCACACTGACCCCCTCCTGCTGACTTCCCCTGGGGGAGTGACCACCTGCCAGGCAGTTTCTCAAAGGTGGGTTCTGAGCCACCATTTGGCCTCATCGGGGAGAGCCTGCCCCAAAACATCCCACGTATCGGGGGGTCATTTCCCAACTGATTGACGTTTATGTTTCCTCCACATGTGAGAAATAATAAGTTATTATCAAATAGTTTTTTCATTAGACACGAATTATATGTCATTCACATTTATCGTCAACTACCCAATCAATTAAACGTTAACTGTTCATATTTAAGAATAGCAATGATTATTTGTAAGGACAGCATTCAAGGAGTACCTACAGCTCAATTATGAAGTGTTTCTACCCGACTCATCTCTTCCACGGCAATTTGGACACTTTGAGATCAGGGGTACGCCCCTCCTTTCACATTACGCACCGAGATGGGGTCAAGTTGCTCTCCCGCCAACTGAGTTTGAGGGCCCCCCTCTCACTTCCTCATGGCCAGCAATCGTCTCGCTTAAATGTCATGATGACGAAGAAAACAGAGCAGATGTTTCAAAGAGAAATCTGCAAACTTTATTGAAGGGCCAACGTCTTCGAGAACCCATCCCTTTGTCCCTCTCCCGACCCTGCTTGAATTTCGCCAGTTTTGACACCATCCTCCCGGAAGTCAGGTGGTGCCATGCCACTTCTCGGATGTCCCAGTTTCCTTATGTGTCAGGATTGCTGAGGAGAAGGGCAACAAAGCCGACTGGCGTTTCATCTTGTGTTTATTTGCACTCTAGGAGTATGACAGTGAAATGACGCAACCAGGCAGACCATTGAGGCAACAAAGAAATGGCAACAAAAAAAATCTTTACAATTAAAAAACAAAAAGGCGAAAGTCCAAATTTGAAACTTTCCAATAGCCAATCTGAACCCGAATGATTTCCACTTTCAGGTTCAACGGTTGGTCAAACACCCACCAGTGACGTTCTCCAGGCCTGGTGAAACGCAGAAGTGCTTTCTTCGCTGTCTCCTCCAGAAAGGGCGGGAGGAAAAAACGTGTTTGTGGCCCCCCCCATCGCAAAAGGGGGGGTTTGTGGTGCCGTGGACACATCGGCTTGTAGGACAGACCCCTATACTCAGGGTGACCATTGCTGGAAGCTGCAGCTTCTGCACTGAAACTGCCACCATGACAAAGTCCCTGTGGGTCCCCTAGTAACTTGAGTGGTGTTGGGGGGGTCCCCTCCCCAACACAGAGCTAATGGGGGTGTTGGCTGCCCTTGCTGGCTGAGGGGCTGCACAACCAAATAATAATAGTAATGTGGTGACAAAACCCCGCGACTGTGCTTGGAGCACCCCACGTATGTGGAGGGACACAGGGACCTGGTGTCCTCAGGGGATAGTATTACCCGTACAGGCCTCTGTGAATTCAGGCTCCGCACCTATTCACAAGGCAGCTGGGGCAACCAGTGCAGGAGGACTGAGGGTTTTCACAGCTTTTTGTGCATTTGACGCGCGAGGCCCACGCCCAGGGCTTGGGTGCGGGCGTCTCACTGGCTCAGGGTTTCCCACGCGGGGTGTTGCTGAGCTGACATTGCTCTCTAGGGTTCAAGTTTGCAGCAGTTGGGAAGAGCAGATGTGACACCTTCGTGGACGGGCTGGGTGCCCAACGCTGGCCTGTTTGCCAGTCGCCTCCGCCTGTCTTTTGAAGTCCTTACTCGGGTGTGTCTCAGACTGTCCCACGAAACCTCTCGCTGTGGCGGTCAAGTGTCTGCAAACTGGTGGACATACAGGACTCATTGGCTGGGACACCGGCCCCTGTGGGGACGCCCGGCTGCAAGTCTGTGTGTGATGGTCGTGTGCGTCCCTGGCCTGTGACAGAAGGCAGTTGAGGGGACCCTGAGGCCACCTCTCGGGTCCCAAGGGCGAGTGTAGTACAGGGTCACGGACTCTCTCCCTGCACACGCCTCTGACCCCCAAAGGACACGTGTGGGGAGAGGGCAAAGCGGGAACGTGGGTTTGATCCTAGCACAATGCACGAGGAGGTGCCTGGAGGCTTCCGTGGGTGGGTGTCGGGTCCCCAGCTTATAAACTAACCTTGGGGTCCCCAGCACCCCAATATGCAGACTCAGAATAGGAAAACCAGGTCCGCTTCCCTCTGGGACCCCCCGTGCTTCACAGACTCCTTCCTCAAAACTGCTGTCAGTGTTCCTGGGGACGTCACATGGACAGTGCTCAGCTTGTCCACCCAAGAGCCCTCGCCCGGACACAGGTGTGGTCCAGGGACGGTCCCTCCTGCCCCTTCCAGCTCCTGGGGGCCCCAGGCGTCCCTGGGCTGGTGGCCGCCTCCCTCCCATCTCTGCCTCCGTCTCCACGTGGCGTCTCCTCTGTGTGTCTGTGTCCCTCCTCTTCTGTCTGTGATGAGGACACTGTCATTGGGTTCAGGGCCCCCCTGATCCAGGACGACCTCACCTCAGATCCTTCACTTTATAACATCTGGAAAGACCCCATTTCCAGGTAAGGTCCCGTTCTGAGGTCACGAGTGTTCATGGATTTTGGGGACACTAAACACCCAGTATAAGTGCATCTTTTGGTTCCAAAGCAATGATGTCAGAGATCAGGCACTCCCAGAGTCCCCCTCCCCCACCGAATGGCAGCTCACCTCCCCCATCAGCATCTGGGCCCCCGGTGGGAAGGCTGCCTGCCCTCCTTCCCCCCACCAGCCCTCCCTGTTGGCCCCTGAGCCCGGCGTTCTGCCCCTCCCAGCTCTCGCTTGCAAGCTCCAGGGCTGCTCCATCCCAAAGAAGCCCCGCACCCAAGGCTGTGTGTCCCCCTGTGATTTTCCAGGAAAATTCCCAGGTCCTGAGATCCCACTGTTTTGGTATCCGGGTCACTGCAGGGGCGAGTGTCCTCATCTTCCCAAAGCAGCGTGGGTATGGGGCTGGTACAGGTTCATCTGGGTGCAGGAAGCCCGTCTGCTGACCTGGGCAGCGGGCACAGAGAGGCTTGGCCGCTGACACACTCGCGGGCTAGTGCAGTCAGCGGTCTTACAGGTGCCCGGTCCCCAGAAGGGGTCGTGGGTCCGGCTGGGTGCAGGTCTGTGGAGAAGTCACCTGGATCTGGGAGGACTTGCCGTGGCCCTGGGCTCTCGGGTAGGGGCAGGAGCGACAGAACGGCCACAGGGAACCCTCCAGGTAAGCTGCACCCCCAGACATCACAGAGAGACCCCATGTAGCCGGTGGACACTGGCCATGCTTCACACAATGTCCTCAACAGCTGCTTCCTGCCCGGAGCCCCTCGGCCGCCAGAGGTGGGGGTGGGCTGACCCACACCTGCCGGACATCCTTCCTTGTCATGTGACATTTCAGTAGAACACGAGTCCCCACCAGTCGGAGTGACCAACATCTCCACAAGACCCTGTGCTTGGCTCCCAGGGGGACAAGGTGACATGAAGAGACCTGTGAGCTTCCGGCACTTTGGGATGAAGAGATCTGTCCACGGTCATCTGGTCCAATCCTGGCACCCAGAATGACCAAGAATGAAAGAGACCAAGGTCTGGGGTTCGTCAGGCTGGGGGAGCAGGGGGTCCTGTGGGAGTCCCAGGCTCGGGAGACATGGAGAATGAGGCAGGCGTGCGGCCCAGTGGGATGCTGGGGACCGAGGAGGACACAGCTGGGCTGGCCGAGTGCTTGCTGACCCTCAGGAGGGGAGAAGTTGGGCCATCATCCTCGGGAAGCAGGAAGAAGCCTGCCTGCCACATCGCTGCCACTGTCTCCCGAAAAACCACGGGGTCTGTATGGGCCGCTGCTTCTGTCCCTGGGCCAGCCGTGGTGTCTGGACGCTGGGAGACGGGGCTGGCCGGTGAGGCAGCCTGGGGACCCCTCCCTGTGGCTCCTGGACTGAGGCCGCAGCAGCAGGAAGCATGGGCGGGATGTGGCCGCCGCCTCCCAGCTGTCCACCTGGATTGCCCAGCTCAGAACACGCTCTCCTGTCTCTTGAGGCAGGCCCGGGCGGCCGGCTCCAGCCCGTCGGCGTGGCCGCTGGACATGGAGGGCGCCGACAGTGTCCTGCCGGACAGCAGGCTCTCCCCGCGCGTCGGCAGGCTGTGCGCCGGCCTCCCGGAGCCCAGGTAGCGCCGCAGCCGGAGCTGGAACTCGCGGGAGGCAAAATAGTAGACGAAGGGGTCCAGGCAGTTGTTGAGGCAGCTGAGGCAGAGCGTGAGCTTGTACACGTGGTAGAAGCTCCTGCCCAGGAACAGCCGGGCCACCACGTGCGCCAGCAGCACGAAGTTGTTGGGCGCGAAGCAGGTGACAAAGGCCAGCAGCACGACGGTGGCGAGGCACACGGCGCGCCGCCGTTGGCCGTGGCCGTGCGGCTCGGGCGTTCGCAGCAGCTTGAGGATGGTGGCCGTGTAGCAGGCCACGGTCACCACGAAGGGGACGAGGAAGAGCACGAGGAAGAGGGTGAACAGGAACATGGCCCACATGGCCACGCTGGGCAGCATCGTGGACTTGAGCACGTCGAAGCACGTGACGATGCCCAGCTCCTCCACGGCGTAGGTGAGGTCCGTGCGCGCCAGCGGGGACAGCGCGGCCAGGAGCAGCAGCCACATGGTGGCGCAGGTGGCGACAGCGTAGCGACGGCGCCGCCAGGGGGCGGACGCGAGCGGGTACACCACGCCCAGGAAGCGGTCCACGCTGATGCACGTCATGGTCAGGATGGACGAGTACATGTTGGCGTAGAAGGCCACGGTCACGGCGTTGCACAGCCACTCGCCGAACACCCAGTGGTTCCCGTTGCAGTGGTAGTAGATGTGGAAGGGCAGCACGCTGGCCAGCGTCAGGTCCGTGACGCTCAGGTTGATCATGAAGATGACCGACGGGGACGTGGGCCCGATGTGGCGGCACAGCACCCACAGCGAGAACAGGTTGCCCGGGATGCTGACCACCACCACCAGCGAGTACACGACCGGCAGCACCACGCCGATGACCGGGTCCTTCAGCATCGTGATGGTGGCGTTGTCGGGACGCGTCACGTTCATGTCCATCGTGGAGTGCGTGCGTCCGGCGACGGCTCGGGGAGGGTCTGCAAGGCAGAGCACGGGGGGTGACAGGGTCAGAGGAGAGATGCCCGCGATGAACCCACAGACGCTCGGACAGACGAGGGCCACCCGGTGCTACCTGGGGAGGCAGCTCCACCTTCCTCCCTCTGTCCTGCTCTCTCCTCCCAGGGAGCAGGTGTGTCATCATCTCGGCCAGGGACAGAGGACACGGGACTCTCCCTCTAACGGCCCACGACCCTCGTCACTGCACACCTGGCCCTTCCTGCCCTAGCCACTTCCTCCGTTCCTTTTCTTGGACGCGCAGGGAGCGTGCTGAGACGCCTGGAGCAGTGGCTTCAACATTGAGGCCATGAGGATGAGGGCAGCACTTACAAGGTGACAAAGTGACCAAGTGACGCATCCTGCAAGAGACCCTGTTCCCAGTTGCAAAGCAGTTTGTGTCTCACACTGCTCCTAGCCAGGTTACCTCGTTTGCAGAAGGTGAAGTAGGGGTCTGCCCCCAGGGCCATGTTGGGTATCACCTGCTGCCCTCCACAACCACACAGGAACACTGTGCCACCGTCATTGCTGTCCCATCAGATTCCTTACACTATCACCTTGTACCTGGCCTCCTTCCCTCCTTCTCCTGCTGATAACAGCTCATTATCCAGACACCATGGCTTCACCCAATCCTGGGGTGCCCGTAGGGGGGCGTTTCTTAGGGTCACCTTGGAGACCCCTGAGACATCATGCCTTGTCCTCCCTCCCTGCTGTCCCACTGGGTTGCTCCAAGGCACTTGAGTCAATGGCAGCAGTTGGAGGGAACATCTTGTAGACACTTTGAGTCCATGCTTCCAGGTGAGATACCAGCCACAAACATGTAATTGGCTCTTTGGGGCAGAGAGCCATGCTTCTGAACACGTAATAACAGTGGGGGAAACTTCAGACTCTGGGGATTTTGTTTACACACAGTTTCAGCGAACAATGATTTATTGGTTTTGCTCCCAGGTTTCTCTGAGCCTTCGTCTCTCAGCCCCGTGGCCCCCACCAGGTTTCCAGATCCTGTCCCACCTGTGGCCTGTCTGTGAACCAGTGCTGACCAGATGGAGCTGGGCCTGCTGGGGGTGCGGGTGGGGGAGGGGCGAGTGTGCCCGTCCTAGGCTCTGCCCACCCTGGGGGGTCAGCCCTGACTGGTCAGCAGTGATTTGCAAACATGGCCTTTCATTTTCTGCCTTTCACTTGCTTCTGGAGGGTTCTGCCAGACCGTTAGACACAATGAAGGGGGGAGTTTCCAAAACGTTCTCATCAGCGGAAGGAGATGACAATGTGGTGGGACTAGATAGAGGCAGAGATTGCAGGAGACTATGGGTGTGCAAAGACCACGGAGCTGTACTCTTTGAAGCGACGAATATTATGAGAATTTTGCTCCAACGGGGAGGAAGGGATAAGGCAGGAAGGAAGGCTTCAGCATGCTATTGTGTGTATTTGCAGGTATGTGTGTGCATGCATGTATACACATATCCTATTGTGTATGTATTCTGTTGTGTACGTGTACACATGCATGTCCTACTGTGTACCCATGCACATGTACTGCATAGAGCCTACTGAATATATAGGTGTCTACATTAGACACCCACCACATGTGCTATTCCATTTATATGTCCTATTACACGTCTACCTACATTTATCTGTCTCTATATATCTGCCTATATGTATGTATTTATCTATACCTGTATGTATATACATCATGTCTATATCTATGTGTATATATCCTATTACATATCTCCCTATGTTCATTTATCTAGGTCCATCTAAACCTCTGTCTATACATGCGTATGGCTACCGAGCTGTGAATCATCTGTGCGCTTGTATATATGTAAATTTCTATCTGTATCTATATATCTCTCTGTACACCTATACTTATTCTTACATAGCTATCTGTATCTATCGTCTATATTTATGCCTAACTGTACCTACATGTACGTGTACGTCTATGTGTACGTCAATGTGTACGTCTACATGTATCTGTTCGTCTACGTGTATGTGTACGTGTGTGTACGTGTACGTCTACTAGTATGTGTACGTGTACGTATACGTGTACGTCTACGTGTACATGTACGTCAATGTGTACGTCTACATGTATCTGTTCATCTATGTGTACATGTTCATCTACGTGTACATGTATGTCTACGTTATGTGTATGTTTACGTGTATGTGTACGTGTACGTCAATGTGTACGTCTACATGTATCTGTTCGTCTACGTGTATGTGTACGTGTGTGTACGTTTACGTCTACCAGTATGTGTACGTGTACATATACGTGCACGTCTACGTGTATGCATACGTCAATGTGTACGTGTACGCCAATGTGTATGTGTACTTCTACGTGTATCTGTTCATCTACGTGTACATGTATGTCTACATGTATGTGTACGTGGACATCTACGAGTAGGTGTACGAGTACGTATACGTGCACGTCTACGTGTATGGATACGTCAATTGTACGTGTACGTCAACGTGTACAAGTATCTATACGTGTACATCTACTTATGTGTGTACGTATGTGTGAACGTATGTGTGTACGTGTACGTGTACGTGTACGTGTACATCTACTTATGTGTGTACGTCTGCGTGTACGTCTGCGCGTACGTGCGCGTCCGGAGCGCTAGTTGTTCCTGTTGCGTGGAGACGGCGTCTGCCCGCGCACGTCCCGCCCCAGCCCCGGGCGGCGTGGAGGACGCTCCCTGGAGGTACGTCCCGTTACACCCACTCGCGTTAGGAGACGGGCATCCGCGCGGCCCCTCGCAGGCGTCCCGTCCCCACTGCCCGCCTCTGCCTCCCGCGTGGGTCCGTGCACACGCCCGTCCCGGCTGCTTCCTGCCCGCACGGAGCCGGGGACGGCCCTGGGGACGCGAGCCCCGCGCCCTGCCCGGCCTTGCGGGCCTGGCCGCCGTCCCTTCGCCGCGTCCTGTCCGTCGTCACACGGAGGCCGCGCGGCCCACGCCTTCCCGCCGCCGGCTGCTCTCGGGCACGCGTGTGCTCAGCCCCGGGCCAGCGGCCCCAGCACCCGGCCCGCCCCCGCCGGGCCCGGGACGCGGGACATGGGAACACGGCTCCCACGTACACGCGGTCTTCACCGCGGGCCAGCAGGTCCTCCCCGTGAGCACAGGCCTTTCCAGGGGGCCCACGGCACCCGGCCCCACCTCCGCTGTGTCCGTGGGGCCCGGCGTGGGCAGGGGCGCGCAGCCTGCGGGCCGCCTGCAGCCTGTGTGACCGGGCCCACGCGGGCACCTGGGGCAGGTGTGCGAGCCGCCTGCGCTGTGATTCCTGAGCTCCGAAGGGCCGCCGTGGAGGTCCGCGCAGCTCCCAGGTGCTGAGCCACACGCTTACAGACACCCACGGACACGGGTGGCGTCCCTGGGAAGCCACGCGCCGGTCCCCGCGGGGTTCCGTTTGCTGTGTCACAGCCTGAGAGCGCACGGGGTCCGGATGAGCAGGGACGTCCCACCCACCACTGTGACGTGGGGAACAGACCCACGTGGAACAGACCCACGCCGAGGGCCAGGGCCGACCCAGCAGGAGGGGCCCTGCCTGGGCCGTCTGCTTTCCACCGTGGGTCCAGCTCCACGTTCTTTGTACATGCAGCTCAGGAGGCGTGTGTTTCGGCGTTAAACGTCTGGGCTTCGCCTCGGTGACTCACTTCGTCATGCCTGTAGCCAGCCGCATGCTCCTCGCTCTGTCTGTGAATAAATGCTGCACGAAAGAAGAACCTTACCGTGTCGAGGAGGGAAAAGAAACAGAAGAGCTCGGCGGTGTGTCTTCTCTCGTTTTCCCAGGTGACGCTCCCATCGGGTGACCTGCAGTCAGCTGGCTGTGCCACGTGGAGGACCCGTGGGGACGCGGGGTGGATGCCCAGCTCTGGTTCTCTCTCCTTGCTTCCTGCTTGAGGCCCAGCACTGGGTCCGTGCTTTGCTGGCTCGCAGGTGGCCGAGGCTATGCTTTGCCTGTTGGATCCCAGTGGGTGCAAGATTGGGCTCCTGCAACCGGGCCGTGGGGCTCAGGGTTCAGCCAGGTACCCGGTGGCCTCAGACCACTGTCCTCACGTCTGGCTCATCGTCTAGCACACACAGGAGCCCTAGAGCCACCTTCTGCTCCACGGTCGTCCCCGCTGTCACTCGGCTGGCCCCAGTGGTGGCTAGCCTGGACGTCGGTGTTTAGTCGTGTGTGTGTGTATGGGGGTGGGAATCCTTCCTGACTGACTGTCATCAGGAAACACGGTCCACGTGCTGGACAGCCCCTCCCGCCCCTCCCGGCCTTCCTACCGCATCTAGGTTTCCACTCACATTTGAGTCCGTCCCCAACCTGGTGTGTCTTCCCCTGGAGAGGACGCCCCATCTGTCACCAGTGTCTGCACCATACAGCTTCCTCAAAGTCATTTTAAAACGTCCCAAGTTTCGCTTTGAGTGAACACCTTCCCGCCCCCTCATGCACACCCAGGTGCAAACCGCACGGTTATCTGTGGGCCAGCCCTGGTCCCCGGCTACCTGGGTCCATCCTAGCTCCAGGGCGAAAGGGAACTGTGCTTCTGCGAGTCCTCGTGGAGCCGTGGGTGGACACCCAGGACGGACACGGTGGCGGCTTACAGGCACAGCGTGGGAGTGGGGAGCGTATGCTTCAGGGACAGGACACAGGAGCACGGTGCCTCTGAAACGTGTGATGCCGTGGGCTTCCGAGAGCGGGCGCATTTCGGGGAATTCCTTCCTTTTCTGTTCCAACACCTGTGGCCGTCCGGGGTCTGTGGTTGTCGCGTCCAGAGGGGAGCTTCTGGAGAGGGCAGATGTGCATGCCACGTGCTGTAACAGGTCCACGGAGAGGAGCCCAGGCAGGTGACAGAAGGAATGGCTGTGGAAAGCCCTGTGGGCGTCGCAGGCCCCACTCACTGTCTGCAGCCCTGAAGGAGCCCTTCCTGGCTGGCCATGTGCTCTCATCTGTGTCCCCTCTTGTCGGACAGGGGGCCTGCTCTGCACCCACAGCACCGGCATGTGGCCTGGTGGGTCCAGCCCCAGGAGGACAGCCCAACGGCTGAGCAGCACGGGTGGTTATTAATAATGGAATCGCCTTCACAGACACGGCTCACTCACACGGTGCTTGTGGTTTGCAGGGGGCCCCGGCGGCAGGATGGAAATTTTGTGAAATGAGCACAAACGGCTGCTCTCGGTGGCCGCCAGACACTCTGTCAGGCAGGCGCTGGGCAAGCGGAGGTGGCTGTTGTAAAAGCACGGGTCTGGGGCTGCCCAGAGTGGCAAGCGACCGACCGCAGGCGGGGGCTGGGGGCTGGCAGGCGGGAAGATGTGGCTGACGCCCCACAGGGCAGCGCGCACAGGTCTGAGAGCCAGTCCAGCTGTGTGTCTCCGCTCCCATCTATGTTGTTTCTTTTGTTCTGAACAGCTTTCTTGAGGTGTCATTTACATACCATCAAGTTTACCCATTTAAAGTGTGCAATTCAGTGGTTTTCGAAACCTTCGCAGATGTGCAGCCATCATCACAATGCCATTCCGCAATATTTGCATCGCCCCCAAAAGAAAGCCTGCATACCACAGCCGTCACCCCCAAACACCCCACCCAGCCATATTTATAAACATTTTTAAATGGAGGTCAGCTTCAGCTCTCGTAACCATTTCAACGTGAATGACTCAGTGAGGCATTTAGCACGGTCAAAGATATTTGTAACCATCACTTCTATTTGTAGAAAGTTTTCATCATCCTAAAAGGAGACCCGTCCCCATGAGCTCTTGCTCCCCACTTCCCTTCCCCCCTACCCCTCCCCCTAACCCACTTCCTGTCTGTGGATGTGCCTGTTCTGGACGTTTCACATAGATGGAGTCACGCACTGCGTGGCCTTGTGTGTCTGCTTCTGTCACTGAGGGGCATGTTTTCAAGGTCCATGCAAGTGGTCGCGAGTATCAGTGCCTCCCTCCTCTTCATGGCTGAGTAATATTCCACTGCGTGGACGGGCCCAGTGTTGATCCAGTCGCCCTCTGATGGACAGCTTCTTTCTGATCCTTGCCTACTGCGGACAGCATTGCTTCTCTCTTACACCCCCAAGCCCTGGGACCCCCATCTGAAGGGTCAGGATGCTATTACAGTGGTCCTTTGGGTTCGGTGGGCATGGGTCTTCGGCAGGATGGTGGAAAGGCAGCCAGCCAGCAGAAGCACAGTCGCTGAGGACTGCTCCTTTCGGATCCCCATGGTGTTCTTTCCAGCATAACCACCCATGTTTCCTGAGTGCTGGGGGCTGTCCCAGGGGCTGAGCTCACCATGGGGACAAGAGGGTCCCGTCCCCAGGAAGCCATCCGCTGGCCGGTGCAGTGTGGGCGGGTCTCGCCCCTGGGTTTCTTGGGTTTTTGTGTACCCAGGTTGTAGAGCTCTGTCAGGGCAGCCCTGGGAGGCCAGGCAGCCCCAAAGCTTTCAATGGCCTCTGCTGTGGACAGCAGGTGACGGCAGAGAATTCCAGCGCACGGTGCCTCTTACATGGACCATAACATCCCATCGCTCGCTGTCGTGCGGGGCGGCCTGCGGGGTCTCTGCTCTCGCTCCCCACATAAGAACACAGGACATGGTGAGGCCAAAAAGGAACACCCACGGAGCCATAGGTAGGGAAGCCGTACCACTATGGTCTCACTGGAGGCTGGATTCACACGACGTGAGGACTGCTGTCCGCTTTTCTGCCAACTGACTCGCTAGCTGCAATCTGCCGTGCTAACTGCAATCTGCTCTTGTTAGCTGGGCCACCATCTTCTTGCTAGCCCCCATTTTCTGCTAGCGTATCCACAGCAGTTATATTAGCAGCCAATGGCTCACTGGTTATAGCTGACGGCCAACTATCCACAGCTGATGGCCATATGATCACAGTTGATGGCCATTTACTGCCTGAGCCAGAACCTTTCCGCATGAAGCTGAGAGCCTGGAAACTGCACTCCTGGCTCTGTCCCCACACTCACACGCACGGGCTCAGCTCCTAGCGAGCGCCCTCCTCGATTTCTTTCGCTTCCAGGACAGCTCTCATTGCGCAGGTGTACACAGGACACTCGCCATGGGGGATGCTGCTATCCTGACGTCACTAGCTGCCTAGGCGGGAAACACTGGGTGTGGATCCCGGGGGAAGCTGTGTTTCCCCACCAGCGGCCGCGTCTGGGACACCCCCTTCTCACCCATGGCCAAGGAAGTGACAATGCTCTGATCTTGCCCAGGAGAAGAAGCTGCCTCGCGTTTTCTGCTCAACCACGGGCAACTCACAAAAGACACAAGACGCTCTGTGGCTGTCACAGGCTGAAATGTGTCCCCCATATTCACATGTTTGAGTCCTCCCTGCTCGGACCTCAGGATGTGACTTGAGTTTGGAACGCAGTCTTTGCAGATAGGGCCCACTGCAGTGGGGTGGGATCTGAATCCAGTAGGACGGTGTCCTTATGAAAGGGGGAATTTGGACAGAGATATGTGCACACAGGGACAATGGCATGTGGACATGTAGGCAGCGACCGGGTGGTGTTTCCACCAGCCAAGGAGCACCAAGGATTTCCAGCAAACACCAGAAGGAACCAACCCGCTCACACCTTGAGCTCAGACTTCTGGTCTCCGGAGTTGAGAGACAATAAATTCTGTGGTTTAAGCCCCACCACCCCACCAGGAAACTGACGGACAAGGAAAGACAAGATGGGTTTCGTCAGCAGACTCCACAGAACCAAAGATGAGGGAAACCATGATCGTGTGAAACAAAACACAAGGAAACGCTTCCATGAGAAGATAAAACAGGAAAGGATGAGAAGGTAACTGAAAGCGACAGGGTAGAAATAGTCAGGTATAAGAACTGGACTGCGAGCAACAATAACAGCAAAATGCCTCTGTGTGACCCGCTCTTCTGGCCACCTTATGGGGAGGAAGAGTGTATACACGATGACAGGCTTGGAGGAAACCGAGATAAATGGCTACAGAACATCCTTTCCCACCAGGCACCGTGGAGCTGCAACCTGCGTCAGCAGAGAGACTACAGCTTCTGCTGCTCAGTTCTCTTCCTCCCCACAGTTGGTGATGTGTCTCGGCCCCCAGTACCCCTTATCAGGATCTTCAGAGCTGGGACACCCCACAACCCAGACACAGCACCCCTTCCAGCCCTAGTGGGGGAGGGGGACAGACCCACGCTGACCTCCAGGAGAATTCAGCTTGGGGCGAGTCAAGTCTGGGATGGCCAGGATTGAAGGACATGGTCCCACGGTCACTCAGACTGCTCTGAGCAGATTCTCCATTATAGATTGAGAAGCAGGAGGGGTCATCTAGACGGATGAGCGGTCCTGGATGGCTGCAGAAGGTGGATGCAGCCCACAGGTTCTCGCCCAACCAACTTTGCCATCCCTGCCAGGGGACACTCGGCGGTGTCTGGACATCTCTGTTTGTCACACTGGGAGAGTGGGAGCTCCTGACACCTGGTGAGTGGAGACCAGGGACACTGCTCCCCTACAGGCCCCAGGACGCCCCACATCAGAGCGTCATCTGGCCCCAGAGGTCAGTGGTGTGAGGCTGGGAAAGCTGCCTTACTATGAGAGACTATCTGTGTAGCCTTCATCTGTCTAAGTGCCTTATCGTCTATCTAATGTGTATATTTACTGTAGCTTGCCTATCAGCTTATTAATCTAGCTATCCAGCATCTAATATCTGTTGATCCATCCCACTCATATCTCATGTATCTGTCATTTCTCTGTCATTTCTATCGATCGATCTGTCTGTCATCTATCGGTCTATCTGTCAATCACCTATTTTCTATCTTAGTGGCTAGCAAGTCGGGATAATTCTGCCCCCTAACTGCACACTGTCTTGATTAAGTCTTGACATTGGATGATGTCTGTTCCCTAGCTTTGTTCTCCTTCAGTCTTGTGCTGGTTACTCTTGGTCCTGTCCGCTGTCCTGTCATATGTACTGCAAACGGTTCTCTCCACCTGCCATTAATCTGTTAGTCTTCTGAGTGTCGTCTCACACGTCCTTCCCATTTTAGATCTTTGTGCCACGAAATCTTTCCCATTAAAATGTCTTTTTGCTTAGGAACACCTTTTCCATCCCGTAAGCAGAAAAGGTTCTCCTCCCTCTTCATGGTTTTTATTTTCCGAGTCTCACCCTCATGCTGCTGCCCAAGCTGCATCATAATTGTTCCTGCTGTCACACACAGGGATTGTCATCATGCCCACTCTTAGCAGAGGCACAGCAGTGCATGAGGGCATCCAAGAAAACGGAACGTAAAGGCACAGACTCTCAGAAACCAATGGTACCTGAGAGATGCCTCAGCTCATGTATCCATTGAGCCTAACTGTTCCCTGAACGCCCTCACCTGAAGGTGCTATGGTTTGGGTGGGGTACTGGAGACACACCTCCAAGCCTAAGACCTTACATGATGTGGATATCAACCACGTGATTGTAGAGTTTATAGAGAGGGGCGAGAGCCCCGGAACAGCCAACAGGATACTGAGGCGGAAGAACAGCGTCAGAGGATTGAGCCGGCCGCCTTCACCACTTCTTCTAAGGCTGCAGTAATCAGGACAGGCTGGTGTTGGTGACAGAACGGCTGAAGAGATCCATGGAGCAGAACAGAGCCCAGGTATACACATCATCAATATACTTGGCTTCTCTGACAAAGAAGCAAGACAACATGACGCCTAGAGGGTCGCCAACAAGTGGAGCTGGGACAGCTGGACATCCATGTGCGAAAACATGAATCTAGATTCAGACCCTCACATAGCCTTTGGGAAAACCCAGCATGGGTCACAGACCGAAATGTGAAATCCTAAAGTACAAAACCCCTCCAAGGTAGCACTGGAGACAAGCTAAGTGACCGTAGGTGTGACAACGGCTCATAGACACAGTGCACGAAAAACATCATTAAAAAGACACACTCTGGCTCTATAAAGGACACGTCAAGAGAAGGAGAAGAGAAACCACAGACGGGGAGAAAATATTGGCAAAAGACACATCTGAACAAAGACCGGTATCTCAAATATAGAAAGAACTCTTAAAACTCGATAATAAGAAAACAAAACAAAACAAAAAAATGAATTTAAACATGGGCCAAAACCCTGAACAGACGCCTCACCAGAAAAGACATACAGAAGGCAAAGGAGAGTATGGAAAGATGGTTCCTTCCCATCCTACATCATCAGGGTGTTGCAAAGTGACTCCGCAAGGAGATAACAGCATGCAAGTGTCAGAATGACAGAAATCTGAGAACTGACACCACTGAGCCTGCGGGAGGAGGCCGCACGGGAGCTGTCACTCAAGGCTGGACCGTGTGAGACGGCCCTTGCATCATAGGTGGCCTTCCGGTCATTTCAGAGGCTGTCGTCACATTGCCTTTGAGTACCACCCCTCGAGTGCTTTGATGCCTGTCGCCCTCAGCGTCTCCTATCTGTGTAGACCCGAGACTCCCACGCCTGCTATCTTGTGTCCGAGGGAACAGTCTGTTCTACTGATTTCAAAGTGAACATGAAGCAGCAGCCATCGCGCAGCTGGTGATGACGGCGGTTAAAGGACCTGCCGTGTGCCGTCTCGGCAGAACCCTTAGATCACAGGGCGAGGGCGCTGCCCGTGGAGCACAGACGCATACACAGCACTCTTATCTCTGTCCCCTCGTTCATTTTCCCCGGGATTGCACAACCCAAGCACACAGCACCGGCTGATTGGCACACTGTTGTTTGTCTGCGGGCACATAGATTTTGATGTCTATCTCCTGCAAGACTGTATCCTGTTCAGGGCTCTTGGCCTTCTGTCTCTTTCTGCCAGTGTACTGAGGGCACAGCCAGACGGGTCCCTAACTAGCCAGAGCCCAGATTCTGGGAAAAACCAAGCCCTGCCTTCAGTGGGCCACACACGGCTTGTTTTCCATTTTCGAGCTGCACCCCTCCCTCCCCACCCCCTGCACATGTTCCTCCCAGCAGTGCCGTCTGACTTGCAGCTGCAAAGCCTGCCTGTGTGTGTAAGGCAGGAAGCTGGCCCAGGCAGATGCATTAATTAACGCGGAACACCATTCTGTGGAGGAGAAAAAAGCCCAAGAGGGCCTGGCGGCTGCGGCCTGCCTAAAAATAAGCGTTTGCAAGTAGCACACACTCTGCCATTCAGTTACAGGTAACAGGAATGAGCCAGACAGCGGCATGAACGAGGGGTACCCCGAATGTTTGCCTGTTGGTTGTCTCATTTCAGTGCACAATTTTTCATCTCATTTAAGAAAGATCTCACCTGGTAATTGAACCCAATCTGTTCTGAGTCAGTGTCAGCAATTAAAAATGATATCTTATTACATGTTTGTTGTTTCATGAAAAGCGCAATGTCATCAAATGAATGGAAGGAGAACTGAGGGCGGTGACTTGGGGGTGGGGGGAGCGGAAAATCCCCCAAAAGGACCCATTTGCCCTTATGTTCCATGTGAAACAGACCGCCTGCCCCATCATGCGTCCACGCCTCCAGGGTGGCTTGCTGCTGAGCAGTGGACTGCAGGGTCAGCATGAGCAGGTATCAAGTGCCATCTCTGTGCATGGGGAGCTGGGTGACCTCGGACGGAACCTTCCCTCTGCGAGCCCCGTGGGGTCCCTGGAAGGCAGTGACTCCATGCCTTTCCTGTGCTTACTTGAAGAAATGATCACAAGTTGGGGGCTGAAAACAATGGAAATATATTCTCTTCTAGTTCTGGAGGCTGGAAGTCCAAAATCAAGGTGTCCGCAGGGCTGCGTCCTTGTGGAGCGAGGTTCAGTGTACAGGTGAAGTCTTTTTTTAAATAAGGTGACAAATTGTGCATTGCAATGAGACAAGCAAGGGGAAAACATTCAAAGCAAGTGAGCTTAACTTTTCCACCCATCTGTCTGTCTAGAGAATCCACCCACCTACCCATCTGTTATCTGTCTGTCTGCCTATCAATCATCTATCATCTATGTTTTAGCTATCTAACCGTATCCTTTAGACTTTCCAATCTCTGCCTCCATCTCCACGTGGCGTCCCCTCTGTGTCTGTGCCCCTCCTCTTCTGTCTCTGATAAGGACACTGTCATTGGATTCAGGGCCCTCCTGATTCAGCATGGTCTCATCTTGAGATCTTGAACATGCTTAAACCTTCAAAGACCCTCTTTCCAAATAAGGTCCCATTCAGAGGTACTGGGTGGGACATGAATTTGGGGGCACACTAACACAAAACGGGCATTGATAACCCAAAAGATGGTTCTAAGACCTGAGTCAGATCATCCCCACACTTTGTGTACTCCCTCCCAGGAGAAAAATCCTTCACACACTGATTGATTGCAGCAGGTTGGCCGTAGATGAGGCCCCACCATTCCAGGTATGAAGTGCGGCCCCCGATCAAGTAGGAAGCCTTGGCACTGTGACCAAGGACCCGACTCAGCCCTGGTCCGGCCCACACTTCCCTGTCTGCAGATTGCTCCGTGGAAGCAGTCGGGTGGTGCGTCCCTGAAACACAGCATTGTATGACCCAGCAGTTCCGCTCTTAGGGGTAGCCCAAGAGCAGTGAACACGCACGTCCACACAGAAACATGTACACGCAGGAGCATAGCAGCGCTATTCACAGTTGCCGAAAGGGGGAAACAACCCATGTGCTCATCCGTGGACGAAGGGATGAACGAAAGGGGTCCATCCAGACAGTGGAATATCACTCGGCCATGAAAAGGAGGGAGGCACCGACAATCGCTGCCACGTGAACGGGCCTTGAACGCGCGGTGCTCGTGAGAGGCCAGACACACGAGGCCACCTATTGTCGTATCCCCTTTGTATGAAATGCCCAGAACAGGCAAAGCTATAGACACAGAAAGTGGATTAGTGGTTGCCAGGGGCTGGGGGAAGGGAATGGGGGTTGGTGGTTACTTAATGGGGACAGAGTTTCCTTAGCCGGAGATGAGAATGTTCTGGAACTAGAGAGGGGGAGTTACACAACAGTGTGAGTGTGCTCGAGGCCAGGGACTTGTGCACTTTTCAGGGTTAATTGGATGTTGTGGGAATTATATCTGCACGACAAAAATGCCTCTGTTTGCAAGGATAAGGCTGACGCCGTTTCTGTTTTACTTCCCTGTGTCTTGGTGGGCCTGTTCACCCTGGAACGCCTGTCTCCTTGCTCACCCCACATTCTGAGGCTTCCACCCTTTGATTCCAGCATCCTCACCCCTTGGGTCATTGCTGGTGTATGTGGAACCGGCCACTCGGTGTGCACTGAGGCCGACTGACTCTCGGGGGACCTGAGTCAGGAGGAAGGTGGCCCGGCCATCTCGCTGACGACATAATGCTCTCAGCCAGGAAGTCAGTGTTGGCCGAGACCCGTTCCCAGGGGCTCCTATTGTCGCATTTCCTCCCTTTCCCAAGGCCTCAGACAGCTTTCTTCCTGGCACCAGGACCTGGGAGGCTCGGGCCAAGTGTTCTGTGAACTCTCAGACGCATGCACCACGTGAAATGTTGGCAAACGTTTACTCCTGGGGCCTTCCTGGGCAGGCACACCTCCTATACGAGCAGTCGAGGCACAGAGGGCCAAAGGGACTTGCACGGCGGGTCAGGGCCCACGTGACTGACCAGAGGTGTGCAGCCCCACTCGGCCTCCGTGATCCTGGCCCGCGGTCCTCTGTGAGGCCCGCTCCCTGCACCGTGTCCAGCTATGGGTCTCAGCCTGGGCTCCCCGCGGGGGTTTCTGGGACCACACTGTGTAGAGAGGGTTCCCCAAGTCTACGTTCTCCATAGATGCAGACTGGGTGAACGACGCACAGGGCGTTGTCCATAGAAGCAGAGTAAGCAATGGAGGGATGGGAGGAGGGATGGATGGATGGATGAATGCCACATATGACAGTGGCCATACCCGTGGACTGAATAAAAAATGCAGAGGGTTCTCCCTAAATGCATGGATGAATGTGTGGCTGAGTGTACAGAGAGAAGGGGGCAGCATGGATTTTGGGCCAGCCCCCTTCCTGTGCCCTTCACGAGGTCCCCCAGCGGCCCACTAAGGTGCCCCTGCTGCAGTGGAACCTGGGGTGCTGCTCCCCCACCCCAATCCGATCCTTCCTGAGCTCTGTGGTCTATGAGACTGTCAATCACAGCAGTGGGATGATGAGACTGTCAATCACAGCAGTGGGATGTGGCCCAAGCCTGACTAATCACAGAAGCCCCTCAGTCTATCCATAAGCCTTGGTCCAATGGGTGGTCATCCCACCGTGCCAGGGCCAATCAGAACCTTCCGGAGGTGTGGCTCGGGTGCTGGGAGAGAGACACGCAAGAGAGAATGTCTGTTTTCCCTTTCCCATAAAGGTGCGGGGCGGAGCTTCCAGGGACCAGCTTTCCCTGCACACAGACCAAGTGCCCGTCCTCAAGCGACACGAACGCCTGCAGCTGTGGGAGGCAGGGGAAGGCAGGAGGGGCTGAGACAGGCCAGAGGAGCGGGAGCAGAGCTGGTGCCCACTGCAGCTGCTGGATCCAGCCATGCCTGAAGCCGCCCTGGGATACCTAACCGTCCAACTTAGCAAACTGCGCATCGGCCTAAGCTCGCAGCAGTCGTTTCTGTTGCTCCCCGCCGAAAGTTACGACGCACCCAGTAGGAGCCAGCGTGCCCCCAGCCAGGGACAGATGGCACAGGGGCCACCCACAGGGCCCGTGCCTTCTGCCTCTCCAGCATGGACAGTTCCAGGGTAGCCCAGGGCCTGAGGCACCCAGGACCCGCTCTGCCCCTGGCTGGATGTGGGTGTTGGGGAAATTCCTTAACTCCTGCGATTTCCTGGTTCAGATGATTGGCAGGTGCAAGAGTGAGGGATTTCCATGGCAACCGCAGGCCTCGCGGGCACCCCCACCCAAGTCTCAGGATTCCTTTGCAGACCCTGTGTTCTCTCTGCATGTCCCACAAACACTTTGCAGGACTTTGGGGTGCCCGGGTTAAAACAACAGCCTGAATGTGAGCTGAACGGAGCCAAGCACTTTCCCCTCCAGTTAAAAGGGACACGTCCCCTCGCCTGGGTCTGCCCTGCCTCCCAGGGGACTCCGTCCTGCGTGCTCCCCTCTGGTCCCCTGACTTACGGCCGAGGTCCTGGGCGAGCTGGCCCCTCGGAGCTGGTCTGAGCCGGCTGGCCGGGAGCCTCACCTTGTTGTGGACGAGGCAGACCCTTCAGAGAAAGCTCCAGACAGGAACAGGACCAGGGCACAGCTCCCCGCTCTCCTGGGGACCCCGCTGTTGGGCCCCCCACCGGACATGCGACTGACACAGCCCCCAAGCCTCCAGGGACCCAGCGGGCGGCTTGTAACGGCAACCTGTCATCTGCAGACTTAATTAAATGCACAAAGGTTACGAAACAAAGAGTCACAATGGATTGAAAAGTTCCTCTTTTTCACCGTGGGGCCCGGGGTAGAGGAGGTCAGCCAACGGGACTTTACATATTTTTAAATTATATTTTTCAAAGAAGGGATTTAAAAAATAAGGTCCACCTCCGTATACGCACGCGAGTCATTTCACGAGGGTTTCTGTGTGAGGAGAACATTTAATGTGAGTAAAGGAAGCGTGGCTTTCTTTGACGACATTTGACGTTAGTTTATTTTTCAAGTTCAGAAAAAAACTGTTAATATTAACGTTTGAGAAGCTGTTAGAGTGCAGTGAGCGTGCTCGTTATTCTCAAGTAAGCAGCTGGACTGTTGCATATTTGCTGATGGTTCCCCGTTATGTGCCCTTCCACTCCCCCACCAAAAAAATTTCACATATTGAAGCCCTGACCCCCAGGACCTCAGAATGGGGCTGTATTAGGAGACGGGTCTGTAAAGGGGATTAAGGTGACATGAGGTCACTAGGATGGGCCCTGATCCAACAGGACTGTGTCCTAATAGTAAGAGATGAGGACACAGACACACACAGACACACACAGAGGGACGGCCATGTGAGGACACAAGGAGCAGACGGCCGTGCACACGCCCAGGAGAGAGGCCGCAGGGGGGACCAGCCCTGGGACACCTGGACCTCAGCCTCCAGCCTGAGTGACGTACATGTGTGTTTGCCCAGGCTGGGGTGCTTTGTCATGGCCGCCCTACTAAACGCACACATTGGTCTTTCTCCAGTTAAAAAAACAATTAGAAACAAACTAACCCCACAACAACCTTGCTAAGATCCTTGCAAAGCGAAGGATAAAACTCCAGGCTTATCTTTCTTTCTTTCTTTTTTGTTTTTTTACTTTAGGGAGAAATGACCTCGAAGGAGTGTAGAAAACCGCATGGGACACCACCCGTCTGCACAGTAAGGGACGTGGAGATGGCGGCATCTCTCCCTTGGGGGGTAAGTCGAGCAGACGTTTACGTCCGCTCCCCCCAAAGTTCTCCTCAGGGCCCTGAAAGTTCAGACGCCCCTTCGCGGGCCCGTGGCTTTGCAGGTTGGTGCCCATGCCGGCCTGTCCCTGGCCTGCCGGCCTGTCTGGGGGCTGGTCTCCCTTGGGGGCAGCTCTGACGCAGCCCTTGCCATCTGCTGTCTGCCACGCTCCACAGGACCGGGCTGGAGGGAAGACCTTCACCTCCATGTGGTCAGGGAGTACAGGAACCTGGGCTGAGCTCGCTCACGGCTCCCCTCGACAGCTTTTATCGTAAGTTAGCGTTGGAGGACCTAAGTCACTGCCTCCTCCAGCCCCGTGGAGGGAGAGAGACTTAACAAAATCACGTGGTCAGTATTGTGTCCTATTTTTAAAGGGTGGCATTCCCACTGCAAGACACGGGCGGAAATGCAGCCGGGAGAGAGGCTAGGGCGTTGGTTTCCTGTGGCTGCTGTGACCCAGTGGCTTGAAGGGGCATCTCTCCTCTTCTGGGAGGTCCTGGGAGGGCTGCACGGGCCTGCGGCCTTGCGCTCAGATCCAGTGTGGCTGGGTGACAGGAGGGGCAGCGCTCATTCGGGAGGTCCTGGGAGGACCACAGGGGCCGCCTGGGCTCAGATCCATGTGGCCGGGCGGCCGGAGGGGTAGTTCTCCTTCGGGAGGTCCTGGGAGGACCACAGGGGCCGCCTGGGCTCAGATCCGGTGTGGCCGGGTGACAGGAGGGGCAGCGCTCCTTCGGGAGGTCCTGGGAGGACCACAGGGACCGCCTGGGCTCATATCCGGTGTGGCTGGGTGACAGGAGGGGCAGCGCTGCTTCGGGAGGTCCCGGTCCGTCTCTGCCTTTGTGTAGCTTTGGGAGCCAGTCAGGCCTGGCCGCGAGGCTGCAAACTCCTTCTGCCTGACTCCCTGTCCTGCCTTCCTCTTCCTCGCCAAAGGACCATGATACGCCACTGGGCGCCCACCAGATCCCCAGGTCACCTGCCCGTCTCAGCGTTGGCCACCTCAACGCCCCCTTCACCAAGTGACACAAGGTCGTTGCAGGTGTAGGATGCGTGCGTCTGGGCGGGTTCTGTGGTTCCGCAGGCAGGGCCACGCTGAGTCCATTTGGGGCCCAGTGGTCAGCGGGTGCCTGCCTGTGGTCACTGTCCTGTGGGCCTGTGGGCAGAGCAGTGGGTCGGGTGCAGGGAGGGAGCAGGAAGTGCAGTGACAATACGGTGGGGGTGCCCTTGTCTGGGGAAGCGCTGGGCAGGACCGGCCTGAGGTCAGTAGCCCACACCTCCTGGAGCTTCCCCGCCTCTCGGGATGCCCGTGGCGAGGACGGTTAGAAGGCGGCATCCAGGGGCTGTGAGGGCAGCAGGACACCGCAGACCTGTGCACACAGCAGGGGGCCTCGGGGTGACAGTGGCCTGGGGAGAGGGCGAGGGTGCAGGAAGGGACAGAGTTAGGGGAGCTGGGGGCCTGTGCAGGCGTGGCCCTCTCCATGGGGTGATGGCAGCCAGGGGCCACTTCTCGTGCCTACGGGGCAGGGGTGTGCGTGTGTGTGGAGCCCAGGAGCCCTGGGGTGGGCAGGACGAGGGGCCTCCCTCAGACCTCGGGGAAGGGCTGTAGTGACGCCGCGTGCTGCTGTGGAATGGGGGTGCAGGCAGCTCCTGCAGGTGCTGACGTCAAGTATTTTGGGAGTTTCTCCAAACCGGGATGTCTGGGTCACATCACCATCGAATGAACGGATAAACAAAGCACGGAGGAAAGTCTGACACCTGCCACAGCAGGGATGGACCTTGGGGACAGTATGCTCCGTGACATCGTCAGACACACAGGGACAAATCCTGTAAAGTGCACTCACCTGAGGTCCCCAGAGGAGACAGGAAGCAGGATGGTGGGTGCAGGGCTGGGGTGGGGGGAGGGGAGGGGAGCGAGTGTCTAATGGGGACCAAGTCTCAGCTTCTGGGGACGGTGACACATCTGTGTGTACAACGTGTTGCTTTTTGATAGCGATACTTCAAGTCTGCTAAGAAAGTAGGTCTCCTATGAAGTACTCTCACCCTAGAAATCAAGTAAAATAAACCAAAACAAAGTGCCACCCAGGTGGTTCCCCTTGGGTGGAAACAAGGGAATTTCTACGCCGACTGGAGGGTAACCGCTGCTTTGCTGAGCCGGGAGCAGCACGCTGGCCACACAGACGTGGGTCTCTCCTGCTCAGGGGCTGCCCTGGGGTGGGGGCGGCTTCTGGGCCGTCCCGTGGCCCCGGGAACTCACAGCTGTGGTCCTTGGCAGTGCCCAAGACGGGACAGCTGAGTGCTGCTGGTGACGTCTGAAGGGCAGGAGCTGCTCCGAGTTGACAGGTCAAGCCAGGCTTGACACACGTGCTGGGGACATTGTGTCAGTTCCCTGCCCATGTGCCCACTGCCACTGTGACAGTGAGGACCCCCTGGGCTCCGTGTCCGAGCCCTGGCCTCCCTGTGCCATCCAGCTGGACACAGCCAGGCAGGCGAGCTCGTCCTGGAGCCCACGTGCCTCAGGCGTCAGCCACGAGCTGTCTGGGAGAAGGGACTTTCACAGCTAGACCGGGAGACTCCCCAGCAGCAGGACGAGCCACTCACCCCTCTGGGTGGCAGCCGCCAGGGGACACGGGGAGGGAAGTGATCCTTGCCTCAAGCTGCCAGCGTGCCAGCCGCCGTCCAGCGTGTGTACCTACTCTCGCTTCTGTCCTGGGAGCTGGGAATTTTCAACCCTGACCTTTGAACGGGTCACGGGGCTGTGCCAGACCAGCGTGACAGTGTGAGGCGTCCCTAAGACCCTGGGCTGGCTGGCGGCTGTGTCCTGGCCCTTCCTGGGGGTATGGCCTGCAGCGGGGTGTGTGTGGGGGGGGTGGGGGACGGTGTTGGGTGCTAAGTGGCGGAAATGTCAGGCCCGGGAAGACATTTGCAGTGACCTGGGAGGGACCTTTGCACACCATGAGTTTCAGTTTAGCTTTCATTTTTGTGTTTGGAAGCCAAGTCATTTGTGGGCTGCTGAGGGTGGAACCACCGCCGAGCGGGACTTCCACAGAGAACGCATTTCTTGGTACTAAGCCTTATCCTGCCTCCCTCCCTCCCCCACTCCCGACATGGAGTTCGTGTTGGGGACAGTCAGACGGGCCCCACCGAGGTGGTTCCTCTTTCTACTCAGTCTCAGGGGACCGTGCTAGAGGCCCCGTGCCTGCTGCCACACGCCCACCTGTGCAGCCTAAACTGCTGCCCCTTCCTGACACAGGCCTCACCCAGGCGCCTACAGGAATGAGGCCACTCTCACAGCCTGCGGGCAGCGGGCCTGAGTCGTGGCTTCCCGTCGTGTGAAGGGCTCAACGGTGGCCCACAAAACACGTGTCCACGTCCTGACCCCCAGAACCTGGGGAGGGGCCCTGTCTGGAAACAGGGTCTGTGCAGATGGGACTCATTGAGGGATCTGAGGGGATCAGGGGGCCCTGAACCCAATGACAGTGTCCTCATCAGAGACAGAAGAGGAGGGACACAGACACAGAGGAGACGCCACTTGGAGATGGAGGCAGAGATGGGAGGGAGGCGGCCACCAGCCCAGGGACGCCTGGAGCCCCCAGGAGCTGGAAGGGGCAGGAGGGACCGTCCCCTGGAGGGAGCGTGGCCCTGGGACACACTGAGGGCAGACTCCTGGTGTCCAGGCCGGGGGAGGATGGGTGTCTTGGGTTAAACCCCTGCTATGTGGTCCGCCATCCCCGCCTCCCTGGGGAATTAGCACTGAAGGCTTTCTCTGCGCATTTGAAAATAATTTCAAGATCAACAGCTAATATTCTAAGTCGTAAGAGATGCAAACGACTTCCGACACACCGGGAACATATTTAAAAACACCGCTGCTCGGGGCCCCTTTGCAGGGTCTCGGGCGGCCTGGGGACTGGAGGGGTTTTAGAAACTCCATCGTGTCGCCGAGCTGGGGAGCAGCTGCTGGTACAGCTGGGGGATCTCGCACTGTTCCCTTCCCTCCTGGAGCTCACGTCTCACGTGTACTATGTTCCCAGGTTCTCATCACAGCGTCAGGGGCGGTCTGTTGTTTCAAATGGTTTGAAGCCATCAAGTTGTGACGACAAAAATAGGTGTGTACCTGGAAACGCAGACACCTGCTCCGTTTCCTGTGCCGTGAGGCCCTGCACACGTAACAGCTTCTCCTGGCTACAGGGTCATGTGAGCACAGCAGACCCAGGTGACATAAAGGCACGATCCGCTTCCACACACACACATTGAACAGAAACGTAAACTCTGACGTGGTGGCCGCTGCTTTCTCAGCGAGGTGACCCCTGCTGTCCGTATCCTGACCCGTCTAGTGAAGGGGACGTCCCTACAGCTTGTGTACCTGCTGAGTCGGCCCGCCACCGTCCCCGCAGAGGCCTGCCGGAGGCAGACGTGGGGCCCTCTGGGATTCGGGGGACCTGGGCTGAATAATAAGGGGGGTTCCCATTGTTTGGGGTCCTCAGGAGACCCAGAGTAGGATGTACCCTGGGCGCGGGGTGCTTGTTTGCTGTTCGCCCAAACTTGGACAACTTGCTTGAACTTGCATCTCCACTGTAGAAGTCCTGAACGCTCAGCCAAAATGAAAAGAATTGGACGGGCTGACGAGTCAAGGACTTTGAAACATAGGTCTCTGGGATGCTCGGGCCCCCTTGCCCCGCAGCGGAGCTGAACGCTGATTGTCCTGAGAACGAGTGTGGAGTCTGGTGACGGTCGAGGGGTCCAACCTACACGAGGAAATCTCGGCGGCCTGGGGCCGAGGCCTGGCCGCATATCTCCCTGTGTCTTCTGACCCACGGGCTGCCCAGCTTCAAGGGCTGACGTAAGGAAAGACTGTGCAGAATGACATGTCCCTCTGCCCCAGACATGGCTGCAGCTCTGCATGGCCGTGGGTACGTTGTGTGTCCCGAAAGCCGTGCCCAGGCCACACTTATTCCAGAGACCAGCGCGAGGGGTGGGGGGCAGAAGCACCGCCCAGCCGCTCGTCCCGGAGTGGTCACTCCTTTCCAGGAATGGCAGTTTAGGACGAGAAGCAGAGAAGAAGAGCAGTGGTCAGGGTCTCCGTGTCCGCGTGGGTTTCCCGGGGCTGCCGGAAACACAGGAGCACACACTGGGATTCTCTTACAGAATAAGAAACAGAAATGTACGCGTGTCCAGCTTTGAAGAGCAGAAGTCTGAGGTCCAGGTGTCCCAGGGCTGGTCCCCCGAGGCCTCTCTCCTGGGCGTGGGGACGGCCGTCTGCTCCCCGTGTCCTCACACGGCCGTCCCTCTGTGTGTGTCTGTGTCCTCCTCTCCTCTCCTTATGAGGACACAGTCCTATTGGATCAGGGCCCACCCTAGTGACCTCATGTCACCTTCGTCCCCTCTTTACAGACCCTATTGCCAAATAAGGTCCCGATGTGGGGACCGGGGCTTCCCACCAACTTGTAAGACACAGTTGTGCCCGTCCACCGCCTGTGTCTGAGCGGTGACCTCTCTGCACCACATGGGGAGTAGGTATCTCATTATCCTGTCGGTTTCCCATTGAATGAATGACATAACGCCGCCCCAGGCGCCCCAGTGTTTGGCTCTTAACGACTGCAGGTGAGCTTCTGCAGACACAAAATATCACGCCCAGCCTGCCACCTCCAACCCTCAGTGCCTCGGACGGAGAAGGGCTGGGTTTCCTGAATGGGAAAGGCCCCTGGGCTGAGCATGGGAAGCCGAGAAGCGCATGTAAAGCAGATTTGTATCTTTCCATGAAGGCACTGACAGCGACCTCACAGCAGGCTTTCCGGTTTATCTTGGGGTCTTAGTGAGCAGCTCCGCGGCTGCTTGCACGGCTGCTTGCACGATGCATTTCCTCGCCTTGGACAAGGTGGGGATTGAGACATTGAGTCAGTCTGTCCTGACACGTGGGACGTATCTTTGCAGACGTAAAGAAAGATGTGAGTTGGCCTGTGGCCACAACTTTCAGAGTGTGATCCGTTAGCAGAAGACGTCAAAAAGAAAGTGGGAAGGGGTTTGCACATGAGGCAGCTACAGTTCTCGATTTCTACTGCTGGGTGAGGCTCCTGGAACTGCATTCTGTCATTGTTTCCCCCTCTGAATGTCACAACAGAAAGCTACATTGACCCCTGTGAAACAGCATCCTCCTTTCCTTCTTAGAACACAGTGCCATATACACACGAGGTTGGACATGACTCATCCTAGAAAAAGGGCTCCATACCTCACGGCTGAATGTCACTACGGTCACCTTCGAAGGCCTCCCCTGGGAAGCTATGCACCGATGCCAGGGCCTAGTCCACCCTTCAGAGCAATGTTGGAACTCTTTTTCTGGAATGGCCATCAGCGCTGTCGTCATATTACCCTTGATGTCCTGAGTGTCATCCAAATGCCTTCCTTTCAATATTTCCTTTATCTTTGGGTAAAGAAAGAAGTCACTGGGGGCCAGATCAGGTGAGTAGGGAGGGTGCTGCAATACAGTTATTTGTTTACTGGCTAAAAACTCCCTCACAGACAGTGCCCTGTGAGCTGGTGCATTGTCGTGATGCAAGAGCCATGAATTGTTGGCGAAAAGTTCAGGTCGTCTAACTTTTTCTGCAGGCTTTTCAGCACTTCCAAATAGTCAACGTGGTTACCTGTGTGCAGTTGGTACCAATTCATCATGAATAATCCCTCTGACACCAAAAAAGGTGAGCAACAGCGTTGCAACAAATTCGCGAACTTAATTGCCAGACCTCGTACGGTACATCATACAAAGTTACACGTCAATTATATGGCACCAGAACTGGGGAAGAAACAAAAAGGTATGTCCACACACAGACTTGTACAAGAAAACCACACACAGCCACGTCCCCTCGTGCCCTTACGCACCCCCCTAAGATGAGCTGGGTGGTCGATTGCTTGGACAGGAGGATGAACGTAACCTACTTAGTGATGACTCTGGGGGTGCCCCCAGGCCCCAATTCCTGAGGCCCCTTCACCCAGCCCCTCTGCATTGCTCACACAGTGACAGAGGCTTAGCCACTTCACCGTGGTGCTCAGCATTTCCGTTTCCTGGGCATTGACGTTCCTTGGGGCGTGGGGAGACCCTGCACATCGGATCCGGGGGGCAGCTGAAAGGAGAGTAGCGGCTCAGCCTGAGCAGCGAGCCCGGGGGGGGGACACTGGATGGGCGGGCCTCATGGAGAACACAGCAGAGACTCGGGGGCCTGGCTGGACCCTGGGAGTTGGGCACGGCTGGGTGAGTGGCACAGTGAGCCCTGAGCAAGGCCCGGGAACCAGGCATCAGCCAGGTGGCTGCTACCACTTTGGTCAGGCCGGTGTCACCTTGGTCAGGCCACCATGTCCAGATAGGTGGCCAAACAGCAAGCAGTGTAGGTGCTGCTGTGAGGGTATTGTTTTGGGTGACATGAGCATTTAAACCGGTGGAGTTGGAGGGAAGCCAGACTGTGGGTGGGCCTCGTCTAATCAGTGGAAGGCCTGCATAGCGCCAAGCCTGACCTCCCTTCTCTGAGGAAGAGAGAACTCTGCCTCCAAGGCGTCTGGATTCGAGCTGCAGCATCGGCTCTTCCCTGGGTCTCTGGCCTGCTGGGCCACCCTGCAGACTTGGGGGTCGACAGCTTCCCTAGGCCTGTGAGGCAGGCCCTTAAAGTAAATTCCCTCTCTCTGTCTCTCTCTCCCCGACCCCCCGCCCCATCCATCTGTGCATGGACGTATATATGGGTTTGTCTATCATCTATCTGTTTCTACGTTTCTATCTGTGTTTCTATCTATCGTCTGTTTATGTTTCTCTGTTTCTTTCTGTGTTTCTATCTATCATTTATCATCTATCTATCTCTCTATCATGTATGTATGTGTCTATCTGTCTGTCTAACTTCTTTGGGTTCTGGGAATAGTCAGGATTCTTCAGACAAATGGAACCTGCACATCTAAGATGTATTATGAGGAGTTGGGTCATATGACGGCCGCTGACAAGCTCCATGGTCTCCTGCCTGCAAGCTGGACACCCAGGAGAGCTGATGGCGTCCATGTCAGTCTCAGGGCGGAAGAGGACAGACGTCCCAGCTTGAAGGCCGTCAGAGAGAGAGAGAGAGACAGAGAGACACAGAGAGAAAGTCTCCCTTGACCCCCTTTGGTTTGCTCAGGCCGCCAGCAGCCTGGAGGATGGCTGGGGACCACCCACACCGAGGAGGGCCGGCTGCCTTACTCCGCGTCTCCATTCAAATGCTGGTCTCACCCAGAAACACCCTCAAGAATCATCCAGAATCCTGTGTAACCGGCCTTGGGGCCCCCTGCGGCCCTGCTAAGTTGACACATACAATCTCTGTTTCTTTGGAGAACCCCAGTACACACAGCCTCAGACAAGCAGAACCCTGGCAGACACTCCCGATTTTCCCAGCGCGGGGCGAACGCGTCTCTCTGACTCCTGAGACAGCTTCTTTCCAAAGACACACTCCCCCTCACGTCTGAACCGACACAGTCTCCTCCCACCAGGCCCCTGGGACTTCAGCACCAAGACCCTCCACCGGTGGCAGAATCGGGTCACTTCCAAGCACACGGCATGAATCACAGCTGAGGATGGGGTGACACTAAGAAGCAGTATTTCTAGGTGTGGCAGACTCGGGGGTCCCAGCCGCCTGGCAGGGCCAAAGAGACGACAGCTCGGGCCCGGGCATGATATGAGGGACCGGCTCCCTCCGTGTTGGAATCAGAGGCCGTGCCGGGCACGGGTCCCACCCATCCCACCACCACGAGCCTCCTGCAGGCCCCTCCTCGCTGAGATCTGCTTCTGAGCAGCGCGCGGGGGTGTGGAGCGAGGAGACACGGGCCAGGACAGTGCCATGCTGACTCGCCTGCAGCCTGGAAGTTGAATCCCACCCCATCCTTGCAGACATTTGAACACCACCTCCTGAGTCCTGGAGAAAAGGAGCCCCGGCCCACCCTCGTCACTCATCAACCAAGTTGTCGGGAGAGGCACGTTGGGACCCCCTCCCGCTCCCCCCACCTTCCTACCAGAAAGGTGACTGAGCTAAGAATGACTATTTCCTAATGTACATGTGTTCCACGACAGACATGCAGCCGATTTAACACCCAGGCCTGCAGCGGCGACACACCCATTGTATGGATTGCTAAACTGAGGACAGCGCGTCCTGAGCCAGGAAAAGGGCCCAGACCTCCCCACTGAGCCCCACCTTGGCGGCGGCGGTGCTACCGTTCACCGTCATCTCGTTTCACGGGTGGACACCTTGTATCTGTGCAGCTTGGTCCTTAGGGAAGCCTGATTATCAGCCCAGCACCCCGGCAACGAAGGCAGAGAATCTATTGCTTCTCGAGGTTGTTAGGAGAGGAAATTGAGGTTAAGCCATTAGGTCACGACCTAGCCATGGTCAGACACAACACTGGTGATGTTTAAAGACCCACGTGCAGGAGGCGAGCCCACGCCCGGCCCACCACGCACGCCCAGCACAGCCACCTCCTCGTGGCCCACGTCGTGACCCTAGAGGTGGCCCCGTGGTTCCACTTCCCACCTCCTCGACCTCACGCGGCGCAGAGGCCGTGTCTGCTGCACTGTGACCACCAGCCCCCAACAGACACCTGTGGGTTTGGGGGGGAAACCGACGGCTGGCGTGCCGTCCTGGGAGCTGTGTGCCGTCCCTGCAGTGCGGCCGCGTTTCGGAAGAGGGCTGCTGCCGCCCTTACGCTGTGTAATGGCAGGGCTTGGGGTGGTGCTGGGTCACAGGTCACTCGGTGTTTATACGGCGGTGTGTGCTGGGCTGTGGCAGGGCCACCGCACACACAGCCACATGTCACAGGAAGTGGGCACAGAGCCAGGCATGGAACCGAGACCCTGAGCTGGCACTAGGGAGTGGGGAGGCGGTGGGGCCGGGCGCTCAGCACGCGCCTGGGGGCCAGGTGAGAGTGGTGGTGCCCGGCTGGGGCTGGGTCGTGCGTGTTGGGTGTGAAGCTGCACATTGGGGGGGGGGCAGTGACCTCTGAGGACGAACCCTGACTGTGCCACACACGTCACCTGGCACGTGGAGGGCGGCACCAGGCAGGGGTGCAGGGAGCCACCCAGCCCTGCCTCACCCCTGCCCCCACAGAAGCCCAGCACGGGCCCTGGTTCCGATGGTCTGACCCCCCCACCGCCGAGTGTGGGGACCAAGCATAAGGCGCTGAGGAAGTTGTCTGAGGCTCTGAGTGAAAGGGCACCCACTTTCAGTGGGGAAACGGGGGGTGCGGCTGGTCTGTGTGCTGGGCTTTGGCTCACACCAGCTTTCCTGGGTGGGGCCATCCGGCCCGGGCACGTGCAGCCCCTTAGCGTCTCGGGGTAACGTGGACTCGGCCGCGCCGTGACCCCAACGAGATCCCCGAGGGGTGGGCAATGAGGCCGAAATCTTTGGTGGGGGGCCCCCCATGATCTGCCTGGTCCCCAATATTTTCTCTGGTCCCCCAGATAGATGTCACTGGTCCTCGGTAATCTATCGGGTCTCCATATTCATTCTGGTCCCCCATCATCTCTGTAGTCCCCAGTACTCCCTCTGGCCCCCAGTATACTCTCTGGTCCCCAATATCCCCTGTGATTCCCCCCTTTCCCATCTGATCCCCCTCATCTCTCCCATCCGGCACATTTTAGTCCAGGGCGATTCGGACAGAACCTGAGGTTATTAAGAGCAGCCAGCATGGCCCCCGGGGGTGTTGGGAACTGGGAATCCGAGCCACCAGCCGGATGCTGGCCCTGCCTCACCCCGCCTGGGGGGGGGTGCCCTGGGCAGGATCCTGGCCCTCCCGTCGTTTGCATGGCCCTCGTTTAGAATGGGCCTCTGCGGTGTTTACTTAGAAGGGAGCTGTGCCGGGTGGACGGGTGGACGGGCGCCCAATGCTGGGCTCTCAGCGACACACCTTGGCGGGCTTCCTGTGAGCGTGACTGGCAAGCCCGAGGAAGCAGAGCACCTTGCGAGCTGTGGGGGCTGAGGAAGTAGGAGCGGCCGTCAGACGGCAGCTGCTCTGCTTCCCTCTCTGTCTTTGTAAGATGCACACACAGCCCCTCATTCAGTGGCGTCTGCGGCACTCACCATCTTGTGCAACCGCCAGCTGCGTGGAGTTCTAGAACATTCCCCCACCCCCACACGGACGGGTATTTAGCGTTCAATACAGTCGTCAGACAGAACACTCAGCATCCTCAGGCATGCAGTGATGAGGGTGATAATATTATAAGAGCAGTAACGACAGCAGGCAGTGTAGACCACCGGCTGGTGGGGTGACCTTGCATGGCTCGCTTCGTCTCTCTGGGCCTCAGTTCCCCACGTATCATGTGATGTCTACAACTTCCTCAGAGGGGCATCATCACCATTCTGAGTTATCTGAGTTAAGCACCCAGAACCTGGACTCCTGAATGGTTTGGGATGAGCCCCCCGATGAGAATGACATTTATTAGGCACTTACTCTCCATGAACAACACCCATCCACCCATCCGTCCATCCATCCGTCAGTCATCTAACATATCCACCCATCCACCCATCCATCTATCCATCTGTCAATCATTTATCCATCCATCCACCCATCCACCCATCCATCTATCCATTTGTTAGTCACCTATCATATCCATCCTCCCATCCATCCATCTGTCAATCACCTATCATATCCATCCTCCATCCTCCACCGACCCACCCATCCACCCATCTATCCATCCATCTGTCAATCACCTATCATATCCATCCTCCATCCTCCACCGACCCATCCATCCACCCATCCACCCATCCATCTATCCATTTGTTAGTCACCGATCATATCCATCCTCCCATTCATCCATCTGTCAATCACCTATCATATCCATCCTCCATCCTCCACCGACCCGCCCATCCACCCATCTATCCATCCATCTGTCAATCATCTATCATATCCATCCTCCATCCTCCCCCGACCCACCCATCCACCCATCCAGCGAGCCAGCCAACAGTTACAAGCGCTTGGTGACCCCTTGTGGTCTCATGTACAAAGTCACAGGCACCTGCCCACCCTACCCCACACGCCTACCCCACAGGCATAAATGCCTGCTGGCCTGCCTGCCGGTTACTGCCTGTCTTCAGTGTAGGGCTGCTCTTGTGTATTAAACACCTGGCAATCCCATGCCTCCAGCCACAGGTTTCCCATGTGTCTCCTGGGCAGGGGGTGGTCACTAGGATTTGGTGACCACGTCCTAGGTGGACATCACTCTCCCTGCACGACCAGTGGCCTAGGCGGTGCCCAAGGGGAAAGCATTCTTCCCACATGCAAACGTCTTAAAAGGAAAAAAAAATGTATGGTGACATCCGGCCCGCGTGCCTGATGCACATTCCAGCTGAAATGCACATTCCAGCTGCACCACTGGGTTGTCAGTGGGGCGATGGGACAAGGCACCACCTGGACCCGGTTCCTCCGTTTCCTGCTTTAGAGCCCCGCTTCTGACCATGCATATGAAGAGGACGGGGAACTACAACAAGCTGTCCTGTTTGAAAACAGAAGCACGCGCTCTGTCTGGGGTTCCTCCTCCCGGGACTGGGAGCCACACCCCTGCGGCTGGCCTGTCTGTGCGGCCAGCGGGAATTCCCAGGCCGGCTCCCCAGGCAGCACGTGGCGGGGCTCGCCTCCTCCCAGACTCCTGGGGGACAGTATTGAACATGTACCAAGAAGCCGCGCTCCTAGGTGACACCACGTCCCTGAGCCACCTGAGGTCTCCGGTGCTCAGCGGCCCCCTTCGTGGCGTAGACCCCTAGCCGCCTGCCCTCCCGCCCCCTTCCCGGGGCGTCTGGCTGAATGGGCTCTGAAGGACAGTGGTTTTATTGCCCAGCTGACAGGCTGGCAAAGACTTTCTGGAGGTTTTCCTTGTTCTGTCTACAGCACAGACAGGAGGGTGCGTGCTTGTTCTTAGCACTGCCCGTTTATCCCGCTTTTGCGCTCTAGGACCCTTCCCTGACCACCCCCCCACACACACACCCTGTTCCTGACCGTGCACTTAAGCAGAAGGGGCAGAGAACCCACCTGGAGCAGCAGCCGAGTGAGCGCAGACCACAGAGTCAGGGGGCCGCGTGCAGCCGAGCCTCAGAGCCCGCTGTCAGGATGCCAGCCGTCATTCCGCACGCACAGCCCTCCTGTCCACAGGGCTCCGCGTTAGCCTGGGTCCCCACACACGGCAGCAGTGCCAGCGGCCGTCGGGTGCCTCCTGCACGTTGCAGAGGTGGCATGGTGCCCTCGCCAAATGCGAATTCTCTGAGGTCCTCCTCTGAGGTCACAGCCACGGTGCAGAAGCAGGGCAGGCACAAAGGAAACCCGCGTTGACGTTTCCTGTATAAATAACGTGCATGTGCCAGCGTGGAGGGCCCAACCCTGAGGGCCCCCGCCTGCTCTCTGGCGCCTGCCGGCTCAGGACAACTGTCGGGAGGCTGCAGGGAGACGCTCCCGGACAGGGCGACGGACGTGTCCCGGACGTTACGGCAGCCGGAGGGGCACTGACGGCCCAGTCCCAGGCACAACCAATTCCTGTTTTGTTTTTTCTCTATTATTAAAAAAGGTCAAAGAAGAACGTTCTGAGAAATATTTCCTTTCCCGTTCTAAAGCTGTGCACATTGCGACATCTTTTGGTCTGCAGCCGGAAGGTGACACGCTGCAGGCCAGAGGCAGAAATGCTCTGTGTATGTGTCACCCGCCTGTCAATCATGTATGCATTCCACACACTGTGTACACTTGTACCCATCTGTCTGTCATTTATACTGACCTACATCTACTTATTATCTGTAACTTGTCTGCGTCGGTCTGCGTTATCATCTGTTCTTCTACTTAGGTATATCTATCGATTTACGTTCACCTGAGTATCATCTGTCTGCCAACTATCTATCCATCCATCATCCATCCATCCATCTATCATCCATCCATCCATCCACCATCCATCATCTATCCATCCACCATCCATCCATCCATCCACCATCCATCGTCTATCCATCCACCATCCGTCCATCCATCCACCATCCATCGTCTATCCATCCACCATCCATCCATCCATCCATCCATCCATCCATCCATCCATCCATCCATCCATCCACCATCCATCATCTATCCATCCATCCATCATCCATCCATCCATCCATCCATCCATCCATCATCTATCCATCCATCCATCCATCCATCAGCCATCCATCATCCATCCATCATCCATCCATCATCCATCCATCCATCCATCATCTATCATCTACCTATAACTATCATCCATCCACCCATCTATTTACATCTATCTCGCTTGCACAGTCTATGGAGCTCCTATGTTGGAAGTTCCCAGCTAATGCTCACCTTCTGGGGATTCTAGGGCTTGGAACTCCAACATAGAAGGGGGCAGCCTACAATTCTGCCCGTCACACGTGATATGTTCAAATGATTCGTGTCTTGATTTAGCACAGGGTCTGCATTTTCAGAAGCACTTTTTCCTGGTCAGGGCTGAGGCATCAAGGCCATTCTGGGGTGGGTGGGGATACAAGTCCACCCGTAATGGGACCACTCAGTCACTTGAAGGCAGGTACAGGGTGGCTAGGCTGAGCATGGGGACTGGTCTCAGGTGGCTGATTTCAGAAACGCCTTATGAGGGAGGCCCCCTTCCAGATGGCTCACAATTGAGGGGTCAGCGTGGTGTCTTGTGCTGAAATGGGGCGTCCCTGTGGCCAGGGCACCGTGTGTGAGAAAGGGAGCGTGTGGATTGGGAGTGCCTGCGCGTGGTCACAGGGCTGACGGGTCCCCACAGCACAGCACGTCTGGCTGCGTCTTTCAGGTCCCTGCTTGTCAGGACCCTCTGATGTCCTCGGTGAGGCAGCCCCCAGGCGGCCCTGACACCATGGTTCCCAGCCAGGCTGGTTTCCCTCGTCACGTCTTCCTCCTGTCACCACATCTGATTTCCGTGGTTCACAGCCACCCGCCAGCGGGCCTCGGATGGACATTCAGGCGGGGTCCTGTGTGTGGACCTCATGTATCTATAGGGTACGGAGCCTGCTGCACGGACGATGCTGAGCGCCATGTGCCTTCACCTTCCCGATCCGTTCACTCCTCTCTAAACACACCAGGTGGCATTTACCTCTAGGCAGCGCCCCTCGGACACAAAGCGGGCGGTTTCGAGGGGCCAGTGATAAAACAATTGTTCACCACGAGTTAAAAGTGTATAAAACGACGGGGTGCATGCCTCTTTGCTGGGCCCTCTTTACCCGTCAGAGTCGTAAGGGGCTGAATGCATCAGGGAACCTGCAGTGGACCTGAGACCTGTGAGTGGTCGGCCGTGCAGCTGTCGGCCAGGGTTGGAACACTGTCCGGAAGGAGGAAGGTGAGAAATTCTTCTGCTTTGAGGTCCATGCGGTCTTTGTTGACATGGCTGGACTCTGCGGCTGTAATACAAGCAGCCAGAGGCGATATGTGGCTGAATGTGCTCAGCAGCATTTCGATAAAACTTTATTTACAAAAGCAAGTTGGGGGCCGATCAGGCCTGCAGGCCTGGGTTTCCCCACCGTTGCTCTGTGGCCCCAGGCCCCAGATCTCTGGTCGATCAGTGGGGACCCCACGGTTACAGGCTGCACCCCAGGATGGTGAGCTGGGCCGGTTCTGAGCCCCACGATGCTGTATGTGGGGAAATGCAAACATCTCTGTCGGTGGGTCACGGAGGTGTCCTGGGTCCCGAGAGTGGCAGCGTCACTCTCGGCTGCTCAGGAAGCTGCTGGGCAGGGGCCCGAGTAGGCGCCGCATTTCTATTGTGTGGAGCTGGCTCTGAAGAGGGGAGTGGAATCCCTGGGCGCTGGGGACACAGAGCTGCAGGTGGCAGGTGACAGGGAGGACGGAAGGAGATGTCGTGGCCCTGCCATCTGCCCTCAGAAGCCAGCCTTGGGCTCCAGAGCGTTCTGTCACATGTGCTGTGGACACACGGGGCCTCAGGTTGCTGAACGCTCTCCCAGATACTGACCGATGGACGCAGGGCAAGTGTCCGGGGCTGAGGTCTGGCTGGGAGCCACTGCACCCCAAACCTGAGCCTATCAATGCCGGGGTGACCTCTTCCAGGTCTGTCTCACCCCCACCAGCTCGTCATTGTCACCTCCACAGGCGGTCACGTTTGCCCATGACTCTGCTTAGTGTCCACAGCCTGAATAACTTACATGGCGTCCCCGCCTACCACCAGCAGCACGCCCCCCAGAGCAGGGCGCTCCTCCACCCATCCTGTCTGTCCCCTGGAACCTGCACAACCTGGAGGGGCTCTGGTGACACTTGTCGTACGAGGGCTGATGGAGGCGGCCTCTGTGGGCTGGGCAGGCGGGCGTAGGAGAGAACGTGTGATTCTGCGGGGGGCAGTTTCCGGCTGGGAGGTAGAGGGCAGCTGGGATGGCGAGCCCTGGGGCTGATGGGCTTGGGGCGTCTCCGTGGGGCGTCGGAGCTGGTGAGGGCTCCTGCCGACGAGCCGAGAGCACTCACTGATCGGGGGCTGTAAGGAAACCCAGGGGAACAGGCAGAGACCCGGTACCTCCTAACGGGCGAGGTCGTCGGTGGTTGGGCATCGCATCCCCGGTGCCACCTGGATGTGGAGGGACCCTTTGTGCTGGCGATGAGCGGGGCTCTTCATATCCAGATGCGGGATCACCGAGCTCTGGGCAAGCACGTCTCTTCTTTCTGCGCAGACGGCGATGCTCGTTTCACAAGGCTTTGGGCAGCAACTCACGAAGCAGTGGCCTAAACCACAAGGAGGTTATTATTTTCTTTACTTAATACGAAATCCAGAGACGAGCCCACGGGTGGGGTTCACAGCTGCCTGACGTCATCTAGGAGCCCTCTCCTTTCTCTTCTTCTCAGCCTGTTCGGCCCGGCCTTCCTCACCTCTAAGCCTCCGTAATTCGTGTTAGAATTTCAGATACTGCTACTTTTGATTTTTCTTAACTTTTTATTTTTCAATTACAGTTGACATACAATATTATATTTCAGGCGTACAGCATAGTGGTTACACATTTATATAACTTACAAAGTGGTCACCCCAATAAGTCTCGTCCCCACCTGGCGCCACACAAACTTATGACAATGTTATTGAGTATATTCCCTGTGCTGTCTTCTATAAACCAACAAACACCCAGTGCTGGCGAGGCTGTGGAGGAAAGGGAACCCTTGTGCACTGTTGGGATTGCAAATGGGTGCAGCCACTATGGAAAACAGTGTGGAGGGTCCTCAAAAAATTAAAAATAGAGCAACCGTAGGACCCAGCAACTCCACTTCTGGGTGTTTATCCAAGAAATCCAAAATACTCATTTAAAAACATATATAAACCCGTCTCTTTTTATCTTTCTGCACCACCCTCATTACTATCTTAGTGTCCTCACCTTTGTCGCCTCACGGCGCAGAGTGGTTGCCAAGGCACCAGTCGTCACATCTGTGTCTTGGGCAAGACAAGGAAAGGAGTTCTGCCAGCCCGCTCTCCTCTGAGCCTGGCCTGTTGGCAGGAAAGCAGCATCTTTCTCAACACCCCTCCTCTGATTTACTCTTATGTCACACTGGTCAGCAGTGGCATGTGTCCCGTGGCCAAGGACATTGGGAAAGTGAGTGGCCACCAAGGGAGAGTGGGAAGGACTGCGAGCAGCAGTGCTCGGACCTGATATCTGTGGCCGCAACGGACACCGCACAGAAGGGACGCAATGTTGGGAGGGACGCCCCGGCTTCTGTGCGTGTGATTTGCCAGGAGGCAGCCTGGGCTGTGAGCTGCTGCCCTTCCGTCACAGTCAGGCGTCTCGGTGGCCAGTTGGAAGGGACAATGACCATAATAATAGCAATTTCTGTGGTCAGAGCTCTCCGGCACTTCCTGGAATCCTCAGTGTCATCTGTCCCCCTTGCGGCACGCTCAGCTGACCGCTCCTCCTTGAGGCCACAGGGGTTATCTGCTGTCACGCTGTGTCCTCTCGGTCAGTAGGACGACCTGTGGTTGCTTTGTGGGGCATAAGATTTCTCAAGGGAAGGTGTGCTGGTCCCACAGACAGGTCCTTGTCCCAACCCCTGGAGCCTGTGAACAGTCCTTATCTGGAAACGGCGTCTTTGCAAATGTGACCAAGTGAGGGATGTGAGATGAGATTGTCCTGGATCAGGGGGCCCTGAACCCAATGACAGTGTCCTCATCATAGACAGAAGAGGAGGGACACAGACACAGAGGGGACACCACGTGGAGACGGAGGCAGAGATGGGAGGGAGGCGGCCACCAGCCCAGGGACGCCTGGAGCCCCAGGAGCTGGAGGGGGCAGGAGGGACCATCCCCTGGGGCCCCTGTAGGGAGCGTGGCCCTGGGACACACTGATGGCAGACTCCTGGTGTCCAGGCCGAGGGAGGACAGGTGTCTGTGGGTTTAACTGCCCAGTGGGGGGCACTTTGTCCCAGCCGCCCAGGACGCTCCCACAGAGGGCTGCCCTGGGAGGCCGTCTGGGCACGAGTTTCCGGGAGGTTTGCTCACCCCCTCGGCACCCACCACCCTCAGCCCCCCTGGGAGGAGGCTTCCTGGCTGCCCGTCTCCCAGAGGCAGAGGGTGACATCCAGGCGGCCTGGAGACCAAGCAGGCTGCAGACGTGTGCACCTTCCGGGTGGTTCCTGCCTGCGATGGCGGCTGCCACGCAGTGCCAGGGCCCAGCCACCCGGGAGGCGAGGCTGCTGAGGGACACGGGGAGCCGGTGGGGCAGGGGCGCAGACTTGGTGCCTGCAGCGGCCCTGGCAGCTGGCCGAGTCCTGGCTCCCGTCCTTTGGCCCAGCGGTGAGGGCTGGGGGTTCTTGAGCCACGGGACCCCGACTCGGGCCGTCCCGCCGGGAGTCGGCTGCCTGTGAGAGTCGGGGAGTGGGCGTGGACCGTGGGGCCAGGGGACAGGAGCTGAGGGTGCGCCCAGGGGGAGTTGGGGACAAGGGGCTTCCCTTTCCAGCGCCTTTGTGAGTGTGTGTGCATTCAGGTGACATTCGCACACTGTGCATTACTGACGGAGAATTCAGAGGCAGTTAGCACGTTCACGGTGTTGTCGTTTTATCCTCACTCCCTTGTTCCAGAACGTTCCATGTCCCCGAGGACACCCGTCCCCGTGAGCTGTCACTCCCCGTCCCTCCTCCAGACCCTGACAACACGCACCCACGTCCTGTCTGTGGAGGAGCCTGTTCTGCACGTTTCACATAAACGGAGTCACATGCTGGGTGGCCTTGGTGTCTGGCGTCTGTCACTTCCCGAGCAGTGTCCTCAGGGTCCCTGCATGTGGTGGCGAGTGTCAGCGCCTCCCTCCTTTCCAGGGCCGAGTGACAGTACGTTATGTGGACAGACGGACCCTCTTGTGCGTACCCGTCCCCCAGCCGATGGGCGTTTCGGTTGTTTTCTGTCGTGAATGGCGTGTAAAGTGCACGTAGGAGTGGTTTGATTGAATGCCTGTTTTCAGTGCTGCCGGCCACACTCCCCGAGGGGAGATGGCTGGGTCGTAGGAAACCGTACATGTGCCATTTTGCGGAGGCGCCAGCTTCTTCCCCAACGCGGCTGCACTGGTTGGCATCCCCCCTGCCCGGCCCGGGGCTCTGATTCCCGCACACGCTTCCTGCTTCGCGTCCACACCCCAGGACCGGCTGCCGTGGGCGAGGTGCAGGCTCCGGGAGGTTGGCAGTCGCCGCTGGGAGGTACAGGTCGTGGGGGCCCGTCACGCCCCCGGGGGCAGTACGAGGACATGTGGCACCAGCCCCAGGCCCATGGGCATGTGCTCCTCCTGTCCTCAGCACGCGGAGGTGACAAACCCTAGACTCAGGTCCCTGTGGACCCTCCGTGGTGTCACGGCTTGCTGTGGGGACCCCGCTGACCTCACACGTGTCCCGCACACCCATCCTCGTGGCGGTTTCCCATCATGCGTGTCCCCGGCTGCGCTGGAACAACATGCTGCCGACACTGCCGACAAGTGTCCCTTCGGCAGTTTCTCAGTGCCATGTGTTTTTGCATGTTGGTGCTATTGGGGGGTGATTTTGCCGTGTAGGATGCCCCCCGAACCATAGTGCTCGGTGCTGCCTGGTGCCTCGGAGCTCGAGAAACGCGGCATACGTGGGCAACTCTGGAACACGAGGAGCCGGTCGCGCCACGGCTCCCTCCTGCAACGCGTGGGGCGAGGGAAGATGGTGTGCCCGGGCGGGCGTGAGAAACGGCCCATGTGTGAGCACCTTCCTACCCTCTGCGGGGGGAAGGGCCCCAGAGGAGTGAGCGGCACATGGGGCACGGACGTGACGTTTTCACACCCAGGCGTGACACGTTCACACCCCGTCCTGGGCAGAGAGGTGTCAGTTCTCCGTGGGGCCGCTGTCCTCCACGTGTGCAGACGGCCGTATTCCTTGGCCATGAGCAGCAGAGGCCACTCCCGAACCCCCGCCCTGCACGCTGTCTCGGCATCGCCTGTCACAGAACAGCTGACACCAGGCTGGCGGGGACGCCTGGGCCCAGGGGTTTGCAGCAGCCACGTCCAGGGTCTCAGGAACCGGCCCCCAGCCCCATTCTCTTCTCTGCAGCCGCAGCCCCGGGCAGACCTGCTGTCACTTAGAAGTGGCACAGGGCCTGGAAAGGAAGCGACACACCCCGGACCTCCTGCACGGCAGCAGGCAGCACCTCTGTGGGCCCCTTCCCTCACCCCACCCACCGCCACCCCCACGGGCCGCTGTTTGTCTCCAGGGCCCGTCTCTTATGCAACCTAGATAAACAAACAGGGCAGCGGTTTCACTTCCCTGCTGGCGGCCAGGCTCTGGGGTCTCCAGTGACAGCAGCCCTCAGAAAGGACCCCGGCCCCGTTCCCACAGCCCCGCGGGGACCGCTTTGTGCGGCTCACCCGTCCTGGCCCAGTGGGTCCCCCCGGCACTGTTTGCAGTGGACACCAGGTGGAAGCACCGGTGTCCGTGGGTGGTGGACGGACACTCACAGGGGGGTCTGTCTGTCCACACACTAGACTGTCACTCGGCCCTGGAAAGGAGGGAGGCACAGACACTCGCCACCACGTACGGGGACCCTCAGCAAGGGACCGACGCCAGACACCCACCGTGTGACTCCATTTAGGTGAACCGTGCGGAACAGGCTCCTCCACAGACAGGAAGTGGGTGACTGTTGTCAGGGGCTGGGCCAGGGGCGGGGGAGTGACTGCTCATGATGGTGGCTGTCCTCGGGGGGATGGAATGTTCTGGAACCAGACAGGCGGTGCTTACACAGCACTGTGAACACGCTACACGCCCCTGCGTTGTGCACTTATAGGGCGAATTGTGTGTTCCGTGAATTCCCTCTCAGTTTTTAAAAAGGAGGGTAAGAGAGCCTGGCCTGTGTCCCCAAGAAGGCTGGCCCCACGGGGGTCCCCCAGCGTGAGCCCAGAGACCAGCAACACACCCTCACACACTGCCTGCCGGGGCACAAGGAGTGTTTGTGGCAGGAATCAGGTCCCTTTCTCGCCGCTGTTACCCTGAGAAAAGGACCCAGATGGCAAACAAAGACACTAGACTCTACAGATAGTTCTTTGAAAACAAAAACAAAAACCAAACAGACTCACAAGACGTGTAACAAAGAGCACGTTCGGGTTTCTCAGGAAGCGTCCTCCCCCCACCCCAGGCTTATTTCTAAGACGTGGTCAGGTGGCCTCCCCGGGAGTCTCTGTGACATAAGCCCTGGAACCAGGGGACGCCTCAGCCCAACTGGACCCACCTGGGCCCTGGGGACCTGGCAGGCCTTTCAGCCGAGGACCCAGCCCCAGCGCCAGCAAGCGCTCAGCAGCCAGGCCACTCGCTTCCCTGCCGGACGCCAGGCCCCTGGTTTCTCTCCACGTACAAGGCACCTGAAGCTTCCACGGGTACTGGCTGGGTGTGTGAGGCCTGGTCCAAACTCAGTTCTGTCCAGAAGGTCATGACCAAACCAAGCCAGAGGAATAGCAGTTTAATTTCACAAACAGAATGTTTTCCAGCTTCTTGAGGTGAGACTGACAAATGAAAATCGCATCCATTTCAGGTGGACACGTGGCGATTTCATGGACGGGCACGCTGTGGCATGATGTCCACCATTACGTCCTTGGGACCGACTCATGTTATGACTGGAAGTTTGTCCCTTTGAAACTCCGCCCATCACCTCTTTCTGGACATTTCCGTGCAGGGCGTGAGCTGAAGCACCAGCTGGGAGGAGCCTGCAGAGGGTCTGGGAAGGTGGGGGGTGGGGGGTCCCAGTGCCAGAAACGTCAGGCCGTGTGGTCAGTTTGCTGAAGCCACGGAGCCGTGAAGTGAGGCCTGGAGAATTCAGGCCGGTCCTCTGCCTGTGACCTGGGGATTCCTTATCCTGCGTCTGCGCGTCTCTCCGTTGGGAATGAAGTGGACACTCGGGTGCAGAAACAGCTATCTCAGCAATGCCAGAGGAGTGACTGTCTAATGTGGAATGGCAGGGGCACGGCAGCCGCACGAGGGAGCACAGCGCTGAGCGTGGACGTTTCCCGTCCCAGGGTAGTCACCCGACCTGGGCCTTGTATCGGGACGGATGCAGTAGCCTCTTGAACGTGGGCCTTCGGCAGGAAGCTGCACTGCAGGCAGGATGCAGGCCGGCGCTGGGCGGGGAGGGGCGCTCGTTTCTGCTCACATTACCCGCCCCCCCTACAAAACGGCCATCTGCCAAGCTTCCTGTTGCAGGCGTGCAGATGGGACGAGACAATTCCCCAGCACAGTGTGGGCTGCCTGGACTCACTCCCCTCCAAAGCGCACAACGGAAAGATGGAAGCGTAGTCACCTTACAGCAGACACCTGACAAACACACCTCGGCCAGGGGCCCCAGGTCACAGCCACGGCACTGTCATGTGCAAAGCAGACAGCTAGCTGGACGTGGCAAGATCAGAAGGGCACTTTGCCGCTGGGGTCTGCCTCCCCCCAAGCCCACAGCACCCTTCTAACCATGAGAAAGAACATCAGACAAAACCCACCAAAGGGGCATATCCATCCTGCACCTGCTTCACCAGCCAGCCGGCGTGCCTCAAAGTGTCCAGGTCACCCCAACAGGACAAGTCAGACTGCGAGACACTCCGGGGAAGAGGCCGGAGAAGCCCAGGAACACTCGACAACCATGTCCTGTGGGCCCTGGGTGGTGTCCTGGGACAGAAGGAGCACAGCCAGGAAAACCTGAGATGATGGGAATAAAATCCAGACTTTGGTTAATAACAACGTATCACTATTGGTCCATTGATGGTAACAAATGTATCAGACCCGGAGCAGTGCTAAGAACAGGACAGCCTGTGCTGTGTGTGGCGGGAGGGGAAGGGGTACTGGGGACTCTTTGTCCTGACTCTCAGCCCTCCCCACCCCTCCCTCACGCAGGGCCCCAGCACCAGCTTCCAGGACTAAATGTGGGCTCTCCTCTGTGTCCCCAGGTGTGGCGCCCGGTGCTGTGGACGGCTGGGGCTCTGTGGGACCCTCGTGAGGGGCCGTCTCCCCGTCCTGCTCCTCCCCGAGGGGCTGCCCTAAGCCCTCAGCTCCCAGGGCTTTCTGCGCGAGAGAGGGCGACCCGGCTTCTCGGGGTCTCCCCTGGATCACCACTTGCTTTGCTGCGGTAAATGGGTTAATGCAGAGGCACTGTGGGGGTTATGGCCCCCCCTATGGAGGGCACCCCTCCCTGTGCGGTTTGGGGTTTTCCTCTGGGCCACCCCACATCTCATCAGTTTTCATCAACTTGAAAACACAACTGTTCAGAGAGGAGCTGTGTTTCCTTCCTTCTGAGACTCCCCGGGTCTCAACAGCTCAGAAAGAGGCAAAGGACCTCATATCCATCTGTCTCTGTCTCTCTTTCTGTTCCCCCACCCGATTATTTATCTGCCAGTCATCTATACCTATATATTCTCTCTCTCCCCCCATCTATTGATGATTTATCAGTCATTTGTATCTATCATCTGTCTCTGTCTATTGATGATTTATCTATCAATCTATATCATCTATCAGTTAATCAATCAATATCAATCTATCATCTATCTATCTAATACATCTACATGCATGTGTCATCGATCATCTATGTCTTCTCTACAATCTACTATCGATCAGGTGGATGGATGGATGGATGGATGATGGATGGATGATGGAAGGATGATGGATGGATGGATGATGGATGGATGGATGGATGGATGGATGGATGGATGGATGGATGATGGATGGATGGATGGATGGATGGATGGATGATGGATGGGTGGATGGATGATGGATGGATGGATGGATGGATGGATGGATGGATGGATGATGGATGGATGGATGGATGATGGATGGATGGATGGATGGATGGATGATGGATGGATGGATGGATGATGGATGGATGGATGGATGGATGGATGGATGGATGGATGGATGGATAGATGATGGATGGATGGATGGATGGATGGATGGATGATGGATGGATGGATGGATGGATGATGGATGGATGGATGGATGGATGGATGATGGATGGATGGATGGATGGATGGATGATGGATGGATGGATGGATGATGGATGGATGGATGGATGGATGATGGATGGATGGATGGATGGATGGATGGATGGATAGATGATGGATGGATGGATGGATGGATGGATGGATGGATGGATGATGGATAGTTGGAAGAATGGATGGAGGATGGCTGGCTGGCTGGATAGACAGACAGACAGAGGATAGATGGATGGGTTGATGGATGGATGGACAAAGAGGACAGAGGTGGGCAGTGCTCTGACTCTGGCCCCAGTGCAGTTAAGTGGTCACTGGGATTCCAGGTCCTAGTGACACTTCGTGTCCCCGTCAGGACCCGGCCATGGGAGGTGAGCCCCAGTCCCTGAGGACGAGGCCCTGACTGACGGACCTCCCAGGCCTGCCTCCCTCCCATCCTGAAGAGAAAAGGCCAGCGCAGCAATGAGTCATGTGAGGACCTCGTTTCTCATGGGGGGGACACTTCTGTATCTCAGGTTTGCATTGGTATCTCCTGTTCTGAGGTCGCCCTTTGATCTGACCTTCACAACATCTGATTTTGTGCTCTTCACATAGGAAATAATACCTCCCTCCCCCCGCCAGTGGCATAGCTCCTTACCATATCACTAGTGCATCAACAGCTAATTAGTTCCTGGAACGTGCATTTTCTCCTCGGGCTGTTTTCAATGAAATTTATCTCAAATTGCTACTGCCCGCCTCACTGGTTATCGCAGATCCTCTCACAGGCCCCTGGTATCCCGTCCCGAAGTGGTAGCCTTGGTTCCTTCTCAGAAAGGCTCTTTCATTCCTGTGCTTTTATCATGAACAGGGCTGAGCACACAGCCTCTTTCCTGGCGGCACCCCGCCCCACCCCCAGGCCACTTCCAGGGACTGGGGTGTCTTCTCTCTCCCTTCAGCCGCCCCTTCGTCCCCTCACCTCCAAGCCAAAGCTCTGTGCTCACCACCATACAGTGCAGTGGATGAAAGAAGAAAGGAGGAGGATGGGATGCAGGAAAGAACCGTGACTTCCACGTTTCCTTGCAAAGACTTAAAGAGGTGAGGCTGGCACCACGTATTGAAAAAGAAAAATGCCAGTGGTAGTTATGCAGATTGGGGGGAAGGAATGAAGAAAGCACCCATGCATGGAGTTGCATATCTACAAAGCAGTGACAAACCATGCTGAGAACACAGGCAGTCTTTGAAGGAACTGCACTAATGTTCCACTCCAGGAAACACGGTGCTTCTCTGTAGGACTGCGTGACGGGCCACGTGGGCAAGGGGAAGTAGCAGTTGAGATTGATCTTAACCCTGCAAGAAGCAACGAGACCCTCCACTGGGTTCTCTTCCCTGGCCACCCCACGGGAGGTTGCTGGGATCCCTCCAGGGGACAGTCCTGCAAGCACATGCACTCACTGTTCATCCCCACGCCCTGGCCAGTGTACGTGGTGCTGCTCTCCACCTGGAGGCTGGTTCCCCTCAACTTCCTTCAACAAACCCTGTGCTACTCGCCCTGCTCTCCTGAGGGGACCACACCCTCACCCTGCCATATCACCTCTTCACATCTTCCTTCCCGTATTGCGAAGTACTTGTGTACGTTGTTTCCATGCAGGAAAGACTTAATCTGACTCACACTGAGGTCTGCGTTCCCCCTCTGCTCCCCTGACAAGTGGTCTGCAGGTCCCTGCAGTGTCCTGCTTGATAAGGGTCTCCTGGCTTGCCTGGGGGCTTTGGCCACTGGACAGTTTCGTTATGTGATTTCTGGTGGGGGCTCTGGAACGCCTGTATCAGTTCCAACGTCCAAGAGTGCATGGAGACTAAAGATACCATCTAGAACCCCTGCGAGGGGCTGGAGACTATTGGGCAACCACAGGAACAGGATGTGGTGGAGTTCTAGTAAAAACCAGGCACTGAGGCTCAGGTGAGCTTCTCTGGTGGCAGGGTTCCAGGCATGTTGTCACACATGGGTGCTGGCTGGCTGGCTGGATGGGGGGATGGATGTATGATGGATTGATGAATGGATGGATGGATGGATGGATGGATGGATGGATGGATGATGGATGGATGGATGATGGATGGAGATGATGGATGGATGGATAGATGGATGATGGATGGATGGATGGATGATGGATGGATGAATAGAAGGATAATGGATGGATGGATGGATGGATAATGGATGGATGGATGGGTGGATGGATAGATGATGGATGAATGGATGGATGATGGATGGATGGATGGATGGATGGATGGATGGATGATGGATAGATGATGGATGAATGGATGGATGATGGATGGATGATGGATGGATGAATAGAAGGATGATGGATGGATGGATGGGTGGATGGATGGATGATGGATAGATGATGGATGAATGGATGGATGATGGATGGATGGACGGATGGATGGATGATGGATGGATGAATAGAAGGATGATGGATGGATGGATGGATGGATGGATAATGGATGGATGGATGGATGGATGGATGGATGGATGGATAATGGATGGATGGATGGATGGATGGATGGATGGATGGATAATGGATGGATGGATGGGTGGATGGATGGATGATGGATAGATGATGGATGAATGGATGGATGATGGATGGATGATGGATGGATAATGGATGGATGGATGGATGGATGGATGGATAATGGATGGATGGATGGGTGGATGGATGGATGATGGATAGATGATGGATGAATGGATGGATGGATGGATGGATGGATGGATGGATGGTGGGTGGTGGGTGGATACTGTCGCCTCAGCTCCCAGTCCTTTGTCCCCACCCCATTACTTCTTTATCCATCTTCTACAGTGCTGCAGCCTGTGGACCCAACCTGCTGGTCCCACACTCTGAAATCACCTTTGAACACCCTTTCATCACAACAGTGGGGCTTTAGCACACCTGCAACACATTGTCTTCCTGCCATCTCCAATGCTGCCAGAAGCATTAATTATACATTTACCTTGTATATCTCCATAGAACTATATATATATATATATATATTATATTATATATATATAATATAAATATATATATTTATATTCCTGGAGGTATATATATATTGCACAAATACCCATATGTGTTTTATTGTGCAATATAACTTACACATAGACCTTTGTATAACTGGGCAATAATTCTATAGGGTGATTTACCAGCACTGGCATTGCCAAGTCAGAGAGAATGTGGGCGCAGCAAAAGTGGTAATTAGTAGGCCGTGTGGAATTTCCTTTTGAAAATCAGGCTAATGAACACATGCAGCACCAGCAGAGGAGACGGTCTCCAAGTCCTGATGTGGCTTCCTCAAGGCCCACGTGACAGACTTTTCTTTGGATCGTGCTGCTCATAACTTAGGCACATGGTGCATTAAAAGTCCTGGGGTAGATAAAGAACTACCTAATAAGAGAATGAGTTGCAAAGGGCTGATGTCCTAAGGAGGGTAACGTTCGTGGGAAAACCACTGGGCTGATGTGTTTGCTGAGGGGACAGATGATGGGTTAAGGAACCCTTGGCTTCTGGACCCTACCACAGGGTTAACGAGTTCCCTCCGGGGTTCATTACATTGGTGGGCGCGCCCCCTGGCGGAAATGAGTTCTTTAGGTTTGAGAGGCATGTTTAATATTAGTATGTCTGAGGGGTATGGATGGAGGGAGGGAGGCCTGGGTGGAGAGTTGGTAAGTGGGTGGGTAGTGGATGGATAGATGGATGGGGAGCCATCGATGGGGTGGGTAGAGGATGGATGGAGGGATGGGTGGGTGGGTAGATGAATGGACAGATAAATGGATGGAAAGATGGTGGATGAGTGGATGGAGAGAGATAGGGGTGGGTAGAGAATAGGTGGAGGGGTGGGTCTGTGAGTGGATGAATGGACAGATGGATTAGGGTGGGTGGGTGGATGGATGGATGGATGGATGGATGGATGGATGGACGGATGGGTAGCTGGATGGGTATGTGAATGGATATATATATTGCTAGATGGATGGATGGATGGATAGATAGATAGACAGACAGACAGATAGATAGGTAGATAAACATGCATATATGCACGCATTTACTGATCCACACATTTACATCCTCAGGCATTTTTGTTGTAGGACTAGATTAACAGTCTCTGAATCTGGGTCAAAGTGGAAGGAATTCAGACACCGTGGGGAAGGTGTCTACCCTGGAGGGAAGTGTCTCACTCTAGAGGGCAGCCAGAATTGGATCTGCTCTGGGTTCAGAAGTAGGCGTCCGTTCACGGGTCCCAGTTCTCACCAGGCCTCACCGAATGCTGACATCGGGCTTGGGACCCAGGACCTCTGTGTCAGTGGTCATTAGATCCTTTAAGATGAGGTTAGAGTGGAGTAGGGTGAGCTGTCCTTCAACGTGTTGGGTGTCGTTCTAAGAAGAGGGAAGAGACAGAGACACACAGAGGGACGACAGCTGTGTGAAGGTAGACACCAAAGATTGCCAGCAAAGCTCCAGAAGCTAGAGAGAGGCCCGGAGCAGCTCCTTCCTTCGCCCTCGGAAGGAACCCGCCCTGCTGCCAGCTAGATTCCAGAACTGTCGGGGGATACAGTTCTGTTGTTTAAGGCCCAGTCTCTGGTATTGCATTACAGCAGCCCCAGGAGACTAACACAGTGACGATGACAAAAGTGCTGCTTATTTCAGCATAGAGAGAAAGCCTTTTTTCCTGCGTGGGGTGAAGAGGCACCATTTTCTGCGGGTAATGAGGGCTTAGGCCCCACACGTTTTCTCCAGCTGCATTGGTTATGGATTTATGTGCCAGCAGTGATGACAAACGGCGCGGCTGCCAGCAACACACTTAGCAGCCCACAGTCTCCGCACGTCAGGGGTCCAGGCGCAGGCTGATTGCATCCTGTGCTGGAGGATCGAGCAGGTTCTCATCAAGGTGTCAGCCATGGCTGGGCTCTCACTCGAGGCCCGGTGGCCGGGGTCGGCTCTTCTAAGATCCCCGGTTGTTGGAAGAACCCAATTCCTTGTGTGGGAGCATTGAGGCCTGCATCTCCCAGGAGCCCCCCACCTTAATTCGTGCCAAGTGATCGTCTCCATAAGGCCACCAGCTGTGTGGCTGCTGCTTCCAATCTCTGTGACTTCTTAGCTCTGACTTCTGCACCTGATCACGCCCGGCCCACCCTGACTAACTTCCCTTCTGATTCGCTTGAATCCACTGATGAGGCACTTTAATTACAACTGCAACATTCCTTGACTCTTTCCATATAATCCTGGGAGTGACATCCCATCAGGGGCCCAGTTCCTGTCCATAGTCCACGGCAGTGGTTTATAGAGCCATGCACTGACCACATTGGGACCGAGCATCATGGCTGCAGGTAACCTGGAACTTTGGTTTTCTATTTTCTGAGGTGCATCCATACGCGCAGTAAATGCAATAAATGGAGGCTTGATTCGGTCATAATTGACAGGTAACTTATGTTAGTAGATGGTGCATGATTATCACAATAATGTAGGCGCAAACAGCAGGCACCGCTCGTGGTCGTGGGGCGCCCACGGTGGCCCAGGTGCGGCCCGGACCTGGGACCTGGGACCTGGGCCCCGGGCGCAGGTAGCGCCGTGGGGGGTGGGGCAGGGCGAGCTCGCGCACGCGCAGTGCACAGCAGGGGTCGGCCCGCCCTCGCCCCGCCCTCGCCCCGGGCCCCCGGAAGTCCCGCCCTAGGGGCGGGGCCAGGACCCGGAGGAGAAACCAGCAGGCGCCGCGCGGCCGCTTCCGCGGGCCCGCACACCGGAAGCGGAAGTGCGTCACAGCGGCGGGCGGCGGCGGGGCGCCTCGGGGGGTCTCGGGGGGGGACGCGGCTCCTGCCAGGGTCGTCGGGGGACCGCGGCGAACTGGGGCCAGGGCGGCGGCGGCGGGGGACACAGGCGGAGTCCCGCGCCGGTGAGCAGCGCCCGCAACCGCTTGCCCCCGGGAGCCGGCCGGGGCCGGGGCCGGGGGGCTGGGGGATCGGGGACCCGGGCGTCCCGGGGGCCGGGGTGGTGCGGGGCCGGGGGGATCAGGGGTGGTGCGGGGCCGGGGCCTGCGGGGCTGGGGGATCGGGGGTCCCGGGGCCGGGGACACTGGGGTCCGGGTGTTCCGGGGGCAGGCGGATCTCGGGGGCCGGGGACACTGGGGGCGGGGGTGCTGGGGGCCGGGGACACTGGGGGGCCGGGGTCACTGGGGCCGGGGACACTGGGGTCCGGGTGTTCCGGGGGCAGGCGGATCTCGGGGGCCGGGGACACTGGGGGCCGGGGACACTGGGGGGCCGGGGTCACTGGGGCCGGGGACACTGGGGGGCCGGGGGTCCCGGGGCCGGGGACACTGGGGGGCCGAGGGTCCCGGGGACGGGGGGGGGTCCCTGGGTCTGAGGCGGGGGCAGTACCGGGGTGGCCTAGGAAGGCCCGCGGCCTGGGGTTACCATGGAGACCGAGGGTTACCGGGGAGTCCCCCTTTATGAGGGGCCGGTGCTAGAAGCCAGCACAACGGGGCAGTAGTGAGGCTGGAAGTCCGGGTGCCACGGGTAACGGGGGTGTGCCTGTACCTGGGGGACAAGCCAAGCCCCAGAGGCAGCTGCTGGGGGAAGGGACGGGGGCGCCTGGGGTCCCAGAGGCAGCCAGGCCCTCGGGGATGGGGGTGGGGCGCAGGGGAAGCTAGGCCACCAGAGGGACAGTCCTGGGGGCCGTGCTGGGCAGGTCTGGGGTCTCAGCCTGGGCCGCAGCCCCTCGTCCACCCCGGTGGCTCTTCCATCCTTTCAGAGCCTCCTGCCTCGGGGCCTGTCGGGACCCCTCCCACCTGAGCTGCTGGGCAGTGGCTGCCTGGGCCAGCTGTGTTGTTTGGGCGCGTGGTGTCAAGGTCACGGCTGGAACCTGCCCTCCGGGAACTCGTGGGGACCAGCAGGGAAGACCAGCAGGGCAGTGAGGGGAGGGACAGGGTGCCGATGGTGCCAGCCCCCAGCTGGGGAAAGACGGGCACTTTTCACATGAAGTTGGGCAGAGACAGGCTTGCAGTGTCTTCACCCTGAACCTTCCTGTTTGACCAGGGCAAATGCCAGTCACCTGCTGCACAGCCTTCCCAGGTGCCTGAGCGGCCTCTTGCCCTGTGGTTTCGCCGCAACCTGTGTGCAGCTCCGGGGAGTTAGGCGGGGTCTCGCTCGCCTCTTCCCGCTGCACAGAGGGTGGGAGCCAGCCCGCTCGGCTCTGGCCCCGGGAGGGCTGCTTCTGGGTGCCGAGTGCAGGGCTCGTAAAAGCCTTTGTCCACTCAGTTCTTTTCCCCTTTGGCATCACCTGATGGCTTCAGGACAGAGCCATGTCACATGATGAGGGCTTTCAGCCAGGTGGAGCCCACGTTCTCCCACGAGGCGCACAAGCAGCCTCACGCCTGGCTGGTCCAGCAATGGTGGCCCTGACTGTGTGTGTCTGCGTTTCAGGCCCCAGGTCCCGGCTATGGCCGCAGCCACCATTGTGCACGACACATCTGAGGCGGTGGAGCTGTGCCCCGCGTTTGGCCTGTACCTCAAGCCCATCACCAAGATGACCATCAGCGTGGCGCTGCCACAGCTGAAGCAGCCGGGCAAGTCCATCTCCAACTGGGAGGTGATGGAGCGGTTGAAGGCCATGGTGCACAGCCACCAGTTCTCCACGCTGCGGATCACGAAGAGCACCATGGACTTCATCCGCTTCGAGGGCGAGGTGGAGAACAAGAGCCTGGTGAAGGCCTTCCTGGCCTGCTTGGACGGCAAGACCATCAAGCTCAGCGGCTTCTCCGACATCCTGCGGGTCCGCGCTGCCGAGTTCAAAATTGACTTCCCCACGCGGCACGACTGGGACTCCTTCTTCCGCGACGCCAAGGACATGAACGAGACGCTGCCGGGGGAGCGCCCGGACACCATCCACCTGGAGGGGCTGCCCTGCAAGTGGTTCGCCCCCCGGGACGCGGGCTCCGAGAAGCCCAGCGAGGACGTGCTGGTCAGGGTGTTCGAGAAGTTTGGGGACATCCGCAACGTGGACATCCCCATGCTGGACCCGTACCGGGAGGAGATGACGGGGCGCAACTTCCACACCTTCAGCTTCGGGGGGCACCTGAACTTCGAGGCCTATGTGCAGTACTGCGAGTACGCAGGCTTCATCCAGGCCATGAGCGCCCTGCGCGGCATGAAGCTCATGTACAAGGGCGAGGACGGCAAGGCCGTGGCCTGCAACATCAAGGTGCTGGCCCCCCCCCACCCCACCCCTCCTGCGGGCAGGCGGTAGGCGGGCTGTGAGAGCGCTGCGGGCTGTCACTGGGTGCCCTCGGAGAGCCGGGCCTCTGCCCGTCAGCTGGCCACCCAGGGCGCCAGCACAGGTCCCAGGGTGGCGGCTGGGGAAATACTGGGGCCCTGGGGAGCGGGAGGGGCAATCGTCTTGTGAAGGGGGCAACTGGGTTCTTGTCAGCACACGGCGAGGCGAGGCACGTGTCCGCGAACGTGGCCACGTCATGCCGCCGTGCCCTGTGTCCTCCCGCAGGTGTCCTTTGATTCCACCAAACACCTCAGCGACGCGTCCATTAAGAAGCGGCAGCTGGAGAGGCAGAAGCTTCAGGAGCTGGAGCAGCAGAGGCGGGAGCAGAAGCGCCGAGAGAAGGAGGCCGAGGAGCGGCAGAGGGCCGAGGAGAGGTGCGGGGTGGGCGGGGCCGTGCACGCGCGTGTGCACATGTGTGCTTGTGGGATATGTGTGTGTGCATTCATGTGTGTGTGCATGTCTGCGTGTGCACATGTATGTGTGTGCGTCCATGGGTGCACGTCTGCATGTGCACATGCATGTGTCCATGTGTGTGCACGTCTGCACATGTGTGTGCACGTCTGCATGTGCACATGCATGCGTGTGTCCATGTGTGTGCACGTCTGCGTGGGCACATGTATGTGTGTCCATGTGTGTGCACGTCTGCGTGAGCACATGTATGTGTGTCCACGTGTGTGCACGTCTGCATATGCACATGTATGTGTGTGCATGTGCGTGCATGTGTCTGCACGTGTGTGCGTGTCTGCATGCAGCGGCTGCTGGAGACACAGCAGGGGGTGTGTCCGGGTGCTAGTGGCCCCTCCCAGGAACTCAGTCCCACCTGTGACATGGCTTGGGCTGGCCCTCCAGACCCGCGTCACTTGTCCCCCCACCACCCCACGTCCTGCTGAAGCCACCACTGTGTCCTGGCCACTGTCCCATGTGGCATTTACATTGACGTTACGTTAATATGAGGTAAAGAACAGACAACGTCAGGCAGATTTTATTAAGAAACGATTCCCGATAAAGAAGCAGTAAAGTAATAGGCGTCTGAGGCCAAGTCTGGTCCTGCTTTTCCTCCTTTCATCCTGTTTTTGTTTGTTGTAAGCCTAACGAAACCAACAGTATGACCTAGATCGTGAGGAAAAGAAGGAGGAATTCTTCCCGTCAGTGCCACACGTTGGGCATATCGAGCATTTCGTGTGGGTTTCACAGGACCGTTTTCTGCTCTGATTTGCTGGCTGTCGAGTCTCTGGCTCGGTGGATTTGGCTGGTTTTGTTCCTGACCAGTCTTTTTGTCGCTCTCTGTAGAGTTGAGGGTCCCCACTGCTGGTGCCTGTTTTGTTTTCCACTCTTCCCCCAGAAGCGGACACGTGTCTGCATGGAGCTGTTTGGACGTTTACTGCTGAGTGCGATTTTAGGTGTGGCAGGTGTGGACCGTGCTGCCCCGGGGGCCGGTTGGTCTGCCGCCCGCCCGGGGAGGATGGTGTGGGCGTGGTGGGAGCCCTGGCTTCAGTGTCTGGGGCCTCTGTGTGGGGCAGGTGGCCTGGGGAACGTGCAGTGTGCTCACGCACAGCCAGAGGCCCGGCTGTGCACGGCCTCACATGTCAGCATGCTTTCCTTGGGCAGAAGCAGGAAAGCGAGCAGGAGGCTCATGGCAGCCGCGTCCTGCAGCGTGTAGGCCGGCCTGGCCCTCGTCCGGAACGGGCCATCCCCGCCCTGCCAGGTGCCCACCTTGACTAGCGGACGCTGCTGTTATCCTGCAGAAATCCCTCAGCGCTTCACACAGCAGCTGTGCGGGCTCCTTGACCTTGACGGCAGGAAAGGGCAGGCCAGGGAGTGGGCTGCATATTGGTCCTGAGGATAGGCCACCGTCTGTGTGGGCCACATGACAGACTCCCTCCCGGGAGGCGTGGTGGGGGCACGGGGTCCCGTCCACACACTGGCACGGCTGCCGTGCCGTGGAACGCTGGGAAGGTCCGATGTGAGGTGCTGGCTGGGGGACTGCCGGGGGCCTGGGTACAGGCTGGGGGACTGCTGGGGGCCTGGGTACAGGCTGGGGGACTGCTGGGGGCCTGGGTCCTGGCTGGGGGGCTGCCGGGGATCTGGGGGCCTGCCGGGAGTCTGGGTGCTGGCTGGGGGGCTGTCAGGGGCCTGGGTGCTGGCTGGGGGGCTGCTGGGGGCCTGGGTGCAGGTGTCCGGCTGCCCTTTCTCAGCCTGAGCCTGCAGGCCCGCCTGGGCACCCCCGTCTTGCCCTGCAGCAAGCGTGCTCTGGGTGGTTGGGTAAGGAGCACAGTGTGGCTGTAGCCGTCGTGTCGTGGCCTTGCAGACGGCAGGCCTGGGCTTCGGCTGGTGCCCTGCAGAGCTGCTCACTTAGGGGCTCACGAGGCCGCCTGGAGCCTCCGCTCCTGAGGCGTGTGGGGCCCTGTGTGCTGGAACCCCTGGGACGGGCCCTCGGCATCGGTCCCGCTCCCTTCCTGCACCCGAGGCGAGGGTGCACCCCCTGCTTCCTGCCCCCGGTGTGGGTCACGTCCTTGCTTCTCCGGGTCTGCGTCGCCGTGGACCTGCTGTTTTCAGGTCCCCCCCACCGTGAATCTCTGTGCTGCGTGGACCTTCTTTGCCTTTGTCACTGCGTCTGCTGGTCATTGGGGTGATTTTAAAGCTGAACAGCCCAGCAGGGTGTGCTGTGTTAACAGGCCTCGTGCTTCTTCCAGACTTTTCCAGGGAGGGATTAGTTCTGGGTGCATTCACATCCTCATTTTGGGAACCCTTCCCCGCCAAGAAAAAACGGTGTTAGCAGCGAATTTGTTGGGTTTGGGCGTGCTGTGGGTTCATTTCAAAGATGAGTCGTCGTCGTGTCCAGGGCGCGTGTGTTTAGTGACCTCGCAGGATTTCCGTGAGACAGTACGTACTCTTATTATGCACCCCTGATCGGGGCACACCCCTGAGCGAACCATCCTTGGCTTGTTGTCCTTGTGGGTTTGCCTTTTCTGGAAGAGGATTGTACAGTGCGTGGTCTTCTGTGTTGGATGTTACCCCTAGCGTGACGCTTCCGGAACCTTCTGTGGCCATGCACGTTTGTGTGTCATGCTTCCTTTCGGCCCCGCGGTTGCCTCCGAGAGCCCCAGGGATGGGCCTTCCTCCCCACGGGAGCACGTCTGGCACTTACCTGCGTGTTAGAGCTGAAGCCTCCGTGACCGCTGCTGTCCTGAGTCTGAGGCCCGGATGGTTGTGTGTGGAGCAGAGTGTCACGGCTCTCGAGCCCGCGGTGGCAGTGTCCCCCTGCGACGGGCCCTGCCCTCCCGCCCCTCTGGGTCGCTTCTTGCTGTTGGCCCTTGTACCTGAGTTGCTGTCTGTGGTTCAGAGCTAACCGTCGATGCCGTCAAACCCATCGGCCCCCTTTTCCCCGCCTCACATTTGGGGTGTGCTTGGCAAGGCCGTCCCTCCCTCCAGAGACTAAAACACTCACGCTGTGCACCTGCCGCTGCTCGGGTTCCTGGGCTCAACTGGAACTGATTTGGGGACAGAGAGTTAAAATGATTAATCGTGTGGACACCTCCCAGACACCCGTCTTCCCCTCTTGCTTAGAAGACCACCTGTGCGAGGTATGGAGTATTTACCTGCCGCCTCCGTCTTTGCTAATAAAGCCCTCGTGTCTTTTGCACAGGAAACAGAAAGAGCTGGAAGAACAGGAGAGAGAGAGAAAAAGAGAGGAGAAGCTTCGCAAGAGGGAGCAAAAACAGAGGGAACGTGAGTTCCGCCGGAGCCAGAAGAAACTCGAGAAGCTCCAGGCGGAGGAGCAGAAAAAGCTGCAGGAGAAGATCAAGCTGGAGGAGCGCAAGTTGCTGCTGGCCCAGCGGAACCTGCAGTCCATCCGGCTGGTCGCGGAGCTGCTGAGCCGGGCCAAGGTATCGCCAGGGCACCGGGCCAGCCAGGGTGCCGCAGGGGCGCTGGGCCCAGTTACTGCCGGGGCGCCGGGCCAGCCGGGGTACTGCCGGGGCGCTGGGCCTGGCCTGCCCACGGGAGCTATGCCCCTGCTCTGAAACACGGGCCATTGTCATGGTCCCTGCTTGTCGGCTGGTGGCCTCCACCACTGAAAGGAATCAGGCTTCCCAGGGAGGGTGATCGTCACCCGGTGTTGTGTGGGGTCTCTGCGTCATTGCGGATTTCAGGCTTAGGAAGCTGGTAGGACGGTCACTTAGTGTGACCTGTGGTCAGGCCTCCCTGGCACTGGCCCCACAGCCTTGTCGTGGCCAGGGCTGAGGGTCCCTGTGTCCCACGGAGACGGAGTAGCAGCGGTCATCGAGGGTCTCCCGGCTCCCCCGTCCCCCCCCAATGGCTGTGCTCCCACCCGGGATGCACTGGCTGGGCCTCGTCAGGTCAGCGGGCCTTGTTGTGACCCCTGCAGGCCAGTGGCAGGGGCGGTGGGAGGAGGGCTGCGCCTGGTCCCCGGGGAACGCAGGGCGCCCCCCAGAGCCCGGCCTGCTGCCGTCCCACTGTGCAGCTGTGCGGTGACGGTCCCGGCCGCTGCTATGTGGACGTTCCCTAGAGCCGCCTTGTGCCTCTTGGAGGCCCTGCTGGTCACTCCCGAGAGCTGGCCGCGGACAGACGTGCCGGGCGCCGCCTGAGCTCCGAGCCGCGTGCCCCTGCACGGTGGCACGGGCCACCCCGTAACCTGTTGTCTAATTACAGTGTTGATAAGGCCCCGGGAAGGAGCATGGCAGGCGCGCCGAGACGTGCGGCGGCTCATTTCTTGTCTCATGGTGAATATTGAAGACACTGACCCAGGCTAGGCCCCGCACGCCCCGCGGCCACCTGTGTCTGCGTGTCCGGGCAGCCGCGGGGGCGCCCCGGCCGCCCCTGAAATGCACGCCCGGGCGGGCCGTGCCCGGTAGCTTGGCCGCGGGTCCCCGCCGGGCGTGGCCGGCCGCCCCTGAGCGTCGGGCGGGGGGGACGCGCTCTGAGCCGCGCGCGCTGTCTCCCGCAGGCCGTCCGGGTGCAGGAGCAGGAGCGGAAGGAGCAGGCGCGGCGCCTGCAGCAGCTGGAGGAGCGGCGCCGGCTGCAGGAGGCCGAGCTGCGGCGCGTGGAGGAGGAGAAGGAGCGCGCGCTGGGGCTGCAGCGGCGGGAGCGCGCGCTGCGCCAGCGCCTGCTGACCATCCTGCTGAGCAGGACGGCCGACGACCCCCGGGCGCGCGCCCCGCTGGCCGGCGCCCACGCCGACCTGCTGCAGCCGGTGCTGGACATCCTGCACACGGTGTCGGCCGGCGGCGGCGGCGGCGCGGCCTCGCTGCACGGCCTCGGGGCCCAGCCGCCCCCCAGCGCCGCCAGGGACACCCCGCCGCGGCCGGACGGCGAGCGCCCCCCCGGAGACGTGAACGGGAGCGCGGCCGAGGAGGGCCCGGGCGGGGACCGGCAGCCCGCGCGCCCCGCGGCCCCGGACGACGCGTCGCCGGAGAAGCGGTGCCCGGCCGTGCTGTCCTGCATCCCCGACAACAACCAGCAGCCCAAGGGCGCCCCCGCCGCCTGCGAGCCGAGCGCGCCCCGGAAGGACGCCCGCTCCGAGCAGGACAAGTGCAACCGCGAGCCGAGCCGCAGCCGGGCCAGCGGGGACCGCGGCGCCGAGCACCGACACAAGCGGGAGCGGAGCCGGCCGCGGCGGGCGGGCAGCCGGGAGGACGCGCGGCCGCGCAAGGACAAGGACGCGCGGGCCCAGCCGAAGCGCGCGCAGCACGAGGCGGGCGGCCCGCGGCGCAGCGCCAGCCCCGACCACGCGCCGTCGCGCAGGTCCCGCAGCCGAGAGCGCTCGGGCCGCAGGGACCGCAGCCGCGAGCGCCGGGGGGGCTCGGGCCGCAAGCGCAGCCGCCACCGCCGCGGCGACAGGTCGCGCTCGGGGTCCCCCGGCCGGCGCCACAGCTCCTGGAACAGGTAATGCAGGCCGCGGCGTCCTGCTGCCGCCCAGGGAGGGTCGCACCGCGCGGCCTCCTGCCACCGCCAACGCGGGAGCCAGCGCCCGAGGAGCCGCCGCGCGGAGGAGGGCGGCGCGGTACGAGCCTGCTGTGGCCGGCGCCGGCGGCCTTGGGTGCAGTGTGCAGCCGTCCGTCAGCCGCTAGCTTTAGTTCCTTCCCCTTGAAGCCTGTTGATCCGATAGCTTTAACGTCGCCGCCAGTCCTCGCAGTCAGGACCAGCGTCCGGGGGGCGGCCCTGGGACGGCGGGGCTCAGCGCGGGGCTCAGCGCCCGCGCTCCGTCGTCGGGGGCGCGCTGCACCCCCGGCCGGGGCAGGGCCGGCCCGAGCCGACCCCACCCGCGGCGCCTCCCACAGGGCGCGGGGAGCCAGCCTGGCCTTGCTGTCTGGTTGCCCCCCTTTTTCTTCTCGTCATCTTCCCTGAGGACAAGCGCACTTTGCTTGGAGATGCCCAAAGAGCCAGGGGCCGTGGCACCAGAAGGTGGAGACGCCAACGTGCCGTCGCGTAAGACGCCGTGACTCTCGTCGACGTCAGACATTCACTTTTTACACATTTGAGTAATTAAAGCCGAGGAGAGGCTGCTCAAAAGCTTTGGTTTCCAGTCAAGGGTAGCGTGTGTGCTTTTTTTAAGAAGCTGTTTTGCTAAATTATTTTTACTTGGAACGTTTCCACCAGATTTAAGGCGGCAAACTTGGTAAATTTTATAATGGTCGGCTTCTCCACGTGAAGCACAGAAATCCTTAAAAAAAAAAATAGCTGTACTGTTTGCATTAGAAAAGGTGGTGTTGATTCCAGTTTGCATTTTTATGGTGAAATAAAATCCTTTTCCAGTGAACGGGTATTTTGCACACTTGGTCTGTTTCAAGTTGCCGAGAGGGGCCGATTCGCAGCGATGGGTGGGTTCCACGGTGCTCGTGTCACGCGTCACCCCTGCAGGAGATGCGTGGGTCCTCAGAGGGGGGCCTTTCATTACTTTAGCGAGAACCTCAAGTTTAGCCAATCCACTAACGCAGTCGTTTCAAAGCCTGGAGACACTTTCAAAACGGAATCAAGCAGAAGTGGTTCTTACCCCACGAGGGTCGAAGTAGCGGGTGGCTGGGCCTGCTGCGCGACCACAGACCGCGCTGCTCCGTCTCGGTGAAACGCGCGTCTGCTCGGCGTGTGGACGGCCGGTCACGCGCCTCTACGCCCTGCTGGCGGGACCGTCCCCGCTGAGGTGGGCGCAGCAGACCCGCACCTTTGTCCGGGATGGCTCTCTGTCGCCTGCCCGGTGTGGGGACAAGCTGTGCTCGGACGCCCAGACGCTGGAAACGCCCCCGGAAAACCCCGTGCGGACGCCCGGCCCTGAGAACGTGCTGGGGTCGCGCTGGGTGCCCGCGCACGGTGCGCGGTGCGCGGTGACACGGGGCGCCCTGAACCCCGGGGTGCGGGAGGAGCCAAGGGGAGGAGAAGGCCGAGTGGTGGAGAGCGGCTGGGGCCGTGTCTGCGGTCAGCGTGTGTGCGGTCAGCGGAGGCCTCGGACGGCAGGCGTCTCAGGTGCAGGGGACACTGTGAGGTCCCTGCGCCCCGGGGTGGAGGACGCACGCCGGCACGGCGTTCCGGGCGGCGTCTGTACCGCGGACTGAACGTGTCGTGGGTCCAGGGTCAGGAACCGCGCACAGTGGCCAGGAGGTGGCAGCACGGCCCGGGCCAGGTCACGGGCTCAGACTCCACCTGCAACCTGGTGGGAAGGGGAAGAGGGCCGGTTCCTCGGCCTTGGCCTGAAGCCCGAGGGGAGGAGGGCTTGTGGCCACAGGGGGTCTCTGCTGGGGGCTGGGCGGGGCCACGGGCAGGGGCAGGGGCGGGGCGCCGAGGGGTGTGGCCTGCTGGGGCCGTGGGTGTGCCGGGGCGTGGGGGCAGGCCGGCTGGGGAGCACGCCCCCGGAGCTACGGAAAGGGTGTCCTGTGGGGGCCCCAGGGCTCTGCGTTGTGACACGCCCTGCGTTGGTCTTTGCACACTCAGCCCCAGGACCGCGGGCTGCGTGGGTCTTTGCACACTCACCCCCAGGACCGCCGGGCTGCGTGGGTCTTTGCACACTCACCCCCGGGACCGCCGGGCTGCGTGGGTCTTTGCACACTCACCCCCAGGACCGCGGGCTGCGTGGGTCTTTGCACACTCACCCTGAGCTGTAGACAGACTGCAGCGGCAGCCCTTCTGTCTGCCCCTCCCCTACCCCCATCCTGCTGGCCCTACCTGCTGGCTCTGGGCCACTGAGAGGGCTGGTGGTGACGTCCCCAGCCAGAGAGTGGGTGCCCCGTTTTCTCCTTGCGGTCCCCTCAGTTTTTGCCTTTGTCCCCGTGACGCTCTGGGGTGAGGGGACCCATTCAGGACGGTGGTGTCTTCAGTCAGGCGAGCTGCCGCCTGGGTCGTTTCCATGCCCTCCTTTACCCTCGGTCGCTGTCCTGGTCCTGAGTGTGTTCAGTGCCAGTGGGGAGTCAGGGAGTCTGATGGGAACAGGTGGCCCTGATGGCCTGTGCTCGGGCTCCTAGACACACACACAGGACCTCCCCAGGTGTCCGGAAGAGGACAGCTGCGGGTGTTGTTTGCGCCCGGCAGCAGACAGGGACAGCTGCACGTGGCTGTGCCATACCAGTTACTTCTAGAGTCACCGCAGTGACACGGTGCGGTGTGGAGTGGGGTTCGGAGGACACTGCCTGGATTTCCCCACACAGCCCGGCTTTGGCGATGGGAGCGGGAAGGGGAATGGGCATGGGGACCAGCAGCCACGTGCCTCCTGGGGCCCCCCGCGTGTGGGCTCCTCTTGTCAGGCTTCGCACGGGGGTCGTCTGTGACACAGGGGAGCTTTTCTGTATTTTATCTTCTAGAAATTATCTCGTTTTCTCTAGAGCTCGTGCACACTAAACCCTGCCTAGTAAGTGACAGTGCACATGAACGTTTGTCAGTGACTAGAGTTGACAAACGAATGACGATTTCTCCCGAAGGTCTGGGGTGATGATGCTGAACAAGGGGGCTGTGAAGAAATGGAAGGTTTCAACCCTAGAAGCATTTGTCCCACAGACTCCAGGGCTCAGAGTGGGAGTCAGCCTCTCTGTCTCTCTCTCTCTCTCTCTCTCTCTCTCTCTCTCTGTCTATGTCTCACTTACAGCATTTTGTCCTAAGCCACTTCCTAGGACACTGAACCATTATCTCATTGTGAGTAAATGCAAAAAACCACCCCAGTTTATCTCAGCTGCCCCTGACTGGCGGTCTGTGAGAGCAGAGCACGTCCTGTGAGATGATGAGAAGAAACAGAGCTGTGCTCCGTGCCCTCGGAGTCAGGGTGGCGTCCTTACCCCGTGCTGTCCCTGAGCCTTCAGGGGGCTCCTTGGCGGCCCCTGCCTGTTGCCAAGAAACTCCCCACACTGACTGTGGCCTGTGTCGCCGGCCCCCGTCCAGCGTCCGCTGCTAACTCCCCCGGATTCAGGGGTCAGTGGCGGCTGCCTGGCACCCCATTTCCTTTGGCTGTGCTCTGGGGGGGACTGGGCAGAGCTGCTCTGCAGACCTGAGGGGTGGGGTCCCCAGGCGTAGGGGCTGTGCCACGCAGCGGGACGGGGACGTGTCCCTGGCACCTGAGGACGTCCAGGGGCGCTGGAAGGCCCCATGCAGGGAAGTGGGGCGCCCCGGGAGGACGGGGTGTGGAGCGAGGTCGGGACATTAGTACCTGCACGGCCGCTCCTCACACCCGAGTCTGCAGCAGACGATGGCACGGGCTGCTGCTGCCCCTGCTGCTTACATGCTGCTGATGAGGACCCTGGCGACACGTCCCCCTCAGTGCCCTCAGGCGCTCTGTGCCCTGGGCCTGCTTCACCCGCTCACCGGTGCCGCCCTCTGGCCGCACCCCCGGCCCTCCTTGCCCCCGCCCTGTGGCCCCCGCCTGGTGTGGGCTCCACGGCTTCGGGCCAGCTCTCCGCGTCCTTAGCCCACTGACCGCTCGGAGGGGACCGGGCCTGTGTCTAAGCCCCCAGCTTCCGTGGGCTCCCCCTCGTCACAGACCTGCCTGCGAAGGTACCGTGAGCCTCTTTCTCCCCCACGTGTGGGCGAGAGGTGGGCTGTGCCATCCCGTGATGGAAACGAGCCTCCAGGGAGCATGTGCTCACCGGCTCTGACCTGGGCAGTCACGGAGGGGCGTGCGCCCCAGGCCTCCGGGACCCACAAAGCACAACCCCTCGAGCCGGGCAGTGACCCCCACGTGAGCTCGGAGTCTTAACCGTCCAGTAACGCGTCCCCAGCTTGCTCTGCCCACCTCCACGTCCTCACTCCCCGCCTGAATCTCAGGCACATAAAATCAGCCGCACAACCATCATTCTGGGGAGCGTTTGGGGGGATGTCCCCCGTTCGGCCCAGATAAACTTGTACAGAAATTGTGGGCGCTCCTCCCAGGGACGCCCCTCATCCCAGATGGCACCCTCACTTCCGTCCTCTCACTCAGGCTCTGCTCCCTGAGATGGAAACAGCTGCAGGCCCCCAGGGTGGCCCAGGAAGGGGGCCTGGGGGTGAGACGGTGACAGTGGCTTCTGCCCCCGGCGCTGTCCTGCGCTACGCTTTCTCGGGACGCAAGGAGGACCTACTGGGGTCACAAATGCGGCCGAACGACTTCCCCAGGTCCTTACACTCAGGAGTCCCCCAAAGGGTGGCTCTTCTTTCCTTATGGGCGTGGGGACCCCAGGAAACACAGCAGGTGGCTGCAGTGTGCAGAGCCCCAGACACGGCGTCTCCAGCACGTCCACAGGTGTGGTCACCTGACGCTGGTGACCCTGCCTCTGTCCCAACTTCCCACACACGCTTTCCTCTTTCCAGACCGCCTCGCTGGGGGCGCTGCGTATGGGTGAGGACCGGGTACGCGGTGAAAGAGAAGAAACGTTTCTGTATTTTTCCCTGCAAATTGCGCCGTGAGGCTACAAGTCTTCTGAACATCGTGGACACGTAAACAAAAGAAAGCAGCCTCGTTGAGATAGAATGCGCGTAACCAGAAGCCCCTCACATGGAAAAGGGGGCCACCCAGCCCTTCCCCGTATTATCTACAGCCTCGCACAAGCATGGGGACCATAGAATGTGAGGGTGTGTCCCCCCACACCCCGCAAAGAACCCCTCAGCCAGGTGCGCTCGTCCACAGAAAGTATCCTGCAGCTTAACCCTGGCCGCCCGGCGTCTCCTTGTGTCGGGCCAGTGTCTCCCTTTCTTACTTGGTTTGGAGACTCTGCCTCAGGCAGGTGGCTGTGTGCCCTGACCTGGGATTTCACGCGTGACACCCTGTCTGGTCTCTGGGGGGCGTATCCTGTCCTCTCACCACCCCAGCTCCTTTCTAAAGTAATCGCCTTAAGGGAGATTGCAGACTCCCTGCAGTGCTGGGGATTTGGTTCTTAGGAAGAACTGCTCGCACTGTCATGAGCCAATGGGGCCCATGGTCCCTCCCTCGGCCCTGCTGTGCGTGGCTCCCAAAGCTTCTCCACGTCTCCCATGGGGGTTGTGCGCCCCCTCAGCACACCGGTCTGGGTGTCTCCTAACCCGCGGCGCTCGCTCAGCTACCAGGCACACCTGCTTCTCACCCCACGGGGACGAGCTCCCACCTGAGTGTCCCTTGGGTCACCCCGAGCCCCAGCAAGGAGTTTCTGGCAGCGGCACGAGCAGCTGGCCGTCCCCCGCTTGCGAACAGCCCAGCTCCCTGAAGCCAGCCCAGCTGGGGACCCTGCAAGCCAGGCAGGCGTGGAAGGAAATGAGTTCCCCGGACACCGAGTCCATGCGCCTCCTGCACGAGTTCTCCAATGGCTTCATGGTGTCCCAGGTAGGAATGCGGGGAGGACGCCCCCCTGGGCGATGGGATCCATGGGGGGCAGCTGGGGCTGGGCCATGGTGATTGCCCGCTGCCCAGGGACGGGTGTCCGTGGGGTCCCGAGAATGTCCTGGAACAGCGGGCAGAGCCCTGGCCACGGGGGCACAGGACCCTTGTGGCGAGGGGGGTGTCAACACCCACAGACCCCATCTCAGAATGACGTTTTTAAAACCTTAACGTGAAGCAGGATTACCACGGGGACAGTGGCAACTGAAACGCAGGTGCTGAAATCTTTGGCGCATTTTGTGATGGACTCAAAGCAAGGCTGTGGGTCTCAACACGGTGACCTCGAGTGACACGGCTTTGGAGCCCGCGGGTCCTCTTCTACGCAGAGTGGTTTGCAATACGTACTGTCAGTGTCCTTTCTCTTCCTGATGACCTTCTTAACCCCAGTGTCGTTTCTCGAGCTCCCTGGACTGTAAGAATACCGTCTATAATAACACACACAACATACGAAATATGTGCTTGCCGACCGTCGGTGTAAGTGGCGAGGTGTCCGAGCAGCTGCAGGCGCTTAGTGGTTACGTTTTGAGGAAGTCAAATGTTATAGGTGGATTTTTCATCGCCTGGTGGTGCTGGTGGGGGTGGGGAGGACAGCGTCCCTGACCCCCCGTTATTCAAGGGGCTGCTTGGTGTCAAGTTTCTTAGGTTCATCCACGATGCAGCAGGTATCAGAGTTTCACCCCTTCTTCCGGCTGAATAAACACGAGCTGAGTGACAAAGCCAGACACGTCACAGAGTGTGAAGTGTCCCCAACAGGCAAATCCTCAGAGATAGAAAGTAGATTAGTGTCTCCAGGGGCTGTGGAGCAGGGTGGGGAGTGACGGCTCGTGGGGGCAGGGTCTCTGGGGAGATGGAATGTTCTGGAACCAGCTAGAGGTGCTGGTTGCTCATAGACACTGAATGTGCTCAGTGCCCCTGCGTTGTTTTCTTTCCGTGATGAATGGTGAATCCTATGCTTTGGGAATTGTAGTCCCATGAAAAAACCAGGCCCGTTAGATTTTCTTTTCATGACGGGTCGGTGTCGGGATGGTTGGCTGGGGACACGAGCAGTGGCCAGTGGTCCTTGGCGAGACACATGCGCCTTCCTTGGGAAATGCAGTCAGTGCTGGTTCTGTGCTTGGGGTGCGGTGTGGAACCCCTGCACGTGTGTAAACGTGCCTGAGTGCCATGGAGACACAGTGTCCCTTGCTTGTCACTTGCTTCACGGGCGGGGCTGGCTGTCCCCACGGCACAGCGGGTATCCTCCAGGCCCTTGGGAGTGAAACTCAAGGTACAGGAACACGCAGCTTTGCCAGCTGGCGGCTGAGTGAGCAGGAGGCACACACATGCCCGCAAAAGGGCCGTGGGTCCAAACCCACCAGCACCGTGGACTCGCGTGGCACACCGATGGCATTTTGAGGTCCCCGCCACAGCCGGAACGAGATGTGAAGAGGCTGTGGCTTCTCTTGTCCCAGAGTGCCGGGAACTGGGCCACGGTGTGGTTACAGCTCCTTCCTAGTCGAAGCGGGTGCTGACATTTCCGTACACGTGATGCAGGTGGAAGCTCCCAGACTGCCCGAGCCCCCCCCGACACCCCGTGGGCACAGGGAGCTTTCACAGGCACCGGGGATGGGGCGGGAGCGTTCTTCCCCAGAAAACGTACTCGTGTGTCCTTTCTTGGTTTAGCCATCGTCCTACAAGGCCCGCTGGGGCGCCTGCCGCACGTCCCATGTCGCTGGCGCTCGGGGGTGGTGGGTCATACGTCTTAGGACGAAGCCCACTTCCCTCCACATTCATGATAAGACGGCATGTCCTTTAGTTACCAGCACTTGAACCAGACAAGTGCTGGTGCAACATTCATGAAATAAAACGTAATACAACCTTCATAGAATGAGAGTGCATCTCAAAGGAGCAGGAATTCGTATAATCTTAACGGGACGCGAGTTAATACAACCTCAATCCAAGAGCTACTACAATTGTAGCAGAGTAAGAGTTAATGCAGCCCTCGTAGGAGAAGAATCCATGAAATCGTCACAGAGCAGCAGCTAATACGACCTTAATAGGACAAAACTTAATACAACCGTCATAGGATAGCATTCCTACGACCTTAATAGGATAACATTAGTACAACCGTAATAGCATGGCGTTAATACAAGCTGAATACAGTCAGAGTGGGTGTAACCTTAATACAAGAGCTCATGCAATCCTCCCAGAATCCGACTTAACGAAACCTAAGCAGAAGCAGAATTGATACGCCTTTACCAAAACAACCGCTTCATGGAATAAAATGCAACACGACCTTAATTAATCCACTGGTTCGTGCACCCCTAGGAGGGTCACAGTTAATCCAACCTTCGTGGAATAACGAATAAGACACTAATGAGTATTAGTCTGACCTGAACTGTAGGAGGTGACAGAACTTGAATACAGTGTTTCTGAAACAGGGACTTTGCCCCCAGGGGACATTTGGTGATGTCTGGGGAGGGGGTGCTCCTGGCATCTGGTGGGTGGAGGCCGGGGACACTGCTCAACACCCCACAGGGCCCAGGACGTCCCTCCTCAGAGAGACATCCAGCCCCAGACGGCAGCCCCGACGGAAGAGGATAAGGCTTAGAGGAACCCGAATAAGAGAATCGGTTCAGCACAGTGTCCTCTCCCCCACGTGCCTTCTGTGGCATTTCCAGGTGGCAAAGGAAGGACCGACTTCCTTAGTGAAGTAAGACACCGGTCTTGCTTTCTTCTCGGTCCGCGTGCTGTTGACACAACGCGAAACCCACCGCAGCTGTGGCGTAAGAGCTGTGGGAGGCCCGCGGCCTCCAGAAGCCATCTTTCCTGTGGGACGGGTACGCAGTCCTCTCTCAGGGTCACCCCTCCCAAGCAGTGTGTGCAACAGAGAACATGTGTCACACGTGCTTTGGAGGTGTCACCTACCAGCTTCTGGGATCGCTGCTGAGACCTTAAAGAAAGAAAAAGGAGCGCACACGGTTTCCTTGTTTGGAAAACGAAAACAACAGAAGGGAATGGCTCACCCTGCAAAAGCAGAGGCCGTCCCTGTACCCTGCCTTCCCTGACTTCCTGTCCACTACGGGGTCACCGTTCACCGAGAGAGACCGAGAGCAGGATTTGGAAATCTTCCCTGTTTGCCGGGGCGTGTGTGTGTCCCTCCATTATTCAGTGGGTCTCCCCTTTGGGGACCGTAGAGTTCCCTGTGGAGGGCGTTTCTTTCCCGGAAGGCTTTCCATCCTGGCTCGTTTGCAGGGTTTGAGGGGAGGTGTCGCGAACAATGTCTGAGGATGGCCTGGGAGCGGGCACACTGCACAGAGCTGCACCTGCCTGGCCTCCCCGTGTCTCCGCCCCTCCCAGGCGGACCAGCCGAGAAACAGCCCCGTTGGACCCCGCGTGGACGGTGGCAGCCCCCACCAAGGCCTGGCCCTCACCGCCCCTGGGGTCCGATCCTGCACCAGATGGCAGCGCCCCCCAGGCATCTGGTCGACCCAAAGCAGCAGCCGTGCTCAGCACTTGCAGGAGCCGGTACACAGGCTTGCTGCATGCACAGTGCAAGCACCATTTTAAAAAACTTGCTGTGGTTAAACAGACGGAACACGGACTGTTTTAACCCTTTTCAGGGGCACGGTTCAGTGGCATTAAGCACATTCACGTCGTGGTGTAGCCATCCCCACCACGCATCCCCAAACTTGCTCAGGGTCCCAAACGGAAACCCTGCCGCCAGCAATCACGCGCTCTCCTCCCCTCCCCCAGCCCCTGGCACCGACTACTTCCCTTCTCTGAGAATTTGTGTCTCTTGGGACTTCCTATCGAGAGGAACCTTACAGGCTTTAGTGTCTCACTTAGGTCACTGAGCATCACGTCCTCCGGGGCCCTCGGCATTGTAGCAGGCGTCAGAATTGCCCTCCTGTTTATGGCAGTATGATATTCCATGGTAGGGAAGGACCCCATTTTCTTTACCCATCTACGTTTCCATTGATGGCCGATGGCACAGCGCCCGCCTTTCGGCAATTGTGCTAATGCCAAAGGGGTAGCAGCGTGTCTTCTAGCCCCTCCTTTCCATCCTTTCGAGGTGCTCTTTGCCGCCTGTGAGCTGGGAGTGTTTGACCTTCTTGCCAAAGAGCCCCTGGGCTCAGCTGCAGTGGCCGCACGTCTGGGTACCAGCCCCCGGGGGACACAGCTGCTGCTGGACGCCTGTGTGTCCCTGAAGCTGCTCCAGGTGGAAATGAGAGGAGGAGAAGGTAAGCTGCACGGGCGCTTTGAAGGAGGCATTTTCTCCACGCACATTCTCAGCACACTTTTTCTGTAAAGGGGCGGAAAGGAAGCATTTCCAGGGTCGTGGGGTGTGTGCTCTCTGCAGCAGCGGCTTAGCTCTCTGCCTGTGGAGCCCCCACGCCAGCCAGACACAGGCGGTGAACAAACGGGCGTGACTGGCTCCCAATAAAACTTCTGTGACAAAAACAGGCCGGGGGCCAGGCGCAGTGGGCCTCCGCGAGCCAACTCCCGAGCTTTCCACATGCCGGTGTGGACAGGGGCGTGCAGGGAACAAGACAAAAACGTGCAAAAACATCACCACAGAGTCGTTTCCCACCGTGCTAGATTTATTCAAGGGTTGCCATTCCTTATGAGATTCTGTTCTTCTTCTTGTGGTGTGGAACTGGCTTTTCTCTTAGGGAATATGGTCACAATCGTTTGGTTTTGTGTGTTTGTTTTTTTCTGTCTTTCCTTTGCAGAATTCAAACATGTTAACCTCAGGTTGAGCTGTTAGCTCATTTTTAGAATTTGGCCCATCTGTGAAATTGCAAAGCCTGGAAGGCATGGCTCAGGCTGGCACACAAAACACAGGGGTGTGTGGCCCGGCTGTGCAGGCGCTGGGTGCTGAGTGCTGGGCTTTTGGTTTGCAACATGCAGCCATGTGCCCTCTGGGGTCCTGGGGTGGAAATGCTGGGGGCCATTAACTCCATCCGTCAGGCGTCCTTTGGGAGGTAACAGTGCTCAGATAGCCAGCTGGGTGTGGAAATCGAGCAGGTACCAGACTGCAGACGAGCTCAAACCACAGAGGCCACACCACCAACCGCCTTTGCAGACCAGCCCCGAATGCCCTCCCACCCCCATGCAGACTCCGTGGAGGACGCGACTGCAGCCAGTGCAAAGGGGCAGTTGTGACAGACGCTTTGTGTCCGCGGCTCTGCTCCCTGTGTCCTGGGGCAGCTGCTGCTCAGGGCGTGGGAGACCATCCGAGCTGTCGCTGAGCCCAGGTCCTGGGGGGACACGGAGGCTGCTGCCGGCACTCGGCCCAGGCTGGTGAGGGCACAGGGAAGCGTGCAGGATGGGGGCCCTCGGACGCTCGGCGGGGAGGCAGCTGGACAGTGTCTTCTAGTGGTGGGTTCTGCTTCGGGGCCCACGTGAGACCTGCAGGCATGGGGCAGCGGTGACAAGTTGTCCAGAGGTGGCTGCAGGACAGACCTTGTTGTCCATGAGCGGGGCGGGCTTGTTGGCAGGGCTGCTACTCCAGGAATGGGACCACGGGCGCTGCCGGGCAGAGCACTGGCCCGTAAGAGGGGGTCCCTAGGGGGGACACAGGTGAGGCTCGGCCACTGCAGTGACCCTTTGCTGTGTGGCCCTGGGCAGGATGAGGCCCCCTGGGAGGGGAAGGGGTAGGAAAGAGCGAGCTCACAGCCAGGGCGCCTGCTGGGTCGGGTCTGCCCACAGGCCCAGGCTGCCTGCCACGCGGGGCTGTGTGCCCTCCTGCCACGTGCTGTGACGTGTGCCACCCATCCAGGCAGGGTCGCCTGCCGCTCGGCCACACTTGGCGGGAAAGTGGCCCTTTCTCCCCATCTTTCTTTCCTTTTCCAAATCAGGGTGTCATCCCCATTTCCCTATTTTAAACTAAGTTGTTATTTAAAAGTGCACAGACTCTAATATAGGTTTCCTGTCAGGCTCATTTGACCTGTACACCTGCTTCTCCAGACCTTCCAGTGGGGTTTGGTTTGCCAAAATGGTGTGCCATCTGCTCACCGGTCACCCGTTCCTTCAGGACAAAACTCCAGCCGTGGGGACCTGCCCACGGCTGTGGGGAACTCTACGCTCACAGGTGACGATC